>NC_142031.1:21405120-22044763 GCF_982192425.1 Myodes glareolus | reverse complement strand
GGATCCCAGGCCGCAGGCACCTAGTGAAACGCTTGCCTTCAAGTCTGATATAGGCTTAAGTTTATCAAAACTTTTTTTTTTTAAATCCAGCGTTTAAATTGTGTTACTAAAAGGGAAGAGTGAGGGATCGTGAGGTTCGCTGAAGCTGAATCCAGATCACGCTTGTTAATTAGCGTGTTTGACTCCTTGACCATGCTTCAGAACAAGGTGGGGCCTTGACTTCCACTTCTAAGATGAAGGTAGAGGAGATTTCAAGTCGTGGCTAGTTTAAGCTCTGTTGCACACTCCATAGTTTGGGGCTAGGTGGACATGCAGCATTATTACCATATTATGAGTTTTAAAAAATTATTGTTTTAGTAACAAACCTTTGGAAGGAAGATGCAAGATGGGCATGTTCAGTATTTTGACGTTTACTTAACATTATCAGAAAGTTAAGGACCTTGTGTGTTGACTTAGTGGGAAAAAGGCCCTGGGTTCCATTTCCAGCACCATTTAAAAGAAAAGAAAAAGATGTTGAGGCAGGAGGATCATGCATTCTAGGCCAGCCTGGGCTACTCTGAGAATCCCTATTACAAGGAACAGAACAAATATTGCCAGCTCTAGGACCCAAGTTCGATCCCCAGAACACATAAAACTGATGAGCATAGTGAGGTGCACTTTGCCCCAGTGCTTGGAAGTCAGAGCCTGGTAAGTCCGGACTACTTAACCTGTATGCTTCAGGCCAATAAGAGACTTTATTTAAAATTAGGTGGAGAGGCAGACCATCTTCCTGGGAATGGCACCTGAGGTTGTCCTCTGGCCACCACAGCTGTAAGTGCACCTGCACACACACGCACACACGCACGCACACACGCACACACACACACACACGCACACGTGCGCGCACTCACATACAAAGATGTATTCATTTGAAAAACTAATAAAATGGTACCAGCAGCATGGAGACTCCTGGATGCTCCCTCCCTCCCCACGGGGCAACCACATCCTTGTTTTTCTCTGAGTCATTGGATGCCTGCACATCACTAATAGTAGACTGTTCCTTTGGGCCTGCATGTGCCTTTCTGTAAGTAGAATCATGTATTGTTTTACAGTTGTTCCCTCAGCAATTTGGCTTAGACTCACACGTGTTAGTACCTGTAGCTCTGCTTTATTGCTTCTCACTGCTGTGATGTTCCCTAGGTTAGTATTGAGCTTGTAGTAATCCTCCTGCCTCAGCCTCTCAAGTGCTGGGATTACAAACATGAGCCAAACTGGCTCAATATTTTAATCTTAAAAACAATGTGGCTAGAAACCCGTCCTTGGATACATCTGGAAGCATACCCCTGGCGGACTTACCTAGGTAGTTGCTTTTGAGCCACGTTTGATCTTAGCCAAAAAGCCTAGAAGTGATGGGTGCCATTCACCTGATTGATTCATAGAATCAATCACAGTGTTAGGGCGTTTCCAAGTCCTTACACTAATTTGGCCTGTGCTAGTAAGTGTGTCACAGTTCTTGCTCTACAGCTTTGTTTATAGTTACTTTTTTTTTTTACTTTTTACATTTGTGGTACTGGTAGATAATATTCTTTCTTTGTGGCTTGAATTTTTCATTTTCCTAATGAAGTTCATATGTTTATGGCTCCCTTGAACCATTAAGACTATTTTATTCTTGTTTTTCTTTTGTTATGCTGATTTGTAGGTTTTCTTTATATGTTATAAATACTAATCCTTTGACTGTATCTGGGGAAATCTCCCAGGCTCTCTTTCTTGAGTTTTTTGGTAATTGAGGTTTGTGAGTTTCACACAGTGAGACCTGTTCCACCTCCCTTTCGTGGTACTTAGGACTTATAAACACATTCTCCTGATTTGGCTCCTGCCGCTTCTGTAGTGTGAGTTCCATGCGTGTTCTCTTTAACCCACTGGGAGTTAGCGTTGGTGAAGTCCAGTTTTGCTTGTTTTGTTTGCACTTCTCAGCTTCTCCTGTTTTATACGCTGAGGAGTTCATACATCCATCAATCTGGTCTTCATGAGTGTGTGTGTGTGTGTGTGTGTGTGTGTGTGTGTGTGTGTGATTTTTTTGTGGGGAGCAAGACACATCTTGAGGCAGGGGTCTCTTAACAGTCCAAACTAGCCTTGAACTCTCCAACCTTCCCTGACTCTGTTTGGATGGTAGGTCTTCCAGCGAGTTCATGGGTGTTTTTTCTACGACATACACATCCTGGAAGCCTATCTTTTGGTGACCATTCACTGGCTGATTTTGTGGGGTGTTTTCATGGTCTTTTCATGACCTGCAATCCATTGCCATTTCTGCATGTGGTCCCTGCAGCAATCAAGAAGGATTTGTCCCTTTATTGAAGTGGTAATGCCATTTAACAAGCATTAGTTATTGGGTATTTAACATGTAGAGATATGAACATGGGTCTGATCCTCCAGGAACTCAGAATAGCTGAGCAGTCACCAACCAGCTCTCAAGTACGGAAAGAAGAGCTTATGACAAACAGGGGCTGTGGCAATGAGGCAGGCAGTAGCTCCTTCAGATGATCTGGACAGGCTAAGGAAAGGTGGGCTTGCCCTCCAGGGTATGGAGGATGTCTGCCTGTAAGGGAAGGCTTTTGACATAGGCATTTATGTAAGCAAAGACAGGAGAGGACAAAAGGAAGGAAGTGTGGCCGAATATAAGGAGTAAGAAAGGAAACCGAGGTGGGCGCTCCCTGGAAGTGGCTGGGATTTAATTTCAAAGGTTTAAGTGTCTCAAGACATTTTACTGAGACGTGTGGGTTTAGGATTATTAAGATTTTGGTAAAGAAATGTTAACTCAGAGCTGAAAGTACTGACCTGGCTGTCACATAAAACCTAGCAAGCTATGGAGATAGACAGACAGACTTACAGGCAAGATAACATGGACTAAACCTTGATTTTTTTTAACACATTCACCATATCAATAGAATAGAGGCCAGTGACATTGGGTATGGGGATTAGAGGAAGCCATGAGCGGCTGAAGTCCTGAGTGAATGTTTGCTGTTGACATGGGCAACAGCCATGGCAAGAACTCCAAAGTCTCAAACCTCTAAGAAAACGGCAGAACCTTCCCCAGGCTATGCTCAGGGAAATGACAAAGCCTTTCCTCCTGGTCTGAGTGATAAAATAAGTAGTGTGTGTGTGTAAAATGCCCATGATAGCTTCCCTTTCCTCTCTCCCTGGGTATTTACAGCCTTGAAGACTAATCCTCTCTAGAGACTGTTCCTACTATCGTTAGTTAAACTTGTTTGCTTGGTTTCCCTGTCTACCTGAATCCCTGCCTCCCTGGTTCAGCTGTGTGCAGTAACCCTGGCCTCCATCCCCCTTTTTCAACTCTGTAGGATAAAAAGCTTGCATGGGTGAGGGGATGCTGAGGTTTTGCCTTCTGGGGACTCAGACCACTGTCTTTGTGTATCTGTGTGTTTGTCTTTTCTTCATTCCCTTGCTGCCCTGAGTCAGGTTCACATCCCTGGAGCCACGTGCGAGGACTCAACAATTAGACAGAGTCACATTGCTGGCTGCCGTTGCCACGGCTCCTCTCCAGAACTTTTCAGTCCGAAATTCTAAACCCTCAACTCAGTAATTAATGTTTCCACCATCCCAGCCCTCACCAACTGTCCCACTCAAAAGTGAGTTTGACCACTCCAGGTGCCACCTATGAATGACATCATTATTCATTGGCCTTTAACATCTGGCTTGTTTTGCTTATGCAATGTCCCCAAGGTTAGCCCATCTTGCAGTGTGCGCTGGAATTTTCCTTGTTCATAGGGTGAATAATAAGCCGTTGTGTGTAGGTGTGCCTTCCCTATCAATCCAGGTGCCAGTCGGTACTTGCCTTGCTCTGGCTGCTGTGAGTGAAGCTGCAATGAAGACGGGTGAACCCACAAGGGGCACATGTGTCTTTAACTGGAGTGTCCTGTGGAATTGTTGTCTTTTTCTACAGTGGCTACCCTCATTCACCGGCAGATTAGCCTGTCCCTCTAATGACTGTTGCCTCTTCTTAGTTCTTGCCTGCTAGCCCATCTCCACTGCCTTTAAGGTGGAACTTCACCACAGCCTGTTTAAAAGGAATCACCCAGAAGCCCTCTGCTGTTGTGGCCTGCCCCTCCCCTTGCAAAACCCTTGTATGATGTTCGTGAGCTGAAGGTGGGAATAGTGACCTAATTTTCAACAAGCAACACTCTGGCTTCATGACCAGGGTTCTTAATGGGCCTGCAGCATCTGCTCTTCCTGGCTTTTACTTGTCTTCCTGAGACTTGACCTTACACAGGGATTTTATATCAGCCCCCTGTATAGAGGGTTTGACCTCAAATACGGTTGAGTGGAGGAAGGGGGGCCCTGTTTTGAAACTTCTGTAATGTCTTCCTGAGACTTGACCTTACACAAGGAGTGTGATCAGGACCCTAGGATTTTCTACAAGTCACCTATGTAGAAGGTTTGACCTCAAATAGGGTTGAGTGGAGGAAGAGGGCCCCTGTTTTGAAACTTCTGTGACTCAAAAGTTGAGAGATGCTGGTGACCTGCCATTTGAGGAGATACTGTTTTGGAGCCACCCTCACTTGAAATAGAGTTCCTCCTTTCAGGAGAGGAGAAAGGGACAGGACCAAGCTACAGGGCCACAGACTCTGCTTTTCCTTAGGAAACTTTCTTTTAGGAAATTTTCTGGAATAAATGCTCATTTGCTGAATGTTCTTAGGGAATTTCCAAGACGTGAAAGCGTTACTCTTAGATAATTATTATGATTATAGATGTGTCACCAAATCCGCTTAGGCCTCGGAGCCTCCAGGGTTTGTCTCAAGGGTGGAGGTGTTGAAGGGTGGTGTCACCAAACAGTTCTGGAAAGATCAGAGGCTGCCAGTGGGTTGATCTGGAGGAGACAAGTCTGGCAGCGGCAGAAACACTTGAGAAGGAGCTACTGTTGGGAACTAGAGAGTAGAACAGTTCCGCACAGAGAGCTATGACCTAGCCATTGCTGTCACCGGTGGGTGGTGGGGAGGTTAGTGTGGTCTGGAAGATGGCTGGATGGCAGGTATTCAGGAAAAGCCTAGCCAGAGCTTTGCAGTGGTTACAGTGCAGATTCAGTGCTGTGGGACTTGCATGCTGTGGGTGATCCCGCACTGTGGTCTCTCAGGCAGATTGTGGGGCTTTTGGATGGGCAGCTGGTGAATGGGCCATAGTTAAAGTGTCATCGTGCTCCTGGTTTGTCCTAGAAGACAGAGAGTGTGTCTGGTTCATCATTGCCTCTTGTGAACTTGGAATCATGGTTGACTGGTCTTAGATGCTTGATGGATGATTTAGTTGGAGGAACTTAATGGCTGTTGAGAGGAAGCACAGAAAAAAGAAGCGATATGGTTGAAGAAGATTTGCACTGAGGCATGGCGCCCGTGGAGGAGTGCCAGGAACCTGTCCTGAGCCAGAAAAGAGATTTAGGCAGAAGAGTTCATTAGGAGTCACAAGGAGACAAAGAGTAAAAGAATGGAGGTGGCAGACTATGTGGGAGTATAGAGAGGAAAGTGTGAGACACTGTGAGCGAGAACCCATGTCCCTAAAGATTATCTGTGGTGGACATCTCTTATCATCATATGTCACATGGACACCTTTCATAGCTACCGAGCCTTTTGAGAGCATGAAGCTCACCAGGGTTTCTCTTGCAGGTGAAGGAGCTCTTTTCATCCTTAGGCGTGGACTATAACATCCTGGAACTTGATCAAGTTGGTGAGTAGCTGTCAGTAATGCTGCTATTTGTAGTAAATGCCAGCGTGACTGTTCCACTTACTTTGTTCAACTCAGTGTGTTTGCATGTCTTTCTGTCAAATGAGCTCTTGTTGTTTCAGCCACATAGAAGATGAACCTTCATATGACAATCAATTTTATAAAGATTTTCCATATTTGAGGGCAGGGCATGGGAAGCTGTGGGCTGCTAACTTTAAAGTGTTTGCGACACTGGCTACTTGCCTGTCAGCATTCCATAAAATAGATTAAATGGTCACAATGAAAGGAATCCACCCTATTTCCTGGGGAGGAGTGTAGTGATGAGCCTGCTTTTCATCCTGCCCAGCTCCCGCACGGCTAGCTTAGCCCCAGAAATAATAACACATAAGTTGTATTTATTTAAATACTGCCTGGCCTATTATCTCTAGAGAGTTAGTTACTGGCTAACTCTCACATCTTGATTAACCCATTTTTAATAATCTGTATAGCACCACGAGGTGTGGCTTACCGGGAAAGATTTAGCATGTCTGACCTCGTGGCTGGCTCCATGGCTTCTGCCTCATTGCTCTCTTCCCAGCATTCTGTTCTGTTTACTCCACCTACCTAATTTTTTGTCCTATCAGAGGGCCAAGGCAGTCTCTTTATTAACCAATGAAAATAACAATAGATAGAGTACCCTTCCACATCAGAGGAGCATGCTATGTTTTCAGCCTAGTTTTGAATCTTTGTCTTCATGGCCATGGCAGTCACCGAACACTTCACATCTGCTATTCTTCACAGAAATTTGGGATGTGACAGTGACCAGAGAAAAACCCTTAACTTTGCCTTCATGGGAAAGGCTTTTCATCAAATTGCCTTAAGAAACAAGGTGCTCTTGTTTCTTACCAATGAGTGTCAAGTCTTAAATGTCATGGCCCCTGCCATATCTTCCAAGAGGGAGGGTGAAACACTTTTTTTTTTTCTTGTTTTCAAGACATGCTTTCTCTGTGTAGCTTTGGAACTTGTCCTGGAACTTGCTCTGTAGAGTAGGCTAGTCTCAAACTCACAGAGATCCACCTGCCACAGCCTCCTGAGTACTGGGATCAAAGGCATGTGCCACCACCACCTGGCCACAAAAATTTTTAAATGTAACCATAGGAAGCACTTTCTCATTAGTTATTATAACAGGTTTCACTTGGGTTTTGCTTTCTTAAAGAATACTTGTCCCTTGGTTGTGGCAGAGCAACTATGTATGCAAAAGCTAACTCAGATGCCTTGTCCTAAAAGGAGCCCATAGGTAGGCCGTTGGGTTGAAGGTGTCCTTTGAAGGTGTAGAGCTTTCCCGTCTTGAGTCATTTTTTCATAAAGTCATGGAGCACACTGGCCTGTCATGGATGTGACCTTGTAAGCAATAAGCAGTGAGCACCGTAAGACTTGAGCTCTGCATGGGAACCCTTTATGGTGTCTTCATATGCTGTTTTATTCTTTAGATGATGGGGCCAGTGTTCAGGAAGTGTTGACAGAAATCAGTAACCAGAAAACAGTGCCCAATATTTTTGTGAATAAAGTACACGTCGGCGGATGTGACCGAACTTTCCAGGTAATGATCGTCATCACTCATAGCTCTGACATTGTTCACATTGTAATTTAATTAACATTAAAGGGGAGTACCAGTGGAAAATACAGAGGCTGGTTACCAGATACCCCTGAAGACTGCAAGGGAAACAAACTTTCCCACCAACTAAACCTGAGAAGTTATACAGTGCTGGCCTCCAGGCACAGGAGGGCCATTCCTAGCCTGAATTCAGAGCAGCTGTGACCCTTATAGGACTGTGGCCATCACCACTTCCATGTGTGCTCATGTGAGGAGGGAGGGAGCATCATGAAGCCCCACCCCTTCCTAGAGCCAGATAAGCTGTTAACTTCCACGAAGACAGACCCTTCTTCAGTAGTGTGGCCAACAGAGAGTCTACGCTCCCAGAAGCAGCCCAGTCACTAAGCTGTGCCTGGAGTCATGTCTTTGTTGTGCCTGAGGTAGACAGGGATTTATTCACGTGTCCCCAGGAGGAGCAGCAGGTGAGTTCCTGGGGCTAGGACAAGTCTCTTCTTGACAGGGTAAAACAAGCTTTTCTTCAATAAGAGTTGGTCAACATGAACACTGTTGTCCAGGGAGTTAGAACTCTTATCAGGGCTACCAATACTGGGTGCAAAGCATGGGGCTTTTAACGTCTTGTTTCTTAGAATGCAGGAAATGCATGGGGCCATTCTGGTAGGTAGTAACAGATTAAAACTGGGTGTAGATGGAATGTGGCTCAGGAATAAAGTGGCTGACTGGCATGCGTGAAGCCCTGGGCTTGGTCTCTCCTTGCTGTTTATTAAAAAAAGTTCTTATCCTATAATTAATTATTTTATTTTGATACAGTTCTGTTTTAATCTCTTGTGTAGGTATGTAAGCACTAGTAACCAATGATTAGATACATATCTGAAATTGTAATTAAGAATAATTTTTGGCTAGGAGGATAATCAGATTGAATGTTAATTTCTGATTCACACGATCATGCAGTAATAGCTGGGCTGTCCTGGAAGCGTCCCGCCACTGTGCAGGTGGTAAGTGCTGTTCTCCTCAGCACTGTCTAGACCATCCATCCTAACCTTGATGATGATGCCAGAGAACCTTCTGGAGTCTGGGGAGGTAGATTTTTCTGAGTCACATAAAATAAGCAGGTCAGGGTATTTTTTCTAGAATGTTTTAGAAACCATCTTCAGCACCATTCCTCAGTAGTCACATAGCCAGCGCTGTTCCCCAGTGGTCACATAGCCAGCACCGTTCCCCAGTAGTCACATAGCCAGCACCATTCCTCAGTAGTCACATAGCCAGCACCATTCCTCAGTGGTCACATAGCCAGCACCATTCTCCAGTGGTCACATAGCCAGTGCCATTCCTCAGTGGTCATATAGCCGGCGCCATTCCCCAGTGGTCACAGAGAACCTTTGCGTCATGATGGTTTTGTACTGGCCCTTACAGTCAGGGCCAGCTCAAGTTTGCCGCTTCCAAACAACAGGCTTTGCATGAAGACAGTCACTGAGTCACTTAACCACTTACTGGCCTCACCTGTAAACACCTTCTCACCAAGGGGTCAAAGGAGTAAGAGACCCCAGAGTCCACTTTATGGCCACTGGGGAAGAACCACTGAGATGTGTGTGATAAAGGAAGTCGCCCAGCACAGCTGTGGAGTGAAGGTCAGTCTGAGAGATCATAAAGATAGCGACTGGTGCAGACAAACCGGGGTTCAGATGAAGACTAGTTCAGAGAAAAGTGACACTTGATCATTTCTCCATGGAAAGTGGCCTCGTTTGACACTGATAACTATCAGAATGTCTATTCACAGTGGATATATACTTAGATCTAGGTAGATTTACAATCCCAACACAAACGTTTGAGCCATCATTCCTGAGAGTTTTCTTTGCTTTTCTTCTTCATTTTTGGTGCCAGGAACTAAACGTGGGACCTTGTGCTCCACCACTAAGCTAAATTCCCAGCATTGAGTATTTTTTTAAATACATTTTTTTTTGTTTTTGAGTGTGTGTGTATGTGTGTGTGTGTGTGTGCGCGCGCGCGCGCGTGTGTGCATGTGTGTGAGCATGCTCACAGATTGTAGCGGGCGTGGTCGATTGATAGAATAAACAGACCAATACTATATAAAAGATTTAGCTTTTAATAGAAAAGGGGAAAACTTACACCAGGTCCGTCCGGAAAGCAGGGTCCAAAAGAGGGCGGGGAAGCGCACCTGCCAGGTTTATAGGTAAATTTTTGCCTTAGGGCAACACGTCCTACAAACAGAATGTGATTGGCTAAACTCCCCTATCATCTCCCCCTTTTGTCTAAAATAAGACAGAACAAAACCAAATACAACTATACACAATAGAAACAAATAATGAATATAAAATTACAAATAGCAAACAATATTAAGCAAGAAACATATAACAAAAGTTTTACTAAATATTCTACTTCAAGGAGTCTAAATAATGTAGATGGTAACTACAACTATCTAATCTTCAACTCCATCGAAGATCTGAGAAGGGAAATAATTTTACTCAAGCAGCCCAGAAGTACAAGCGGGAAACTTCTGAAATGTGCAACAAATGGAAGAGACAACTGAATACTGGGCAATCATCCAAAGTCTCATTTCCAATGTTGAGTCAACCAACTTTGGCTAAGACCTGATGTAACTTCCATGCCATTTTCAAAGGCAAGGAACCTTTTAGAACTCTCTTACCCTGTCTTGGCAAGATAAGACAATCCTGTTTTTATCCATTTACGGATATTTTGTAATTCTGTCAGTGGTCGAGGTATGGGCTTTTTCTTTGCCCAAAGGCCAGTTCTGCCAGGAAGAAGACAAGCTCCAAGTGAAGTGTCTTTGATGCTCAACGTTCTCTCGGGAGTAGAGCCGTGATGCCAGGAGTAATTGTGTCTCGTTAGTATGGAACTCTAGATTAGATTAAAGGCCATTTTCTACAGCTCTTCGAAGAGGTTGAAGATTATACTATCTATGCTAAATATGATCTCTATGTACCTAAATAACCTGATTAGTCTAAATATAAGTATGACAAACATATATGACTATTGATTTCTATCTGTCTAACTTGAAGACTAAGAGAATAAACAACTGTGCAATGAATGAGGACAATGACCTCCAAATGTAAACAATGTATATCATTACATAAACAATATATAAATATCTTAATCAGAGGTAGAAATGTAAATATATGTATATATATCAATACAAATAGAAGTAAAATCATACTCACATACAATATTCAATATATCAATATACAAGAATCAACACCAATACAATTTTCTAAAAACAATAACTCATAAATACCAATATATGATCCCATCACCAATCAATCCCCCCTTTTTTTCAAAATAATGATAAACACCCCTGAGCTTATAAAATACCTTCCCCATCCCCTCATCCCTATATCAATTATAACCAACCCCTAAATGATGTCCCTAAACCTGAGGGCAAATTCTACTGGGAGAGGGGACGTCGTCCTCTAAAATTGCTTCCAGCTGTCATGGGGGCGATGTTTTTCTTAGGGGGTCCTGTGAAAATAATTGATGGTAAAATTCTAATATTAACATTTGGTGTGAGAAAGTTGCAAATAGTCTCTGAGTGGTTTGAGGAGGTCTGGCCAGAGTGCTGTGAAAAATTGTGCACCATTGGGAACTGTTTTGCGCAGCTGGTACCAAAAAACAGGTCTAAAAGTAGCACTATCAACATTATGAGGCTTGGGCGGAGTACAGCACAGCGAGGTGTGTGAGACCGGGCCAGGGACTGCGGCCCGTGCTGCGGAGCATAAGCTGGGGGAGGGGAGGGACCCAATGTAGTGGGCGTGGTCAATCGATAGAATAAACAGACCAATACTATATAAAAGATTTAGCTTTTAATAAAAAAGGGAAAAACTTACACCAGAGTCCCAATGGTTCATCTGGAACGCAGGGTCCAAAAGAGGGCGGGGAAGCGCACCCGCCAGGTTTATAGGTAAATTTTTGCCTTAGGGCAACACGCCCCATGGACAGATTGTGATTGGCTGAACTCCCCTATCAACAGATGTCTGTAGGGGGCAGAGATGTCAGATCCCCATAGCTTCAGTTTCCAGTTGTGAACCAGCCATCGTGGTTCTTAGGAACTGGGCAGTTTCTCTGCTAGATCAGTGTGTGCTCTTGACTGATGAATTATTCAGTTCCAGATTTGTTAGTCAAGGGCTCCATGCTGGTTGAAAATGGAGTCATGTGCTGTTCTGTCTGCTTTGGTAATCTGTAGGCACATCACAATGGTTTACTGCAGAAGCTCCTTCAGGAAGGGTCGGCTCATGATTATGATCTCATTGTCATCGGCGGGGGTTCTGGTGGCCTCTCTTGTGCAAAGGTATGGACATGAATGAACCATCAATGACTTTTATAAAAACTGACTCTATTGGGGTGGAGGAGTATTCAGAGAATTGAGACTATTCACTTAAAGGAGATAAAATGGGGGTGAGAAGGTGACAAGACACCTTTCTGTGTGGTTGTTTTTGTAGGAAGCTGCCAACTTGGGAAAGAAGGTCATGGTCCTAGACTTTGTGGTCCCATCGCCTCAGGGCTCATCCTGGGGTAAGCTGTAGTTCCTGCTTTCCTCTTTAATTAATGAATTTATCTCTCTCTCTCTCTCTCTCTCTCTCTCTCTCTCTATTTATTTAATGTTTTGCCTGCATGTATGTTTGTGTGAGGGTGCCAGATCTCCTGGAACTATAGGTACAGACAGTTGTGAGCTGCCATGTAGGTGCTGGGAATTGAACCTGGGTCCTTTGGAAGAATAGCCAATGCTCCTAACTGTTGAGCTATCTCTTCAGCTCTTACCCTATGCTTTTACAGGTAGCTTCTTTCCTGTAACTTCATGTAACCCTGCCTGGTCTCAGGAGTGCGAGTCATCCAATGATGCAGACTCGGCTAATGAACGTGCAAACAGTACAGCTTTACAAAAAGAAAGGCAGTTCCAGGACCAGCACCTGCACTTCTGCTGCAGATTTTGCATGCATGCACCAGTCCTTTCACATTGTTGCAGGCACAGTGCATATGCTGTGTCCTGTTCACTTTCTGTTTTTGCTTAGTCTCACAGCTGGGCTTGATGGCTGGATAGTGCCTGAAGAGCGATCCGAATTGGTCTTATTAAATAAAAACCCAGAGCCAGGTACCAGGGTGAAAACGGAAAGATCAGAGAAACAGAGGAACAGCCATAGTCACCTCTTACCTCTCTGAATCCTCAGACTGAAAAGCCTGAGATCCTGTCTGTACCCTGCCTTAATGCTTCCTCTCTGTCTGTACAGACCTCTAGACCTCTATGGTTAACTAGTGGCTAGCTCTACCCTCTGATTTCCAGGCAAGCTTTATTTGTCAGAGCACAAACAAAATATTACAGTTTGTGGCTGCTGTTGTCAGTGTCCACCATCATTACCCTTTGATTGCACGAGAAGCACACATGTCCTGGCCATATACCAATGCTGTGTGCTGCAGGGCCGCATGCTCACCTTGCCATGTGGGGCTTTCCCCTTCTTCTCAGTAACATAGAACACACATAGATTTTGTGCAGAATGTTTATTTATGCTTCAAGTGCATTCTTTTGTCGCTGGTCTGCTTCCTGGAAGCCTGCCAACTGGTTGTCTCTGTTTTATTGGTTTTGGGTTGGCTTTGTCAGTTTGGAGCAGGGAACAGGGAAGGGAAGCTTGGGTCCTGACACGTTAGGCCTCATCATCTGGAAGGCCACACATGGTCTCTGGATCCTGGCACTCGCTCTGACCCCTTCTCATGGTCACTGCTATTGCTAGCTTTGGCTGCTGCTCTCACCTTTTTTACTCTTCTCTCCCAACCGTGTTTTCATTGCTCTATGGTCTATTTTCTGAACCCAGCCCGACTGTGCTTTCTCATTCTTCCCAGAACCCTGATAGGTAAAGTAAGTATGGAAAAAGCAGCACCCCCACAAAACAAAAACAAAAACACTGTTTGAAATTCAAGCTAATTCAAAGGCCTTAGCCTAGACTTCCCAGTGTATAGCAGCACACCTTGCCTGTTCTTTGACTTGTCTGGGTGTATACCTTTGATGTTTTTCCTCCTCCTACCTCTTCCCTGTTTTCTTCCTCTCCTATCCAAAAAGATCCCGCTAGTCTGTGCACTGGAAGGGACTACCATTGGAGAGAATTCCTTACATGGTTCCCGCAAAGAGGCCCACAGGCCTGGCCTGTTCTGTGTAGGTCACATTCAGAGTTGGTACTACCAGGAAGCTTTTGTAGGCTGACAGTTGGCTCAAAGGCGTGAGAGTTAAGGAGAGGCTAGAAGCTCCACAGGTACAACACTTATCTCATTAGCTAAGGTGTCTTTTGTCCTTCGAGCCTCAGATGCAAGTGCAATCTTGTCTCCAGAGCTCTTCATATAGGCCCATATTTTCACTCATTATTGGGTCTTCTCTGCAGATTGCAAATTAAGTTGACTTTGCCAGTTGTGCCTCATTTGGAGGATAAAAGTTGTCCCTGTCACTGCCAACACATCATTTTTACATGTTTTAGTAACCCCACATTGATGTGAGAAACCTCATACAAGCACATGGGAATGTTGACTATTGCTTTCTTTTCAGGCCTTGGTGGCACCTGTGTAAATGTGGGCTGTATTCCTAAGAAGCTGATGCACCAGGCAGCCCTCCTGGGGCAGGCCTTGCAGGACTCGAGGAAGTTTGGCTGGGAGTATAACCAGAAGGGTGAGTGGGGGCTGGAAAACCCAGACAGGCTGAGTCCACGACTCCGCAGCTGCTTCTGACACTCAACTCATTCCTAAGGCGTGACCACTCTGCCCACCAGCTGCAGAGGCCACAACGCCGGCCCCTGTCCTGGGACTTCGACCTAGAGACAAAACTTGAGCAAGTCCAGCAAAAGGTGAAAGGCAGAGATGGCCATTTCCATTTTTTCCCGTGTGAAAAAAATAGAATGAAAGTTTGTTGTAGTGGTTGTTGGTGGCGTTAAGCATCTTGATTGAGTTCCATTCCCGTTTGCTGTTGGGGCTCCACCATGCAAGATAAGGACCACAGATCCCACCCAGAAGCAGCAGAATCTCTGTATAACACTTGAGGGATACCTGACGCCCCCTGCAGCAACAGAGGAGCACCAAGAAAAGCTTTGAGGATGCAGTAACCCCTTGACTTAGGCTATGTTAACCACCCTTCCCCTTTTTCTTTTGAGACAAGGTCTTGTTCACTATGTACCCCAGCTGGGATTTGAACTCCTAGGCTCAAGTGATCCTCTTACCTCTACCTCCTGAGCAATTGGAATGACAGGCATGCACAACTGTGCATTCAAGCTGCATCTTAAAAGTCACAGAGGAGGAGGACATTAGGACCAGAAGCGGGTTGACCAGAACTGCAGATGTGAGAAAATACAGTCTATTGGGAGCGGGTAAGGTGAAGATGGTGGAAGGGGTGACCTTAGAGAGCTAAGCAGTTAGACTTTATCCCAGAGTCTTTAAGCTCAGGCAGGAGAGGCCAAGGCTGTAGTTTAGAGTCCAGATCTTTCTGGAAGCACTAAGGAATTTGGGAAGAGGAGGGAGAGATGAGACGAGAAATGCAAAGACCTGAGCAAAGATACTGGGCTGAGAGTGGGCGATGGGTTTAGGGAGGCTGGTGATGCAGATGTGACGGGCTGTGGTGACCAGAAGAATGCAGAGGTGGAGAGTCTTCATGGTGGCTGTGTCAGGAGACCTTGTGGAGAGTTTATCTCTCTCCAGAGACCTTGATGCAGATGTGGGTAGTGCCAGTCTAGAGTACTGCAGGTGACTGACAGCCATAAACCCAGCAGATTACCTAAGGTGGAGGAGAGAGGCAGGCTTTAGGTTGCACACTGGGTGTGGGCTGTGGCTTACTGAGATGGACAACACAGGCAGGCTTAGTTAGTTGCTGGGTTTAGCTGAGTAATAACAGTTAGTAGCTGAGACTAGTCGCATTTCACCAGGCCACTCACTGAAGGGTATTAATGTAGGACCTGGTGGTTGTAGATGGAATCAAGTTTCTTTACTTGTGGGTTGGTGTCTGGGTGGGATTTCTGTATTTAAGAATACTCCTCCATGAATCCTTATGTTGTTTCACATTCTACTGAAAGCATCTGCAGAACGTCCTAGAAGGTTAGCTCTCCGGGGAAGGGTTGTCTGGAGAGAGAGCTGAGCAAGAGCTGTGAAGCAGAGTCACAGCATATGGTGACAAAGTAGGAACTGGGGCTGTGGATTGACAAGACTAGGAAACGGGAGGCTTGGGTATTTTAAGACTCAAGGAAAGTTGAGACTGAAGTAACTATAATGCTAAATGAATCTAAGAACAAAAAAGTGCATCTTGTGGAGGTGACCCAAGTGACAAGTGTGAGTGTCTTAAAGGAATGTGTGTCACTTCTGAGGGCTCACAGTAGGTAGCAAGAGGAATCCTGGTCAGGGAAGTACAGTGGCAACCCCTAGGGTTTACATGGTGACCTGAAGCCATTTAATAAAATCTCACACCTACTGTGCTTTAAAAAACTCTGTAAGGCTAACATAAGAAATTTCTTTTCAGGGTGAAGAGTGGAAAGGAAAGATTTATTGGAGAGCATGATTCTGTGTTAAGTATGAGTTGGAGCTACCCAGTGCACGACTGCAGTGCTCTAGAGTCATGTAGTGCATGTGCACAGTGCCCCGTGCACAGCTCTAGTGCCCCGGAGCCTCGCCGTGCACAGCTCTAGTGCCCCAGAGTCACCCCGTGCACAGCTCTAGTGTCTTAGAGCCACCCCGTGCACAGCTGTAGTGTCCCGGAGCCACCCTGTACATGGCTGTAATGCCCCGGAGCCACCCTGTGCATGGCTGTAATGCCCCGGAGCCACCCTGTGCATGGTGCTAGTGCCCTGAAGCCATCCCGTGCTTGGCTGTAGTGCCCCGGAGCCACCCCGTGCATGGCTGTAGTGCCCCAGAGCCACCCCGTGCACAGCTCTAGTGCCCTGGAGCCACCCCATGTACAGCTGTAGTGCCCCTGGCCACTGCACAGGGAAGAAAGGACATACACTTGGAAAGGGTTAATGGGAAAGGTCTAACTTTATGATGTGATATATCTAGGACTTATAAAAGATTGAGCTTAGCAATATTAGAATTAATTAGTTCAGTTAGTGTGAAAATCACATTTCTTACTTGCCAGCCATAACAAGCTAAAAATATAGTGAAAAATGACAAAAATGATGAGATGCCTTGGAGCAAAGCTAGCGGTGTACACGGGAAGACTGTTAGTGCACACCAAAAGGAACTGCGAATTAGAGGGGTTGTCTCAATATTGTGAAGAGGCCGTATCGCGGGATTAGCTCATAACTATGCAGACCCAGCACAATCTGAGAATTTATTTTCCCCCTTTAAAGCTCAAAAGTGATCATTTTAAAGTTTATATTGGAAAATAAACCTGCGAGACTAGCTGAGCTTTCTCTGAACAGAGGGTGACTTTTTTCATCCATTTTAACAGTGAAGGAATAGACACGGGGTGGATCACAGCCAGGCCCTAGATTTGGCCAGTTGGTCTTCTGAGAAGCTCAGGGGATCTGGGACTTGGCTATTCGCAGGACGTGCAGGCTGATGCACAGCCATGTTTGGGACTCCAGCTTTTTATAGTAAAGGTTGTTTGGCTTGTGAAGAGAGTGGACAGAACCACTGCAGTCAAAGTTCCGCAGAGGCTGGAAGGAAAGAGGGTATGCAGTAACGGAAGTGACCTCTCCAGGCTGCCAAACCCTAGAGCTTATCCTGGTGCCACGGGAAGGCCCAATGGCCACACTGGCTGTGCTCGGGGCTGGAGAGGGGCTTTCTAAGAGAAAGAGATGGGACCCCACCCCTCAATTGTGGTTTGTTTTCTAGACTCACCCAATTATGACCAGATTCCCCAGACAGGCTCTTGTGTCTTGTGAATGTGGAGCCACACAGCCGTGCGTGTGAGCCTCCAGGTCAGCATCCATAGGCAGGACGTAGTCCCGCCTGGAAGAGGCGGGTGGAGTCTCATGCCAGAAAGAACTGGACAATAGTGTGAGGGGAAAGGCAACTCTGAGGTCAAGTCATTTATTATAAAGAAATCTAAGGACCTGGTAGAGGACTTGCCTAGTGTGCACGAGGCCCCAGGTTCCATCCCCAACACTGAGAAAACAAACAAACCAAAACTTACTATCATGAAAGCATCTCACAGGGAGCCAAATGGGAGTGGAAGTGAGCAAGGCTGGCCAGGCAAGTGGACTGTGGTCAATGACTGACACTGTCCGCTGGCTGAACTGTCCTGGCTCTACCTAGATAGAAGTGCTGGTGTTCAGCAGGGTATGGACTCAGACAGGAGGGAGTGTCAGCAGATGGCGCCCTCTAGTGTTACAGTTCTTGGGTGGTGCCCTGAACAGGGTAGGATTAGGAGGTGGGGATTCCTCAGCCCTAGGCAGGATGGGTACCTGGTGCAGATTGCTGTGACAGCTACAGCTCACAGTTCCACAGGCAGCTCTGACTCTTCAGGAGTCATTGCTACCTCTGCCCCTTGTCAAGTGCGCTGGTGGTTTCCAGAGGCTTAACCTTGGCCTCTAGTTGTATGTCCCATGCAGAACAGCCCCCTTGCTGCCAAGGCCCTGCAATTCTGTTGGCTGGCCTTCTGACTGCTTTCCACACTCCACCTCTGCTGCAGCTGTTATGGCAGTGGCTGCCTCACAGTCTGTTGTCCCTGCTGCTGTTTTCGGCTCAGGCTGCTCTACTAAAAATAAGCAAAGACGACACTTTGGGATAAGTGTTTTACTTGGCCTAATATTGCAACCCAGGGGATGCAGAGCAGTTTTGCTTTGTTTTTTGTTTTCGTTTTTTGTTTTTTTTCCAATGATTCACTGTGTGAGAGATGTCTTCGTTAGGGTTTCTATTGCTGTGAAGAGACAGCATGACCATGGCAACTCTTATAAAGGAGAACATTGGGGTGACTCGCATACAGTTCAGAGTTTTAGTCCATTACCATCATGGTGGGAAGCAAGGCAGCATGCAGGCAGACATGGTGCTGGAGAAGGAACCGAGGGTTTTTACATCTTGCTCTGCAGGCAACAGGGAGTGGACTGAGAAACCGGGCATGGCTTGGACGTACATGAGACCTCAAAGCCCATCTCCACGGTGACACACTTCCTCCAGCCAGGCTATACCTACTGCAACAAAACCACACCTCCCAATAGATCCACTCTCTTCGGGGGCCATTATCTTCCAAACCACCACAGGGGACAGTCTTTATGTCCAAAGGAAGGGCAGTGCCACCACAACTTTTCTTGCAAAGGAAGGTTTCTGTTAGCATTGGTCACAGTCACACTATTGTCCCTTTTAACGCTCTGCACAGCAGTCTCTCTGCTGGGCCACCAGAGGGAGCACTCCCACCCTGGCCTGGGAAAGTGTTCACCAAGGCGGTGACAACGGAAAATCCAGTGCAAACTAAGTCAGCCCTGGACGGAACATGGACAGAGAAGCACAGCTTGTATTGTGAATGTCTTACACTGATTTTAACAGTGTTGTGCAGTGCTCAACACGTGCCCTAGGGGAAGGTGGGTTTCTTTGTCCCTCTCAACCTCCTGGTGTAAGAAGGGTTTCTGAGAGGCAGAATGACCCTCCCCTTGCGTGGTGGCCATTGCCCTGTGGGGTGTGCACCTCTCTGTGGCTTTTTCCCTTTTTTCTTCTCAGAACTCCGTCTTCTTCCACACTTTGTAATGTGAAACGGGAAGAAAAAAGCATAGCAGATACAGGAAAGATTTAAGCTACATCATGTTCTTGTTTTTAAGCCAGTGGTGTGGCTCATGCGTAGTCACATGTAATCTGCTTGTGTGTGATGGTATCACACATGATCCCAGGAGGCAGGAACATCACGAGTTCAAGGCCAGCCTGGGCAGCAGAGAAACACCCTGTTTCAAAAATGAAAGAAACATCAGCAACAAAATTTTACTGTGTCCCTTCACCCTGGTTGTTTTCCAGTAAAACACAACTGGGAAGTCATGACAGAAGCAATTCAGAACCACATTAGCTCCTTGAACTGGGGCTACCGGCTGACCCTTCGGGAGAAAGGCGTGGCCTACGTCAACTCCTATGGGGAGTTTGTCGAGCTGCACAAAATCAAGGTACTACCTGGATTCTCCTGATTCCTTGTCTCCCATTCTGTATACTTGGCCTTGGGCATTCCATGTTGCACATTAAATACAATAGCTGGCGTGTCACACAACACGTGGCCTCACATATGTGCTTTTCACACCACTGTATGTTGATTACATGCCAAGATAAATTATAGCACGCACATTTTAAAGAACTCTTAATTTAAAGGTATTGTTTGCCTTTCATTTCAATGTTATTCAAAATATTTAAATAGCTTGAAGTGCACAAGACTAAAGTATTTAGCAGTGGGGAGCTTTTGGAAAATGAAAATGTAACCTTCAATCTGCAGTGTCCAGTAGGGGCTGCTCTACAAGGTTATGCATGTGATGTTTATATACCATGAATCTCTGTAAGGAAATGAGGTCATTTGAATGACCACCATTTTAAATTGTAATTAGGAAGGACATCAAGCATTGCCCTCCATGGATCCATGTGCAATTAGTATCACCATCGACACATCTGGATAGTTTTGTACTTTTTGCAAACACAGCACGAGATAATCTTGACAGGATCGGTTGTTAGACCAGCTGAGACAGGTGAGGGCTGGTCAGCTTGATGTTGTTCTTCAATCCCTCCAGACTCTGTAGCAACATGAGTTAGTTCGTTTCTCAACCTGTCCAGGGCCTGGCAGATGGCTGAGTTGCCCTGCCCACCTGGCCTCCCCTGGGGCCCTCTTGTCCTTCATGGCCAGCCCAGAGCTTTTTCAATCCCGCCTACCCTCACTTGTCTGCTTCACAACTGTCCTAAGGAGCCACTGGCTCGGTGCCACCTTCCAGCTGGTCATGACATCCACTTGTTTAATCACCATCATTGGCATTGCAATTTCTTACCTGGAAATGCATTTTGAATTATTCATACAATCACAAAATAACCGATAACTCTTGCAGGCTCTCCTTAGCTGAAGATCTGTGGTGTGGTATGTGAGAACCTTTAGTTCTAGCTTCAGCCTCCCTTCCAAGCTTACACTCCCAGGTCATTCAGGGCAGGAGTGCAAGCAGGAGCAGAGGCAGGAGCCACAGAAGAAAGCTGCTTACTGGCTTGCTCCCGGGGTCATGTTCAGCTAGCTTTCATATACAGCCTGCCCAGGGTGGTACCGCCTTCCCACTCAGTCATCAGATAAGGGGTGCAGCATAGACTTAGCCACACCATCTGATAGAGGCAGTCTTCTTGTCTCCAGGCCTTCTGTGAAGCCGTCCTAAACTCTGCCACCCCAGCCCCAGAGTGGGGCTGTGACCCCTGCGCTGTACCGACTTGAGCTGTCTGTGTGGTGCCAGTCACACAGCACTGTTGACTTTTGCATACCTGTCACTCCTGTGGAATGAGCCTGTGCGGGTGGTGATGAGACTGCTGAAGTTTATTTTCCTTCTTTTCAAGGCAACCAATAAGAAAGGACAGGAGACTTTTTACACTGCTTCAAAGTTTGTCATAGCAACAGGTGAAAGGCCACGGTACTTGGGAGTCCAAGGAGATAAGGAGTACTGTATTACGAGGTAAGAGTAGACAGACTATTTCACCTTCACTGCATTGTGTGTGTTAATGTTCCCATTTCAAATACTCCTTGTCTTATTTCACGAAGATTTTGAATTCATGATAGAAGTATACATGGCACAAGAAGCCCAAGTTAACATAATAAAACAAAGAGATGTAAGGTCACGCAGAACCCACGTAGAAGCCATGCTGTTTCTAGGTAATTGCCGGAAGAGACCGAAGCAAAGATGCAAGGCCGACTAGCTGTGAGATCACATGGCCAAGGGTAGGGATGAGTTAGCTGCTCAAGGGCAGCGCTGCTCTTCCTACACTGCAAATTCACACTGCAAATTCACACCAGTGTTCTCCAGGTGTCCTGCAGGGACTTCAGCCTGTGAAGGAGGTGTGTGTTGAGGAAATAGGTTTTCTTCAGGTCCACACATACCGCACATAGCCATATACACTATGCATACCTCACACACTGTACACATCCATGCAAACTGCACACACCAACACCATACAAATCACATATAACTCATGCACCATACATCTGCATACAGCACAATATCATACTTAATGCACATACCTTATACACAGTACATACTACATATACCACATACTATCTATATCTCATATACCTTACACATCCATGCATACCACACACCACACATATATATATATACCTCACACACTGTACACATCCACGCATACCACACACCACACATACCACACACATCATACACACTAGACATATCTCTTACACTGTACACATCCATACATACCACTCATCACACATACCACACATCTCATAGATGATACAATCCACACATACCCCATCCTACACATTGCTTATATACTACATGCCACACACTATAAAATTTCTCATGCCACACATGTTCGCACACACACAACACACATACACACACACACACTGCACATACCTCATATGCCATACACATCCACATAATACACAGTGCCCCTGTGAAACAAAATACTTTCCTTTATATTTTATTTTATTATTCTTATTTATTTATTTATTTTGGATTTTTAAGACAGGGTTTCTCTGTATAACAGCCTTAGATCTCCTGGAACTTGCTTTGTAGATCAGGCTGGCTTTGAACTTACAGAGAACGACCTGCCTCTGCCTTCTGAGTGCTGGGATTAAAGGCGTGTACCACCACCCTGGCTCTATTTTAATTTTTTAAATTAATTTATTTTTATTTTATGTACTGAGTTTGCCTGCTTGTGTTTCTGGGCACCACATATGTGCAGTACCCACAGAAGCCATAAGAGGGCATCAGATCTTCTGGAACGAGAGTTAGAGTTGGCTGTTTGCTACCGTATGGGTGCTGTGAACTGAACCCTGGTCCTTTGCAAGAATAGACAGTGCACTTAACCACTGAGCCATCTCTTCAGGCCCTCTGTTTTGTTTTTTAAATAATTTGCTTGTGATCTTACTTGATTTTGAATGCACTGACTCATGTCTTTTCCACGTCCTCTCAAGTAGCCCTGACTCGAAGCTTCTAGAAGCTATTGTGTTCTTCTAGTGTCTCCACTCAGGCACTGAATTGCCTTTCCAACCAAAGATCAGCACACACTGAAACCCATCTTGTGATTACAGCCTGCCCTGTTCGTCTTGTCTCTTTCAGTGACGACCTCTTCTCTCTGCCGTACTGCCCTGGGCGCACGCTAGTCATAGGCGCCTCCTATGTCGGTCTGGAGTGCGCGGGGTTCCTGGCTGGCTTGGGGTTAGACGTGACAGTTATGGTACGCTCTGTCCTTCTTCGTGGCTTTGATCAAGAAATGGCAGAGAAGGTGGGATCCTACCTGGAGCAACAAGGTGTCAAGTTCCAGAGGAAATTCACTCCTATTTTGGCAAGTCTGGGCAGCGTGGATCCTTTTGCTGCCTTTTTAAAGTATTTTTTAAAGTTTTACCCTCTTTCATTTCATTTGATAAACTAGTCTGCACACACTCACACAGTGCTGAAGGTGACGTGTCTACCCCAGGTCTGCACACACTCACACAGTGCTGAAGGTGACGTGTCTACTCCAGGTCTGCACACACTCACACAGTGCTGAAGGTGACATGTCTACCCCAGGTCTGCACACACTCACACAGTGCTGAAGGTGACGTGTCTACCCCAGGTCTGCACACACTCACACAGTGCTGAAGGTGACGTGTCTGTCCCACGTCTGCAAACATACCCACCCCGTGATCTTCTCAAGTGATCCCTGTGATCTTCTCAAGGCTGTGACATCTTCAGCCTTCTGTCTTCTCGTCAGCTTTCATCCTCAGACAAAGTGGTCCTGCATGCCTCCTGACTGAGTCCCCATCGTTCCTTTCCTTTACAAACACCCTCTGCGCACCACCTCTGATTTGTTGCCTGTTTCACACCCATTTTTCACTCCTTCTTAAGCTGCTTTTCAGGAATCCCAGTGGTCATAGCTGTGTCCATACACTACACCAGTGGTCATATCTGTGTCCATACACTACACCAGTGGTCATATCTGTGTCCATACACTACACCAGTGGTCATATCTGTGTCCATACACTACACCAGTGGTCATATCTGTGTCCATACACTACACCAGTGGTCATATCTGTGTCCATACACTACACCAGTGGTCATATCTGTGTCCATACACTACACCAGTGGTCATAGCTGTGTCCATACACTACAGGCCTCTGCTGCACGCAGCGTTATGTCTCCTCTGCCAAGCGCTCGCTGTTCTGCTGATGAGGCCCCAGCATGTGCCTCCCTATTCAGTGTGCTCAGCCAGCAGATGCTGGTGCCCATTTGTTTTTGTCTGCATCTTTCTTCACCACCCTGTATGTTTCATGAATGATTTCTGTGGCTGGTGGCTGTAAGTTTTGTGTGAGTGTGCAGAGCACTCATATTAACAGCTTCCGTTAGGTGTCTCCTGAGCCCCACGCTCATTCAGAAAGGCCCATAGACAGCACTGCACTTCAGATGTGACAAGGTAACACCCAAATACTGTGCTTCCCACTTAGACCCCGTTAATCTTCCTGACTCACCCAATAAGTGGAACCACTTAGTAAGTCAACACCTGGAAGCATCTGTTCCTTTTTTTTTTTTTTTTGGTGGGGGCTCCAATCTCAGTGAATCCTCGATTTTGTTCTAACTGCAAAGTGTAGAACATGGATGTTTTCTTTCTCTGCTTAGTCCAGAGATCTCTGTTGTGCTCAAACACACACGTGATCATCACCCTGTAAGCACCCCCATACATGAGTATCCTTTGGTTAGCGTGTTCTCTGTCATGTTAGAGCCAGTACCTCGTGTGTCCTTACTAGGTTCAACAAATGGAAAAAGGCTCACCTGGAGTACTGAAAGTTGTGGCTAAGTCCACAGAAGGACCGGAAACAGTTGAAGGGACATACAACACGGTGAGTGTGTGTGGTGAACGCTCTTGAAAATGGTGGAGGAAGGTGCTGGGAAATGACAGTAGGTTTACTGTTTCCAGTTCTTTGTAAGAGGAGACAGCAGCTATGATCGGGGGGCTGCCATGACACTCATGTTCAGTGACGTGTAAAGAATTCTCTGGTGAAGTGTACACATGCGCTACTGTCCACAGAGTTCTGGAAGTCAACATCCAAACTTCATTGGTCTCTTGTTCTGGAGAATAAGATATTTCATGTATAAGTTTACTTAGAAAACTTTCTGGTAAAGATCAAGTGTATTTTATAAACAAATAAATCAAGCTTTCCTTTTCAGAGACAAACAATTCCCAATTCTTGAACCAGTGTGAAAAACCAGAGAGACTGAGGTGCCATAGGGTCTCTCAGCTACAGTCTTAGTAGAGACTTTACAGCTGCTATGTAATCTTTCTGTGTGTGCATTATATAAATATCTAAAAACTAAACACGTGTGTAGGAAGGAACAAGCAAATTAAAAGGGCATACCCAAGCCAGAAGACACTCACCAACTAAGGCTTTGCTTAGTGTCACATGGTGTGCACAGATGGTGGCTATTGATGTGTTTAGTGGTCCAGGAACATGGTATGTCAGTCTAGGAGCTGAGATCTTAGTGGCTCCCGCAGAGGTCGCATAGGCTTCTAGTAAATGGCTTTTTTCCTGGGTGCTGTGTATTACATGGTCACAAGTAGTTTCTTTGTGTGTGTAAAATTGTCATTGTGTATATTTTTTCCAGTTTGTAATTAATTAATATTTTCACAGCCTGTCACATTTTCAACTCCCTCCCTCTTCTCCTCCCAGTTCCTCCCCCAACCTGTTCTTTCTCCCTCTATTACTCCTCCTTTCTCCTCAGAAAAGGGGAGGCCTCTTATGGGTGTCAGCCAGTCATGGTGTATCAAGTTGCAGTGAGACTAGACACCACCCCTCCTATTGGGTTTTGGGTGCCAACTTTGCCTCTGTGGCAAAGTACGTGTGTGGCCTCTGGAGTTATGGGTACCTGTCTGATCTCTGGGATTCCTAGTAGGGCATGGCCTCTGGTACAGCAGAAGTTTTCTGCTGAGGTAGTGGGCCGGAATATGGAGTCCAGAGAAGGGGGTACAGTCTGGGGTTGTTGGGCCAGGTTTAGGGAGTATTAGCTGGTTGTATATAGTATCTTGCCTGGGGTTCCTAGGACCCACCTGGCCTCTGGTAAGGAAGCTAGAGTTGTGAGCTATAGATTTCTTTTTGTCTTTTCCCTGTGCCCACTGTATAAAAATGATAATTTTGTGAGGTTTTTAAATTATTTGTGTAACTCTTTCCTGAAACCCTTATCTTACATCGCTTTGGATTTTCTGTGTGTACAGTCATATTCTCTGGCAGGAAGAGCAGTTTTGTCTCCTATCAGCTGTAAGTGATGCTTAGTTTTGTCAATTTGACTCAGACTAGAGACATCCAGGAAGTAGGGACCTCAACAGAGGAATGGAGGACTCTTCTCTATCAGGCTGGTGTGTGGTCTTGTCCTTGGTTGTTTGCCTGACTGAAGTGGAAGGGCCACTCTCCACACACACTGTGCTGCCCCAGGCAGGAAGAAACATGAAAGTAGGCTGAACAGGAACCAGGGAGCAGCTTCCTCTGTGGTTTCTGCCTCTGCTTCTGTTTGAATTCCTGCCCTGACTTCCCAGAGTGATGAACTATGACCCAGAAGTGTAAGTTGGAATAAACGCTTTTCTCCCAAGTTGGTAGGCCAATATTTATCAAAGCCACAGAAAGCCACCTAGAACAACATACTAGCCAGGACCCCAGTGCAAGATTTACATGCAGGGTGACAGCTTGTGACTCACCTTGTTCTCTGTAGCAAAAGGCAGGTTTGAAAGTGAAACTCTCCACGGTGCGCTGGTGGGCAATCAAGGACATTCTATTTTTTGTTTGATAAGTGTTTCTTCCTTTTGCTCACCTTGTTTTGTTTCTTTATTTTAAAATTAAGCATAGATGTTCAGTTGTAACTATTTCTGCAGCTATTGGGAAGCACTGGTTTCTTTTAAACTTGTCAAGGTGTTGAATGACTTCCTAATCATCAGCCAGCTTTGGATTCTATTGATTCAGTTCAGTGATTTCAATTTAATTGTTTAGAATTTAAATATCTATAGTTACGAGTCATGTTGGTATATAGCACGTGTGGTATATGAGTGTGTGTGTACACGTGGGTGTTTGTGTGTAGATGCATTTGTATGTCTGTTTGAGTCAGTCTCTCACTAAATAGACAAGGCTGGCTTTAAACTCATTATGTAGTTCAGGTTGGCCTTAAACTCAGTGGTCGCCCTGCATTAGTCTCCTAAGTGCTGGGATAACTGTGTGTGTCGTCACACCAGGCTTTGGCTTGTAATTGTCTTTTACATCTTAAACATTTTAGGCTTAACTGTTAAGATTATTCTGGTTCATGAAAGATATTGATAGTGTGTCCCCCACATCTTACATAATATTAGGATTGGATTTTTGTGCTTGTGGAATTTACTGATAGAACGAACCGTCTAAATTTAAATTGTCTAGGGGAATGTGTGAACACATTTTTAAAAAAGAAATAGTTCCTTTTGATTTATTAGTTCTTCTTTTAGGAATTAGTACATTTCAGCTAAGATTTCCAACACACTACTATACAGTTGCTCATATATAGCTTACAGTTAGATGATCATTTTTGGCACATGCATGTGCTGAAACAGGCACACTCTTTAGAGAAGCGGAACATGTCTGTGAGTCCAGAAAGCTCGCTGGTCTTCCTGGTCCCCAGTCACCCTGCTTGGTTCTGTCACCACAGACTTCATATCACACTATCATACTGTGGCATTTGCACCTCACTGTCTGGCATGGTATGTCGAGGTGGCATTTCTAGGGCCACTGGTGCTGTGTGTATTTATAATTGGGCTAGGCATTGCATGGCTGTTGATACAGTTCCCTGTGTGTGGTTTGGGTTTAAGGCAAGGCATGGCATATGAGTGAAAAGAGCGTGAGACAGGGCCGAGGTCCCACAATTCCCTGAGAAGGCCTGATCCTAGTGACCTCACTTCCTCTCCATGACCCCACTTCTCAAAGCTTCTTCAGCTCCCAGGGGCACCACAGGCTGGGATCAACTCTTTAACAGAAGAGCCGTTGGAAAACGTTTGTCTAAGCCATAGTAAGGACACAGGAGAGGTCATAACTCAAGCTTATATGGGCTTCCTGTGTGAAATTGGTGTTATGGTTAAGGCTAGACGGACTCCAGAATTGCCTAGGAGATGGATCTCTGGCCATGCTTGGGGGATTACCTTGATTGTGTTAATTGAGATGGAAGGACTTGCTCACTGTGGACTGTAACATTCCATGGCTGGCACCTTGCCCTTTCATAAACCGTGAAAGGGAGCTGAGCAGCCTATGTGTCCATCACTGTTTTCCTGATTGTGGATGTGCTATGACCAGCTGCTGCGAGCCTGAAGCCTTGACTTCCCCACTGTGAACTGTGGCTCCTTTAAAAGGCCTTTGTTGGGCTATTTTATCACAGAGAAGAAACCGAGGTTGTTGCTAAGCCATGTCTTTCAAGGATTCCATCAAATTCACGGGTACAGGCTGCTTATAATTTTTCATCATTATCCTTTTAATGCCTCCAGCATCTGTAATGGTGTATCCCTTGTCATTCTCATGGGGATAATTTATGCCTCTGGTCTCTTCTCTAAATGCAGGTTTTGTTAGCAATTGGTCGTGACTCCTGTACAAGGAAAATAGGGCTGGAGAAGATCGGGGTCAAAATCAATGAGAAGTAAGTGTAGGGTCGTGGCTCTGTTCCTGCACATAACCCCATAAGACTCTAACTTGCCAAGATAGAGCATTCTGATGCCTCAAATTTCTCACCAACTGATGATGCCAACTGGTATTAATTTCTGGATCAGCCAGTAGGGACTCTTAGCCTTAAAGAGCTCATGAAATCAGTAGCAATCCAGAAACATATTCATAGAAGTATGTTCTCCCCCTGTCTGTAATTTAGAGTGTAATTTGACGTCTTCCATGAGTCAAAGAGAGAACTTCTGGACCCTGAAGATTGTGGGGAAAGTGAAAGCTTCAGACCTGCAGGAAGCATGGGCTGAGCTGATGTCTTCTAGGTCACTGGACACCTCGGTGCCCAGGCTGTGGAAGCTTCATGTTGCTGATCTTCATGGTGCCAGTCAGCAGTCCAGATATTCAGTGTGTGTTTTCCTCCTCACTCTACCAGGACTGGCAAAATACCAGTAAATGATGTGGAACAGACCAACATTCCTCATGTGTATGCTATTGGGGACATACTGGAGGGCAAACCAGAGCTCACGCCTGTTGCCATACAGGCAGGCAAGCTGCTAGCTAGAAGACTCTTTGGGGCCTCTTTGGAAAAGGTAAGCTTTTCCCTATTATTGACCTGTGTGTTTGTATCTATATGTGTCTGTGCATCTCTCTATGTATCTGGGTATATGTTTTTGTGTGTCTGTGCTTATGTCTTTGTATATGTGTGTGTATGTATCTCTCTGTATGTGTTTGCATGTATATGATGTGTATATGCATGTTTCTCTGTGTGTGTATCTCTCCCCCTCCCTCTTCCTCCTTCCCCCCTTTGTGTGAATATGTATATATCTTCTGTGTAAGGGTGAGTGTTTATGTGTGTCTATCTTTGTGCATGTCTGGGTATGTAGATTTATATGTCTACGTGTGTATATCTGTGTGTGTGTGTGTTTGAAGCTGAAGTCTGGGTCTCATGAATGTTAAGTAAGTATTTTACCACTGAACTTCACCCCCAGCCCTGAGATAGAATCTTGATCAAAATTTAGATTTTAAAATTAGTACAAATAACACTGATAGACTCATTTTCTAAATAAGAGTTCCTAGGGGTAATTTGCAGTTAAGTTACTATTGATTAAAGAGTTGATAAAACTCGTGTTTTTTGCATCCCTGGTCTGTCCTGTGATGGTGAAAGGTTACTGTGGGTCCAGCTCCAGGACTCATCAGGTGGGTGGAGGTTCAGGTAGCCCACAGATGACAGTCCACAGATGTGGTTGTGTGTCAGAGTGCTGTGAGCCAGTTGCCCCAGGACAGGGAATGATGCCTGAATTATCTGATGGACTGGAAACAGGTTTCATAAGTCCCCTGCAGTAGCTAACAGCAGAGAGTGCCCCTCCTGAGCAGGGGCTAGTCTTTTACACTGCCTGCTCGGTAAGCCCCATTCACTTGTGATTTCACTTTCATCTTCTGCAAGATGAAAACTGCTGCTCTGGACAGTGTGGTTTCTTGTCTTGGTGTTCCTTAGTGAGATATTTGGGATCTGGGTAATTCCACAGAGGAGGCAATGAGCTTTTCTAGTAGGTGTATCATCAGATAATAAATAACTCGAGGTTTGTGGGAATAGTAGTGTCCTCATGGGGTCTCTCCCTTGGTTGGAAAGTACTCTGTCAGTAGTACTGTAGGATACCATTGGCAGGGCTAGCAGGTGACGGGTGGTGACTCTTACTTTTGTGAGTTTGCATGTCCTCTCAGAGTACTTGGGGTATGACATGGGGAAGGTAGAAGGCCATATGTCCCCCAGCTTCATTTACAAAGACACCAGACAGCAAACGTACTGAGGTAGCTCCTACATGAACTTCTCTCCTAGATGCTCAGGTCTCTTGAACTGCGCTGCTCAGCCCATTCTCCTCTTGAAATAACTCTAGCTAGTATGCTTTTCTTTTCTCTGAGTCTTTTTGACGTGGTAGACATCAGTCTAATTTGTCTCTAGATGCTGGTGCTTTTGTAGCCATATCGACCCTTCTGCTGACTTCAGTTCGGATGGTGTCTTGAGAGCTCAACAGAAGTTCAGCAAAGTGGGGAGGTTGGACAGTGGTTAAATACTTGCCACCAAGTGTAAGGACCACAGTTGGGACCCCTCAAAACCTATGTGTGGTGGCTTACTTGTAATTCCAGCCTTGGAAAGTGGGCATGGGATCCCTAGAGCAAGCTGGCTAATAAGACTAACTGTATAGCCAGCTCTGGGTTTGACTAAGAGACCCTGCTTCATTTGATAAGGTGGAAGAGTTATGGAGGATGATTCCCGGCATCATCCTTGGACTTCTACATACACACACACAGGCATGTGTGCACACATGCACACATACATGCATGCGTGTACACACCTATCCACATACATGAAAAACATGCATACACAGGCCTGGGGAGTTGGCTCAGTGGTTAAGAGCACATAAAGCTCTTGGAGAGGACCCAGGCTTAATTCCTAGCACCCACATGGTGACTCACAACTGTTTGCAACTCCAGTTCCAGGGGATCCAATGCCCTCATCTGGCCTTTGAAGGAATCAGACACACATGTGGTTTACAACCATACTTTCAAGAAACTATCCACACAGAGAATGAAATAATAAGTAGATTTGGGGCACTCACCAGCACATTTAGACTCCTCCAGTCTTCCATCGGTTGACTCTTGTAACCATTCTTGATCTGACACAACCCATTTCCTTTTATGAACCCAAATTGTAGAAACTTGCTGGGAAGCAAGTCATAGGAGTGTTGTGTGTTTCTCTTCCAGTGTGATTATGTTAACATCCCAACCACGGTGTTCACACCTCTGGAATATGGCTGCTGTGGGCTGTCTGAAGAGAAAGCCATCGAAGTGTATAAAAAAGAGAATCTGGAAGTAAGAATCCTTTATGATCAACCATCTTTCCTTGAAGCCACTTTTTATGTTGTAGCTTTGCAAGTCCCTTTCACGTCAATGTTAGAGAAATCATCCTCCTATTTGGAGAATTTGAAGTGAATCTAAACTCTGTCTCACTCACTTTTGTGTGATCAAAAGGACACAGCTTTGGTGAGAGGGCAGTAGGGGGTGTGAATTAGGACTTTGGGGGTACAGGTAGGAAAGGCCCTCACCCCGTGTGCAGTGACTCAGAGGAGACGCCCAGAGCCTGGCTGTCCGAGCAGGGTGGGGGTGCCCTGTGGGGGTCAGTAGCACAGGTGATGTGCTTCATCTTGGAAGGCAGAACGGTTTCTAAGTTTGGGGCGAACACGCCACTCAATGGGGTCCCATCGTCCTCCTCTCAGCCCACAAGGCAACTGGTGTGGTATCTTGGGCCAATAGCATTCTAAATGCTTGAAAATGGAGTTTTGCTAACAAGAGGCAGTTTCTGTTTCTGACTAATGGCTGCACAAAGGAAAAGTGACGTGTTGCTGGCGTTTTGGGAATCTGACTCCAGTGCAGCTACCAAGGGGCCAGGTGGGGCCTCGGGCTTCCAGTGCTGCAAGGTGCTGTTGTCTGCCACCTTAGGGGACCAAAGAGCATATCCAGGAGTGGGTTCTGTGTGTGCTAATGTCAGCCTCTCCCTTTGGTCCAGGTGTACCACACCTTGTTCTGGCCTCTGGAGTGGACAGTCGCTGGCAGAGACAACAATACCTGTTATGCAAAGATAATCTGCAACAAATTCGACAATGTATGTAGATGCCTGGATGCTGTGGTTTTTTCTCTTCTCTGTTTGATGCCATTTTCCCTGGGCCTCATTTGAGTGAAACACACCCTCTACCTGGGCTGCTCCCCAAGCCTTATACACCCTAGCCGGGCTGCTCCCCAAACCTCACACCCTCTACCCCAGGTTGCTTCCCAGGTTTCACCCACTATGGTTTTAAAATGTAGCTTGGATTCTTGCCAGTTGGGTTTTTATGACGTCTTTAAAGATGGAACTGGGGCAGGAATGATCTCTCAGCTGTTTGCAGAGGCTGAGGCAGGAGCTGATTCCCAGCTCAACTGTGTCTGTCAGGCAGTGAGAAGCTGTCCACCCAGAGCCGACAGTTTAACCCTGATGGTTTAGAACTGTGAATGCTAACACCATGGCCACCATCCGGCACTGTGCATGGTGTACAGTTGTGTGGCGGTATGGCATGTGTGGAGTGCCGAGGAGAGGCATTCACAGAGGGCAGCAGGCAGGTGCGGACGGAGATGAGATGTCTCCTGTGCCTGGCTCTGTCGTCTGCTTACACACTCCCTTCATCTGTCCTTATGGAGGATCAGCATGGAGGCCAGAATCCGATAAAAAGTCTTGTAGTGGACAGCCTGTGACTCACTGTAGACTGGACACGCACTACATGCTGCCCCGCTGGCAGCCTCTACTGGCTGTTCCCGAGCTCCACCTAGTGTCAGGAGCAGGCAGCTGGTCACTGGCCCTCAAACCCTCCTCTAGTAAGATCTGACGCCTTGTGTACTCGAGTGCAGGCCTTTAGTTTATATGCGCAGGCTTTGTGTGGCCCTGTCCCAGTGTTATCCAGAAGTCACATCCTACCCACAGGCTCCATCACGGTGGGCAGATTGGGTGTGGTAGTAAATTAGCGTGCGAGTTAGTTCTGACCACACTTTACCACCTCCGTGGATGACCTTTGAGGGGCTGTTCTCTGCTAGTTCCTTTCCTGTGGGAGACCCTGTATGTCTTAGCTGTGAACAACAGGGAGTGGATTTACGTTCTGACCCTAGCCTTATGGGAATTCTCTGTTCTGTCCTGTATTAAAGGAGCGTGTGGTGGGATTTCACCTTCTGGGGCCAAATGCTGGCGAAATAACACAGGGATTTGCAGCTGCAATGAAATGTGGGCTCACCAAGCAGCTATTGAATGATACCATTGGAATCCATCCCACATGTGGTGAGGTAAGGAACAGGAGGGTGTGCATGAGTGTGTGTGTGTGTGTGTGTGTGTGTGTGTGTAAGCATGTGTGCATGTGTGTGTGGGACAGCCTTGAATGCCATACCTTAGGTACTGGTCACCTTTTTTGGAGACAGGGTGTCACACTAACCTGAAGCTTGCCAATAGGCTAGACTGGCTGGCCAGCAAGACCTGGGATATACCTATCTCTGCCTCCATGGCACAGAGATTTTATAAGCATGTGCCAGCACTTGTCTGGCTGGCCAGTAAGACCTGGAATGCAGCTATTTCTGCCTCCATTATGTGGAGATTTTACAAGCTTGTGCCAGCACATTCAATGTGGGGTTTGGGACTTGGACTTGGACCCTCACACTTGCATGAGTAACTCTTTATCAACCAAGCATCTTTCTAACCCTGTATCCACCGAGAGTCTCTCCAAATCCAGTGAGGTGCTTTCAATGGGCTTCAAGTAGCCTAGCTTTACAAACAATTATGAAACACACTGTCATCAATTTAAAATTCTAATATATCTTATATTAGCAACCTATTTAATTTGTTCACGCGGCGCAGCTGGCGCACACCCTTTAGAGCAGGGACACTGCCCTGTGTTGTCTTCTTCCTTGCAGGTGTTCACAACGCTGGAAATCACGAAGTCCTCAGGGCTGGAGATTACTCAGAAAGGCTGCTGAGGCTAGCCCTGCTGTTGTTGGGTTTCCCTGGCACACTCTCACTCTGTGCCCATCTTCCAGGATTTCTCCTGGCACAGAGATGAGAAGGTGGCGGAGGACCAGCAGCAGCAGCATCTGTAGTCTCTGCTGACGGCATGCAGCAGCCAGGCTGCATCCTTGACGCCTTGGTTCGGAACCCATGGAGGTGAGCCAAGGCCGACTCCTGCACGTCAGACTTGACTTCCCCCCACAAGACCTAGGACGGCACAGTGAGCCCACCCCTTTTCCCAGTTGCCAGTGTTTGACTCTCACTTTGTTTCCATGAAGATATTGTATTTTTCAGTGTGGACTTGTGAAGTGTGTATCTAATTATTCTATATCAATAAAAATTTGGGAGTCAGATATTGGGGTAAGAACCTGAATGATCAGAGAAGCTACAGAGAAGCCCCCAGTGATCTCTCTCTTCTGTTCCTCAACCTGAAAGGGCTGAGATCCTCTCTTATCCCTGCCTTATTACTTCCTCAGCCCTCCAAGACATCTATGGTTAATTTTGGTTAACTAGTGACTACCTCCACGCTCTGACTTAATGTAAACTTTATTGTCAGAATGAGATCAAAATTTCACACATTTCCCCCTTTTTGTCTAAATCAAAGGGAAGGTTTTAACTAACATAACAAAACTATGTAGAATAAGTACAATAATTATATACAAATATATACAAGTAAGGATTATATTAATATCTAGTCCCTTTGTATTTGGCAAATTCAAAGAAAATACTCCATTATCTATCTTCTCTTAGTAAGTCCAAAGTTTTGCACCTAACTCACTTTCTGTCCTAACCTGCATTAACAACCTATCTCTCAACCTTATACCTTACATCCTTTTGTGAATTTCTTTTCTGAATTTGGTAACAAGGAAAACTGTAAAAATTTAACTATCTAGTCTTCAACCCCCATCAGAGACCTGAGAAGAATAAAATATTATCTGAGTAAACAGGAAGTGCAGAGCAAACAACTTCCAAAACTAAGAAACGACAGAAACAGCTGACTTGTCTGGACAGTCACCCAAGGTTCCTCTGTATTGTTGGGACACCCATCTTTGCTCTACAGGCCTATAATACCTGGCAGAATTTTCTGTGAAGCAGGGATCTTGAAGGACTTCCCTTCCTCGTCTTGGAAAAGTTCAGCAATCATTTTATTTTGTGTCCTGCTCGTTCATTTTGGACAGCATACTGTCAACAGTTGAGGCAAGGACAGTTTCTTGCCCAGTGAATAACTTTTGCCACAAAAAAAATCAAACTCTATATGGAGTTTCTTCTATGCCCATTATCTTCTCTGAAGTAGATTGGTACTTCCAGGAGCAGAGTGTCTCATTGTCATAAAAAGCCTTATAATATCAAAACATCTTAAATGCCATATTCTGTAGATCTCTGAAGTGTTTGAAGGTCACTTGTCTATCAAAATTTATCTGTTTGACCTTAAAAACATACCTAATATAACTACAAGTTTGATTGTAATAGGTGTCTGTCTACTAACCTGCATTTCTCTATTATCCTAAATAGTTTGTAATGACTAGAAATTTCAAGGACTAGAAGTTTAAATTACATTGTTAAATGAGCTGCATAGGTACAATATCTTAAACAAGAGTAGAAATGTATGTACATTATGTTATAAAAAAATAACCTTAAATTTGCATCATATATAAAAATATCTTAAACAAGAGTAGAAAATATATATAATATAAGAAAATGGCCTCAAATTTATATCAATATACAGAAATACATACCAATGTAAACTATTTAAGACTAGTAGTTGTTCTTTTGGTTTAAAGTAGATTCAGTAATCTACACTTTATCCTATCATTGCTATACCCCCCATTTCTTTTCAGAACAAGATCCCTGAATCTTATCTCCTTTGTTCAGCTTTTTCTGACCATTCATTACCAATAACAACTTATCACCAGCCCCCCTAAATGATGGCAAATATCCATAACACATTGGATGACCAAAAAATCACTCACATCACCTCTTGGAACTGTGGGCATCATAGTCTTAAAATTACTTTCCTGTTTGGGGGTGACAGGCTCTTTAGGGGACCCTGAGAAAATTGGGATAATTGTCAAGTTCTGGTAGAGGTAGCTGTATCATTTGTTGTTCAATTTCTGTGTAATGGGAAAGTACAGGGCTTATCTCAAGTCCTGGCTAGAGTAAGTTTGTGAGACTGGACCGTCTCAGCCAACCATCTTGAAATTGTCCTGAACAGTTTGTAGTTCAAAGCCAGTCTTTGAGTGGTGTTTGTCAGCATATTGGTGTTACCACAATCCAGGTGGAATAATCATTATAGGGCTCCATCCTCCTTTTAGAGACTTCACAGGTCACTCTTAGTAATGGTCATGGTTCACTGCAGAAAGCTTAAACATTTTAAATGTCATAAGCAGTAGATCTTGAAGAGATTAAAAGACCACATTTTTTTAAGTGTATCTAAAGTACTAAAGCTTAATTCCTAGTTACCTGATAAAGACTCAAAACTGAAATCATATACAGGAAACTAGATTAAGTCTTTTTTCTAGAATTAGTTAGTACTCTATATGAGCATTAATATATGATAGAAAGTTTAATTATATATATGAATATATATAAATTTTATAAAATTCAAAATATTTATATCTTAAGAAAAGTTGTATAGAACCAAAATCAAACCAAAGAATTGAGATTAGTAGCAGTAGAATACTCCCTTAATTTTGGTTTTTCTTCTATCCCATATCAGGTGGCTCTTCTGATATGAGACAGAGATTTTGTATTTTCCTTTAACAATCATGGTTGGAATTAGAGGAGAGAACCATGCTCCAACCCCAAAGACAGCTTTAATTTTTAATTGAACTAGGACTACAAAAAGACCATTTGCTTTCCATGTCTGTAGAGAACAACAGAAACAAACATTTGGAAAGATTTATGAAATTTTATACTATTGGAAATGTGGTATACCATTAGGCCAAATTATTCCTTTTCTTGGGACATTTTCTCTGGATGATTTGTCTTTTTTCTTCAGATGTCTCATTTGTCCAATGGTCTTCAAATTCCTTAGTTGATAACTTCATTCTCCTGAAAAGACAGAAACAAAACCCTGCCCTATCCCTAACTTTGAGGAGTTTCCTTTTTGGCAGGTTATATCTGATCAAATGAAAGGCATTTGGTAGTCTTATATGTTATTTTAGATTGAAATGTCATGCTGTTTGATGAACTATCACCTCTTATCAAGAGGTCTCTTCTGCTCAAATCTAATCTTTATCAATTTCGATGGTATTCATAGCTTTTCTTCTCCTGTGGAAACACAAGTAAAACTTTTTCCATTCTGAGGTCAACACATCTTTGAAATACACAGACTGATTTAATTCAGTAGTTTCTTTCTGTTATTCAATGTCTCTCTGCAGCTGCTATTCTTTTATCATTAGCATTTTAAAAATTTAAAGTTAATAAAGCCTTGTGTAATCTATCTCTGGGTATCTTTATTATCCTTTTTGTTTATTAAGTATATCTTTTAGAGTGTGATTAAATGTTTCTATAACTACATGCTATTTAGGATTGTATGGTATACCTGTAATATGCTTTATGTTGTAATATGCAAAAAAACTGTTTAATTTTACTAGAGACATACCCTGGAGCACTGTCAGTTTTAATTTGTACAGGTAGCCCCATGGTGGCCTTAACTTCTAATAAATGTGTAATTATAGAATCAGCCTTTTCAGAACTCAAAGCAGTTGCCTCTTGAAATCATGAATTTGTATCTACAGTGTGGTGCACATATTTTGAATTTCCAAACTTTGAAAACACATCCATTTGCCAAATTTCATTTCTTTGTGTACCCCTTGGGTTACTTCTTGAAAGTAGTGGAGTTTGGTTATATGAAGAACAAGTCGGGCATGTCCTTATAATTTTCTTGGATTGTTGCTAAGTGATGGAAAAATATTTTTTTCAAATCCTTGCTATTAACGTGGTGTTTCTTTTGAAATTCTGAGACTTATAGAACATTTTCTACCGATAGCTGAACAATTTCATCATTGCCTTGTGTTAGAGGGTCTGGTAGACCTGTATGGAATTTGATGTGTGATATATACTAAGGGATGATTTCTACTTCTGATTATTTCTTGTAATTGAATAAATATCAAAGTTAATTCTGAATATGTGGTTGGTGAAGGTTCTTTACCATTCTGTAGGCTGCCATTTTATCTTGTGGACTGTGTCTTTTGCCTTACAGAAGTTTCTCAGTTTCAGGAGGTCCCATTTATTAACTGTTGATTTCACTGTCTGTGCTACTGGTATTCAGGAAGTGGTTTTCTGTGCCAATGCATTTAAGGCTGCTTCCCACTTTCTCTTCTATGAGGTTCAATGTTGCTGGATTTATGTTGAGGTCTTTGATCCATTTGGACTTGAGTTTTGTGCATGAGGAAAGATATAGATATATTTACATTCTTCTGCATGTTGATATCCAGTTATGCCAGTACCATTTGTTGAATGTGCTTTCTTTTTTTCCATTGTATAATTTTAGCTTCTTTGTCAAAATCAGGTGTTCATAAGTGTGTGGAATGATATCAGGGTCTTCAATTTGATTCCATTGGTCCACCTGTCTGTTTTTGTGCCAATACCAAGCTGTATTCAATAATATAGCTCTATAGTAGAGTTTAAAGTCAGGGATGGTGATGCCTCCAGAAGTTCATTTATTGTAGAAGATAATTATGGCTATTCTGGGTTTTTTTGTTTTTCAATATGAAGTAGAGTATTGTTCTTTCAAGGTTTGTGTGAAGAATTGTGTAACATGAGGGGCCTGCTTGTCAGGGTTTCTGTCCTGCCCAGTTCCCACAGTCGTTAGGTCCCAAAGAAAATCACACAAAGGTTTCCAGAAGATTATAAACTAATGGGCCCATTAGCTCAGGCTTCTTATTAGCTCTTGTAGCTTATATTATCTATGTTATCTATGTTAGCTACATGGCTCAGTACCTTTTTCAGCGGGGCAGGTCACATCCTGCTTCTTTGGTGATCTGGGCAGGACTCGGAGGAATGGGCTTCCTCCTTCCCAGAATTCTCCTGTTCTCATTACCCCGCCTCTGCTTCCTGTCTGGTTGACCCGCCTATACTTCCTGCCTGGCCAATCAGCATTTATTCAAAACATAATTGACAGAACACAGTCAATTCTCCCATACCACTTCCCCCTCTTTTTTTTTTTTTAAAGAAAAATATCCATAGTCCATTTTTTGGGGGGAACGTGGGCATCGTATTCCAGGCTACTTCTGGCTGGTTGGGGGCTCTGATAATCTTGTGGAGACCTAAAGTAAATTTAGAATTATGATCAAGTCCTGACTAGAGTATTCTGTGAGGCTTTATCATCTCAGGCAGCAGTCTTGAATCTGTTCTGGATGTAAAACTCTGATATCTGGGCCATCTGTTCCTACTGGAGATTTCTCAGGTGGTCTTCCTTGATCAAACCTGATTTTTCTTAACTCAGAATGAATCCACAGAGTTGTGCTGGGATATTGATGGGGATTGCATTGAATCTGTATATTGCTTTTGGTAAGATTGCCATTTTTTTCTATGTTGATGCTACCTAAGATTATGGTAGATCTTTCCATTTTTGATATATTCTTTAATTTTTTTCTTCAAAGACTTAAAGTTCTTGTCATATAGTTCTTTCACTTCTTTGGTTAGAGTTACACCACGATATTTTAGGTTGTTTGTGGCTATTGTGAAGGGTGATGTTTTTCTGATTTCTTTTCTCAACCTGTTTATCATTTGTATGTAAAAGGGCTACTGATGTTTTTTGAGTTAATCTTGTATCCTGCCAAGTTACTGAAAGTGTTTACATTACTGAAGGTGTTTATCAGCTATAGGAGTTCCCTGGTAGAGTTTTGGGGGTCACTTATATATACTATCATATCATTTCTGAAAAGTGAGAGTTTGATTTCTTCCTTTCCAATTTGTATCCCCTTGATCTCCTTTTGTTGTCTTATTGCTCTAGCAAGAACTTTGAGTTCTACATTGAATAGGTATGCAGAGAGTAGACAGCCTTCCTTCTAGTACTTTCTGTAGGGCTGAATTTGTGGATAGGTATTGTTTAAATCTGATTTTCTCTGGGTTTTCGATCATTGTCTATGGTGATTGATAGCTTTGCTGGGTATAGTAGTCTGGGCTGGCATCTGTGGTCTCTTAGTGTCTGCAGAATGTCTACCCAGGATCTTCTGACTTTCGTTGTTTCCATTAAGAAGTCAGGTGTAATTCTGATAGGTCTGACTTTATATGTTACTTGACCTCTTTTACTTTGAAGCTCTTAGTAGTCTTTCTTTATTCTGTATGTGTAGTGTTTTGATTATATTATGTGGTAAGGGAATTTCTTTTTTTTTTGGTGCAGTCTATTTGGTGTTCTGTAAGCTTCTTGTACCTTCATAGGCATGTCCTTCTTTAGGTTGGGAAAGATTTCTTCTATGATTTTTTGAATATATTTTATGTGCCTTTGAGCTGGACTTCTTTTCCTTCTATCCCTATTATTATTAGGTTTGTTCTTTTCATGGTGTCCCAGATTTCCTGGGTATTTTATGTTAAGAATTTGTTGGATTTAACTTTTTTTTGACCAACAAATCTATTTTCTCTATTGTATCTTCAACACCTGAGATTCTCTCTTCCCTCTCTTGTTTTCTGTTGGTTATGCTTGCATCTGTAGTTCTTGATTATTTACCCACTTTTCCATTTCCGGAATTCCCTTGGTTTGTGTCTTCTTTATTTCCTCTATTTTAGTTTTCAAGTCTTGAACCATTTCTTTCCTTCATCTGTTTGATTGTTTTTTTCTTGGCTTTCTTTAAGGGATTTGTTGATTTCTTCCATTTTTGTCTGTTTTTTTTCTCCACTTCTTTAAGGAATTTTTTTTCATTTTCTCTTCAAGTGCTTCTATCATCTTTGTAAAGTTATTTTGAAGGTTGTTTTCTTCTGCTTCATCTACTTTGGGATATTCAGGTCTTGCTGATGTAGAACCACTAGTTTCTGGTGGTGCCATATTGCTTTTTATGTTGTTGAATGTATTCTTACACTGTTTTTCTTTTATCCATCTCTTCCTCCAATGGGTGCAGGTGGGGCCTGTGCTACAGAGGTTCCCTCTTCCTCCAGATGGTCCAGGTTGGACCTGTGGCTTAGGTGGTCACTCTTCCTCCAAGTCCATGCAGGTTCGTTCCTCTCGTGGTCAATGATAGGGCTCTGAGTCTCCTTCAGGTGTAGGTGGGGCCAAGTCTTCTGTGGTTGTAGATGCCATGGGAGATGGTTTGGGGTGTGGGGAGGCTGGGATGAGGCATGGGATAATGCCTCTGGGGGCTAGTGCCTGGACGGTAGGGTCCTCCAACTGGGGACCCAGCCACTCACCTCTCCAGGTGTGGGTACTGCCAAAGCTCCAGTGGTTACAGATGCCATAGCAGAGTATGGAGAGGCTGCTCCCAGAAGTCTCTGGGGCTTCTGTGGGTGGGGGTAGGGTGTGAGATGTGCCTCCGTGGGCTAGGGCCTAGAGAGTAGGGCCTTCCAGCCCAGGACCCAGATGCTCACCTTTCTAATTATTCTTTATCAAAAAATGGGAGTCAGATATTGGGGTAAGCACCTGAATGATCAGAGAAGCAACAGAGAAGCAACAGAGAAGCCACCAGTAATCTCTCTCTTCCATTCCTCAATCCAAAAGGGCTGAGATACTCTTTCTGCCATGTGTTACTACTTCCTGTCTCCTATCCATCCTCAATCCTCTAAGACTTCTATGATTAATTTTGGTCAGCTAGTTACTAGCTGTGCCCTCTGACTGAAAGCAAACTTTATGGTCAAAATACAATCAAAATAGCATACAACAGACTTGTCTGTAAAGAGGTTCATGAGCCTAGAGTGCAGCAATCTCTTATGGATCCATGGTGTCTGGAGAGTGCACAGGACTGCTACGTTATGGGGAGGCCCATAAACTGTATAGCCTTTAAAAGATGCACTTAACCTGCTGTCAGAAACCTGATACATACCCAACTCCTCGCACATCTGATGGTGAGAACCCTGAAGTCATTCTCCTAGTCTCTGGCTACCAGAGCACTGCGCATAAAAGAAAAATGGTTGAATATCTTTTCCATGTAAATCTTAAGGGTACTATGTAGCACGAGTAATTAAAAACTCAGAGACAGACATTGGGGTTCAAGCTGAAGATTAGAAAAGCAAAGCAGCCAACCACTAGAGAGATCTTTCCTCTACCAAGGCTCAGACACACAAAGGGGTGACCCTGTAATGTTCTCCATCAACCTCAGACTCCACACTCCACTCAGTTCCTGTCTCTCCCTGCCCAGCTACATCACTCCTGTCTCTACCTCTCTAGTGCTTGAATTAAAGGCATATTATCCCAACTGCTGGGATCACCTTTGTGTGAGCTTTGTGTCTCTTTTAGACAGCCTCAATCTTGTGTAGCCCAGGATGGCCTTGAACTCACAGAGATCCATCTGCCTCTGTCTCCCAATTCCTGGGATTAAAGGTGTGAGCCACTACTCCCTGGCCTGTATGACTGACTAGTATGATTGCTTTGCCCTCTGATCTTTAGGCAAGCTTTATTTATTAAAACAAATAATATACCACTAAAGTACTATTTTAAAAAAAGATTTTATTAAGTCTGTGTGATCTAATTTCAACCTGTTAAGCATGCTTTTGTCATGGTGTCTAATGATAGGGTAGTAAATGAACAGGTAACCTCAAGAATTTCACGTGAACATATGGCAGCATCGAGCAGGCCTTGGAAGAGGGTGGATGTCTCTCTGGTCTTTCTGGGTAACTTTTGAGGAACATGGTAACCCAGTGCTGGGCTCTTTGAAGCCATCTACTCACTTTGAGTGTCGCTAGTCATTTGAGCAGAGTGCCACAGGCTTGTATGGTTCTGTGGTCAGAATTTCTAGGTATAGGCTTTGTCTTATTTATGTTTTTGAGGCAAGGTCTTGCTGTGTAGCCCAGGTTGTCCTTGAACTTCTGATCTTTCTTCCTCAGCCTGAGTGCTGAGGTTACAATCGTCCAACAGGGGTGAAGTAAGGATGAGAGCCCATAGAAACTAACACAAGGTCCATTAACCAGTTGCTTTTTAGGAGAGAGAAAACTACTAAGGAAGGAGAACAGCAGGGAGTTGGCCTCTCTGTGAGTGGTGGCAGTAGTCCCTTGGGAAGTGGAGATACTGTGTCTCCCACTGGACATTGTGGGGGCAGGGAACTGAACCAAGTTTAAGGGAAGTAGTGATATTTGGGTGTAGAGAAGAGAAGGATTTCTAGAGTAAGAGGCAGTATGATTTCACCATTTTGGGGTAGACAGAGCTGCTTTTTTCTACAGAAATCATGATCCATTAAAAAATATTTTACTAAAATTTTAAAAGCATCTATTTTTTTTTGAGGCAGGGTCTGGGAACTCAAAATCCTCCTGCCTCAGCCTCCCAAATGCTGGGATTGCAGGCATGCACCACCAGGGAGGTCGTTCTTACTCTTTACAAGTTCACCATCTCAGACATTGTGAACTTGTAATGGTAAAAGTAAAAATGCTGCAGGTTCCTGGGATGCAGCAGCCAGTGGGCCATGAGACTGTGCGACACGTCTCCAAAGGTGGCTGGTCCCAGGCAGGAAGCCACACAGCCGGCAAGAGACAGAGACATGGAGAGGCAAACCATGCAGAGTGAGGTTGGATGTTTAGTGGGTTATGGAGGGGAAAGGGAGAAGAGGAGAAGATCATAGAGGCAGAGAGGAGAGAGAGAGAGAAAGAGAGAGGGGGGGAACAGAAAGGGGAAGGGGAGAAGTGGGGAGAGACAGAAGCTGACTCTTTGGGAGGGAGATGGAAAAGGAAGAGACTCAGGCTGCAAGCAGGAAGGAAGATCTGCCTGCTTCAGCAGACAGAGGAGGGAGTTGTCAGGGCTTGTCTCTTAAAGGGACAGGACAGATCATTACATTCCCATCTCTTTTTTATAATAAAAGGCGGGAGGTTAGGCACAACAGGGTAAAGGAATTGGGGCAGCAGATTCTCAAGACTCTTCTTGCTTATTTGTGGGTGTCATCTGGGGGGGGAACCTGAGAAAGCTGGGTGCTGGTCACATCCTGGGGTAGCTGGTCTCTTTGTTCCTGTCCCATGTTTGTGGTATGGAAATATCTGGTGTCTCTTATACCTGTTTAAGGTATTGGCAGAGCAGAGTACAAAGTTAAGCTTAGGAAAAAAATTTAGGACCAGGGAATAGAAAGGGGGTGTATCTGACCTGTTTAAGGTGGATCCTTCAATTCAGCTCCCTGGAACTCACCAAGATTTTTTTGGGTTTGTGAAAACAGAAATTTTAGACATATACATTGTATAAACAATAGCATATTTATGTCAAAATGACTGTGACAGATATTTTTGCACAATAAAAAGTATTTTTAAGACTACAGAAGTCAGTGTGAAAGAGAAATTTGATAACTTGTATTTGTCCTTATACCTTTATAACTTGCAGATCTTGTATTTGTAATTTACTGAAATTTGTTTGGTGAGGTTGTCCTTTTAAACTGACAAAACCTCTCAGCTGTCAAACTGCATCAGAGATCTTTGGGAAGGATAAAATTTTACTTGAGTTACCGATTAAAAAACAACAGAGAACTTATTTGGTTGGCACCTGGAGCTACTCCTTAGGGTCTTCCATGGTTGCTGAAGGTCATATTTGCTTTTTGCTGTTTAGTGCAGGCCTGCCAGACTCCAGGAGATCCTGTGGGCTAAGAAATCTGCAGGAAGACAAACCTACCTTGACCTGAGCAGCAAGGCTGTTGACTCCAGCGATTCTGTCCACGTCTGGAGATCTTCAGTTTAGATAAAAGGCAGTTTTGCCAAGTGGTCAGTGCTTGGCAGTTGAAGCAAATTGCAGATGGACGTTGTTCTGTGTCCATTTGTCTTCTGTCTTCTTTGGAGGAAGTAGAGTGCTGCTGCTAGGAGCTGAACTGTCTCTTTTTGTTATGAAAAGTCTTTTAATAATTAAATATTTAAATGCCATATTCCCCAGATCTCTGAGCAGTTGAGGGCTGTTTATCAGGTTTAACTACAGTATAGAATCTGCCTGGAGAGCCGAGTCCAAGCTTGACTGTACTGGCTCTCAACAGGTAAAGCAGGGTTGGAATATGCAATATTTTTGTAAGCGACTTAAAAGTACATACCAGTTTAAAACATGAGACTTTCTGTGTTTGTCTGAAATGAGATACAATGAGCAGATAATTATAACATTTAACAGTAAAAATAGGTGCATTTAAGTCACCTGTATGTACACACACATATACACAGCGAACAGGAATTGGGCAAAGTGGATGCTCTTGGTGGGCCCACAAGGCATGCCACTGCGCAAAACACACAGGTAACAGAGTCAACACCGGGGAACTAGGCAAGGAATACCTCAGTAAAAATGGCGGGACTTGGTCACCTGATTTGGCTCTCAGTTAAGATGGCAGTGAAGTCACCTGACCTCAGTTAAGATGATGGTAGGGTCACCTGACCTCAGTAAAAATGGCAGTGGTCACATGTTGTTTGGAAAAGAGACCTAGAGGTGTGATCCGCCTTGGTGCTGAGCCACCATGCCACAAGCCATGGTGGGGAGTGAAATGCTGGAATTGAAAGCAGCTGCTTTGTGGATCCGACCAATCTTGTTGGCAGCAGTAGCAGTGGCAGGGACAGTTTGAGGAAACTCTTTTCATTTGCCTGTGCACTGACAGTAGTTAGAAAGCTCCCATAAAAGTGGAGCCAGCGGGACACTGGCAGAGTGAGGGTAGGAGCTGAAGAAGTAGGGCACTAAGGCCTGGGGTTTTAGGGCCTCTAAAAGGCATCCATCCCGGGGAACTGACATGGATGGCTTGCTACCCATAGCTGAAACTGTGAAAACCCATGAAAAATGGCAACACCACAAGGCCCACAGTGAGATGTCTCTCCACTATAGGCAGGGTGTAAATTGGCTTGAACGTTACAGGCTCTGTGGGAGAGTGTCCTCTGCCCCTGGGTGGGATTCTATAGCCTGACTAGATCTGGTTGGGGTGATTCAGAAGCCAGAGAGGCCAGAGGCCACTCCAAGTGGCCTTTCACAACAAGGGAAAAAAGAAAAGAAAAAGAAAAAAGGAGAAAGAAGAATATGCATGACCCTGGGACCCAAGCTGCAGGAGGACCAGCCCTGTGCTATCCAAACACAATTTTGGCTAAGGGAAGGAATCCAGAGATGAATGTCAGTGAAGGGCTCAACCATCCATGTTTAGGGGCTGTCCCCCCTGTTACTAGGAGCACCAGAAGATTGCCTGGAGCTCACTGGTCAACTTTTTGGGTTTGGAGAAATGGTTAAGATGACCAGAAGGGGGAAACTCACCAACTGAAGCCAGTGGTGTGCATAGAAATCACACTGTAGAAATCATGCTCAGGCATATGGAACTTGGTTGTTGTGGAAAAAATAACGGGTTCTGGATCCCGACCCAGGAGAGAGGTTTGGGGTGGGAGAGCCTCCCAAGTCTCGTAGCACCAATGTAATGGTAAAAGTTAAAAGGCTGCAGGTTCCTAAGTGGCTACAGTGGGCAGCGAACTATGAGACCATGCTGCAGGTCTCTGAAGGTGGCTGATCCTGGTCAGGGAGTCACATGGCAGGTGAGAGACAGAGACATGGATAGGCATGCCATGCAGAGTGAGGTTGGATATTTATCTAGTGGGTTATGGAGGGGAAAGGGAGAAGAGGAGAAGATCAGAGAGAAAGAGAGAGAGAGAGAGAGAGAGAGAGAGAGAGAGAGAGAGAGAGAGAGAGAAGAGAGAAGGGGGAAGGGGAGAAGTGAGGAGAGACAGAAGCTGTGTCTTTGAGAGGGAGACAAAAGGAAGAGACTCAGGCTGCAAGCAGGAAGGAAGATCTGCCTACCCCAGCAGATGAGGGAGGAAGTGGGTGGTGCTTGTCTCTTAAAGGGACAGGACAGATAATTACAGAACTAACAGCACATTTTGTTGTAAGTCAATCATACTTCAGAACTGAATTTTAACAAATATTACAAATACTTGGCTGAATCATTGACTACATGACTGGCCTGACCAGGTAAGAAGATGTGTGTAACTAGGAGGGGAGTCTGTTCCAGCTGCTGTGGCTGAGAACTGGCCAGATGGGAGGAAACAGGGGCAGGTGTGTGGGAGGAGGGGGCAGGGTGTGATGCTCAGGTCTGTACTGAGGAGTCTGACTGTCCTGACTAAAAACTCCTGTTTCCCAGTGTCATGTACTGGCTGTCTTTGTCTTGCATCTAGAATGACCCATGTGGGAATTAGCTGCTTGAACTGTTGGCTGTTCTCTCGCTTATTGGAAGCACCTGCTATTGGTTCCTATGGGTTGTGCCAGGTCACTTGTACCGAAGACCACCAGGATTCTTTACCCATGATCACTTCCCCTAATTCAAAGGTGGTACATGATTGTTGCCCTTTGGGGCGGTGAGCTCAGAATTCTTACCCAATGTGGGCAGTGTTAACTTTATTGTTGCTTTCTCCATAGAAGCTTTAATCTGGGAACATGCACTGATGCTTCTACAGCTGCTTGCTAGGTGATGTATGTCTCTGTCCAGTCACTGCCAGGAGTCAGGGAGACCCTGCAGCCAGAGGTGTGGAGAGTGAAGGTATTGGGTGAGGTAAACACACTGACTAGTGCCCAGATGGTTGTCTTTTTGATCTGCTTCATGTGTACGGGTATTTTGCTTCACATATCCTATGCATTGCGTATATGCCTGGCGCCTGAAGAGACCAGAAGATGGAGTTACAGCTGATTGGGAGCCACCATGGAGCTACTGTGAACAGAGCTCTACAAGAGCAGCCAGTGCTCTTAGCCCCAGAGCCATCTCTCCATCTCCCAATTGTCTTCTTAAAGTGTGAATGTTTCTTCAGTATGTCTGGTTTGAGTGGCTACTGACCAAGAATGAGCAAATCAAAACTTTCTGGAGGTGGCCTATCCACCATGTAAAAAGACTTCTTTGTAGTTGAACTTGGCTCATCTCTTCAGAAGCAAAAGCAGCTGAAGCCTATGATGACTTGAAAAGATGGTGATTATGGGACTAATTAAACTTGAAACTGGGGGATGATCTCAGAATCATTGGTAGCAGTGGCCTTTGTTGAATGCTGCAGTACCACTCAGTCTCCTGTGGATTCAGCTTGCCTTGGGCACATGGTGGTGGTAGCTAGCCTGTGTAGGGCCTTGTATATTGTGCCTGCAGAGTTTGCATCAGAGTAAGTGAGCACATAGTCATACGAATAGTTTTTGTCAGGTCCTGAGAAGGGGATGGGCGCCAGTGTCCACAGTACTCTTCGATGATAAACCAAAAGGGTTTCTTCTCTTCCAGAAGAGACAGATGAGGCAACTGTCCCCAGAGAGAGCCACGTGGCACTGCATCAAGGCATCTGGGCAGTATGCTGTAACAAATAGGACCTGGGTCATGCTTGGGTGATGGGAAAGATTACCCTTATGGAGGTGTGGTACTTTGAATAAGAATGGTCCCCCAGAGCTCATATGTTTGAATGCTTAGTGAACAGGGAGTGACACTACTTGCAAAGGATTAGGAGGTGTGGCCTTATTGGAAGACATGCACCACTGGGGTTGGTTTTTGAGGTCTCAAAAGCCCAAGTCAGGCTCAGTGACTGTCTGTCTTCCTGATGCCAAGGATCTAGATGTAGAACTCTCAGCCACTTCTCCAGCACCATGTCTGCCTGCATGCCACCATGCTCCTCACCATAAGTATAATGAACTAAACCTCGGAAACTGTAAGCAAGCCTCAATTAAATGCGTTCTTTATGAGTTGCCATGATTATGGTGTCTCTTCACAGCAATAGAACACATGACAAAGACAACTTGCTTGTATCTTCTCATTAAAAATATCATTAAAGGACTGGAGAGATGGCTCATCTGTTGAGAGGACTTTCTATTCTTCTAGAGGTCTTGAATTCAGTGCCCAGTACCCACATAGTGCCTCAAAATCATTGAAACTCTAGTCCCATGGCATTCAGTGGCTTCTCGTGATATGTAGACACACATACAAACCAAATACCCTTATACATAAACAAATCTTTAAAAATAACATTTAAAACTTAAATAGAATGAAAGATAGAGACCTCATTTCATCTATTATTTCTTGGGCAGGTAGATCCGCTAGCACTCGGAGTGATGGCACACAGCACTCGGAGTGACTGCACACAGCTGTAGCCCTTGAAGCAGCCTAGATGAGGCTCTTGCTGACCGTTATTTCTGTCATCACCTTGAAGACCTAGGCTCAGGGACTCCACAGCTGAGCTGGACAGGCAGTAGTGATGTCAGGTGCCCTTTCTTGCAAAGGTCACCATACTAGCTTCTCTCAGGAGCCTCATCCCCATTGCTCTGGCTGTCCTCATCTCTCCTGTAGCTAGGTGAAGGCCCTGCACCTCTTTACACAGCTTTCTGGGACCCATGTTTTCCTGTTTGACTTCTAGGGATATAAGCCGTTGCCCATTTGTAGAGTAAGTGAGAAGACCAATCAGCCAGTTTATCTAGAGCTCCACCCATCTCTTTTGGGTGAACCTATTGCCTTGGCTGTCACCACTCTGCAGAGGTCTGTGTTCACCTTCATTTCTGAAGGATGGGGACTCCAGCTTATGCTTCCTGTCAGTTCTGTAAGATCAAGTTCTCCAGTCATCTTATCCACCACTGTTGTGGCTGTATCATGCCACCTTGTTGATTTCTCCTGTGTTTGCCTTTCTCCATTGCTTCTTAGCTGCCCTTGAGGCAGTTTGATGTTCAGCAATTGGGCTCCTTCTTTCCTGAAAGGGAGGGGCCTTGTCCCAGGGCCCCCAGTGGCTACCTGAATCCAGAGATGGGACCAGATTTTGTTACGTACGCACACAGATGCCTTTCCCATCTTAGGCAAGCTTCTACTTTACCACGGCTGAGCAGTTGGTGTGATAAAAAGTCTCCCCGACTTCTGCTCCTCCTCCACAGTTCTGCAGGGTGAGGATTCTCACAGGACAGCACAGCAATCTGGGCACTTTTCTTCCCTTATTGATAACTTCTACATCTCTCCGGAAAATGCTGCTCTGAGGCAAGTGTGACTCTCCAGGGTCACTGCTTCTGGGACAATAGTAAAACAGGGTCCTTTGAGAACAGGCACGGTGACACCTCAGCAGCCCATCTGATGAATAGGAAGGTAGAAGCTCCTGTGGATACCCTGTGAGAAGGGAGGAGCCACATCACAGGTGGGAGGGAGCGGGGTGGTGGGAGTGTCCTCACACAGCCACTGAGAGCGTGGTTTGAACCAATGAACTGTGTATCGCTGGTCTTCTGGTTAATATTTTCAGACTGCAAGTGGAAGTAACTGAAACCTGGGCAACTCACACGGGGAGTCATGGTGGATGTTTCTTGGTTCTCCTCTTTTCTGGACTTAACAGGGCTTCTTGGATCAGTCTCACACCAGTTTGGGAAAATTCACAGCCGTTTCTTTCTCAAATATTTCTTCGTGTGTTTCTCCTTTCAGCCTTAGATGCCTTGAACTTACTGTTCCACGTACCCCTGCTGTATCTCATACTTCTGTTTCCACGTCTCACCCCAGGGAGCCCTGCGTTTTTCCCCTGCTGTATCCCATCTGCACCTAAACCCCTTGCGTAGGTTTCTGTGTTGTATCTGTGGCTTTGGGTTTTCACTGGTAGAACTGCCATGGTTCTTTTTTTATATTTTCATCTTTCTGTTCAAGTTCCCCATCTATTCTCATACAGCATCCACCCTTTCTCTTAGGCCATCTGGTGTGTTTATAATTTAAAGGCCTCTATCTAGTTCCCAGAGCTGGGCTGTCCCCGCCTGACTTTTATTCAATTTTACTCTCAGTGAGTTACATTTTCTTGTGTCTTTGCACACGTCCTAAGTCTGTGTGCAGGTGTGATGCTTGGCTGTGTTCAGAAGACAATGCTCATATTCTTCTGTCTGTCTGTACACAAATGTGTGGGTGGCTCAGTCCATCCTGATACAGTCAGGCAGGGCTGTGCCCACTGAGGCTCCTGTTAGAGCCACCATTCCTGCCCTCCATATTTTGAGGGTGCGATAGAACTTAGGGTCTGGGGGAACCCTAGTGACCTCTGGGCTGTCAGTTGAGCCCTGCTTTCTGATGACAGAGCTCTCCATGCCTCATGGTGGTTACTGAATTGGTTTTCCTTCCTAGTTCTGCCTCTGATATTCTAGGGCCTAGTATCCCCTTTCCCCCCAGCTACATGGCCTGAGCCATCATTGGGTCACTCCAGGGCATCTTGCAAAAGCCCAGGGTGCCTGGGGGGATGCCACTCTACCCCAGCCCTTTCATAGCATTTCTGTGCCATAGATACCAGTGCTCCACAGCCCTAAAACCAAGGGCCTGGCCTCCAGCTGGCAGATCCAGCCATCAGGGTGGGATTGTATTCTGAGGGTTCCTAGTGGATAGATGACTAATCCACAGATTGATCAAGCATCAATGGCATCACTGAGAGATGGTGGAGCCAGGAAGGTCATTGGGTGCTTTGGAAGGGCACATCTTGTCCCTGCTTCCTCTTCCTTTTTCCCCCTCCCCTCTTACACCTCTTTCTTCTGTCCACATTTCCACTGTCTGCCATTGTGTAAGTCATTTTGTTCTGCCAGACGCTCCCTGCCGTGGAGTTCTGTCTCACTCACATGGATCCAGAGGTAGTGGAGCCCAGTGAGGAGGAGCTGAGAGACCTTCAGAGACAAATTCTTAAATACACCCGACTCCAAAATTGCTTATCTCTGATAGAAAGTTGGCTACACTCCACTCTACCCCAGGGCTCTGGATAGTGTGACTGGCCTCTCTCTCCCACCTTTGGTGGCCCTGCTGCCTTCCACCACTTTGCCTGCAGGACAGCAGCTTTTGGGTCTCTTCTAGAAGGTTCCTCACTTTGCAGAATGCATTTGAGTTAGGTTTACTCTTGATTGTGACCTTGGCTCTCTCAAACACTCACTTCTGGAGCATAAGCAGAATTCCTGTCTCTGGAGGAATTGGTGACCTCTCCAGACTTTCTCTATTTAACAAATGTTCTACCAAAACGTGTCCTGCTTTACGTAAACTACTCGTTATTGTGTGGGATAGCAAAGCCTTGGAGCTGTAGCTCGTCAGCTGTTTGTCAATAGCACTTTTCTTCTCTGGGGTTCATGTCCCTTTCTAAGGAGTAACCGGAGGACACCCTTGGCGACCGGTTCAGGACCCAAGCTATCTCACCCAGTAAAGGGGTATGGAATTTGTATTTTTCACGGTAAAAGAAAGGGTAGGCCACACTACTCTATATTTAAATTTTCATTGGATTTATTTTTTGTGTGTTCTAATTGCATTTGTTTATTTATTGTGGGGCCAGTTATACCCTTCCGCTGTGTGGATTCTGGGGATTGAACTCAGGTTCTATGTGACCCTCCAGCTCCACCCTCTGCCCTCCTGCTGCTCTGTGCCCAAGGAGATAATCTCCAGACCTTCACTACCAGAGACCTAGCTTCAGCTTCCCGTGACAACCAGGGCCTCCTTGATATTGGAACAGCTTGTGATAAACAATAAAAGTCAGGAGAAAATCTCCATGATTGATGAAGGACAAGGGGTGGCTCTGGGCAGTGCTGTTAGCCATGAAGCAGGGCTTTCTACTGTCCCAACTGACATCTGAAAATAACCAGGCCCCCGATGGCTAAGGACTGGGTCTGGGCCTTACACAGCTGATGAGGCCATGGGCAGAGTCTGCCTCCATCTCTCTGCTCCCAAGGTCTTGTGTGGGCTGGTCCCCTCTCACTGGGTGCTCACCCTCATGGGTCACTCATCCTTCCTAGACAGGGAGATGTAGCTTGTGTGGTGTAAAAATCACACATTCAGGGCCGTCATGTAAGGTGAATGTTGGCTAGCACACCATTTCAGCATACTTATTTTGAAGACTGTTAGGCCAACCTATGTTTTAAAAATGGACAGTTGTCATAGTGAACCAGTTCCTCCATCTTCCAGCCACACAGTCAGGCTGGATTTAATGTTTATCAACATGTGTGAGTTTCCTCTTTAGCACACCCACAGGCCCATGATTATATTTTTAAAGTCCCTAGATGCCCCAAGGGACACTCCTTACCTCTCCTGTAGCCTTACATATGGTGGGAGAGGGTGATAATTATCCCAGATATCTAGGCAGAGCCCCAATTCACAACCAGTTCAGAAGACTGTAAAGTTAAGGACTGGGCAGGACGAACAGAGTTCTGTTCTGCATGCTCACGAAGGATACAGACCCACTGTGTGTCACTGGTCAGAAGCTCCTGCCTCTGTGCCAGGAGGAACATGCCAGAGAAGTGAGGGCAAACCTTCTTACCCAGACATCGCTCCAGCACAGAAGAACCTAGGGAAGTTCATGACCTAGGACTTCTCTTAGACTGCCCCATCTTCTGATGGTCAGCATTTCAAGAGACTGACAGCGACCCAAAATGATGTTTTGACCAAGGAGCTTGGACACCTGAACCTTTCCGCGCCTCCTGCTGTTCCCCCTTCCTACCACATGGTGGCACCAGAGATCAGGGTATGCGCTGTAGGAAACCTGGGGTCTGCAAGGGGCTTGGGGAATGTGGCTTCCAAAATAGACATAGTAAATCTTCATGGAGTTTTTACAGCCTCAAGACTTAGCTCATGTCCTCCTCAGGAAGGCATGGACTCACTCTGCCTCACTTCCTGTGATTTCCCTGACTTTGCCCTTGCGGGTGTGTGTCTCTCCCTCAGTCATTCGTTTGCCCAGCCCAGGGCTTCCAGCAGCTCCAGGTACTTCAATAATTTTTTTCAGCTGTAATCTGTGTTTTTCTAAAAATCATACACACAACCAATTACAAGTGGGAAGTACAGCCTATGTAGGCGACCTGACAAGTACAGCCTTGAACATGATTTTCTAGGTCAGTGGTCACACCGTGAGGCAGCTGTGGATCCCATAACCTCACTCTTCAGATGCCTCACGTGACAGCATCTCAGCCCTCACAGCAACCTAAGGAGGTTAGAACCATATTATTCCAGTTTTGAATGAGCAGGAAAAGAGAGGCGAGTCACTTTGTCAAGAATACAGAGATAATTAATGCCCGAATTTGAGGCATTAGTGCCGAGTTCACAGAGTAGGCGGGGTCTTATGGGCGTGGTCAGCTGCCGCCCGCTTAGCACCCCTTAGTAACAACTACTACTACAGTGATTTAGTAGTTATTTATTAGTTATTTAGTAGTTAGCTATTATTGCCTTGGGATTGAGGTGATCTTTCTTTCTGTCTCCAGCAGGTGGCGACAAAGCATAGAGCCATGCGTGCTCCTGCCCTGGTGTAATGCTTGGTTTGCCTTATCCCAGGTAACCTCGGGTGCATGGGGGCGGGGTAGGAGGGTTGTTGGAAGGGGAGAGGGTTAGAGAGAAGGGAGCAGGGGAGGAATGGGGAATGCTCGGGGGAGTGGGAGTGGGGGGAGGGAGGAAGGATGAATATGGGATCAGGGAAGAATATATCTCAACTAAGGGAGTCAGTTTAGGGTTTACTAGAGACTTGATTATAAATGGGATCCCAGGTCCAAGGAGAGATCCCCAGATTGTTCTCTGGACAGAGGAGAGGGTGCCTGAACTGGCCTTGGCCCATAACTGATGAATATTTTGGTTATCACCATAGATCCTTCATCTGGCGATGGATGGAGATGGAGACGGAGACCCACATTGGAACACTGGACTTAACTCCCTAGGTCCAAACGAGAAGCAGAAGGAAAGAGAACGTGAGCAAGGAAGGCAAGATCAGAGGGAACCTTCATCCTACGATGGATGGCGATCCAGACGGAGACCCACATTGGAGCACCGGACGGAGTCCCCCAAGGTCCAAATGAGGAGCAGAAGGAGGAAGAACATGAAAAAGGAAATCAGGACCGCGAGGGGTGCGTTCACCCACTGATACAAGGGGACTGATCTAATGAGAGTTCACCAAGGCCAGTTGACTGGGACTGAGCGAGCACGTGATCCAGCCAGATTCTGTGAAGGAGGCCGGATTCTCTGAATGTGGCTGGCCCGGAGTCTTTCTGAAAAGCCATTGACAATGACACTGGGACTTGTTTCCTCTGCATATACTGGATTTCTGAGATCCAGTCTGTTTGGATGCTCACCTTCCTGGACCTGGAGGGAGGGGGGAAGAGCTTGAACTACCCACAGGGTGGGAGACCCTGACTGCTCTTGGGAATGGAGAGGGAGGAGGAGAGGGAGTGGGGGGAGGGAGAGGGGGTTGGGAGGAGGGGCGGAAATGGAGACTTTTGTATTTTAATAAACTTTGAGGAAAAAAAAAAGATGTAACAGGCACTTTTGTCGCGGGAGATGCCCCTTTCCTGGACCCAAATAGAAGTTGCAAATGAGAGAGAGACTCTAGGCTAGCATGTATCTGCCAAAAAGAACGTCTGCAGTCAGTTCCGGAACAGCTGGTCACATTTCACGCGTCTCTGGATCTTAAGGTGGATCAGATTCTGTTTCCCCAGCCTCTGAGGGAAGAAGTAACTTGAACAAAGTTACTAGCTGCAGCGCCCAACAAGTTTGTGCACGCACACACGTGTTTCCAATAGCTGGTGCTGGAATAAGCTCATTTGATTAACCGACCTGCGCAGAGCATCCAGGCAGAGTACAGTAACTGTCAGCAGTCGCCCCATCCTCAGACTCTTTTTTTTTTTTTAAATTATTAAGCTATATATTTTTCTCTGCTTCCTCCCTTCCTTCCCCCTTCCCTTCAACCCTCTCTTGTGGTCCCTATGCTCCCAATTTACTCAGGAGATCTTGTCTTTTTTTTTACTTCCCATGTATGTTAGATCTACGTATGTCTCTCTTTGTTGTCTAGGTTCTCTGGGATTGTGAATTGTAGGCTGGTTTTTCTTTGCTTTATGTCTAAAAGCTACTTATGAGTGAGTACATATTATATTTATTTTTCTGGGTCTAATCTTTTCTAGATTCATCCATTTGGCCGCACATTCCAAGATGTCATTATTTTTTTTTTTCTACTGTGTAGCACTCCATTGTGTAAATGTACCACATCTTCTTTATTCATTTTTTGGTCGAGGGGCATTGAGATTATTTCCAGGTTCTGGCTATTACAAATAATGCTGCTATGAACATAGATGAGCACATGTCCTTGTGGTATGATTGAGCATCCTTTGGGTATATACCCAAAAGTGGTATTGCTGGGTCTTGAGGAAGGTTGCTTCCTAATTTTCTGAGAAATCGCAGTACTGATATCCAAAGAGGCTGTATCAGTTTGCACTCCCACCAGCAATGGAGGAGTGTAAGATGGAATCTCAGAGTTGTTTTGATTTGCATTTCTCTAAAGACTAAAGATGTTGAGCATTTCAGTCATTTGAGATGCCTTTGTTGAGAGTTCTCTGTTTAGGTCTGTACCTTATTTTTTATTTTGTTGTTGTTAAATTATTTGTTCTTTTGATGAGCAATTTCTTGAGTTCTTTGTTTATTTTGGAGATCTGCCACCTGTCTGATGTGGGGTTGGTGAAGATCTTTTCCCATTCTGTGCATTCCTGGACTCTTTTATGGATTCACAGAAACCCAATGCCAGAAGGCAGAGCTTACAGGAAGAACTTGACCATAACAGTGGTTTTAACAACTCAAAGTCCAGTGCCACGGGGAGAGGGACCTGCCTCTCTCATCCACCCCAATTCACTTGTTTACTACAACCTGCGAGTTTGTCCCCTATGCGGAGTGAGGGGGACACTCACCCAGACCCAACACTGCTCCAGAGCCCCACAGGGGGAGCCCCACATTATCAGATGGCGGTGGAGAGCTGGGTGGGGGGCGTGCTCTTCACAGGACAGCGGAGGCTGCAGTGGGTTTGCATACTGCCTGTGCCTCTATGCCGAGGCTATCACTACAGTGAGTCCCTGGCACCTATGGCACCGACGGACGGTCTCAGGGTGCCTAATGCCACTCCAAGAGGGATTCCACTCGGCGGGGACCACTGAGGACCAGTTCAGCCACATGCTCAGCTTGGGTGGGTCCACCTCCGGATTTGGTGAGGTCCTGCGCACCGCCAAGTAGGAGGTGGCTAAGCTGGGGATGATGTCAGCTTCTTCTAGGGAAGCCGAAGGCCATAAGCACAGTAGGTTCAGCAGGATCACCAACCCAGGACCACAACCGTCCCCAGAGAGCTCAGCTCTTGGCAGAAACTCTGCGCTGGCCTGAGGGTACAGCCCCTTTGCACACATGGCTCTTTGTCATTGAAGGAGGGACAATCCTTGGCAAAAGCATAAACCACCGTAAAGCCCTGGTACTGCTGCTCCATTCCAGCGAAGCTCTCAGACCCCCTTCTCAAGCCAGGAGGACAGCACCCTTCACATCAGAACCAAATCGGAAGACCAGAGAGAGTAAATGGATGGTCAGAGCCACCTGGAAGAGGTGCTTTACCCACCTAACCAGCTTCCCAGCACCCCTTTCTCGCAGAGGCAAAGCCTGCGCCGAACCTGGGCCTCATCAATTTGGCTAGGCTAGATGGTCAGTGAGCTCTAGGGTTCTACCTGTCTCGCCCCTTGGTGCTGGGATTTCAAGAACTCACATCCTGCTTGGCTTTTACATAGTCATTGAAGATTCAAGTTCTGTCCTCATGCCTGTGTGGCAAGCGCCCTCATCCCCTCCCCCCACACCTCCTTTTATTTGGTCTCAGACATCTAGTGTTTTTTGCTTTCTAAATGGTCATTCTACACCAATTGGGAATTCCTGGCTTTGCGCTTTCTCAGCCCTTGGCAAACACCACTGCACTTTTCTGTATTGAGAAATTACAGGACTCTCAATTCCACCCTCTACGTGCAGATTTATAGAATGCTTGCCAGTTTGTGGCTGACATTTCACTTGACATTTGTTAGGTGCTGTGACTATGAACAAACAAGCATCCGAGACGCTGAATCAATTACTTTGTATGATTATTAGAACTTTTGATGGAGAATAGGCTAGTTTATGGCAATGTTTACATATTGAATTAGGCAAGATTCAAAGTGTTGACATGATTGACTTATTAAAAAGTGCTGTATACTTTAGCTTATTGATAAGCGCGCAGGTTACCCTAAGCTGTTAAAGTCGCGCAGGTTTCCCTACTGACATCAAGCAGAAATGCACAGAAAGAATTTCACTCACTAAATACCTAGAGGTGTCGGTCATCCATATTTCAAAGGAAGCAGCTTTAACGAAGTGTGAGTCATATGTTCATTAATCCAGAGACACATGAGCCCTAGGCCAGGATTTACCATCCAGCAGCTATCAAGGTTGGCTCCTTAAGTGAACCCACCTTCGCCTCAATAATTAAGCATTTACTATGTCCCCGTACAAAGGATTTCAAGAAGTTAGTAATTCGGTGTTCAGTACAAATTAACAGCAAAGGGATGATGGTGGCGTAGCTATTGGAGACCATCATCTGAACACTGTGGTGGATTGGATGGCTGCTGTGCATCAGTCTGGAGGCAGAGATGATGCAGTCCAAACAGTATATCAGCACAAAGAAGCTCAGGAGCAGCAGGATGGTCTGGTAGGCCCTTTGCTCTGGAGAGGCTTTTGGAGAGAGGCTGGTGCTGTGAAGATGCTGGACCTGCCTCTTGTGCCTGCACAGGAGAATCAGCATGTACCCGTTGGAGAGGGCCATGAGACCTATAAAGGAGATGTCCCGAAATATCCTCATTATGGTAAATAAGTGCTTGCTGATATGGCTCATGGGTAAAATAACGCAGGAGTCAGTGACAAATAAGAGCTCATGTGAGGTGATGTTGTAGTCAGCAACAGAGGAGAACCAGAAGTGAGCACCACAGGACGTGTAGAAGGCCCACAGCACGAGAAGAAGACACAGGCTGTGCTGTGGGGATTTATGTTTGAACTTCGCCAAACAGGAGCTTCTGGGGGTGAGGGTGACAGCCTGGAGGACGCTCAGCAGGCAGGTAGCACAAAGAGAGAGGCCACTCAAAACCTGTGCAAGTGGACAAGGGATTGACACGTAATGTCATTCCATGTAGTCTGACATGCGAAAGTGTCCGCAGCTGTAAATCCCATGATCATTAGCATCCCAAGGTGGATGAGGGCCAAGAGACCAATGAACAGGTCAGTGGTCCGGGGCCTGTGTTCTAGAAGAAACTCGAGGATATGGGATATGGAAGAGGAGGAGGATGCTGTTGAATGAAATCCCAAAGCCTAATTCAGAGAAAAAATGTGTTTTGTATGTTAACAACTCCATAGAGTATGTTGATTCTTCTCATTGTATGGGACACAGAGCTAGAGTAAGTATCTGAGGAAAAAAATGAGAGAAAGTTTTCATACAAACGATAGCAGCATCATTGGTACCCAGTGCTATTGCCATTAGGAAAACCGATGGATCCAGCCCAGTACTCCCCTCAGTACTCAAGTCTCCCTGCAGCCCAATGCCTCATCATTTTCAGTCGTGACTGGATTATGAGCACATTGATGGGCTCCCTCCCTGCCTAAAGTTCCTTGACATTAAAATGATCACATATTATAGACATGCTTCTTACTATTGCCTCGTTTTGAGGTTTTCAGGGACATTGTGATACATGGTTTCGGTCTTTGTCATCCTGCCAGGTATACTTTTACTAAAAGTATACTTCTTAGTAAAAGTAAAAGCTTTTACTGAGGCATCATGGAACGTTTTCTTGTTTAGTTTCTGTTGTTGTGATTTAACACCCTATCCAAAACAGCATAGGGGAGGAAAGGGTTCGTTTGGCTTATACTCTCAGGTTACAGTCTATCATTAAGGGGAAGTGAAGCCAGGAACCCAAAATAGCTAGTAAGGTCACATCTGCAGTCAAGAGCAGGGAGACGGGGCTGGAGAAACGATTCAGAGGTTAAGAGCACTTGCTGCTAAGCGGGGCAGTTGAGTTCAGTTCCCAGCCCCTAAGTCCAGTGGCTCACAACCACCTGAAGCTCCAGCTCCAGGAAGTCTGATGCCCTCTTCTGGCCTCTGTGGTACCCGCACTCATGTGCATACAATGCCTACACCTATATAATTTAAAAATTAAAGTAAGCAAGTTTTAATTTATACCAGAAATTTTGATGAAGATGTTTGATGAAATATTTCCTATAAAATACATGTTGGTGCTGGAAAGATGGTTCCGTGACTGAGAGCCCTGGCTGTTTTTGCAGAAGACTGGGTTTTGCAGAGACAATTGTCTGTAACTCAGTCCCAGGGAATCTGATGCCCTCTCTGGCTTCTATGGGCACTGCCTGCATGTAGCACACAGAGGTAAAAGCTGGTAAACCATTCAAAATACGTTTTTTAAAAAAATTTAAAAACAAGTTTATACGCCCTCTTCTGCCCTTGGTGGGTACTGCATACACAGAATCCACTGACATTCATGCAGGCAAAACACCCACACGCTTAAAATAAGTAAATTCAAAACAATTTAAGATACATGTTTATGTTCTTCTAACAGATTTTTTTTTGTTTTGTTTTTTTTGAGACAGGGTTTCTCTGTAGCTTTTGGAGCCTGTCCTGGAACTAGCTCTTGTAGACCAGGCTGGCCTCGAACTCACAGAGATTCACCTGCCTCTGCCTCCCCGAGTGCTGGGATTAAAGGCGTATGCCACTACCTCCCGGCTAATAGAATACTTATAACAGAATTATGAAACCTCTTCAGCAGGAAGAGCATGTTGCTGTAATTTTTCCAGTCACATATGGAGGAATGTATCAGAAAGTTAAAGTTTGTATGGTTGCTGTCACATAGTTCATGCTATGCCCTTGTACTTAGAGACCCATAAGTCCCTCAGAGAAGAGGGATGTGTTTACTACTCATGAACATGTTACATGTTTCACAACTGGGTAGATGCATGGTGAAAACCTTGAACTGTGTCTTTGCAGCCCATTGTTATTAGCATTGACTGATACTTAGACACGGGGTGCAGTTGTATCATAGTTCAGCACATCTCTGTATCCTGTTCTGACTACAGTCAGGACAGTGTCCACCTCCCCAAATACTGTCACTGCTCTCTGTGTGTGACCTCAGTTTATGGGGAACCTCCTTCAGCCAATGGCCTTTGAGATGCTGGACCAGGCTAAGGCAAGGCTTTGGGGTATCAAAAAGCCACGGTCCCGCCCACTCACCCCTCTCTTCCCGTGCTCCACACATGAATGTTGGACCCCATCCCTGTTCCATGAATTTTCCCTTTTAATAAAGAAAAACCTTAATAGACCCTATTTGGAGCTAGTGTGGGATTATCCGACTCGTGTTTCCCTCCGTTTGATGCATTTTGCATCATTCAGTCCTTCAGACTCCTTTGAAATGTACAAGCAGTTGTGGGCTATGGTCACACTGCAGTGCTACAAGGCACGAGTGTCATGACCCTACGCCAATGTGCCTTCTGTTCTGCATCTAACTTCTGTCCAATCCCACATTCTTTCTGGCCTTGACTGACCACCATTCTTCTCGCTACCGTTGTATAATCAACTTCATTTCCCACACTGACTGAGAACAGACAGTATTTGTCTGAAACTGACAATGTGCATCTCAGTGAAGAAAAGCTTATCTTTCCACAGTAATAGCATCAGCAACAGGACACTGTCTTCTCCAGCCATTGGCTCAGTGCAGTGGGTTTGCTCCCATGAAAAGCCCAGCAAAGACGTCAATCAAAGATGTTCATCTGTGTCCAGTCTTCAATGGGGCATGGTTGATCATTAGGACACGCCCATCTCTTACTCTGTGACACTGACATATATATATATACATATATATATGTATATATATATATATGGCATGCATCTATTTTAGTATATTAGTTTAATAAAAGGTAAATACATATTGATAACATCTTGATTGTGTATATTATACACTGATAATATCTTGAGAGTAACTTTGGGCCTGCAAAATATAACTACTGTTTAGGAACAATTCTAATACTGCCTCTACTCATATTACTTCTGAGAAAAACAGGCTCTCTGCATTTTGCCTTATTTTAAATACACGAGATTTACAGACCAAGCAATATAAACCTCATCCAACATCAAGCTTTAATTTCTTATGAATCAAAGGAGCTGAATGCTGTCATTTTCAGTGTGTTGTGACTAACTTAAGGGAAAGGGGTACATGGGTGCTGTGAACTTACCATAACGACCATTGACTGTGGATTTATTTTGTAATCGCTTAGAAACCGCTGCAAAGCTTTTCCTCCAAGTTAAATTTATAGAGACAGCAAGGGAAAAAACTAGCCCTTTTTTCCAGAGTAAAGTTCAGACATACTCTGATGCCATTGTGGGCACCTAGTTGCCTTTCTCGATACAGCACCAGGAGAGGCTACAGACTGGCATTCTATAGTCGCCCAACACAGACAACTGGTCAGCAATCATGTCCCTCAAGCAAACATGGCTCATTTATGCAAATATCATGGATCATTAAAAGAAAGGCAGATAATGACTTCTGAGCTAATTCATCAATTTTAAAAAATGACTTAAAACTTTCTTCATTTTTATTTCATGTGTATGTGTCATTTGCTTGATGAATTGTTGAGCTGGCCCTTGCATAGCCACATGCCCTGGGCTAAGACTACATATTACACATTGGAAAATCTCACTCTTCTGCCTTTGCTGCAGGGAAGCAGATCATGGGGACAAAGCATGAGTTTCTGAAATGTCACGTTTGGGTAATCCACGCCTGGGAATTTCATGTACTGGCACAGGGGTGGGGGTGCTATGCAGGCAGATTAGAAAGCATGCCCAAATGGAAAATCTATGGTAGCAAAGAAAGAAAGTAGAAAGAAGTAGCAAAGAAAATCTTGCTACTTCATCATTGAGGGTCAGCAGCGAAGGCTGGACCTCAGGAGCAACTTGGTGCTGCTTTTTATGTGGTTGGGTTTGAACTGCAGTTCAATGTGGCCTGCCCTGCCTATGGTACCATTCTGATTGGAAAAGTAGGGGCACTAGGGAGACATAGCTGCACCATGTTGGGGGCAAAACAGGCATCCGTTAGGTGTAGATGCTCTAAGCAGGTATCAGCTAGGTGTAGATGCTCTATTCAGGCATGCAGTGAAGTAGCTGCTGTCCAGGACTGCTGTGAACAAACAGGAGGGTTCGTGAGGCCTGGCAGCTGGCTCTGAAAACAGTGAGGGATTGTCCACCGAGTTTGTGCATGGACAGAATGGTGAAGTTCAGCTTAGAGTCACATCTGCAGTTAGAACATTTATAATAACCACTATTAAAATTCTCTCCATAAATTCAGTAGAAAGAAATACATATTTTAAATAGAGAAACAAGAAGCCCTAGAGGAGTTCTCTGCAGTCTCCAGCCATCAACACTGGTTCCTGTACAATGCTGTGGCACAGCCTGATTCCCTCATGACCCAGGGATGACTGATAAGAGAGCCTGGGTTTTCTACTAAGCACCTCTGACCTCCCTGCCAGCACGCTGCTGGCTTGGTGACAAGAGAAGTGAGCATCTTCCCTCCATCTCTTCACAAAGATTCATGAAAGGACAAAATTTGGGGAAAATCTGAAAACCAAGTAGAGACAGGAGGTCAGGGTGGGGTTGAATAAAGTTTGTCCAAAACTTTATTCAAACAAAATTATATTTGGGAATTTCTATTACCTTAAAATTTTGTAAGGAATGATTGTTCAATGAATAGAACACAGAACAGATTAATGGATGTATGTATCACCTTCTTTAGAATCATGTTCACTGTGTATTAATCAGTGTCCTGGAACCTCATCATCGCAGTGGCTCAGGACAGTTTCCGCCAGGCAGAGCAAGACTAAGGGCTGACACTATGTGTCATTTGTAATTTGTGAAATTAAACAGGGAATTCAAAGGCTCTTAAGAAAATTCTAGTAGATACAGGTCAGTGAGGAACTCTTTGTGAGATGAATTTTGGACACACAGCCCATTTCTTTTGAAAGACTTTTAGAACGTCTCAATAGTCACACTATCAAATTCAGTACATCAGCAATCATTACATGTGAGGGGCAAAGCCACCTGAAGCAAAATTAAGTTATTTGTTTAAAATATGAAATTACAGCATCACCTCCTCAAGAAGTTGCATACAAATGAGCAATTCTTGAGAAGTCTAGAAATGATACAATACAACATGTGGATGACAGAGTAAATTTGGTAATTTAGTTTAGAAAAATAAATTAAGCATGAAGTTAACTGGCATTCTATAAAAATTAAGTAATTTTAGGAGTTTAATGAAAGAATATCCTAAGAAAAACACCCTCATTGCCCTGCAGCACACAGTCCCTGTGCTGAGGGGCTGTCAGAGCTCAGTGTCTCCTCTGCAGACACTGAAAACCTCCCTGAGCCCCACTGCTCCTCCTCCCACCGCCTGCCTGGGACCCGGCCACCTTCTGAGTCTGCCTTACACAGATGGACGTGGCAGGGGAGGACTCTGTCTGAGGAGATTTGCCCAGGCTCAGGTACAGGGAGTTTTTAATGCATTTCTGCAGTTTGTAATTTTAGTGTCTGTTGAAGATAACAAGTTTCCGCTGGGGAGCACGGAAATGTGGCATCCCAGTGGAGCACCATGCCTGCCTGTCACAGTACTTTCTCTGTCCTGGATAACAGGTATCTGGGGAAGGCTGAGCGCAAACTTTATCTGAGCTCCCTTGGCACATCTGTGGGAGGGATCTGGTCACATCATGTAGAAAACCCAAACTTGCTTATTTGCCCTGGGACCAAATGAGCAAACTAATCCCCTGCTCCATAGTTCTCTGCTTAAAAGAGACTCAGATGTCTTACTTGAGCTTCCTTGTTTCTGACAACATGTCTACAGTGAGGCACAGGCTGCTTGCCCATAGGTCCTTCAAGTCACAGAGCGCCCTGTTGTGTAGCATTAGTTAAACATGTGTTGCATTCGTTTATGCTGTGAAGTATTTGTTTGATGATGCAAAGATGTGCTGCATTCTTTTATGTCCCATTTGTTTAACTTTGTAAAGTTATGTTACTTTGCCTGTGTAAAACACCTGATTGAAGCAATCTACAGATTCAATGCAATGCCCATCAAAATCCCAACAAAATTCTTCAAAGACCTCGAAAGAATGGTACTCAACTTCATATGTAAAAGCAAAAAACCCAGGATAGCCAAAACAATCCTGTACAATAAAAGAACTTCTGGAGACATCACAACCCCTGACTTCAAACTCTACTACAGAGCTACGGTACTGAAAACAGCCTGGTATTGGCATAAGAACAGATAGAAGGACCAATGGAACCGAATAGAAGAGGCGGATATCAATCCACACATCTTTGAACACCTGATTTTTGACAAATAAGTAAAAAATATCAAATGAAAAAAAGAAAGCATATTTAACAAGTGTTATGTCAACAACTGGATATCAACATGTAGAAGAATGAAAATAGATCCATATCTATCACCATGCACAAAACTCAAGTCCAAATGGATCAAAGACCTCAACATAAAGCGAGCCACACTAAACCTCATAGAAGAGAAAGTGGGAAATGCACTTGAACACATTAGCACAGGAGACCACTTCCTAAATATAACCCCATCCACACAGACACTGAGAGAAACAATTAATAAATGGGACCTCCTGAAACTGAAAAGCTTCTGTAAAGCAAAGGACACGGTCAACAAGACAAAACGACAGCCTACAGAATGGGAAAAGATCTTCACTAACCCCACATCAGACAGAGGTCTGATCTCCAAAATATACAAAGAACTCAAGAAATTGGATACCAAAAGAACACACAATCCCTTAAAAAATGGAGTACAGATCTAAACAGAGAAGTCTCAACAGAGGAATCTAAAATGGCTGAAAGACACTTAAAGAAATGTTCAACATTCTTAGTCATCAGAGAAATGCAAATCAAAACAACTCTGAGATTCCATCTTACACCTGTAAGAATGACCAAGATCAAAAACACTGATGGCAACTTATGCTGGAGAGGTTGTGGGTGAAAAGTAAACACTTCTGCATTGCTGGTGGGAAAGCAAGCTGGTACAACCCCTTTGGATGTCAGTGTGACAATTTCACAGAAAATTAGGAACCAACCTTCCTCAAGACCCAGTAACACCACTTTTGGGTATATATCCAAAGGATGCTCAATCGTGCCACAAGGACATATGCTCAACTATGTTCATAGCAGCTTTGTTTGCCATAGCCAGAACCTGGAAACAACCTAAATGCCCCTTAACTGAAGAATGGATAAGGAAAATGTGTTACATTTACACAATGGAGTACTACATAGCAGAAAAAAATAACGACAGCTTGAATTTTGCTGGAAAATGGATGGAGTTAGAAAACATTACTTTGAGTGAGGTAACTCAGACACAGAAAGACAATTATCACATCTACTCACTCATAGGTGGTTTTGAAACATAAAGCAAAGAGACCCAGCCTGAAAACCACAATCCCAGAGAACTTAGACAACAATGAGGACACTAAGAGAGACTTACATAGATCTAATCTACATGGGAAGTAGAAAGTAGAAAAAGAGAAGATCTCCTGAGTAAATTGGGAGCATGGGGACCTTAAGGGAGAGGGTTGAAGAGGGGAGGGGAGAGGCAGGGAGGGGAGCAGAGAAAAATGTAAACCTCAATAAAAAATCAATACAAAATTATAAAGAAAAAAACACCCGATTGGTCTAAGAAAGAGCTGAATGGCTAATAGCTAGGCAGGAGAGAGAGAGATAGGTGGGGCTGGCAGGAGGAGAGAATAAATAAGAAAAGAAGAAAGATGAGTGGAAGGAGTGAAAAAATAAGGAGAGGACTCCAGCGGCCAGACACCCAGCCACAGAGTAAGCAGAAAAAACAGATACATAGAACAGAGAAAGGTAACAGCCCAGAGGCAAAAGGTAGACAGGAAAATTCCAGTTCAAAAAAGCTGGCAAGAATTAAGCCAAGATAAGGCCAGGCATTCATAAGTAAGAATAAGACTCCATGTGTTTATTTGGGAGCTGGGTGAAAGAGTTTTTAAAAAACCAACTATAGCTCCTGTTTCCAGGAAATCTTGGTTCTGTGCCCTATGACGTCCAGATTGTCAGCCTCAGTAAACATTAAAAATGAATTTTAAGAAAGAACAAAAGTAAAGGAAGACTTGTGGAGTTTGGAGCTGAGGTAATTCCAGGCACCCTGAACAGAACAGTGGCTGTGGCTAAGGCCAACCCCGAGCTGGATTCTTTTCCCAGGGGAGTTTGAATGACCAGCTTCTTCCTCACTGATGGAGGCAGGAAGTCTTAACGTGTTGTGACAGAAATGACATGCAATCATACTTGGTTCCCCTACATACTTTAAATGCGGTAATATAAAGCTCCAGACCAGAAAGAGCCCAGACCCCCAGTTAGAAGAGAGTCTCATCATCAAGGTTGACCTACTCCTGTTCTGGGTCTCAGAGTTAGAAGACAGCACTTTGTAATAACTGCTCAACATGTCAGAGGGTCACACAGGAGCAAAGGATGAAAGCTTCGCTATTTCCAAAGAGGACTGGAGACTCCAGAAACTAAGCAGATACAAATAAGCAAGGATTGTAACATCTACTGTCTAAGATATCACACAAGGTATGGGGGCGGGGGTGGAGCCCTCAAAGGAAAAGCCCAGCACACATTAACAGAATCTCAACTTATGCCGGGGGGAGTCCAAAGCGGTCACAGTAGTTCCATGAGCACTTTAATGACACGACAGGCAGAGCTCATCTGGAGAGGAGCATGGGAGCACACTCAGTTTCCATCTGGGGTCAGTTATGATTTAAAGAAGTAATTTGAGTTCAAACTTGCCTGCTTTGCTTGCTCCAGTATTCTTGAAGGCTGTGAGAAAGTTCTGACTAAGCCCATGGGAAAGAGAATTTTGCCCACAAGAAACAACACATTACCTAGTAAGACAGAGGCTGTTGAATAGCAGCCAAAGGCACTTCTAGGTTAAAAAAAAAATAAAAACTTTGCTGTCGGCAGGACTCATGGGATAGATAATGAGGCTACTTGCTTCTTTCTTTCAGGGACCATGCAGGGAGGTGGTTAACTGATTATACTGTTCTTTGATCTGTTTTTGCCTGTAATTAGTATATTTTCTGGCTGAGACATAAACTCGGGTTGATATTCACCAACAGACCTCCTGAATCTATCCTGTGTTTTCTGTTTCAATTTCTTTCAATCTGCCCCTTCCTCATCCTCGCGCCACCTTCCAGACACCCCACCTGACTTCGTTGGCACAGGCTCCGACAGAGAAGGAAGCCCACAGATGGAGAGCATGGAAAACGTGCATCCAATGCTCCCCCTCTGTCCTGAGTATACTGGGCTTCTGTCCTATCCTCTCGCCATCCAGTTGTCATCTTGGTCCCTGAAGTCTTCTGGGGCTGGAGTGGCAGAGGGGTTGGCCTGGCAGATGATGTGGTCCTTGTCTCCCCTACTTTATGAATGCCACTGTTCTCGGGAAGACTCCTCATGGAGAGGGGAAGAGATACAGACACACATTCCAGACCCACCGTAAACTTGCTGTGTGAGTTCTCCTTATTGAATTTTCATTTATCTGAGTTTTTAAATGCAGATTTTTATTTTATGAATGTTTTCCCTGCATGTATGGAAGTGCATTGCGTGCTCATTTGGTGTCCAATGAGGTCAAAACCAGGTAGTGAATCCTCTGGAACTGGAGCCATGAATGTTTAAGATCACCCAAAAGTGTGCTAGGAACCAAACTTGGGTCCCCCAAAAGAGCATCCAGTGCTCTTAACTGCTGAGATTTATCTACAATCCCTGGCATCCAAAACGTTTTATGCTAAATATTCACCGTGCATAGTATTTTGTGTTTCTATATAAATTCTGAATATTTTTCCTATTTCTGTGAGGTATGTCTTTAGAATCTTCATGGGGATTGCACTGAACGTGTGGATTGCTTTTGACAGCATAGCCATGTCCACAGTATTAATTCTGCCAGTCCAGGAGCACGCAGGATTTCCTTTCTTCTTGCACTTTCTTTATTCAGTTGTGTTAAGTTTTTCAGTTCCTTGGTTAGATTTACTTCAAGGTAAGTTACTTGTTTCCTTATTCATTTACTTGAGGTTCTTGTGAATGGTATTGTTTCTTTCTCAACACATTTATTATGGCTGCACAGAAAAGCCACAGACAGACAGACAGACAGACAGAAACACACACACACACACACACACACACACACACACACACACACACACACATCCTGCTACTTTGTGGAGATTTTTTGTCACCAAAAAGGTTCTGTAGGGTCTCTTATGCACATAGAGGGTCATGTCATCTGCACATAGCTTGACTTTCCCATTTGTATCCCCTATTTCATTCTCAAATCTTGCTAATACTTGAAGGACTGTAGTAAATAAACGTGGAGAAACAGGCACACTTTTCTTACTCTTGAATTTAGTAGAAATGCTTGTATTTCCCAATTTAGTATAACGTTGACTATAGGTCTGTCAAATATAGCAATTCTTAAATCAAGGTATGTTCATGTCTTCATGTCTCTTTACCGCTTCTATCATGAAGAGTTGTTAGACCTTCACAAAGGTCTTTTCTGCATCTATTGAGATGATCATGATTTCTCCCTTTGAGGCATACATGCGGCACACAGATTCCTGGGCTCCACGTTTGTACAATAACTATGATATCCTGGGGATATTTAATGTCTCCTAGAAACTAGGGTGTAGCCACTAGTCTGGAATTTTCTTCAGTGGCTAGTGGTCCAGAATAGGGCAGGATGGATGTTAGGTCTGGCTCTGTTATGTGCTGATGGGACTGAGAACACTGTTAACCCCAGAGAACCTTTGTTACTGGTTTGTCAAACTGGGAGGGAAATACTTACTTCCCAGGGTGCTGGGGAATTAAGGAAGCAGTAGACTATGTTTTGTACACAATGGGTGGTCCCTAAGGAAGCCAAGGGAAGACAGACCTTATGTATTTTCACCAGCGGACACCCAGAAGGAAGCTGTGTGCTTGGCCCATGACAGCTCAAACAGACATCTGTGAGTGAGTGCAGATGTCAAAGCAGACAAAGCTGCAAGGAAGCAAATACCAGTTACTGTGAAGACAGAGCTATTCTCTGTGTGCATAAGACTAGATTTATCACCATTCTCTACAGGCTGAAGTAGCCATGATGTTCTTGTCCTTGAGAATTCTATGGAAGCCAACATTTGGTTTAACCTCTTTTCCCTCCACTTGTAGAGCTGTGTTGAGAATTGAACCAGAGGATTCTGGTCCATGGAGGCCTGGTGTGCACCACGGCAGCCCACACTGACCACCTCAGGGATTATTCTAATGGCAAAGAAAACCTCTAAGTTTTAGCATATGGCCTCCCCATTCCCAGTGAAAGGTTACCAGGCATTCGATTTCCTCATCGCCCTCTTTTCTGTTCTTTATGCTCAGGCACTGGAAAAATCGGTCTCAGTAATTCCCTCTTTGGATCCCTGAGACTGGGATAGAGGAACCACACCTGCTCTGTTCTCTCCCAAGCCCTGAGCCCTATACAGGGTGCTCTTAACTCCTCAGAAGGTTCACGTGCAGAGAGTGAATCTCTTGTACAAACGCCCAAGACCAAGATCCCTGGGCTCCTGGGGCTCTAGTGAGCACTGTATCTAGATCCCACAAATGCTAATCAGGATGACTGACAGAGCTTGTCATTGTTGCCACAGCCCAGCAGCCGTGTACTGGGCATGGGTGTAATGGCGAATATTGTCAATTTCATAGGACCCCGAATCCACTAGGAACCTGATTTCTAGGCATGTATGTGACAAAGTTTCCTGACATACAAGTTCCCCTCACCTACTGCAGGATGCTCAGGAATTGCCCTGATAGGTTCGCGTACCTCCCACACTGCCCTGCGCCCTGCGCGTTTTGGTGACGTACAGGGCCCTCGCTGCTCCAAAGCGCGTGAAACCTGAGGGAAAGGTTGGGAAGTAATGACGTCTCTGCGCCGCGCCGAAGAACCCAGCGTCGCGGTGTGACGTGAACGGCGGAACCTGTCCTGTTCTGTCCTGCGCTGTCGCAGTAGCTCTCCAGGTCTCCGACTCGCGCCCTGTAGGCGGCCTGTACTCTATCTCCTTCTGAGCTCAGGTGCCGCGGCCTCGGTTCTCCCTCTCTTTCGAGTCCCGCAGAGACCTGGGGAAGCGGCGGTGTGGGAGAGTGCAGGGTCCGCACCCACCAAGCTTTCCTCGAAACCTCGTAAAGACTTTTTCTTGCGTCACAAGTTCCGTGTGTGTTACAAACATATTTCGGGGAACGAAGAAAGGAATGAAAGGTGTCTTGCACGTTCCCTTTCTTCCATAAGCCTACACGCTCCGAGAAACACTGTTGGCTAGAACACTCATAAATCCTCCTGACCCGGTTTCCAGAGTACAGGGTTGACAGCCCTGTTCTAGGACTCCTGCCTTTTGAATCTAACTTTTGGTTCCTCTTTACTCCTTAGCCATCTTAGAAGGCAGATGAAGAAGAGAAATTAAGGAGCTAGATTTGAGTTGGGAAGAGGTTAGTGGGTGGAGCAGGACGCTGCAGGAAGTAGAGGCCCAAGGGAGTCCCCAGCTGACCTAGTGGATCCTAAGTGCCACGGAGGATGTACTTAGTTAGGATTTCACCCCATGCCTCCAGGTTCTGCTACTTCGGATTTTCTCACCTGTGGGAAATGCTTCCAGCTCAGTCCTGGAATACTCTATGGAGTCTAGAGTGTAGGAATTCCCCTCTTATAACAAACATGCCGAGGCCAGCCCTATGCAAACCTGGTTGGGGACCCGTTGTAAAAAGGGCTCACAAGCTCCCTCGGCATCTGCAGGCTCAGTTCTGCGCTGTATCTTGTTTGCCCCATGCCAACAAGGCTGTCTGTGGCATGAACTGTACATGCCCAGTAACAAGCTAGGAAAGGCTCCATCTTAGCACCCATTACAGCGTGCACCAATGCAAATCACGAGGGTGACCAGTCAAAGGTACCAGACCGTTTGGGAGTACATTTAACGCACCCCAAATGCTCTCTGGAATTAACCCTGGTGTCTGATGAGTGAGTGATTGAGTACCCCACAACATGGACACAAAAACAGTCAAGCAGCTTACAGCCTGAGAGGTTTTTAACCACTATCTTTTCTGTGAACATCATGTTGCTCTTTATTGGAGGAAAAGTGTACACACACATTGTGGCTTAGTAAAAACCATGAAGCCAGGGCAGTGGGTTTGGCTTAAATTCCAGAGATGGAAAGTGATTGTTAGCAGGAAGAGAAGAGGAACCCCGGTGAGGTACCCATGTCCCTTTCAGGTCCTCCCTGGCTGTAACTTTGGTGCCTTGTGAGTCTATGGGACTCAACAGATCTTGCCCACATCTCAGGAAGAGGAATGGACCCAGAGGACAGTAAGAATGACAGATCCCTTCCACATCTCCATGCCTGGTCAGCTGCTGTGGTTCACAGGTGTCCTAGTTTGGCTTCATCGTGATGAATACATCTTGGGGGAGAAAAAGGTTTTTTCAGATTCTCCTTGCACATTACAGTTCATCATTGAAGAAAATTAGGCCAGAACCCAAGGCAGGGATCAAAGCAGAGGAACACTGCTTACTGCTGGCTTCTGATGGTTCGTTGTGAGTCTTGAACCTCTCACAGGGTCCTGAATCAGCTGTCCTGCATATCAAATATTTACAGTTCATAACAGTAGCAAATAGTTATTATAAAGCAGCAATGAAAATAATTTTACAGTTGGGGAAACACCATATGAGGAACTGTTAAAGGGTCACAGCATTAGGAAGGTTGAGGACCACTGTCCTAGTACCTCCTGCCCAAGTATGACATCATCCACATCAATAATCAATAAAATGTCTCACAGTTGCTCACAAGCCAATCTATTGACAGATTGAGGTTCTCTGTTCTTGGATGTTCCTAGCATGTGTCATGCTGATAAAAACTAACCAGCAGAACAATGCAACATGCCACTGCATACTTTAAGGGGACCTTGCAGAACGCTCTGAAGAGATGCAAAGAAAATTTGTCAGTTAGCATCAATTGTCAAGTGGAGACAGTCTAGACAGTGTGATCTGAGGGAGTCTCAATAAGAAAGGTAGCAGAGAAAGCCAGGGTAGAAAGCTGATAGGTAGCCTTCCTCTGGTTTCTTCTTCAGTCCCTGCTTGGGCTTCTGCCATAGTTTCCCTCACGAATGGACTATAGCTTGTAAGCTGACATCAGCGATTTCCTCTCCACGTTGCCTTGGGCACAGTGCTTTATCACAGCAACAGAAAAGCTGTACAGGGGTGACCTGAATGATGCTGGGGGGTCTCCATTTGCTTTCCACAGACAATACTGCAGCCAGAAAATATGTCTGAAGAATTAATACTGACCTTTACCATTGTAGAAAATATTTCCATACAAACCCCTTTGTGATAAAAACCCACTGTAATACAGAAATGCATCCTAGAAGAATCTTTCAATGTGCAATGTCAAAACTGAAAGCCAGGTGAAGCTCTGTGTGAGATAGTGGGGTGCACATTTGTGTTTAATTTTGGTCCCTTCTTTCTGGGTCAAAATGTCTCTAACAAAGCTCCCCACTGTGGTCTCTGTCTTCTGGTTTGTTTCTTAGTGGAAATCCCATGGCTTGGTAACTTAGCATCCTTCAGGTTCGGTTCTGGATTTTTACAAACTGTTGATTATGATGGAGGGCCCATCCTTACTGACTTTCAGACCTGTGATCTCTGACTAGCTACTTATAGATGTAGCCTCAGCATCTCTAACTAGGTGGAGAGTAACCTGACTCTTCTTTGTTGTGACTTTGCTTTCATTCCTAGGTTTGATAACCAAATGCTTAAATGTTGCTGTGTGTAGTGAATCCTCGTCTTCTGCTGATGCTGAACCTCATCCTGGGCCTCATCATTATGCAGCTTAGGTTGTAGAGGACTAAGGGTGTGAGGAAATGTAGAAAAGACATACATACATACACACACACACACACACACAGAGACACACAAATTCATAAAATCTGGGTCTGGGTGGATTGAGATCTCTGATGGAGAAGCTAGAACACCCCAGAAGCTCCGTGTGTTTTTTATATTTAGTTGAACAAGGAAGTGGTGTTATTGCAGACATAAGGATGCAGGTTATTGCATACAGTGGAACAAGGAGTCAATTGTAGCTAATCACAGCAGGAATGATCTCTGTAGGGGAGCAGTCATAAGCTGTAAATATCTTGGGGAGAAGGCTATGGTTGACAGACATTTTCTGCACACACAACATTTCTACTTGGTTCAGAGGAAGGCTGTGCCATCCCACTGAGCCTCAGAGAAGGTTTTGCTCCTACCATGGGTCTCAGGCATTGGTCCTTGACACAGTCAAGCCAAGGTCAAATAATACACATTCGCTTAAGACTTCACTGCCTTCCTACAGAACCACTTATTAGTCACATCTTTCTTGACCTTTAGGAATCACTCCAGTTCATTTGGACTAATGGCACCATTATGATGGGAAAGGATGGCAGCAAGCAGCAGGCATGGCAGCTGGAACAGGAACCTGGGAACTCACATAAAACAGAGAGTTAACTGGGAATGGTGGAAGGATGTTGGTCTAAACGGTCTTCAGCAGCCTTCATATGCCTGTGATGGTCTCACCAAAACCTCCAGCTTTGTTCCTCTTCCTCTAACTTTTCATATTATTTCTTTACTTGTAAATGCCACTCACAGTTTGAGTCCTGAAACTGAGAGTCTGGAAATTGAGGCACACAGAACAACACTACATGGTAATTAGATGCTCCATGTGAGGACTGACCCAGGGAGAGGCTTCCTGTTAACACTGTAGGGAGAGATCCTTAGAGCCATGAGCACTAGGAGTCTCTGCCCCAGATCAGACTCATCAAAACATATGAAATAGGTTGGGACTGATCACATCCGAGTTCAAGTTAGAACTGTCTATATGGTGCAAACTTTCTGATCCATCCAGCAAGTGTGGCAAGGGAATTCAGATAAAGTTTGTGCTCAGCTCTCCCCAGATGACTGCTATCCAGGATGCAGGGAGTGAGATCAACAGGAAGGGAAGACGATGCACTGGGATGCCACATTTCTGTGCTCCCCAGCGGGGATACAACAGACACTAAACTTAAAACTAGAGACGTGTATTTAAACCCCCTCTACCTAAGCCTGTGCAGATCTCATCAGGCAGAGTCCTCCCCTGTCACGTCCATCTGGGTAAGTGCTCTGCACACAGTGCAGACTCAGAAGGTGGCCGGGTCCCAGGCAGGCGGTGGGAGGAGGAGAAGTGGGGCTCAGGGAGGTTTTCAGTGTCTGCAGAGGAGACGCTAAGCTCAGCCCCTCAGAACAGGGACTGTGTTCTGCATGGGCAAAGAATGCGTTTTTCCCCCCTTACGATATTCTTTTCCTTAAGCTCCTAAAATCCATCAGTTTTGCATAGGGAATATCAACAGATCATTCTGGTTTTCATTTATTATTTCTAATGTAAAGGACTTTGTGCGATAGCCGTCAAGTTGCACTGTATTTTTTCTGATTTATCCTTTCCTATACATGTTCTCGTGTGATTAAACAAAGCTTAAACCCACAGCTTAATGCAGTGCCCTCAGCTCTGTATCTGTCTGGAGCTGTTATTGATGGACACTACTTTTGTGGTTTGAATAATTAGGAGATTTGAATCTTTACAAGGAAATAAGGTTGTGGGTTCAAAGTGCCACACTGGGCTGTGGTTACCCCCTGATCATCTTTAGATACTAAAATGTGAAGAGTTTGCTTAGCCTGGCTCTGCCTGCTATGATATCTCAGCTGAGGGCCATGGTTGCCAGTGATGACATATCACATTCAAGTGACCTTTGTGGTGGTTTCCCCTCCCCAGGTCCTACGTGCAGGAACCCATTACTCCTGGGGCTTGGGAGAAACATTCGAAAAACACTCAGATATTGAGAATACCTGGATTTTGGTTCTTTCTCTAGTCCTGATCTCTGTTCTTAGTTCTCAGAATTCCTCAAACTGTATCTTCTCATGCAGACAGGAATAGATAAATGGAAATCTGCATCCCTTTTTATTACAAACGAATCATTAAATCAGGAGGGCAAGAAAACCCAAATCCGTGCCCCATCAGAGGCCCATCAGGAAAGCAAAGCTCCTGCAGGACAGTTGGGGGTCTCTGTAGTAGCCGCAGGTACCTGTGATGGAACTCCTGTTAGCTTTCTGTGATAAGGATCCTCTGGGACTTCCTGTCCCTTCGCAGCAAACATTCGTTACTTTCTCGTGCTGTTCTGAAGATGTGTTTTGAAATAGAGCAACAGTCTAGCTGAAAGGATAAGCCCTGAGAACAACAAAAAAGGGTTTCAGCCATTCCTTAGCCCAAATATTCTTCATGATCCCCCCCGCCCACTCCTACAGTTCCTTTGCATCACGACTTCTCTGCACACAGGACTGACACCTACTTGATGGCTTTCCTGCCAGCAGGCACTAGTAGCCTCTCCCCACTGTCTTCTGATTTTGCGAAGAAGAATTGACAAAGAATACTGTCCATAGCAACTCAATTCCAAACACAATAGAGACTACTTCCCATTGTAACTCAATTCTAAACACAACCTACTTTCACGAAGCAGAACCAGTCCCACCCTCCACAGCTCTGTGTTCATTGTACATGAACGCACAGCAAGCGATGAGAGTTATGCCATCTTGGTAAAGGTGAGCTGTGTAAAAATGATGAACACAAGCACACAGTTTCATAAACAAGCGTGGACCGGTATCTCTCAGCCCTGACAGAATCTGTGTTATTTACACATTTCAACAGCAGCACATGGGCAGGTGACTCCATGGTGTGGAGGAGGAAACAGGCATCATTCCCCTTTTTCTCCCTGGATGCAGTGCACCCACAGGACTATGAGCTTCCAGCAGGCAATGCCATCTGCTGAGGGGTTTCCTTCTTCCATTCGACTCTCTACTTCCCTCCAGATCACAAGGTCAGGTCTTTGTCCTGAGCACCTGCCACTGTTTGAGGCCTATTTAGTGACGCCATAGATTTCAGGTTGGTAACTGTAGGATGACACAGTGTCTACATGGCTTCTCAGCTCCGTTCAGTACAAGGGACTCTAGCTCTGTTGTCCCGAGAAGCTGAAGCTCCACAGGCGACTCTAACAAGGAATATTCAGGATTCTTCTGGACAGCTTGTGCTCCAGGTGTGTTTTCTGCCATCTAAGCCTTTCCATCCACTTCCCCAAATGTGGCCTCTTCATACAGGACCTAATTTATGAATCCATGCCATTTCCTTATGTTCCACAGCATCAAGTCTCTCTAGAGGCATCTGGATGGACCAGGATGTAAAAGGAAATTTTAGGGCGTGGTACAGTTGGATCCCAGGGACACACACGGATGTTGCAACCTGGACTCTTGTGCGAAAGGCTATCTCATAAGTCCTTTTGCTGATAGTAAAGAATTGCTATCTTATCACCTGATCTTCTGTGCTGTGCTAGGTGCATATAAGTGTGACATGGAACAACTAGAAAGACAGGGAGGCAGCCTCTTTCAGCTAGTTTCTACAAAGGGTCCATAGTCACCAGAATGCTTTGCTTATGGATGATGCATTAGCCCAGATTTTCTGCATCCCTTCACATAGGCACCGTTGAATGGGCTGTAAAGGCTGGAGCTGGCAAGTGGTTCAAGGCTGTTGCTGTGCTTCTCCTGACAAGCTTGGGCTCACAGTCACATGAAATTGTGTCACTGTCCTTGGCCTTTTCTGCAGAAGGAAAGACTGTGAAGTTTCACCTCTGTACTCAGAAGGTTCTCAAGTGACTTCAAAGTGACGATCTTCTGAAGTCGTGATGCCATGAATATTGCTGAAGATCCCTGGCCCCTGAAAATGCCTGGGTTCCCTAAGTGATATACAGTTTTCAGAGCTTTAGTTGCTGAAGTGACCCTAAAAGTAGCACAGCCTGCACCCCATGCTACAGAGGATAATACTACCCTGGGGAGCTTGACAGTGTGATGTCTTTGTGTGCATGACTGTCTGTCTCTCTGTCTCTCTCTCTAAATTCAGGTGAATATAAAAAAGACCTGCATTTCACAAAATGATTGGAGAGAAACGTATTTTAAAACTAATTTTAAGTAACTGCTAGTGAAAGCATATATTTCATGTTTTTTAACTTTTAAAACTTTACCAGTGTGTACTTTATCTTCCATGAAATTTGTGTGTAAAACACATGCCTCCCCTTATGAGTGTGCAGAGGTCATAAGCTGACATTCAGGGTGAGTGTCAATGAGCATCATTATCCTTGTACCTGAAGGTAGATAGAGCCTTGATTACTGTTTCTTATCTTGGGATTACCATGGCACAAACTCAAGCCTATGGTCTGTGTGCTATAAGCTGCTATTTCACCTTATTGCTAGAACTGAACTTCTGTCCTATTCTCTTTTTTCCCTTGTCCATACTTCTCCCCAACCCCTGACTTCTCTTTGTTGAGACTGAGGTCAGGGACAAGCCCTTGTATTATAGAGAATTTCACAGTTCACAGGAGTAAAATTCAGTAGAACTTAAGACGCTCACTCTCTGGGACTGACAGCCATTTACCTTTTGAAAGACTAGATTTTTGTACTGATGCTATAGAATTTTTGTTTTAGGAAACCCAAATTATTAAATACTTTTACCAACTATCCATCTCTACCCTGAATTCTTAAATCATGTCCAGGGTTTATGAATTTTAATATTTATTCCTTTTGCTTTTTAAATATATTTCTTTGATATTTTGAGATTATAATTATGTGATTTCTCCCTTCCCTTTCCTCCTCCCAAACTCTTGCAAATAGTCCTCCTTGCTGTCTTTCATTTTCATGGCTTCTTTTTTCATTAATTGTTATTACATACATATCTATTCTTAAAGGCATAAATACAACCTGACTAGTCTGTATAATGTTACTTATGTGTTTGTTTTCAGGGCTAATCATTTGGTTTTGGACAACCATTTGGTGTGTTCTTCCCCGGAGAAGACTATTTCTCCTGCTCCTAGCATTCCTTAGTTTTCCATAATTCTCTGTGTAGGGCTGAGGAATGAACTTTCCTGTACTTTGACATGCCTAATTATGGTTGTTCTTGTTAAACTCATGGTTTGACAGTTATGTTGTTAAGATTTTATTGCTGTAGCATCTTAACACTACCAAGAGGCACAATCTCACAACACATTCCCGGATCCCCTGGCTTTTCAATCTTCCCACCCCTCCAAGCTCTGATCCCCTGGCTCTTTAATCTTTCCACTCCCTCTTCTCCCTGACCTCTTTGCTCTCTCCAACCCCTCTTCTGCAATGTTATCTGAGCCTTGTTTCAGGAGTTCTTTGGTGGATGGTTCCCACTGAGACTGAGATCCACAACTCTACATGTTGATCGGTCAAGGTTTTCTGTAATGGCCTCCGTCTGTTGCACAGAGAAGTTTTCTTGATGAGGGGTGAGAAGTACACTTATCTGCGGATATCAGAACAAATATTTAGAACATTGTAAACATCTTTGTTTCTTGTTAATTTATTACATTACAGTACCAAATGGTCTGAATAATTACAAAATTATTTCACCCCATACCCTTGATTTTTAGTTGATAATACTTTACTATGCTTCTTGGGATTTTTTTGCAGTATTTGCACCTCATGTATGACAGTTCATTAAAGGAAAGGATGAGTTATTATTACAAAGAATACTCACTGAGTTTTAGCACTTACTTTGCGCTGGCATTTCTGAGGTCAGGAGAAGTCTGGAGAACTCCCCGGCTCCCTGAAAGAGATGAAAACTTAAGACTCCCATGGAGCCAATCCTTCATGACTGGGTGGATACTTCTCATTTAACTATGACCTTAGGATAGGGTAGCCCTGAATCTATTATAATTTTAATTTTATTTACCACCCTGATTTTACATCTCAGAAGAGAAAAAAAGTAAGAGTATGTTCAAACTCTTTGGGATGGGAACTCTGCCCCAGCATTCTACTGTGTGCATTATTTTTGTCTTCTGTTTCAGGCTGGTAAAGAGCTGATCAGTCCTGAACAGAACTGCATTAACTCGCCCAGGCCACGTGTAGAGGCACTGTAAGAGAAATCCAGCAGCTGACATGCCTGTACCAGAAACACTTCCGTGGTTGGTGTATATACAACATCTTCTTCCATACTTAGGGTCTTCTTGACGCAGGCACACAACTGTTCATATGTTCCAGAGGAAGTGACGAGAGCTTGGCTTCAGAGTCACATTCTGAAGAAATGGCAGATGGTGGGTGGAACTTGATTCAGAGTTCAAACTGGTAATCATTTGTTCTTGAGATTTATGAACAAGATTTGGACTGGCAGTGAAGGAACAAAATAAGGAGGGCACTGAAATAAAGTGACCCAGTGCACGTGGACCCCACAGCACACTTTCTCTGGGAAGGCCATCTTCCGGGGTTTGTGCAATAGTCTCCACTAAAATCCAGCAAACAGGTAGAGCTATTGTTTGTCTGACAATCAAGATGATGCAGATGAAACCCAAGAAATATGCACCTCTGTCCCCAGAACTAACCAAAGACATGGACTGGGAGAGATAATGTTTCTTATAACTCATGGAAATGATTAATGTACAAGAAAGCTTATATTCTGAAGTAGCCCCACAATGGTACACAAATCCAGCCTTGATTGGGATGCATTAAGGCCATGAAGACAGTGAGGATGCTTTGAGGGGCTGTGAGCTGGGGCTGAGTTCTAATTGGATGGTGCTGAATTGGGATGAACTGACATCTTGGTGCCAGCTCTATGATGTTTGGCATTTGTGAACAAGGCAGTATTTGTGTATGGTATCTGTAAGGAAGAGTTTTCTTTTTTTCCACAGATTTTTACTATTTGCTCTCTATCCACCTACAATGAATAAAGTTAACACACTCCACACTAGCACATTCCTAAAAATCACCCTGTTCTCCGAAGTGAGTGTTGGGATCTCAGCTAATAGCATCCTCTTTCTTTTCCACCTCTGCATGCTCTTTGGTGGACACAGACCTAAGCCCATTGATCTCTTCATTGATTTCTTGTCCCTAATCCAACTAATGATGCTCATAACTATGGGACTCATAGCTGTGGACATGTTTATATCTCACGAGAGATGGGATTTCACCACATGCCAATCCCTTATCTATTTGCACAGGTTTTTGAGGGGCCTCTCCCTTTGTGCTACCTGCCTGCTGAGTGTCCTTTGGGCCATCACACTCAGCCCTAGAAGCTCCTGTTTGGGAAAGTTCAAACATAAATCTCCCTATCATGTCTCATGTGGCCTTCTTTTCCTCTGTATCCTCTATATGTCTCTTAGCAGTCACTTCTTAGTATCAATCACTGCCACCATCAATTTGACCTCAGAACACTTTATGTATGTTACTCAGTCTTGCTCACTTCTACCCATGAGCTACTCCCGACAAAGCGCAGTTTCCACACTGCTGGCCCTCAGGGAAGCCTTCCTGATCAGTCTCATGGCCCTCTCCAGCGGGTACATGCTCATTCTCCTGTGCAGGCACAAGAAGCTGTCCCGGCATCTTCGCATCACCAGCCTCTCTCCAAAAGCATCTCCAGAGCTAAGGGCCACCTGGACCATCCTGCTGCTCATGAGCTTCTTCGTGGTTTTCTACATTTTGGACATTGTTATCTTCCACTCAAGAATGAAGTTCAAGGATGGCTCAATATTCTACTGTATCCAGATTCTTGTGTCCCATAGCTATTCCACAGTCAGTCCTTTTGTGCTGATTAGTACTGAAAAGCGTATAATTAAGTTTTTGAGATCAATGTGTGGGAGGACAATAAATATTTGATTATTTAGTGATGGGTATTATCCCTTAATATAAACAATATGCTGTCATCAGAACTGTGAATTGTGGCATGGTGCCTTAAATTAAAATATGAAATCATCATTTTTCTGTTGAATCTGTTTACTATGTGTGGATGGCAGGTTATATAAAAAAAATTAAACTGTGTGGCCGTCAGATATCATGTGAAGTTTTTATTTCTCCATGGGTTTTCCAAGGAGACCTGTGAGGCGATTCTCACTTGATCTGAGTTAGCACGTTGCTTTTAAATTTTTAAACAAAAATTTCTTTTTAAGTTTTAACTCTGTGTGTGTGTGTGTGTGTGTGTGTGTGTGTGTGTGTGTGTGTCTACATGGATGCAGATGCTCATAGAGGTCAGGGTTATCAGATACTCTAGAGCCAGGGTTATGGGCCATTGTGGGCCACCCAGTGTAGGAGAAGGCAATCAAATTTGAGTCTTCTAGGAAGCAGTATCCTCGCCTGCTGAGCCATCTCTCTGGCACAGTCCAATACTTCAATATGTGAAGCTTATGCCATTTTCAATAATTCAGGTGCTGCAGTTGTTTATATTTTGGAAAGCTGAATAACGACATGTTGTCTTGAGAATAAATTATTACATGATCAAGAAAACACATACACGTTCTCTCTCTTTCTACTTCTCATTTGGACCTAGGGAGTTAAGTCCAGTGTTCCAATGTGGGTCTCTGTCTTTATCTCCATCCATCGCCAGATGAAGGTTCTATGGTGATATGCAAAATATTCGTCAGTATGGTTATGGGCCAAGGCCAGTTCAGGCACCCTCTCCTCTGCTGCCCAGAGTACAATTGGGAATCTCTCCTTGGACCTGGGAACCCCTCTAGAATCAAGTCTTTTGCAAACCTTAAAATGACTCCCTTAGTTGAGATATATACTTCCCTGCTCCCATATCCATCCTTCCTCCCTCCCCCCATCCCATTCCCCCAGGCTTTCCCCAATCCTCCCCTACTCCCTTCTCTCTAACCATCTCCCCTTCGTTCCACCCCTCCCCTCCCCCGTGCATCCCAAGGTTGCCTGGCAATCTTGTCTACTTCCAATGTCCAGGAGGATAACTATATGATTTTCTTCAGGTTCACCTTCTTATTCAGCTTCTCTAGGATCACGAATTATAGGCTCAAAGACCTTTAACTATGGCTAGAATCCACTTATGAGTGAGTACATACCATATTCCTCTTTTTGTGTCTGGGTTACCTCACTCAGTAAAGTGAGCAAGGAAGTCAGGATCAGAGGGAACCTTCATCTGACGATGGATGGAGATTGACACAGAGACCCACATTGGAGCACTGGACTGAGCCCCCAAGGTCCAAATGAGGAGCAGAAGGAGGGAGAACATGAACAAGGAAGTCAGGACCGCGAGGGGTGCGTTCACCCACTGATATAAGGGGACTGATCTAATGAGAGCTCACCAAGGCCAGCTGGACTGGGACTGAATGAGCATGCGATCTGAATGTGGCTGACACGGGGACTGTCTGAGAAGCCATTGATAATGGCACTGGGACTTGTTTCCTCTGCATGTACTGACTTTTTGGGATCCTAGTCTGTTTGGATGCTCAGCTTCCTAGACCTGGAGGGAGGGGGGAGGAACTTGAATTTCCCACAGGGCAGGAGACCCTGACTGCTCTTAGGACTGGAGAGGGAAGAGGAGAGGGAGTGGGGACAGTGGGAGGGTAGTAGTAGGAGGGGCGGAAGTGGAAATTTTTATAAATTAATAAAAAAAAATAAAAAAGAAAAAAGAAAACACATACACATGGAGAAAAAAACTATATGCAGACGACCATTCTGTTATTTGCACAATGATGTTCATATAACTGAATTTAAAATAGTCATAGTCAAAGGTAGGAGAGCCACTGTCTAGAGGTGCCAGGACATGGCTTCCCAATGCTAAAGAGTGTTAATCTTGATACACGAGGAACAGTTTCAACATCTTACCATGCCAATGAGAGACGCGAGTCCATATCTCAGTGAATTACTAACAAATAACAGAGCTTCAAGGAGTCAAGTTGATAGAGATAAAAGACAAAGTACTTTTTATAAGGTCAAAATATACAAATTTAAATAGTGAATTAAACATAGATAATTACATAGATAATTACTCAGCTGCAACATCAATACAAGTCAGTGAGAACTGTCAGATTCTAGTGTGCCAACATATTTGTATCTAGGACCTCTTCAGAGACACACTTCATGCAGGGGAATGCAAGCAGTCACACACAGCTAACACACTCAGAGGCACGCTTCACACAGATCAACACACTTAGACACAGCTCACAAAACTGAACACACTTAGAGGCACACATCATACAACCTAACACACACTCAGAGACATCCTTCACACAGGTGAACACACTTACCCAAACATTTCACACAGCTGAACATACTTAACCAAACATTTCACACAGCTGAACACACTTACCCAAACATTTCACACAGCTGAACACATTTACCCAAGAGGCACACATCACACAAGTGAACACACACTCAGTGAAACAATTCACACAGCTTTGCACACACTCAGAGGCACACTTCACCCAGCAAAAGTGTGAGGCATTGTCACAAACATGAACCCACTCACACCTAGAGTTGAGTGGGAAGAGAAAGACTGGAGGTCTGTTCTATGTCCTGTCTACACTTTGAGTGAGTCACAGCGTCCGGACCAGCCTGCGTGTTACCCGATGGAATGGTGTTTAGCCAGGTGATGCGAGAGAACGTTTAAAATATCAAGAGTGTGGTTGACTAGAAAGAAACCACACAACAGTAAGATGCATAAAACACGTGAGCAGAGGGGCCTGGTGGTGCAAGTCTGCAGCCCTGAAGTGGACACAGGAGGGTAGTGAGAGCAAGGACAGCATGAGAGATAGGAGTGAGCCCAGGCCAGCACACAGCAGCAACAAAACCAAAACCAAAAATAAAGAATATTTTTATTAAAAAAATACCAAAATAAACATATGGAAACTATGCAAGGGAAAGGTTTAGTATTACTTCATGCCCCTGGGTGAAGAACATGAAACATACAATGAGACACCACAATGGCACATCAGAGCAGCACCGACACTGTCTGATGTAATGGCAAATGCTAGGAGCTTTGGGGAAACGTATGGGAATTTCAGAGTCACAGACAGCTCATGAGAGCATCCAAACCTCTCATCCTAATGCAGAGAAACTAAAAAGTCTGAAATTGGTAGAGACCAATTACATATGAAGTTTGTATGAGCAAAGTTTGGGTCGCCTATGTGATGTGACCCTCGCATTCCTCTGACAGATGTGTCGTGGGAGATTATGAGGAAAGTTTGAGCCCAGCACCCACCCCACCAACCTCAGTTTGAAGTTTTCTAGGATGCAATGTAGTAAAACTAACAGACAGACAAAATTCCCACCAGGGATGCCATGTCTCTCAGGGCCCCAACAGGATCTTAGTCACACACAGGCATTAGAATTACAGGTTTCAGAGAAGCATTAAAGGCACCAGTAACCCAAGCCTGTGCAGATCTCCTCAGGCAGAGACCTCCCCTGTCATGTCCATCTGGGTAAGTGCTCTGCACACAGTGCAGACTCGGAAAGTGGCCGGGTCCCAGGCAGGCTATAGAGTAGGAGCAGCAGGGCTCAGGGAGGTTTTCAGCATCTGCAGGAGATGCTGAGCTCTGGCAGCCCCTCAGCACAGAGGACTGTGTACTGCAGGAATGAGGAATTTGCAGCGAAGGATGTTTGTTTCTGTAATTTGGAATCTTCCAATTACATTGCATTAATCTTAAGCCTGTATTCTTTTTTTGATTGCAAAATTACACATTGACTAGCTGGGTCATCATTCATGTTAAATGAGTGTACTTTTAATATCTACAATAAGAGACTCGATGTTTTCTTTTCACATTTCAATTACAAACCCTCTTAGCTTCTGTGGTTGTCATATCCCAAATATGAGTATTGTAAGTGACTTCTGTAGATAGGGTAATTAAAAATAATTTCACGATCTTTTGAAATGAGTTCCACCCCAATTTCATCTCTTAGAGAATATTGTCTCACTACTGCAAAGTATATAACCAAGTTTTCTCATATATTTTTTCTCATATATTTTCCTCAGTTGACCTTCAGTTGCCAACTGGTGGTGTTGGTCCCTACCCACACTTTAGAAGTTAAGAAATATCAGTGGAGGAGACCATGGAGAAGAAACTGCAGACAACAAACTATACCACACCCAGAGAATAGGTTGGTCTCTCTGGACCCTGAGGAACCAGGACCTGGTAAGTGCAAAGCTTGGGGGAGACAATCTTTATGTTTTATTAACTGAAATAAAAATCCCTTCCAATTCCTCTGCTAGGGGAAATTCATGCCCCTTCCTCTCTTCAGAGAAGTCAATGGGACAGACTATCTCATTCATTTACTTTGCTCTGTGGATAGCTTTCATATTTTTCCAAACTGCACCGTTTTCTAGAGAGATAAACTCAAACTTCCCTACTTTTATTGTTACTCACAGTGCATGTGAAAAGAAGGGCAAAGCCACTTATGGAGAAAGCCAGTCTCAGCTGTGACTGTGTGGGGAGGGTCAGGACGGCAGGTTCTTCTGCAGCCCATGTGAGTTTCCCAGAGCTGAAAGTGGCATCTGTGGCCAAGCTCTGCAGATTTCTCTCTCATCTTAAAGGAAAGCTGCTCTACTTCAGTTTCTGGAGGAGTATGCAAACGCTAAGTGAACATTCTGGCTGCAGGTTTGAGCCCCGGAAAGGCCTGTAATCATTTCAATTACAAAAATAAATGTGAGGTCTAATTTTGGCAGTTTTTCAGAAATAGTTGTCATTTCTTAGCCCAAATATTCCTTGTGATTTTGCTCATCCTATTACTGATTTTGATTTACTTCATGGCCTCTCTGAACACAGAGCTGGCATCTGCTTGGTGATGGTTTGCCTTTCCTGATGCACCAACCTCTCTCTAGTGTAGTTCCAGCTTTGCAGGTCAAACTGTGCACCACACAGAGGACACTGCTCTCCCCTCTTCCTAAGCCCACATGTAGGAGGCAGGAGCAGTTTCCCTGTCTTGACCACCCCATACATTTTGTATTGTCTCACAGCAGGGCTGAGAATGATGACCACATTCTAAAGGTGTGTTGCTGGATTTTGATCATAGTGTAAACCTGAGATTGTGTTAATTAAATGAAAACCTGAAGTCAGGAGGTGGAACCATTGGCTAGTTAACAAGAATTAGCCATAGAGCGTAAGAGGGTGGGAATTTGTAAAATCAGATGATTTAAATTTAGATTAAAAACGGGAAAGGTGAACTGTATGAAGATGGCAAAATCAAGGGCATATTTCATAAAAATAAATGTGGACAACTATCTCTCAGCCCTGACATAAACCATGCTCTGTTTGCTTTCAATACCAGATGATGGGTGTGCTGTTTATATGCTATAGAGAAGGAAGCAGCCATTACTCCTGACTGTCTTCTCTCTGGATGCAGTGCACGCACAGGGCCTGCATCCACTAGGGACTGCAAAGGTTTTTTCTTTCTTTTCCACTCTCTACTTCCCTCCTGATCACAAGTTCAGGTCATTGTTCTGACCTCTGGTCACTGGTTTAAGTACTATTTAATGATGTGATTGATCTCAGGCTGTCTATGATTTGGGTAAAGACAGAATGATGCAGTATCTACAGTCATGGCTTCCTGGCTCTGTGCAGTACAGAGAAGGGGTTCTAGCTCTGTTACCCTGGGCAGTTGAAGCCTTCACAATCGTTTCTAGCAGAAAATGCTCAGGATCCTTCTGGACATTTCTTCATCCTGGTGTGGTTTTTTCTTCTCTTTTGTCCTTTAAGCCTATCCATTTTCTTCCCCAATGTGGCCTCTTTCATGGTACCTATTTCACAAAGCCCCATGATTTCTCTGTTACTTAAGCTCTTAAATTCAGAGTACCAATCCTTTCTCTTGCATTATAAAGAGACCTTCACAGGGCCATCACAGCATATTCCCTCCCAAGTTCTATGCTTACAAGTGCCTCTTAAATCACCTTGCTGAGGTCATAGAATATCTGCTGTGTCTGCTGACCACAAAGACCATGCTGAGCTGGACAGATGTGAACTGAAGTGCCTGATCTGGGAGCATAGGACAGGCTATGAGAGTTTGTTTCCTGAAGGATGCACAATTCAGAGAATTCTTTCTATGTCAGTGACACATTAGCCAAGACGGCAGCATCTTTCTTTGCAGAACTTATTTTGTAATATGTAAAGAATTTGATACCATGTATGCTTTTATATAGAAATTGAATGGATGCAATTGGATGTCCTGTAAAATGTGGACGTAGTGTGTAACTAGAGGGAGTTGTGTGTCACTTGGCAAACTGGTACCCATCTTTATAGGAAATCATGTCCCCTGTGCTTTGTAGAATGGAAGAGAACTTTCTCTTGGTGCTGTGGAATTCCACCTCCAGAAAAGCTCTTCCAGTTGTTTCAAAGCAGGGTTCTCTGAAGTCAAGATGGTGAGAATATCACTGAGGGTTCAAGGCTTCTGCACCTACCTTGCTTTCTGAAGAACTTAAGGTTTCAGAGCTGTGGTTTCTGAAGTGACAATGAACATGAGGTTTTATAGGTAATGAGACACAGCACACAGGAGTTTGACAATGAGATATCTGTGTAAGAATAAAGGTTCCATCTCTCCCTTTCTCTTTATCTCTCTTCTCTCTTCTCTTTGCTCTTCTTTTTATGAACTAAAAAGAGCTAAGTAAAAACTTGGTATTCTACAGTTATAACACGCTACATGCCAAGGCTAAAATGTATGTTTCAGATTATCTTGGCTTTATATTTTTATTTTATTTATTTATTTGTTTTGTTTATGTATGTGTTGTAAATAAATGAATGTTTTGCCTGCATGTACATCTGCACATCAGAAACAGGTATCAGATCCCATGGGGCTACAACTAAAGACAGTTGTGAGCCACTATGTGGCTACTGGAAATTGAACTCACGACGTCTGTTAGAGCAACCATTGCTCTTAACCATTGAACAATCTCTACAACTCAGATTTTAGCTTATTTTTAATTGTGTGTGTGTGTGTGTGTGTGTGTGTGTGTGTGTGTGTTCACACATGTGTGCAGATGTACACTGAGTCCACAGTCGGGCATCAGATCCCCTGGACCTGGAGTGAGTCAGAAGCAGTGGAAGTTTCTTGATGGAGATACAGGGGACTAATCCTGTGTTCTCTGCGAGAGCAGTATGTGCTCTTCACTGCTGAGCCTTCTCTGCCTCACGTGCTAGTCTTTTTAGTCTTTTTATGTGGGTGTTGAGACCCACACTCATATCTTGTGTGTGAGTTCAACAAGTGCTCTTATCCTTGGCGCCATTCCCTGGCCCCTTCAAGCTCGTCATTTACAGTGTTTCAGTGCATGCGTTATTTAACATGAACTGCATGTATTTCAACACACAAACACACACATACACACGCTTACATACACAGCATTTAATTTGTAAGTCTACAGAGGTCATCTTGGACAGGTGACAGTGTGTTACATGGAACATGGAAACTCATAGAACCTTTACTGCCACTACACTGTGATTTCCTCAGGATCCTCAAAAGAGAATCCATTCTGAACACAATACATGTGTGAAGAAAATTATTTTTTTCTCTTTACTTTGGGAAAATTGATCTTTCTCTTCCTTCCCTTCTTCCCTATTGACTGGAACCTGAGAAATACCTTTATATGTTTTAGGGACATTCAGAATTAAATGGAAATAATTTAATAAAACTATTCACCCAAGATACTATTGCTATATAGAATACCCACTCTATTTATCTGGCAAATCGATTAACTCCTCTTGTGATATTATAGAATTTTTATATTTGGATATTGTCTTTAAAAATATTTTCACCAATTACTCATCACAATTCTGAATTATTAATTGAATACGTATGTTTATGGATTTGAATATGTTTTCTTCCCCTTAATACAAGATGCTATGGTCATATGGTCTAAATTATTATACAATAGCTTCATCTATTAACCTTAATTCTAAAATGATATTTCTCTTAATGCCATTTCACTTTGTAAAAACATGAAATGTTAGTGCTCTCATGTGTGCTAGAAAAACATTGTAGAGTTGGTTCTCTCTCTACCTTCCCATGGGTGCTGAGAATTGACTCAGATTCAAGCTTTCATATCCACCGTCTAAATTTGTGATCCTCCTGTCTCCACCCCTTAACACTAACCTACCAGCGTGCACCACCACACATGTCTTTGTTGGTTGCATCACCTTCTTTGTATGGATGATGCTACATGTAATCAAGCAAATATGTTTTATTACAGACATTCTTCCAACAGACCATTTTACAAACTTTCTGTTAGAAATTTTAGACTCAAGACCTTTGAGTCTGGAGAAATAACAGCACTCACTTGCAGGAGAGATGACGTCAGAATCCTAAGGAGTTCACCTTTCATGTTGGCTTGGGTGCTTTTCCTTTCTCTGGAACCACATGATGGAATGACCCTGAAGCTACTACAATGGTACTTCTGTTTGAATTCACATAGAGTCAATCTGAATTCTCATACTAAAAGAGAAAAAAATTAGAACCTGTGTTTGGCTAATATTTGGTAGCGACCAAAAGCTTGCTTGTGCTGAAACATGGTCAGAGAAACAGCAGGATTCAAAAAAGGAAAGTACATTGGAGCTCTGTAGAGGTTTGTGCAGATGTTACATTGCCCTCGCTTTCTTCCCTCATTTCTATCTTTTTCATTTCAGGAACGGACAGAGCTGAACAGTCATTAACAGAGCTGCATTAACTCTCCATTACTACACACATAAGGCATACATGAGAAAGACATCAGTGCTGGACACACTTCATGACTGGTGTTTAGACTTCATTGCATGTCATTCATGATGTATTCCAGACACAGAAACATGGCTGTCCACACGATCAATAAGAGGAGACTGGAACTTACCCTCAGAGTCCTCAAAGCTATGCTCTGAGACATTGGCAGGTCACTGAGAGAATTTGAAATAGTCTATTAGGGATCACAATTCTCAACATTTGTAATAAAACTTTATTAAGAATATTTGGTAGGACAGGAACAGAACAAAGAGGGCACTGCAATAATTGACCAAGTCCATGTCAAGCCCATGGGCATTCTGTCCTCAGGTAGGTTGCGTTTCTAGTTCATGCAGTCTTCCTAATTCAGGTTCAACACAAACAGCTGCTTGTGTCCCAGAGGATGAGAACTCTGCACGGGAGAATACGACAGTTCATAAGGACGCTCTCACAGCAGCAGTGGGAACGGCAGTGTGCTCTGTGATGCACAGTTGTTGGTTTACATGAATGCCCATGTGCAAGGGAGCCTCACAAAGGACAGAGAACCATGACACTGGGAAAGCACTAGGACAACGGGGACAAAGGGTGTCTTCTGAGGTTGAGGTGCGCTGACGTAGAGGATTCCAATGGAGAAGGATGAACTGAGCTCAACTGGTTATGCATTCCCAAGGTGATAGCTTTGGTTAAGATTCACGGTCCAGGCTATCTGGGATGAGGGGTCTCTTGCTTTTTCCCACAAGGTTTACTCTGTGCTTCTAGACCACATAATATGAATCAGAAGAGCAAGCTGTACACTTATACTAACATTAGAAACACCTTCTTCTCTGAGATAAGCATTGGGATCTCAGGCAACAGTGTCCTTCTCCTCTTCCATGTCCTCACACTCAGTAGTGAGCGCAAGCCCAGACTCACTGACTTGCCCATTGGCTTCTTGGCTGTAATCCACCTACTGATGCTGCTGGTTGCAAGCATCATAGCTACTGATATTTTCATGTTTCATCAAGGATGGGACGACATCACATGTAAATCTCTTATCGTCGCCTCCAGATTTTTGAGGGGTCTTTCTGTTTGTGCCACCTGCTTGCTGAGTGTGTTCCAGGTCATCACTCTCAGCCCCAGAAACTCCTGTTTAGCAAAGTTCAAAAGAAAATTATCCCCATGTCACAACTTGTGGTCCTTGTTTGCCCTTTGTTCTGTCTATTCATCCATTTCTACTAACCTTTTCATGTCCATGGTTAAGACCCCTAATGTGACCTCAGACCACCTATTGTATGTTTCTGAATCCTGCTCTCTTGTACATTTCTTTTCCCCAATGAAATATGTAATGCCTACTTTGTTCATCTTCAGGGAAGTTTTCGTTATGGGTATCATGGTCCTCTCCAGCGGGTATATGTTATTTCTCCTGTGTAAGCACAAGAAGCAGGTCCAGCATCTTCACAGCTATAGCCTCTCTTCGAAAGCATCACCAGAGCAGAGGGCCTCCCGGACCATCCTGCTGCTCTTGTGCTTCTTTGTGCTCATGTGTATCTTGGATAGCTTTATGATATTCTCAAGGCATATGTTCAAAGATGATCCAATATTCTACCTTATCCTGATGCTTGTGAGCCATAGCTATGCCTCAGTCAGTCCTTTTGTGTTCATCAGCACTGAAAAGGATCTAATTGGCCTTTTCTTGTCTATGTGTGAGAGGACCGTGACTACCTGATGTGCGGGTAAATGACTTGGTATGCAAAGGCAAGGACCAGAATGTAATATCGCAGCTTACACAAAGAAGTGGGTTTTGGCCATGCATAAGCACCTATAAAAACAGGATACAGAGTTAGGAGGATCCTCAGGTTCTGGAACTCAATAGGCTGGATGTGGTGTTAGCGAGAGTCTTTGTCTAGATGAATAAGAAAGCGAGGGAAAGAGATGAATACCTCCCATATGAATTAATAAATTCCCAGAGGCATATATAGGAGTTAATGATGAAGTCCAGAGAAGCAGGGTGCCAGTCATCAGAGAGCTCTTTTCCCTCTACCAATACTCAAACTGAAGGGATGATCCTTCCCTCACACTGCATCTCCAGACTGCTTCTGTCTTCACCAAACCACAGACTTTACCACAGAGGCAAGCATAATCAAAATTCTTTGTAAAGTATTTATACTTGAATAAAATAATATGTCATCCAAGTAATTGAAGACCTGCCCTTTGATCTCCTGGCTGTAATCCTCATATTATTGATTCAGATCACCGCCGTCATAGCTGCAAACATTTTTATTTCCTGGCGGAGACAGGAACATTATTTGTAAATTCCTTATCTACTTGTACAGAATTTTTAGGGTTTTCTCCCTGTGTACCATTAGCCTGCTTAAAAACCTCTAGACTATCATCCTCAGTTCCAGAAGCTCCTGTTTAGCAAAGTTCAAGCACAAATTTCCCTGTCACCTCTCATTGCTCTTCTACCCATGAGATTCTCCTATAGGTCCAGTGGCCATCACCCTTAGTGTCTATTACGACCACACACATTTTTACCTAATTCTAGTATGTTTTACCCATGAGTTATGTCATGTGAAGTATGGTTCTACATTGTTGGCACTCAGAGAAGCCTTTCTTATTAGTCTCATGGCCTTCTCCAGCGGGTACATGCTAATTCTGTGCAGGCACAAGAAGTTGTACCGGCATCTTCGCATCACCAGCCTCTCTCCAAAAGCATCTCCAGAGCTAAGGGCCACCTGGACCATTCTGCTGCTCATGGGCCTCTTCGTGGTTTTCTACATTTTGGACATTGTTATCTTCCACTCAAGAATGAGGTTCAAGAATGGCTCAATATTCTACTGTATCCAGATTCTTGTGTCCCATAGCTATTCCACAGTCAGTCCTTTTGTGCTGATTAGTACTGAAAAGCGTATAATTAAGTTTTTGAGATCAATGTGTGGGAGGACAATAAATATTTGATTATTTAGTGATGGGTATGATCCCTTAATACAAAAAATGTGCTGTCATCAGAACTGTGAATTGTGGCATGGTGCCTTAAATTAAAATATGAAATCATTATTTTTCTGTTGAATCTGTTTACTATGTGAGGATGGCAGGTTATATAAAGAAAATTAAACTGTGCGGCCATCAGATATCATGTGAAGTTTTTATTTCTCCATGGGTTTTCCAAGGAGACCTGTGAGGCGATTCTCACTTGACCTGAGCTAGAACGTTGCTTTTAAATTTTTAAACAAAAATTTCTTTTTAAGTTTTAACTGTGTGTGTGTGTGTGTGTGTGTGTGTGTCTACATGGATGCAGATGCTCATAGAGGTCAGGGTTATCAGATACTCTAGAGCTAGGGTTATGGGCCATTGTGGGCCACCCAGTGTAGGAGAAGGCAATCAAATTTGAGTCTTCTAGGAAGCAGTATCCTTGCCTGCTGAGCCATCTCTCTGGCACAGTCCAGTACTTCAATATGTGAGAGCTTATGACATTTTCAACAATTCAGGTGCTGCAGTTGTTTATATTTTGGAAAGCTACATAATGACATGTTGTCTTTAGAATAAATTATTACATGATCAAGAAAACACATACACATGGAGGAAAAAAACCTATATGCAGACGACCATACTGTTATTTGCACAATGATGTTCATATAACTGGATTTAAAATAGTCATAGTCAAAGGTAGGAGAGCCACTGTCTAGAGGTGCCAGGACATGGCTTCCGAATGCTAAAGAATGTTAATCTTGGTACACGAGGAACAGCTTCAACATCTTACATGCCAGTGAGAGATATGAGTCCACATCTCAGTGAATTACTAACAAATGACAGAGCTTCAAGGAGTCAAACTGATAGAGACAAAAGAGCAAGTACTTTTTATGGGGTAAAAATATGCAAATTTAAATGGTGAATTAGACATAGGTAATTACTCAGCTGCAACATCAATACAAGTCAGCGAGAACTGTCAGATTCTAGTGTGCCTACATATTTGTATCTAGGACCTCTTCAGAGACACACTTCATGCAGGGAAATGCAAGCAGCCACACACAGCTGAACACACTCAGGGGCATGCTTCACACATATCAACATACTTAGACACAGCTCACAAAACTGAACACACTTAGAGACACACATCATACAACTTAACACACACTCAGAGACGTCCCTCACGCAGCCGAACACAATTACCCAAACATTTCACACACCTGAACACACTCAGAAGCATGCTTCACACAGGTGAACACACACTCAGTGAAACAATTCACACAGCTTAGCACACACTCAGAGGCACACTTCACCCAGCAAAAGTGTGAGGCACTGTGTGAATGACATGAACCCATTCACACCTAGAGTTGAGTGGGAAGAGAAAGACCGGAGGTCTGTTCTATGTCCTGTCTACACTTTGAGTGAGTCACAGTGTCCGGACCAGCCTGCGTGTTACCCGATGGAATGGTGTTTAGCCAGGTGATGCGAGAGAACGTTTAAAATATCAAGAGTGTGGTTGACTAGAAAGAAACCACACAACAGTAAGATGCATAAAACACGTGAGCAGAGGGGCCTGGTGGTGCAAGTCTGCAGCCCTGAAGTGGACACAGGAGGGTAGTGAGAGCAAGGACAGCATGAGAGATAGGAGTGAGCCCAGGCCAGCACACAGCAGCAACAAAACCAAAACCAAAAATAAAGAATATTTTTATTAAAAAAATACCAAAATAAACATATGGAAACTATGCAAGGGAAAGGTTTAGTATTACTTCATGCCCCTGGGTGAAGAACATGAAACATACAATGAGACACCACAATGGCACATCAGAGCAGCACCGACACTGTCTGATGTAATGGCAAATGCTAGGAGCTTTGGGGAAACGTATGGGAATTTCAGAGTCACAGACAGCTCATGGGAGCATCCAAACCTCTCATCCTAATGCAGAGAAACTAAAAAGTCTGAAATTGGTAGAGACCAATTACATATGAAGTTTGTATGAGCAAAGTTTGGGTCGCCTATGTGATGTGACACTCGCATTCCTCTGACAGATGTGTCATGGGAGATTATGAGGAAAGTTTGTGCCCAGCACCCACCCCACCCACCTCAGTTTGAAGTTTTCTAGGATGCAATGTAGTAAAACTAACAGACAGACAAAATTCCCACCAGGGATGCCATGTCTCTCAGGGCCCCAACGGGATCTTAGTCACACACAGGCATTAGAATTGCAGGTTTCAGAGAAGCATTAAAGGCACCAGTAACCCAAGCCTGTGCAGATCTCCTCAGGTAGAGACCTCCCCTGTCATGTCCATCTGAGTAAGTGCTCTGCACACAGTGCAGACTCGGAAGGTGTCCGGGTTCCAGGCAGGCTGTGGAGGAGGAGCAGCGGGGGTCAGGGAGGTTTTCAGCATCTGCAAGAGATGCTGAGCTCTGGCAGCCCCTCAGCACAGAGGACTGTGTACTGCACAAATGAGAAATTTGCAGTAAAGGATGTTTGTTTCTGTAATTTGGAATCTTCCAATTACATTGCATTAATCTTAAGCCTGTATTCTTTTTTTTTGATTGCAAAATTACACGTTGACTAGCTGGGTCATCATTCATGTTAAATGAGTGTACTTTTAATATCTACAATAAGAGACTCGATGTTTTCTTTTCACATTTCAATTACAAACCCTCTTAGCTTCTGTGGTTGTCATATCCCAAATATGAGTATTATAAGTGACTTCTGTAGATAGGGTAATTAAAAATAATTTCAGGATCATTTGAAATGAGTCCCACTCCAATTTCATCTCTTAGAGAATATTGTTTCACTACTGCAAAGTATATAACCAAGTTTTCTCATATATTTTTCTTCCTCAGTTGACCTTCAGTTGCCAACTGGTGGTGTTGGTCCCTGCCCACACTTTAGAAGTTAAGAAATGTCAGTGGAGGAGACCATGGAGAAGAAACTGCAGACAACTAACTATTCCACACCCAGAGAATATGATGATCTCTCTGGACCCTGAGGAAACAGGACCTGGTAAGTGCAGAGCTTGGGGGAGACAATCTTTATGTTTTATTAACTGAAATAAAAATCCCTTCCAATTCCTCTGCTAGGGGAAATTCATGCCCCTTTCTCTCTTCAGAAAAGCTGATGGGATATACTATCTCATTCATTTCCTCTGCTCTTTGCATAGCTTTTCTTAACTTTTTCTAGACAGATAAACTCAAATCTCCCTACTTTTATTGTTACTCACAGAGCATGTGACAAGGAGGGCAAAGCCACTTATGGAGAAAGACAGTCTCCGCTGTGACTGTGTTGTGGGGAGGGTCAGGACGGCAGGTCCTTTGGCAGCCCACGTGAGTTTCCCAGAGCTGAAAGTGGCATCTGTGGCCAAGCTCTGCAGATTTCTCTCTCATCTTAAAGGAAAGCTGCTCTACTTCAGTTTCTGGAGGAGTATGCAAACGCTAAGTGAACATTCTGGCTGCAGGTTTGAGCCCTGGGAAGGCCTATAATCATTTCAATTACAAAAATAAATGTGAGGTCTAATTTTGGCAGTTTTTCAGAAATAGTTGTCATTTCTTAGCCCAAATATTCCTCGTGATTTTGCTCATCCTATTACTGATTTTGATTTACTTTATGGCCTCTCTGAACACAGAGCTGGCATCTGCTGGTGATGGTTTGCTTTTCCTGATACACCAACCTCTCTCTAGTGTAGTTCCAGCTTTGCAGGTGGAACTGTGCAACACACAGAGGATACTGCTCTCCCCTCCTCCTAAGCCCACATGCAGTAGGCAGGAGCAATTTCCCTTTCCAGACCACTCCATGCATTGTTTATTCTCTCACAGCAAGGGTAAGAATGATGACCACATTCTAAGGGTGCATTACTGGATTTTGATCATAGTGTAAACCTGAGATTGTATTAATTAAATGAAAACCTGACGTCCGGATGTAAAACCAGTGGCTAGTTGACAGGAATTAGCCATAGAGGGTAAAGAGTGTGGGCATTTGTAAAATCAGAAGATTTAAATTTAGATGAAAACAGGAAAGGTGAGCTGTATGCAGATGGCAAAATCAAGGGCACAGTTTTATAAAATTAAGGGTGGACAAGTATCCCTGAGCCCTGACACAAACCATGCTCTGTTTGCTTTCAACACCACATGATGGGTGGGCTGTGTATATGCTATAGAGAAGGAAGCAGCCATTACTCCTGCCTTTCTTCTCCCAGGATGCAGTGCACCCACAGGACCATAGGCACCCAGCAAGCACTAGGGACAGCAAAGGTTTCTTCTTTCCCTTCCACTCTCCACGTCCCTCCAGGTCACAAGTTCAGGTCATTGTCCTGACCTCTGTTCACTGCTTTGAGGACTATTTGATGATGTCATTAATCTTATGTTGTCTATGATTTGCGTAAAGACAGAATGTTGCAGTATCTGCAGTCATGGCTTTCTGACTCTGTGCAGTACAAAGAGGGTGTTCTAGCTCTGTTGCCCTGAGCAGCTGAAGTCTTCAGAGTCTTTTCTAACAATAAATGCTCAGGATCTTTCTGGAAATTTCTTCATCCCGGTGTTTTTTTTTTTTTTTCTTCTCTTCTTTTCTTAAGCCTCTCTGCCTTCTTCCCTAATATGGCCTTTTCACATTGTACCTATTTCACAAAGCCCCATCATCGGTTTTCTTAAGCCCTTATATTCAGAATACCATCCCTCTCTCTTTGCATGAACAATAGGCCATCTTATAGCCATCCCGGAATATTCTCTCCCAAGATCCATGTTTTAGAAGTTCCTCTTAAATCACCTTGCTGAGGTCATAGACTATCTGTTGTGTCTGCTGACCACAAAGACCATGCTGAGCTGGGCAGATGTGAACTGAAGTGCCTGATCTGGGAGCGTAGGACAGGCTATGAGAGGCCCAATAGCTTGTTTCCTGAAGGGTGCACAATTTAGAGAATGTTCTCTATGACAGTGACACATTAGCCAAGACGGCAGCATCTTTCTTTGCAGGACTTACTTTGTAATATGTAAGGAATTTGACTTCATGCCTGCTTTGATGTAGAAATTGAATGGATGCAATTGGGTCTCCTGCAAAATGTGAGCATAGTGTGTTACTAGAGGGAGTTGTGTGTCCCCTGGCAAACTGGTACCCATCATTATATGAAATCATGTCTCCTGTGCTTTGTAGAATGGAAGAGAACTTTCTCTTGGTGCTGTGGAATTCACCTCCAGTAAAGCTCTTCCAGTTGTTTCAAAGCAGGGTTCTCTGAAGTCAAGATGTCGAGAATATCACTGAGGGATCAGGGCCTCTGAACCTGCCTTGCTTTCTGAAGAACTTAAGGTTTCAGGACTGTGGTTTCTGAAGTGACAATGAACATGAGGTTTTATAGGTAATGAGACACAGCACACAGGAGTTTGACAATGAGATATCTATGTAAGAATAAAGGTTTTCTCTCTCCATCTTCTCTTTCTCTCTCTTCTCTTTGCTCCTTATTCTTTTATGACTTAAAAAGAGCTAAGTAAAAACTGTGTATTCCACAGTAATAACATGTTAAATACCAAGGCTAAAATGTATGTTTCAGATTTGCTTGGGTTTAGATTTTTATTTTCTTTATTTGTTTTTGTTTATGTATATATTGCAAATAAATGTATGCTTTGTCTGCATGTACATCTGCACATCAAAAACAGGTATCAGATCCCATGGTTCTACAGCTAAAGACAGTTGTGGCCACTATGTGGCTACTGCAAATTGGTCTCACGACCTCTGATAGAGCAGTCAATGCTCTAAACCACTGAGCAATCTCTACAGCCCAGATTTTTAGCTTATTTTTAATTGCATGTGTGTGTGTGTGTTCACACATGTGTACTGATGTACACAGAGTGCACAATAAGGCTTCAGATCCACTGGTGCTGGAGTGAGTCAGAAGCAGCTGGAAGCTGCTGTTGTGGAAACTGGGAACCAATCCTGTGTTACCTGCAAGAGCAGTATGTGCTGTTCACTGCTGAGCCTTCTCTCTGGCTCCCACGCTAGTCTTTTTAGTCTTTTTATGTGGGTGTTGAGACCCACACTCAGATCTTCTGCTTCCTCAACAAGTGCTCTTATCCTTGTTGTCATTCCCCAGCCCCTTCAAGCTTGTCTTTTAGAGTGTTTCAGTGCATTTGTTATCTAACATGAACAGCATATATTTCAACACACAAACACACACATACACATGCTTGCATACTCAGCATCTATTCTGTAAATCTACAAAGGTCATCATGGCCTGGTGACAGTGTGTTACATGGAACTTGAAGACCTTTATTGCCACTTCACTGTGATTTCCTTAGGATCATGAAAAGAGAATCCATTCTGAACACAATTCATGTGTGCAGAAAATTATTTTCCTTCTCTTTACTTTGGGAAAATTGATCTTTCTCCTCCTTCCCTTCTCCCCCATTGACTGGGACCTGTGAAATACCTTTATATGTTATAGAAACATTCACAATTAAATGGAAATAATTTAATAAAACTATTCACCCAAGATACTATTGCTATATAGAATACCCAGTATATTTATCTGGCAAATTAATTAACTCTTCTTGTGATCCTATAGAATTTTTACATTTGGATTTTGTCTTTAAAAATATTTTGGCCAATTACTCATCACAATTCTGAATTCTTAAATGAACATGTATGTTTATGGATTTTAATATGTTTTCTTCCCCTTAATACCATATTCTCCGGTGACATGGTCTAAATTGTTATACAATAGCTTCATCTTATAATCTTAATTTTTAAAATGATATTTCTCTTAATGCCATCTCACTGGACAAACTATAAAATGTTAGTGCTCTCATGTGTGCTAGAAAAGCATTGTAGAGTTGGTTCTCTCTCTACCTTCCCATGGGTGCTGAGGATTGTCTCACGATCAAGCTTTCATATCCACCGTCTAATGTTGTGATCCTCTGGTCTCCACCCCTTAGGACTAGCCTACATGCATGCACCACCACACATGTCTTTGTTGGTTGCATCACCTGCTCTGTATGGATCATGCTACATGAATTTAAACACATGTGTTCTATTAGAGACATTCTGTCAAAAGACCATTTTACAAACTGCCTGGTAGAAATTTTAGACTCATGACCTTTGAGTCTGGAGAAATAACAGCACTCACTTGCAGGAGAGATGATGTCAGAATCCTAAGGAGTTCACCTTTCATGATGGCTTGGGTGCTTTCCTTTCTCTGGAACCACATGATACAATGGCCCTGAGGCTACTGTAATGGTAGTTCTGTTTGAATTCACATAGAGTCACTCTGAATTCTCATACTAAATGAGAAATAATTAGAATCTGTGTTTGGCTAATATTTGATTGCGACCAAAAGCTTGCTTGTGCTGAAACATGGTCAAGGTGAACAGAGAAACAGCAGGATTCAAAAAAGGAAAGTACATTGGAGCTCTGTAGAGGTTTGTGCAGATGTTACATTGCCCTCGCTTTCTTCCCTCACTTCTGTCTTTTTCCTTTCAGGCAGGGACGGAGCTGAACAGTCATTAACAGAGCTGCATGAACTCTCCCGTGCTACACACATAAGCCATACATGAGAAAGGCAGCAGCAACACTTCACAGAGGCCATCATGTGCTGGACACACTTCCTGACTGGTGTGTAGACTTCATCGCGTGACACTCACGTTGTATTCCAGAAACAGGAACATGGCTGGCCACATGGTCTAGAGGAGGTGACTGGACTCAGCCTAAGAGTCCTCAACGCTACACTCTGAGACAATGGCAGGTCACAGGGAGAATCTGTAATAGTCTATTAGGGATCACAATTCTCAACATTTGTAATAAAACTTTATTAAGAATGTTTAGTAGGAAAGAAACAGAGCAAAGAGGGCACTGAAATAATTGACCAGGTCCATGTCAAGCCCATGAGCGTTCTGTCCTCAGGTAGGTTGCGTTTCTAGTATATGCAGTCTTCCTAATTCAGGCTCACCACAAACAGCTGCTTGTGTCCCAGAGGATGAGAACTCTGCACGGGAGAATACGACAGTTCATAAGGACGCTCTCACAGCAGCAGTGGGAATGGCAGTGTGCTCTGTGATGCACAGTTGTTGGTTTACATGAATGCCCATGTGCAAGGGAGCTCACAAAGGACAGAGAACCATGACACTGGGAAAACACTAGGACAACGGGGACAAAGGATGTCTTCTGAGGTTGGGGTGAGCTGACGTAGAGGATTCCAATGGAGAAGGATGAACTGAGCTCAACTGGTTATGTATTCCCAAGGTGATAGCATTGGTTAATATTCACAGTCAAGGCTGTCTGGGATGAGGGGTCTCTTGCTTTTTCCCAAAAGGTTTACTCTGTGCTTCTTGACCACATAATATGAATCAGAAGAGCAAGCTGTACACTTACACTAACATTAGAAACACCTTCTTCTCTGAGATAAGCATTGGGATCTCAGGCAACAGTGTCCTTCTCCTCTTCCATGTCCTCACACTCAGTAGTGAGCACAAGCCCAGACTCACTGACTTGCCCATTGGCTTCTTGGCTATAATCCACCTACTGATGCTGCTGGTTGCAAGCATCATAGCTACTGATATTTTCATGTTTCATCAAGGATGGGACGACATCACATGCAAATCTCTTTTCTTCTTATACAGATTTTTGAGGGGTCTCTCTGTTTGTGCCACCTGCTGGCTAAGTGTGCTCCAGGCCATCACTCTCAGCCCCAGAAAGTCCTGTTTAGCAAAATTCAAAGGAAAATTATCCCCATGTCACAACTTATGGTCCTTGTTTGCCCTTTGTTCTGTCTATTCATCCATTGCCACTTACCTTTTCATGTCCATGGTTAAGACCCCTAATGTGACCTCAGATCACCTACTGTATATGACTGAATCCTGCTCTCTTGTACATTTCAGTTTCCCAATGAAATATGTAATGTCCACATTATTCATCTTCAGGGACGTTTTGGTTATGGGTATCATGATCCTCTCCAGCGGGTACATGCTGATTCTCCTGTGCAGACACAAGAAACAGGTCCAGCATCTGCACAGCACCAGATTTTCTCCAAAAGCCTCACCAGAGCAAAGGGCCTCCCAGACCATCCTGCTGCTCTTGTGCTTCTTTGTGCTCATGTGTATCTTGGATAGCTTTATGATATTCGCAAGGCATATGTTCAAAGATGATCCAATATTCTACCTTATCCTGATTCTTGTGAGCCATAGCTATGCCTCAGTCAGTCCTTTTGTGTTCATCAGTACTGAAAAGGATATAATTGGCCTTTTAATGTCCATGTTGAGAGGACAGTGACCAGAGTGTAATATCACAGCTTACACAAAGAACTGGGTTTTGGCCATGCATAAGCACCTATAATAACAGGATATAGAGATAGGAGGATCTTCGGGTTCTGGTACTCAATAGACAGGATGTGGTGTTAGTGAGAGTCTTTGTCTAAATGGATAAGAAAGACAGAGAAAGAGAAGAACACCTGCAGTATGAATTCTAATTGGTATTCATAATAAAGCCCAGAGGCATAAATAGGGGTTAATGCTGAAGACCAGAGAAGCAGGGTTCCAGTCATTAGAGAGATCTTTTCCCTTTAGCAATACTGAAACTGAGGGGGTGATCCTTCCCTCAGACTGCATCTCCAGACTGCCTCTGCCTTCACCAAACCACAGAGTTTACCACAGAGGCAAGCATATTCAAAATTCTTTGTAAAGTATTTATACTGAATCAACTAATAAGTCATACAAGTATTTGAGGACCTGCCCCTTGATCTCTTGGCCCTAATCCACATATTATTGCTTCTAATCAATGCTGTCATAGCTACAAACATTTTTATTTCCTTCCAGGGACAGAAACATTATATGTAAATTCCTTCTCTTCTTATATAGAATTTATGGGGTCTCTCCCTGTTACCAGCAGCCTGCTTAGAGTCCTCCAGGCTATCATCCCCAGTCCCAGAAGCTCCTGTTAAGCAAAGTTCAATCACAAATTTTCCTGTCACATCTCATTGTTCTTCTACCCATGAGTCTCTCCTATAGGTCCATTGGCCATCACTCCTTAGTGTCTATTAAGATCACACACATTTTGACCTTGGGTAACTATATGTATGGTACCCAATTCTAGTATCTTTTACCCATGAGTTACATCATGCAAAGTACATTTTCCACACTGTTGGCATTCAGAGAAGCCTTTCTTATTAATCTCATGGCCTTCTCCATCGGGGACATGCTAATTCTTCTGTGCAGGCACAAGAAGCTGTCCCAGAATCTTCACAGCACCAGACTATCTCCAAAAGCATTTCCAGAGATAAGGGACACCCAGACCATCCTGCTGCTCTTGAGCATCTTTTTGCTGATGTCCATCCTGGACAGCATCATCTCCTGGTCAAGAACTATGTTCCTGGATGATCCAACGTTTTACTGCATCCAACCCTTTAATGCCGCTGTCAGTCCTTTGTTGTTTATGAGCACTGAAAAACATATACATCATTGCTGATATCCCTGTGTGAGAGGCACAAAAATGTATGAATAGTCAATGTTTGCACTTCCTTTAAGAAGAGCCAATGTGATAACATTAGAACTGTCAGTCATGGTATATTGTTCACATGGTTTGGTGTACATGAAAGTATGAAGTTGTTTTTTCTATTACAATTATTTACTTTAAGCTATGTGGTGGCAAATATGTAACAGGAAATTAAACCATATGCTCTTGGAGATGTGGTAAGACTTATATCTTATATCATACATGTAAGATACATGATATATAACATTGTTTTTTATCTATCTATCTTTCTCTATATATGAATTTATATATACATAATAATGAGTCTTTAAGTGAGTCCTGTGAGAAGGAGGGCTCTTACATACCATGACAAGGGATATACCATACTACTTTTAAGTATGTGACCACTGCTGTGGGATAATGCTTTTGTACACTGTAAAGATTCATCACTTGTATTGGTTTAATAAAATATTGATTGGTCAGTAGCCAGTCAGGAAGTATAGGCGGGGCTTCCAGACTAGGAGAATTCAGGGAAGAGGAAACAGAGATACATTCACCAGCCAGATGTAGATGAAACAAGATGAGAATGACTGAGTGAGAAAAAGTACCAAGGCAAATGGCTAAAGATAGATAAGAATTATGGTTGAATTTAAGTTGCAAGAGCTAGATAAAAATAAGCCTGATCTAATAGACCAAACACTTTATAATTAATTTAAGACTCTGTATGTCTTTGGGACTGAATGATTGTGGGACTTTCTGGGAAAGAAATTTATCTCTATAGACAACTTCTAATACTTGTCAATATTTCAACTTCCTCTGTTATATCTATTTAACATTTATTGTCATAAATAGTCATTGTTCGAAAAGAAAAGGAATTACACACATAATGGCAACCAAGCTTCAGTTCGGGTGTCTCTTCCTTTGCTTTGTTCTGCCATATTGGAACATAGACAAATCATGAAGTTGCTACACAAAGTAAGATAACTCAGTGAGAGAAAAAGAAATATTGCGTAAATTGACCGTGAGAGGGTGGAACACACAGTATTTAAATTCAGAGTGACAAAATATCATGCCATTTTGGAGGTTCAAGAAAGCTTAAATGAGGTCACGTTTCAGGACAGCCAAGCTTAGGCAGTGAAGGAAACCATCAAAAACAGAAAGATGGTGAAGATATGATTGAACAAAGGGGCCATGTTCCCACTCCAGCAAGCAACAGAACTTGGCAGCCTCATTCACGTGGTTCTGGCTTCAGAGTCAAAGAAAGAAGAAAGGGGTTATGGCATCTCCCTCTACAACTAAGGAAAGCTGTGAGGCCAGGTATATGTCAGGGGTGTCCATGAATGGAGGCCTAGAGAGGCCATTGCGTTAAGTCGCAAAGGTGAAACCTGGATTGACTTGGAGACTCAAAATATTGGAGATGCCAGAGTCATGTGATACCTAATGGGGAAGTGTAGCTACCAAGGTTTTTTCCCTTCTCCTGGCGATTAGCAGGGCCGTGTGACCTCCGGCTCCCTGGAGATTCTGCACTAGCTCTGGCTTGAGGGGATAACTTAGCAAGAACCTGGTTCTCTTTGTTATGGTGATTCCACTTGTATTCAAGGTTTTAGCAGTGGGCCCATAGCATGCCTCCCCCAGCTGATCCTGCCTGAGGAAGCTTTAATCTTCTCCTCCTGCTCCTGGGTGGGAGGAGGCCTTGCCTTTTCCATCCCTCTGGCCCACTGGTATATGTACCAAACTTGAGTTTAATAAAGTGCCCATTTACTCTGGTAAATGAGCAAAGGTCTCTTTTGTGTGTGTCTCTTTTTAAACCCTCAGGACAATCGTCCATTCTCGTGGGCCCGGGGAAAGCACGCGCCTGATTCGGGTGTGGGTATCCACTGGAAAGTGCGGACTCTTACAGGGAAGCTGCTAACAGGGAGGGGAACCAGCTCAAGGGAAAGAAGCTGTTGTAGTCAACAAAGCTGAAAGGAGTTGAAGGTCTGAGAGCACTTTGACATTTGACTTGCATGGAGATGCGGAGTTAGGAGTTTGCCCAGAGGGTTTGTGGTCTTTCTTTGGTTCAGTGTTTCCTCACTATGCTCCCTTCAGTGTTTGGGAATGGTGATGTGTATCCTGTGCCATTCATTATATGATGAAAGCTATTTAATTTTGATTTTACAGGGGATTAGAGTTGAAAGATTTCATCCATCTCAGATGAGATTTTAGACTTTTAAAAAAGTCTGATACTTTTATGTACTAATGAAAGAGCACCTGGAGGGTGTCTCACACGTGTGGAGACCCGTGCCCAAGAACCAGGTCCGAGAGCCACTGGATGCAAGAACAAGAGGCAAACTTTATTGTTCACAGGCCTGTGGGTGCTGTAGTCACATGGAGAACTGAGCACCCCGAGCTACGTCTTGGGGTATCTTTATATAGGCAGAAGCAATGTTACAGAAGCAAAAGCGCGGTTACAGGGGTCCCATTGGCCAGTTTGAATGAGGCGAGGGGTGAATTTGAGGGCAGGCCTCGTGGTCCTTGGCCTGGATCAAAGAAACCAGATAACTGACCAGACCCTATCTCAAGCACATATGGTCGTCTTTTGAAGTCTTTGTTTCCACTCAGGCCAGAATGTCTTGACCATAAATCCCCTGTCCTGCATCCTGATAAGGCTGTCCTGGATATCTCGCCAGATGTCTGACCATAAATCCCCTGTCCTGCAGCCTGACAAGGCTGTCCTCGTTCTGACCTCAGGTATCCTGCTTTGCTCAGCATTCCAGGGGCCCTTCTCTGAACTGAGCTTCTTTGCAAAATGACATAACTGTGGCTAAAATGAGTTGGGGTCCTTCACTATAATAATTTATGAAGTTAGATTGAATGTATTTTGTATTTTGATATGGCTTTAAGCCTATGGAGGCCAGGGAATGGAATGTGGTGGTTTGAATAAAAATGGCTCCCATAGGCCCATAGTGAACAACCCTGTTAGGAGGTATGGTATTGTTGGAGGAAGTATGTCGCTGGGGGCAGGCTTTGAGGTCTCAGATGCTGAGTCAGGCCTAGTATTTCAGTCTTTTCTTGCTTCCTGAGGATTAAGATATACAACTCTCAGTGCCTTCTCCAGTGAGAGGCCCAGGTCCCCACAGATTCACTGAGTCCATAGCCCTATCCCAACCCGAGCAGCCTGGTTCTGGGTTCAGAGCCAAGGAAAGAAACACAACCTGAAAACGGGACTAGAGCCAGGGAAAGAAACAGTTTGTCCCTGAATCTAGAGTCAGAGAAAAGCCCCAGAACCCTGGAACTAGTAAAAAAAAAACAACACGCTGCTACAGACCGGCTCAGGGGAGCCACTCAGACCGTGAGGGAATCAAAGCGAAGGCACAGGAGAAATCAGGATACGGCTAGGAAAGTGACAAACAGACCACTCGCAATGTATTTAAGACATGTTGTTGCATTTTTACTTACTTCAGTGCAGGATTATATATATTTTTTTACAATCAAAGAACTTGGCAAAGGCATACATCATCAAATCATAAAACAGAAAAGAACAGCATAAAATAGTTTACAAAAAGAATCTTTGAAGATGCTTTGACTTGGGCACAAGGACTTCTGCTCTCTCACACTTTGCAAAACAACCTTTTTCTTCTTGCCTTCAGAGAGACCACTGCCCTTGAGCTAGACCATCTTTATCAGCTTGCAGGTGGCTAGCCGATTTGAGCTAAGTGACCTTGTGTGCCTGGGTGAGAAAGAAAAAGGTTATTATCTCCCTGTGAAAGCTTTCTGCTAGGAAATTTCTAATACACAGTCTTGAATCTCTCTGAAGTTTACTTTATATCACTAACCTCAACTCTCCTCCCTTCTCAATTCTCAGGCTCAGATATTGTCAGCTTAAGCTAGGTCTTTTTCTTCCCATAAGAAAGGTTTCATAGGCCTTCTATTTACAATTGTACATATTTCTCAGGCAAATGTCTAAAGCTTCTAAGGTTTTTCCTAGTAAAATTAACTCCTTTTGTTCCACATCATCAAGGAATTGTCCTAATGATGATTCTGCCAATTCCCAGAACTGTCTACTTTTTCAAGGTTTTAATTAATAGTGGAGCAGAATTCAAAAATGTCCTCAGCAGTCTTGTTTGTATCCGCACCTGCCTGGAATAGTCTGATCTGTTAGCAATATGTAAGGATCACAAAGAACACACAGACAGGGGAAAAGACAGACATATGGCTTCCAAGGACAGTCAGGTCGAGTCAATACAGATGGCGACTCAGGTGGCATTACACCACAACTGATTGCCAAGGGACAGCCTGGGACTCATCTCCATGGAGCATGGATCCCAATCCTCCAGCAACACTTGCCTGCCTAGTCAGCATTTCTGTTACACTGGCGAGACAGCCGTGGATGTAGCAACACGCCAAGTCCGTAGATTAAGAGCATAATAAATATATTTGCCTTGACCCCATGATTAGGGTTAACAAGATATAAAGAACCAGAAGAGGAAACACATTTTACCCCAGGAAATGATGCCATTTCTCTTCCTAAATTGAAACCAGCCAGTCCCTGAACATGGAAAATGGACCAATCAGAGCCTCTGGCAGTCACTGGCAGTTGGAATTTCCCCTCAGGCCTGGAAAGCCCCTTTACCTCATCAGCGGGCAGCCAATCCTAAGCCTGCACTTCTAGAATATTCCCTCATGCCACTAAGGGGCAGCCAATCACAATAAGCCCCTGTTTTTCCTGCCCTGGGTCTCTCTCCTGCGCTGTTCCAGTTGCTGCTGCTGCTGTTGGCTTCACTGTGGCTGTTGCTGCTACTGCTATAGCTGCTGCTGCTGCTGCTGCTGCTGCTGCTGCCACTTTGGACAGGCAGAGGGAGCCAAACTACCTCATGAATAAGGACTCATTGTTTTTGCATCTGTGTTGGTCTCATGGTAGTGATTTGGGTTCTGGAATTCAGGCATAGCTTGTGTTGTGTTCTGTGGGAACACAAACGCCTACTACGACCACCCTCCACTGAGGCTCAAAGACACAAATTAAACAGGTACCTTCCTCTTTTTTCTTCTTTTTGCCCAGGCTACTTAAGCAGGTTGTTCCTGCTGGCCAATCTTTATCCTCAGGACATAACCAGATGCTACAAATCTCTGGGTCCATAGCTAGGGGCTCTTAACGCTGTAAGAGCAACTGGTCAAAAGTCTGGTTAGAAATCTTTTGGATCTGTTGTTGAAGATATCTAGGCAAGATGTTTATGAGACATGATGCAATTCGTTGGACAAAGAAAAATTAGGAAGAGAGAGTTTAAAAAGTGTAGAATCCAACTCTGTATCTGACGTTTAGTGATCCATTGGCTAGAGGTATCAAGCTGTTTCTGGTTTTGAAGATCATATGGAGTTGGTGGATCTTGTTTTTCACTGCTGTAAGAACCTTCGAGGAGCTTTGGATTACTTCTACTGTGTCTACACCACAGGGTCTAGAGTGTGGGATGGGCATTCTCAGTTTTTTAGTATGTTTGGTGGATGGGCGACTGTGAGAAATGCTATAGTAAAGCTTACACTGACATCCATTTTCCATCTGGGGCACCATGGGTCCCTAGTTAGGATGAAAAGATCCTGTTCTTCAAAAAGGCAGAGTGTTTTCCAGAGTGCACAACATGTTTCCAGCAGTTCCCAGACCCTACCATGTGAGTGGTCTGGTTGAACTACTGAGTATGTATTTCCTGAACCTCAAATTCCCATACATAGAGTCTGCTCTTGATGGGGTTGAGTAAGGAGAGGGGGAAGAGGTAGGGCATGACACAGTAGGGTGGGGCTTGAGTCTTTATGGGCTTGTGAAGCCTCATTCTTCTGGGATGAGAGGCAGACTGGTAGTCTCTATAATTTTAGGGATTTCTTGTTGACAGGCATGGGAGAGAGCTATCACTGCAATCTGCTGATTCATGGTTGGATCGGAAGGGCCTGCACTACAACCACTATGGTTACTGAAACAATAGCATCTCCTCCTGCTTACATACTCCTTCATATTGGGGGAGCCGCCATCAGTGTGCCATGTGTAAGTGGCCTGAAGTAGTTCTGTCTCCTTTTCAGTAACATAGAGAGAAGGGGTGAGTTAACTCTGGAAGTTGTAGGGCTGGAACCTGGAGGAGGGCCTGTTGAAGTTTACAGAATGGCTTGCTGACAGGGGTCAGAAGAGGCTAGTGTGAGGGTCAAGGGCAGCTTTACATAGGTGTTGTGCAAGAAGAAAGAAAGAAAAATTTAAGAGGATAAGAAACTGGACATTTCTAGGAAATTTCATCTTTTGTAGTAGGGAATCTGAGTCACTGGGTTAACAGATTAACAGCTTTCTGTCTGGGACATGCTTAAGTCCCCTGAAGGTCGGAGAGAGACGGGGCATTAGGCCTTAGTTATACATTTGATCAGACTTTGTAGTTGGATGATTTCAGGATGGTTTTTGTGTCCCACACCTGTGGTTCTACTTGAGAGGCTGGTAAAGGAAAAGTATTGTCAGATTGTTGGGTTTGTAGGAGGAGAGGAACAGCTGGTGATCCTGGGAATAAGCAGAAGTAGGGCACAAGACAATTAAAGGCCCTATTTTGGTTAGGGGTCTCTGTTCACCAAGCAGATGGGAGAGGTTGGTACAGTGGAAGAGTTGGCGAGGAGAATACCTCTAAAGATGTAACTAAGTGGTCGGTGTTGTTGGAGGCTGTTCCTGGCTGTCTAGTCTAGAAATAACTGCACAGAAACTGTATTTATTAAATCACTGTGTGGTCTATTATAGCTTTAGACTCTTATTGGCCAGCTCTGACATCCTAAACTAACCCATATTCATTAATCTGTGCATCACCATAATGTCGTGGTCTACCAGAGTAGTTACAGTGGGCTCTAATGGAGGCGTCTGTCTCCCACGTGCATCTACATGGCTTCTCTCTGGTTCTCCCTACTCTCTCTGTCTCTGTCTCTCTGTCTGTCTCTCTCTCTCTCTCTCCAAATTTCCTGCTTCATGAGACATCTGCCAGATACTGTGGACCTGTAGGCTGAAGATGGGTGCCCCAATGATACAAAAGAACTTTGGGTAACAGTGCAGGCAGCGAAATGTTTCTGTCATTTCTAGAGTTTAGGAAGTTGCTTACAATGCACTTCTTCTGTTAACTTAGGTAATATTATGTCCTTCTGGGGTCTTTGATGGAGTTGAAGAATAGATAGCTATAATTATAGTTTTTCTTAGTTATGATAAAAGATACATTTTAACTGTAATTCTTGCTTGATATCTGTTTTATTATATGTAATTTTACTATGTTAAAGTCAAAATCTTCCTTTAAACAGAAAAGGGGAAATGGTGTGGGAAGTACTTCTGTATATTTGTTGCTTTTATTGGTTAATGAATAAAGCTGTTTTGGCCAGTGACTTAGCAGAATAGAGCTAGGCAAGAAAAGTAAACTGAATGCTGGGAGAATGAAGTCAGAGTCAATGAGAAGCCACGTGTCTGCTCTCAGGAGACAGAAGCATCAGAATTTGCCGGTAAGCCACAGTGAAGTGTAGTACACAGATTAATAGAAATGGGTTAATTTAAGATATAAGTGTTAACCAAAATTACTCTTAAGCCATTGGTCAAAAGTATTACAATTAATACAGATTTCTGGATGATTATTATGGGAGTCTGGGTAGCCAGGAATCAAACAAGCAGTGGTGTTTGTTTAGCTTGGCAAGGTGGTTACCTTACTGTGACAATAGAGAAACAAGAAGTTAAGGTATTCCCCAGAACTTCATCAAGATTGAAAAAGTGGCCCTGGTATCGAGATGTAAGGAGATATATCGCCCAGATGCTGCGATGGCTCCCTGAGGCTTCTTGTTAGAAACAATAGTAGTTTGGGCAAAGGACTATAGGCCCTGTTGTTCATCCATGGACAGACTAAGGAGGTTGACCTAAGGGCATTCTGGGATTGATATCCTCATGTTCCTCATGGCATGCGGACAGTCAATGCCTCAATGTCCTTCTTGATGGCACCTTAGATTTAGACTGGGTAGTTTATGACCTACCCTCCTAGGGTCCTGGACCCAGTGACCCTCCTGACAACATTTTTATCAAGGACGTGAAGGTTCTTGGCCTTTTGTGCTTCTGCTTGGGCCAGCTCAGAGTCTTTAGCCATCATCAGGTACTTTTGTTTATGGGCTTTTTCATCTCTTCCGTGATACAACTTAAAGGCCACAGCTAAAGCTTCTGACTGTGGAATCAGGAGTCCTCTCTGTAAATATTTAAGTTTAGCCTTAATATCAGGGAAACTCTGAGAGAAGAAGTAGGTTATAAGAAGTTGTTTCCATCTGGGGTCTCAGAATCCAGGTTCCTGTTGTAAGAGGACCCATGTATGGCAGTTGAGGAACTGAGATTTTTTTTCCTGGATGACCTTGTGGACCTTTTTATAATTTACTTCTTTAAAGGCAACCATGTGGAGACCAGCTAGGAATGGGGTTGGTTTAGATCTGGAAAGTACAGGTGGTTCTGTAGCAGAGCAAGAATGAGTAGCAAGAGGACTAAGAGATGTCGCTGGGCTGAAAGTGTGTGCCAGGTAGAGTTGACATGGACCAACCTGTCACTGCGGAGGGTAAAGGGAAGTTGAAGATACCAGAAGAGAGGGAGCTATGGGCTTTTTGTCTATAGGGGAGAGACTCATTAGCTGGATCAATGGTAATAGTTCCATTCTGTTCTTATTTCATAGCTAACAGAATCTGGGTGGGAAAACAGAAGACAAAGAGAAGGCTTAGTGCTAAGGAAAGAAAATACATTAATATAGAGGGTGTCTTTTCATTTGCCCAATAGATCACAATAGTTATAAAGATCCTGAAGAATATTTGAATCTAGTGTGCCATTCGTTAAGTGGCCATTTAGATTGGTTATCCAAGGAATAGTGATGCCCAACGTTATTGAAAAGGTGATCAGGTTTAGGGGATTTCAAATTGTGTGCCATGTGTAAAGACTTGAGATTTTCTAGGAGGCATGCCAAAGGGGAATGTAGGGTATGGAATGCTGAGTTCCCATGGATGAGAGAATTTGGAGAAAAGGTTACTGCTGCCTGTAGGTGCAGGCATTCTCTGAACTCAGGGAGAACTGAATAAGGACCAAGCCATTCAGATTGTCATCACACATCTCTGGAAGGGTATAGCCATAATAGGACAGTTCTGGAGGCTGGAGCCACAATAGGACAGCTCAATCCTGGAGGAAAATGATCCAGACATATCTGGAATCCATTGTACGCAGAGCAGCAATATTCTGCACCAGTGAATGAAGATTATCACCTGAGTCTTTTGAGAAAGCGATTTATTTGGGAGGGAGGAGTCCAAGAGAGAGCCTTCCTTTGGGGGGACGGTAAAAGGCAACCTGCCTCCTACTGAACAGGAAGAGGCTTATGAAGGGCTTCTTAGGTATGGAATTTTCACAGGGAAAAGAGAGATTGGTTAGTTGAGTTGGTCAGGGGCATAGATGACTTTGATTTCAGAGCCAAACTGTGCTTCTCTCCCTGGTGCTTTTTAGCCTGAATCTGGTTCTAGGTACAAAGTGTGTTTCTTTGGTACTGGTTTCAGAGTCAGGGTTTATTTCTCTGGCTTCTGAGTTCAGGGATAAGTGTTTTAGTTTCCCTGGCTTGGGTCTCAGATCCAGCATATGTTTTTTTTTTTTTTTTGCTCGGTCAGGGTTCAGCGTCAGGGTGCTCAGTGAGTGGTTGGTTTCCTGCTCCAGTTGGCCCTTTGATTATACATTGGCACTATGTGACAGGAAAATCCTGCCCAGCTGTAAAGAGTCCCAGTAACAAGAGGAATCCAAGATAGCATTGGAATATAAAAGCTTAAGTCTTGACATTAAAGATCAAGTTTGTCCCAAGAACATCAGGGCCCCAATTAGGAAGTAGTCTAATGATGATGCTGTCCTTTTCCCAAACCCCAGGAAGCAGGACAGGAAGTTCCAGGACTGACTTACTCCTGACACCTCTGGATCCCAGGCCTTGCTGAAACGGCCAAGTTCCCATAGAAAGCAAATAGGAGTGGGCGTTATCCAGGATTAAAGTAGACCTATTGCCAGCTCTAATGTGAAGGCTCCACAATATCACCAAGGCATTCTGCTTAAAGAAAGAGGTAAAAGGAGTCCTGACCCAGATGCTTGGTCCAGATGCTGGAACTCTAAGGCACTAATTTCATTAAATAAATAAGGTTTCCTCCTGTTAATTCAATACATACTGTTTTAAGAGACCATACACCAACTTTGATTTCCAAAGTATGAAGGTACAAATATCCTCATGGCCTAGTACTGCACTGGCCATCATACTGTATTTCATCCATGGCTAAAATCATTTCTGGGGTAACCCGTTAAGGTGTTGCCATAGATGATTTTGCGCTAGAAGCCATGGAAATCGACTCATGGTCAGCAAGCTTCACCTGGCCTGGTTCTGTCCGAAAGATACTTGCTGCTTTGATACCTCTATGGATAATGGTTAGCGAATGTAAGAAAGCTAATCCCTGGAGAGCTGTGGAGAGGGTTCAGTGGCAGCAGAGTTAGGGGCACCTCCACCTTGTACATAGCTACTTGCTTTTCATTATGAGTTGATGCTCCAAGGGAATGGTTTAGGGATGCTCAGGAATTTGGGAACCCTCATTTAAGTTTGGTGTAGGATCACCATCCAGAGACAACCAGCCAAAGGAGGAGCTGGCATTAGAGATGTCAGACCGAGTCTGGCGAGGTATTACAGGCAGCACAGGCAGCTTAGGCACATGGTACCCATCATGCTCATTCCTCAGGGCCAGTGGTGGTGTGGGCTGTGGCCAGTTTCCCTTCTCAAAGGTACTGTTTTCCCTTACGGATAGAGCTTGTGACTGGATGTCATATATCGCCTCATATGGGCAGATGTCAATCTGCTGGTCACAGTCAGACTCTCATGAATTCTGGGTTCCTCTAAAGGCCGTTTGAGCTCTGATCTGAACCCCATCCATGCCTAGATGTGGGGGTCATAGAATGGAAGAAGCTGGTCTCTGAACAGGTCAACCCAGAAGATCCTGTAAGAAGTTTTTAGGGACAGCCTGGCCTGGAATCTCAGCTGGGGCCAATATTGATTTTCCCCAGATCCCAGTCCCATTTTCAGGTTGTGTTTCTTTCCCTGGCTCTGTACACAGAGCCAGGGTGCTCGGGGGTGTGCTATGGCTATGGGATCACTGAATCAGTGGGGGCCTGGGCCTCTCGTTCCCCCTCTAGTAGTCGCTCTAGGGGACCCAATCATTGAACCATGCTGAGGCTCTGATGGAATGTACTGATTGTAGGACCATCAGCTGCTCAGTGGCAATTCATTCCCTGATGAAAACCAGGCTCTGATATAAGGGAGGGGGAAATTCCCAGACTCTCCACTCTAGGTAGCCTGGGCTTACACCGTGGAGATGATAAGAGACCCAACCTTAAACCAAGTGGAAAATCTGGACCAGCATAACAGGTTAAACTCTGACCTCTACAAAACTTGAAATATAGATGCCTATGTAAAATGAGAAGAAACTATGCTGAAAATTGTATGTAAAAACAAAAAAGAATGATGTAAATGTGGAGTTTTCTGAAGAGGCATTATCTCCTTTAGTAAAACTGAATTCTGGTCAGGATTACAACTTGAAGCTGAGATGGCGTCATCCTATAAACCAGTTAAAGTACTTTCAACAAAGATGAAAACTGAGATGAAGGAGCCAAAGGCTGTGAGGCAGAACAGGAATGAGCCCACATGGAAACAGTGCACAGCAACTGGGAGGAACCTGCACCATCCTCTATTGTCCAGAAGATGGGATGCAGTGTCGGGTGAGAGTTTGGGGTGATGCAGTTAAACAAGTTATGAACGCAGATGGTCTAATGCAGGCAAGAGAAAACGTCAGTCTCTCCTTCTATCGGTGTAGAATGGAAACAGCACTAAGTGCATTTGCTATCAGGCAATAATGTGCTGTTTTCTCATTCTAATACCTGACTACTTGAGGGTCTCCCAAAATTGCTGCTTTTCTTGACAAGGTCTCTGTGTCTCAGGCTGCTCTTGAGCTAAGTAAGCTCCTGCCTCCCTCTCCTGAGTCCACGATGCAGGAGTGTGCACCAGGTCTGCACAGGAGATGGAAGCACAGCACATATTGCTCCACTCAGGTGAAGCTCAGCCTCTTCCTGTCATCATCCGCATGGATGAGGCTGGCGGTTCCTGCTCCTCAGGTACTGGAGTCCAGCTCAGGTATGGCCTCAGCCTCAGCTAGGCTCCATCTGCCTGTGAGCACCTCAGCCCTGAGCTGTGCCTCTGCTTCTCTGTTTTTCATTTCACTTCTTTTAGATTCACATTAAAAATTTACTCTCATCTTTACCTTTATCACTCTATTTATTTTACATCCTAGTGGCAGCCTTCCTCCTCAATTTTTCCCCTGGTCTGTCCGTCCCATTCCCCTCTCCCACTCTCAATTCCCTCCTCTTCTATCCCCACCCAGGAAAGGGCAAGGCTCCTAGGAGTATCAGCAAAGCATGCCATATCAAGTTGCAGTAAGACTAAGCACCTACCCCCACACTGTTTATTAAAATAGCAAGGTGACCCAGTATGAGGAGTGGAGTCCCAATCCAATGCGTGACTCAGAGACAGCCTCTTGTTCTGCAGTTAGGATCTCATGAGAGGACCAAACTTTACAACTGTAGCATATATGCAGAACGCCTAGGTCAGTCTCACGCAGGCTCCCTGGTTATCAGTTCAGTCCATGAGCCCCTATGAGTCCTGCTTAGTTGATCCTGTGAGCCTTTCCTTGGTGTCCTTGACATCTCTGGCTCCTACACTTATTTTTCCTCCTCTACAGTACTTCTAAGCAATACCTAATATTTGGCTGTGGGTCTCTCCATCTGCCTCCTTCAGTTGTGGGATGATGTCTCTTGGATGACAAATGGGCTAGGCATCATTGTGGTCACAGCTTCAGCCAGTTTAGGCTACTTATCCACTATTTCTAAGTAGTCTATGTTGGGGTCTTTCCCATAATCTCCTGGAAGATTCCCTGCACCAGTATTCTGTCAACCCCAAAATGCCCCCCAGTGATCTCCATTAGCACTCTCTCTCACCATACCCCATCCTGATTGCTCGTGTTCCCTTCCCCACTTGACCCCAATTCACTCATGAAGTCTCTTCTATTTCCCCTTCCCAGGGACATCTGGATGTCCCCCCCCCATATATTCTCCTTCTTACCTAGTCTCTCTCTGGGTCTGTGAATTGCACTTTATTTTACAGCTAATGTTCACTTATGAGTGAGTACAAACCAAGTTTTTCTTTTTTCATCTGGGCTGCCTCATTCATGATGATTTTTTTCTAGATCCATCTAGTTGCTTTCAAATTCCCTGGTGTTCTCGTTTTTTTTCTTCTTCCGTTAGACTTGTTTATTCAAGTATTCGAAAACACTCTTTCCACTTCCTCCCCTCCTCCCAATACTCTCCCGCTCCCCCTACTCCCCCCACTCCTTCTCCTCCTCCATCACCATTCCCAAGAGCAGTCAGGGTTCCCTGCCCTGTGGGAAATCCAAGTTCCTTCCCCCTCACTCCAGGTCCAGGATGGTGAGCATCCAAACAGGACAGGATCCCAAAAAGCCAGTCCATGCAGACGAAACAAGACCCAGTGTCATTGTCAATGGCTTCTCAGTCTTCATTTGGACCTTGGGGGCTCAGTCAGCCCCCATGTCAACCACATTCAGAGAGTCCGGTTTGATCACATGCTCGTTCAGTCCCAGTCCAGCTGGCCTTGGTGAGCTCTCATTCGATCAGTCCCCTTGTATCAGTGGGTGAAAGCACCCTTCGCGGTCCTGGCTTCCAGTACTCCAATGTAGGTCTCCGTCTCTATCTCCATCCATCGTCAGATGAAGGCCCCCTCTGATTTTGCTTTCCTTGCTCACGATCCCCCTCCCTCTGCTTCTCATTTGGACCTAGGGAGTTAAGTCCAGTGATCCAATATGTGTCTCTGTGTCTATCTCCATCCATCGCCATATGAAGGTTCTGTGGTGACATGCAAAATATTCATCAGTATGGTTATGGGCCAAGGCCAGTTCAGGCACCCTTTCCTCTGCTGCCCAGAGTACAATCTGGGGACCTCTCCTTGGGCTTGGGAACCCCTCCAGAATCAAGTCTCTTGCAAAACCTAAAATGGCTCCCTTAGTTGAGATATAAACTTCCCTGCTCCTATAACCATCCTTCCTCCCTCCCCACTCCCAACCCCAAGCCATCCCCAATCCTCCTCCTCTCCCCTCTCCCTAATCATTTCCCCTTACTTCCATCCCCCCAACCCCCGTGCACCCAAGTTTGCCTGGCAATCTTGCCTACTTCTAATATCCAGGAGGATAACTATGTGATTTTCTTTGGGTTCACCTTCTTATTTAGCGTCTCTAGGATCACAAATTCTAGTCTCAAAGACCTTTAACTATGGCTAGAATCCACTTATGATGAGTACATACCAGATTCCTCTTTTTGGGTCTGGGTTACCTCACTCAGTAATGCGTTTTCTATTTCCATCCATTTGCATGCAAAATTCATGATGTCATTGTTTTTTTACCGCTGAGTAAAACTCTAATGTGTATATGTTCCACACCTTTTTTAACCATTCTTCTATTGAGGGGCACCTAGGTTGTTTCCATGTTCTGGCTATTACAAATAGTGCAGCTATGAACATAGTTGAACAAATACTTTTGTAGTATGATAGGGCATCTCTTGGGTATATTCCCAAGAGTTGAATTTCTTGCTCCTGAGGTAGGTTGACTCCCAGTTTCCTGAGAAACCGCCACACTGATTTCAACAGTGGCTGTACAAGTTTGCATTCTCACCAACAATGGATGAGTGTTCCCCTCACTCCACATCCTCTCCAGCATAGGCTATCCTTGGTGTTTTTGAGTTTAGCTATTCTGACAGGTGTAAGATGGTATCTCAAAGTTGTTTTGTTTTGCATTTCCCTGATCGCTAAGGAGGTTGAGCATGTCCTTAAGTGTCTTCTGGCCATTCAAAGTTCATCTGTTGTGAATTCTCTGTTCAGTTCAGTACTCCATTTTTTAATTGGGTTAATTAGAGTTTTAGTGTCTAGTTCCTTGAGTTCTTTGTATATTTTGGAGATCAGACCTTTGTCTGATGAGGGGTTGGTGAAGATCTTCTCCCAGTCCGAAGGTAGTCTTTTTGTTTTACTGACAGTGTCCTTTGCTTTACAGAAGCTTCCAAGTTTCAATAGGTCCCATTTATTCATTGTTTCTCTTATTATCTGTGCTACTGGGGTTCTACTTAGGAAGTGGCCTCCTGTGCCTCTATCTTGTAGACTACTTCCCACTTTCTCTTCTATCAGGTTCAAAGTGGACAGATTAAAGTTGATGTCTTTAATCCATTTGGACTTGAGTTTTGTGCATGGTGATAGATATGAATCTACTTTCATTCTTATACAGGTTGACATCGAGTTATGCCAGTACCATTTGTTAAAGATGCTTTCCTTCTTCCATTGTATACCTTTAGCTCCCTTGTCGAAAATTAGGTGTTCATAGGTTTGTGGGTTAATATGTTGGTCTTCTATTCGATTCCATAGGTCGACTTCTCTGTTCTTATGCCAATACCAAGCTGTTTTCAATACTGTAGCTCTGTAATAGAGTTTGAAGTCAGGGATGGTAATGCCTCCAGAAGTTCCTTTATTGTATAAGATTGTTTTGGCTATCCTGGGTTTTTTGTTTTGCCATATAAACTTGATTGTTGTTCTCTCAAGGTCTGTGAAGAAGTTTGATGGGATTTTGATGGGGATTGCATTGAATCTATAGATTGCTTTTGGTAGAATTGCCATTTTTACTATGTTGATTCTCCCAATCCAAGAGCTGGGGAGGTCTTTCCATTTTCTGGTATCCTCCTCAATATTTTTCTTCAAAGACTTAAAGTTATTGTCAAATAGGTCTTTCACTTCCTTGGTTAGAGTAACCCCAAGATATTTTATGCTATTTGTGGCTATCGTGAAAGATGATGTTTCTCTGATTTCTCTCTCTGCTTCTTTATCCTTTGTGTATAGGAGGGCAACCGATTTTTTGGAGTTGATCTTGCATCCTGACACAGTACTAAAGGTGTTTATCAGCTGTAGGAGTTCTTTGGTAGAGTTTTGGGGGTCGCTTATGTACACTATCATATCGTCAGCAAATAGCGAAAGTTTAACTTCATCCTTCCCAATTAGAATCCTCTTGATCTCCTTATGTTGACTTATTGATATTGCTAGAACTTCAACCCCTATATTAAAGAGGTATGGAGAGAGAGGACAGCCTTGTCGTGTTCCTGATTTTAGTGGAAAGGATTTGAGTTTTTCTCCATTCAATTTGATGTTAGTTGTCAGCTTGCTATATATTGCTTTTATTATATTTAGGTATGATCCTTGTATCCCCAGTCTCTCCAACACCTTTATCATAAATGGGTGTTGAATTATGTCAAATGCCTTTTCAGCATTCAATGAAATGATCATATGATTTTTTTCTTTCAGTTTATTTATATGATGGATTATATTGATAGATTTGCGTATGTTGAACCAGCCCTGCATCTCTGGGATGAAGCCTACTTGATCATAATGGATAATTTTTCTAATGTGTTCTTGGATTTGGTTTGCCAGTATTTCATTGAGAATTTTCGCGTTGATGTTCATGAGTGAGATTGGCCTGCAATTATCTTTCTTGGTTGTGTCTTTGTGTGGTTTTGGTATCAGGGTAACTGTAGCTTCATAAAAGGAGTTTGGCAATGACTCTTTTGTCTCTATATTGTGCAATACATTAAGGAATATAGGTGTTATCTCTTCCTGGAAGTTCTGGTAGAATTCTGCAATGAAACCATCTGGTCCTGGGCTTTTTTTGGTAGGGAGATTTTTGAAAACAGCTTCTAATTCTTCACGACTAACTGGTCTATTTAGATTGTTCACCTGTTCTTGGTTCAACTTTGGTATATGGTACTTATCTAAAAAAATGTCCATTTCTTTTACATTTTCCAACTTTGTGGCATATAAACTTTCATAGTAAGATCTAATGATTCTCTGAATTTCCTCTGTGTCTGTGGTTATGTCCCCCTTTTCATTTCTGATCTTATTAATTTGCATGTTCTCTCTCTGCCGTTTGATTAGTTTGGATAGGGGTTTGCCGATCTTGTTGATTTTCTCCAAGAACCAGCTTTTTGTTTCATTGATTCTTTGGATTGTTTTCTGTGTTTCTATTTTGTTGATTTCAGCCCTCAGTTTGATTATTTCCAGTCTTCTACTCCTCCTGGGTGAGTCTTCTTCTCTTTTTCTAGAGCTTTCAAGCGTGCTGTTAAGTCTCCAATGTGTGCTTTCTCCGTTTTCTTTAATTGGGCACTTAGTGCTATGAACTTTCCTCTTAGCACTGCTTTCACAGTGTCCCATAGGTTTGAGTATGTTGTGTCTTTATTTTCATTAAATTCAAGGAAGACTTCAATTTCTTTCTTTCTTTCTTCCTTGACCCAGGGATGATATAACAGTTGATAGTTCAACTTCCATGAGTGTGTTCACTTCCTGGGGGTAGCATTGTTGTTGAATTCTAACTTTAATCCATGGTGATCTGACAAGACACAGGTGGTTACTAATATTTTTTTGTATCTGTGGAAGTTTGCTTTGTTACCAAGTATTTGGTCAATTTTTGAGAAGGTTCCATGGGCTGCAGAGAAGAAGGTATATTCTTTCCTATTTGGGTGGAATGTTCTATAGATATCTGTTAAGTCCATTTGATTAAATACCTCCAATAATTCTCTTATTTCTCTGTTAGGTTTCTGTCTGATTGATCTGTCCATTGGTGAGAGAGGTGTGTTGAAGTCTCCTACTATTAGTGTGTGTGGTTTGATGACTGCCTTGAGTTCTAGAAGAGTTTCTTTTACATAAGTGGGTGCCTTTATATTAGGGGCATAGATATTCAGGATTGAGACTTCCTCTTGATGAATCGTTCCTGTTATGAGTATGAAATGTCCATCTCTATCTCTTCTGATAGATTTTAGTTTGAAGTAAATTATTTTAAATATTAGAATGGCCACACCTGCTTGTTTCTTAGGTCCAATTGCTTGGAAAACCTTTTCCCAGCCCTTTACTCTGAGTAGATGTCTGTCTTTGTGGTTGAGGTGTGTTTCTTGTAAACAGAAGAATGTTGGATCCTGGATCCGGTTTTCGTATCCAATCTCTAAGTCTGTACCTTTTTTTTTTTATAAAAGTTTTATAAAAAACTTTTTTTAATAAAAAGTCTGTACCTTTTTTTTATAGGTGAATTGAGTCCATTGATATTAAGTGATATTAATGATCAGTGGTTGTTGACTCCGGTTATTTTTTTGGGGGGAGGTAGTGGAGTGTATGTTTTTCCCTTCTTTGAGTTGTGCTTGTGAAGGGTCACTAGATGTCTGAGTTATTGTAGGCAGTGTTGGGAATGTTTCATTCCTTGGGTTGTGATTTGCCTTCTAATACTTTCTGTAAGGCTGGATTTGTAGCGACGTATTGTTTAAATTTGTTTTTATCCTGGAATATTTTGTTTTCTCCGTTGATAGTGAACGATAGCTTAGCTGGTTATAGTAGTCTGGGTTTGCATCCATGGTCTCTTAGTTTCTGCAGTACCTCTATCCAGGACCTTCTGGGTTTCATGGTTTCCATAGAGAAGTCTGGTGTAAGTCTGATAGGTTTACCTTTATAAATTACTTGATCTTTTTGCTTTGCAGCTCTTAATATTTTCTCTTTAATCTGAATGTTTTGTGTTTTGATTATTATATGGCGAGGGGATTTTTTTTTTGATCCAGCCTATTTGGTGTTCTGTATGCTTCTTGAACCTTCATAGGGATATCGTTCTTTAGGTTGGGGAAGTTTTCTTCTATAATTTTGTTGAATATATTTTCTGGACCTTTGATCTGCAATTCTTTTCCTTCTTCTACCCCTATTTTTCTTAGATTTGGTTTTTTTATTGTGTCCCACATTTCCTGAATGTTTTGTGATGAGAATTTGTTGGATTTGCTGTTTTCTTTGGTCAGAGCATTTAATTTCTCTATGGTGACCTCAGAGTCTGATATTCTTTCTTCTATCTCTTTTATTCTGTTGGTTATGCTTGTTTCTGAAGTCTTTGTTCGTTTACCTAGGTTTTCCATAGCCAGCCGGCCTTCGGATTGTGATTTCTTCATTGACTCCATTTCAGTTTTCAAATCTTGAACTGTTTCCATTACCTGTTTGATTGTTTTTTCTTGGTTTCTCAGAATTTCATTTACGGATTTACTCATTTCTTCAACCTTTTTGGTATGTTTCTCTTCCATTTCTTTACTCATTTCCTCAATCTTTTTGTTATACTTATCTTCTGTTTCTTTAGGGCAGATTTTCACCTCCTGTTTAAGTTCCTCTATTATTTTCATAGATATCTGCTTAGAGTTGATTTCTTCTATTTCTTCTGGAGTAGGGTGTTCAATTCTTCTAGTTTCGTGATCCTTTGGATTCTGGATATGTCATGTTGCCTTTCATGTTGTTGGAGGAATTCTTGCATTGGTGCCTGCCCATCTCCTCCTCTCTGGATGAAACTCCTCAACACTCTCTGGATAGAACTCCTCAACACTCTCTGGATAGGACTCCTCAGCACTCTCTGGATAGGACTCCTCAGCACTCTCTGGATAGAACTCCTCAGCACTCTCTGGAGAGAGCTCCTCAGCACTGCAGCAGGGATAGCTGGTATTTCCAGGACCCAGGAGACAAAAGGGCCGGTGTTCTCGTTTTTAACAACTAAGTAAACTAGGGACACCTAGGTTGTTTCCAAGTAATGGCTATAAGATATAAAGCTGCTATGAACATAGTTGAGCAAATGTTCTTGTGGTACAATGAGCATCCTTTGGGTGTATTCCCAAGGGAAGTAGAGCTGGGTCTTGTGGTAGGTGCTTCTCAGTTTTCTGAGAAACCACCCCTGACTTCCAAAGTGGCTGTACAACTCTGTACTCCCACCAGCAATGGAGGAGCATTCCCCTGCTCCACCTCTGTAGTATTGAGCAGCAGCGAACAGCTTCCTGCCTGGCTCCCAGCTGCCCGGCTAGCTTAACCCCCAAAATAATCACACGGAAATTGTATTAATTTAAACTATGCCCGGTCCATTAGTTCTAACCTCTTATTGGATAACTCTTACATATTTGTTTAACCCATATCTAGTCATCTGTGTATCAACATGGGGTTGTGGCTTACCGGGAAAGATTTAGCATGTCTGACCTGGCGGCTGGCTCCATGGCAACTCTATTTTGCTCTGCCTTCCTTCCCCCAGCATTCTGTTCTGTCTACTCTGCCTATCTAAGTTTTGCCCTATCAAAAGGCCAAGGCAGTTTTCTTTATTCAATCAAAGAAAGCACCACATAGAAGAAGACCCTCCTACACCACACATCTTCTCTAGTATGAGCTGTCGTTTGTGATTATGATCTTGGCCATTCTGACAGGTATAAGGTGGAATCTTAGAGTCATTTTGACTTGTGTTTCCCTGATGGCTAAGGATGTTGAAGTCTCCATAGGTGTTTCTTGGCCATTTGAGATTCTTCTGTTGAGATTCTCTGTTTAGATCTGTACCCCACTTGTTAATGTGGTTACTTGGATTGTTGATATCTAGTTTCTTGAGTTCTTTATACATTTTGGAAATCAGCCCAATGAACATGAGAGAACTAATCTCAAACTCATTGGCACAGGAGACAACTTCCTCATGAGGATACCAATGGCACAGGTGCTAAGATGGACAATTAGTAAATGGAACCTCATGAACTTGAAAAGTTTCTGTAATGCAAAAGACACCTTCAATAGGGTAAAACGGCTGCCACAGAACAGGAAAAGTCTCCAGCAAACCATCATCTGACCGAGGACTCATTTCCAAACTTTACTCCCATCTTGAATTCTGAAATAGATTTCAGAAATCAGAGAACAAAGAATCAACAATACTTGGAAAGCAGCTACTCCATGGGAGGACTGACACAGGAACAGGCTCTCAGTCTACATGATGGAAGAGGACCCTCGAAGCCATGGGATGTCATGTGACACCCATATCTTCACAACCCAGAGACGCAACACAGTGAATGAAATTGGTATGAATTAAATCTAAGGAGTAAAATGAGCAAAGTTAGGGTTGTCTTTTTGGTGAAAACTTTCTACTCCATGGGAAAATTGACCCATGGGGAGGCTGCTTGTTATTTATTTAGAGGCAGAATCCTTTTATGACAGAGAAATTATAGGAGGCCCAGTAGGGCAACATCCCAAAACACATCATGGTGATGCAATTGGTCCAAGTTTAGTCTAAGGAGTTAGTGAGAAAACTTAGGGTTGTTGATTTGGTGCCTATTTTCTGATCCATCCTTAAAGTGTGGGAAAGCAGCTCAGTAGCTTGTGCACAGCCCTCCCCAGATGCCTATTATCCAGCACAGAGTCAGTACTGTGACAGGCAGACATGGTGCTCCACTGGGATGCCACATTTCCGTGCTCCGCACTGGGAACTTGTCAACATCGACACACACTAAAATTACAAACGGCAGAGATGCATTAAAACCCCCACTATCTAAGTCTGTTAAGGATCTCCTCAGGCTGAATCCTTCCCTGCCACGCCCATCTGGGTAAGTGCTCTGCACACAGGTGCAGACTCAGAAGGTGGTCGGGTCCCAGGCAGGCTGTGGGAGAAGAAGCAGTGAATTTTTAATGTAAATATTCATGTTGACCGTGTCAGCATTCATATTATATGTGTGTGCTTTTACAAGCATATCATCAGAGAATTGACATTTTTTCACATTTTAATTATAAATCCTTTTAGCATTTGTGACTGTCATATCCCAAATACGAGTATTATAAGTGACTTTTGAAGATTGGGTAATTAAAAGTAATTTTGGGATCTTTTGAAGTGAGTCCCAGACGAATTTCATATCTTAGAGAATATTCTCTTATTGCTACAAGGCATCTCTATGTTTTCTTGTTATATTTGTGTCCCTCAATTCACCTTCAGAAGTTACCAACTTGTGGTGCTGGTGCATGCCGAGACTTTAGAAGTTAAGAAATGTCAGCGAGGGATCATGGAGATGAGACTGCTGACAACGGAACACCCAGCACACAGAGAATATGATGATCTCTCTGGACCCTGAGGAACCAGGAATTGGTAAGTGCAGAGCTTGTGGAAAGCAATCTTTATGTTCTATTAGTTGAAATAAAATTCACTTCCAATTCCTCTGCTAGGGGAAATTCATGCCCCTTCCTCTTTTCAGAGAAGCCAATGGGACAGACTGTCTCATCCATTTCCTTTGCTCAATGCATAGCTTCCATGTTTTTCCAAACTGCACTTTTTTCTAGAGAGATAAAGCCATACCTCCATACTTTTATTGTTACTCACAGTACAAGAGAAAAGGAGGACAAAACCACTTAGGGAGAAATCCGGTCTCAGCTATGACTGTGTGAGGAGGGTCAGGAAGGCAGGTTCTTCTGCAGCTCATGTGAGTTTCCCAGAGCTGAAAGCGGTGTCTGTGGTCAAGCTCTGCAGATTTCTCTCTCTCATCTTAAAGGAAAGCTGCTCTACTTCAATTTCTGGAGGAGTATGCAAACAATTAGTGAGCATTTTGGCTACAGGTTTGAGTCCTAGAAAAGCCAATAAACATTTCAATTACAAAAATAAGTGTGAGGTCTAATTTCGGCAGTTTTGCAGAAATAGCTGTTATTTCTTACCCCAAATATTTTTCGTGATTTTGCTCATCCTATTACTGATGCTGAATTACTTCATGGCCTCTCTGAACACAGAGCTGGCATCTGCTTGGTGATGGTTTTCCTTTCCTGATACACCAACCTCTCTCTAGTGTAGTTCCAGCTTTGCAGGTCGAACTGTGCACCACACAGAAGGTACTGCTCTCCCCTCCTCCTAAGCCCACATGTAGGAGGCAGGAGCAGTTTCCCTTTCCAAACCACACCATGTATTTTGTATTGTCTTACAGCAGGGGTGAGAATGATGACCACATTCTAAAGGTGTGTTGCTGCATTTTGATCATAGTGTACACCTGAGATTGTGTTAATTAAATGAAAACCTTACGTCAGGAGGTGGATCCAGTGGCTAGTTGACAGGAATTAGCCATAGAGGGTAAAGAGGTAGGGCATTTGTAAAATCAGAAGATTTAAATTTAGATAAAAACAGGAAAGGTGAGCTGTATGCAGATGACAAAATTGAGGGCACAGTTTTATAAAATTAAGGGTGGACAGGTATCCCTCAGCCCTGACATAAACCATGCTCTGTTAGCTTTCAACTCCAGATGAGGGGTGTGCTGTGTATATGCTATAGAGAAGGAAGCAGCCATTACTCCTGACTCTCTTCCCCCTGGATGCAGTGCACACAGAGGGCTCTAGGCACCCAGCATGAACTAGGGACTGCAAAGGTATCTTCTTTCCTTTCCACTATCTACTTCCCTCCAGATCACAAGTTCGGGTCATTGTCCTGACCTCTGGTCACTGGGTGGAGGCCTATTTGATGATGTCATCAATCTCAGGTTGTTTATGATTTGTGTAAAGACAGAATGATGCAGTATCTGCAGTCATGGCTTCTTGGCTCTGTTCAGTACAGGGAGGGGATTCTAGCTGTGTTGCCCTGGGCAGTTGAAGCCTTCACAGCCATTTCTAGGAGAAAATGCCCAGGAATCTTCTGGAGATTTCTTCATCCCAGTGTGTTTTATTTTTCTCTTTTTATCTTAAGCCTCTCCGCCTTCTTCCCTTATATGGTCTTTTCACATGGTACCTATTTCACAAAGCCCCATCATTGGTTTTCTTAAACCCTTCTATTCAGAATACCAACCCTTTCTCTTTGCATGATACAATAGGCCATCCCATCGCCATCCCAGAATATTCCCTTTCAAGTTCCATGTTTGAGAATTGCCTCTTAAATCACCATGCTGAGGTCATAGAATATCTGTTGTGTCTGCTGACCACAAAGACCATGCCGAGCTGGGTAGATGCGGACTGAAGTGCCTGATCTGGAATCGTAGGACAGGCTATGAGAGTTTGTTTCCTGAAGGATGCACAATTCAGAGAATGCTCTCTGTGTCAGTGACACATTAGCCAAGATGGCAGCATCTTTCTTTGCAGGACTTACTTTGTAATATATAAAGAATTTGACACCATGCATTCTTTGATGTAGAAATTGAATGGATGCAATAGGGTGTCCTGCAAAATGTGGATGTAGTGTGTAACTAGAGGGAGTTGTGTGTCCCCTGGCAAACTGGTACCCATCATTACAGGAAACCATGTCCCCTGTGCTTTGTAGAATGGAAGAGAACTTTCTCTTGGTGCTGTGGAATTCAACCTCCAGTAAAGCTCCTCCAGTTGTTTCAAAGCAGGGTTCTCTGAAGCCAAGAGTTGAGAATATCACTGAGGGATCAAGGCCTCTGCACCTGCCTTGCTTTCTGAAGAACTTAAGGTTTCAGGACAGTGGTTTCTGAAGTGACAGTGAACATGAAGTTTTATAGGTAATGAGACACAGCACACAGGAGTTTGACAATGAGATGTCTGTATAAGATAAAGGTTTTATCTCTCCATCTTTTCTTTCTTGCTCTTCTCTTTGTTCTTTATTCTTTTATGAACTAAAAAGAGCTCAGTAAGAACTGGGTATTCTTCAGTAATACCATGCTACATACCAAGGATAAAATGTATGTTTCAGATTTCCTTGGCTTTAGATTTTTATTTTATTTGATTATTTGTTTTTCTTTATATATGTATTGTAAATAAATGATTGTTTTTTCTACATGTACACCGTACATCAAAATCAGGTGTCAGATCCCATGGGGTTAAAGCTAAAGACAGTTGTGAGCCACTATGTGGCTACTGGAAATTGAACTCACGACTTCTGGTAGAGTGGCCAGTGCTCTAAATCGCTGAGCAATCTCTACTGCCCAGAATTTTAGCTTATTTTTAGTTCCGTGTGTGTGTGTGTGTCTTCACACATGTCTGCAGAAAATTATTTTCTTCTCTTTACTTGGGAAAATTGATCTTTTTTGTCCTTTCCTTCTTCTCTATTGACTGGGACCTGAGAAATACCTTTATATGTTATAGGAACAATCACAATTAAATGGAAATAATTTAATAAAACTATTAAGCCAAGATGCTATTGCTATATAGAATACCCAGTCTATTTATCTGGCAAATTAATTAACTCTTCTTGTGATACTATAGAATTTTTACATTTGGATATTCTCTTTAAAAAATATTTTCATCAATTACTCATCACAATTCAGAATTTTTAAATGAACATGTATGTTTATGGATTTTAATATGTTTTCTTCTCCTTAATACCACATGTTCCAGTCACATGGTCTAAATTATTATACAATAGCTTCATCTTATAACCTTAACTTTTAAAATGATATTTCTTTTAATGCCATCTCACTGGACAAACTATAAAATGTTAGTGCTCTCATGTGTGCTAGAAAAACATTGTAGAGTTGGTTCTCTCTCTAGTTTCCCATGGGTGCTGAGGATTGTCTCATGATGAAGCTTTCATATCCACCGTCTAAAGTTGTGATCCTCCTGTCTCCACCCCTTAGGACTAGCCTACCAGCATGCACCACCACACATGTCTTTGTTGGTTGCATCACCTGTTTTGTATGGATGATGCTACATGAATTTAAACACATGTATTCTATTAGAGACATTATGCCAACAGACTATTTTACAAACTTCCTGGTCGAAATTTTAGACTCATGACCTTTGAGTCTGGAGAAATAACAGCACTCACTTACAGGAGAGATGACGTCAGGATCCTAAGGAGTTCACCTTTCATGTTGGCTTGGGTGCTTTCCTTTCTCTGGAACCACATGATAGAATGGCCCTGAAGCTACTGTAATGGTACTTCTGTTTGAATTCTCATAGAGTCACTCAGAATTCTCATATTAAATGAGAAAAAAATTAGAACCTGTCTTTGGCTAATATTTGATAGTGACCAAAAGCTTGCTTGTACTGAAACATGGTCAAGTTGAACAGAGTAACAACAGGATTCAAAAACAAGCACAATGGGGCCCTGTAGAGGTTTGTAAAGATGTTACATTGCCCTCACTTTCTTCCCTCATTTCTGTCTTTTTCCTTTCAGGCAGGGACGGAGCTGAACAGTCATTAACAGAGCTGCATTAACTCTCCCATGCTAGACACATAAGCCATACATGAGAAAGGCATCAGCCAACACTTCCCAGACACCATCATGTGCTGGACATACTTCATGACTGGTGTGGTAGACTTCCTTGCATGTCACTCATGATGTATTCCAGACACAGGAACATGGATGGCCACATGATCAAGAGGAGGTGACTGGAACTCAGCCTCAGAGTCCACAAAGCTACACTCTGAGACAATGGCAGGTCACTGGGAGAATTTGAAATAGTCTATTTGGGATCACAATTCTCAACATTTGTAATAAAACTTTATTAAGAATATTTGGTAGTAAAGGAACAGAAACAAGAGGGCACTGAAATTAATGACCTTGTCGTTGTCAAACACATTGGGTGCTCTGTCCTGTTAAGGTGGCATTTCTACTTTATGCAATCTTCATAATTCAAGTTCAACACAGATGTGCTGCTTGTGTCCCAGATGATGAGAACTCTGCAGGTGTTAACAAGGACAGTTCCCAGGGATGCTCTCACACAGCAGTGGGGACGGCAGTGTGCTCTGTGATGCACAGTTGTTGGTTTACATGAATGCCCATGGGCAAGGGAGCTCACAAAGGACAGAGAACCATGACACTGGGAGCTCTAGGACAATGGGGACAAAGGGTGTCTTCTGAGGTTGGGGTGAGCTGACGTAGAGGATTCCAATGGAGAAGCATAAAGTGAGCTCAACTGGTTATGTATTCCCAAGGTGATAGCATTGGTTAAGATTCACGCTCCAGGCTGTCTGTGGTGAGGGGTCTATTGCTTTTTCCTGAAAAGGTTTACACTGTGCTTTTTTACCACATAAGATGAATCAGAAGAGCAAGCTGTCCACTTACACTAACATTAGAAACATCTTCTTCTTTGAGACAAGCATTGGGATCTCAGGCAACAGTGTCCTTCTCCTCTTCCATGTCCTCACACTCAGTAGTGAACACAAGCCCAGACTCACTGACTTGCCCATTGGCTTCTTGGCTTTAATCCACCTACTGATGCTGCTGGTTGCAAGCATCATAGCTACTGATATTTTCATGTTTTATCATGGATGGGACGACATCACATGTAAATCTCTAATCTTCTTATACAGATTTTTAAGGGGTCTCTCTGTTTGTGCCACCTGCTGGCTGAGTGTGCTCCAAGCCATCACTCTCAGCCCCAGAAACTCCTGCTTAGCAAAGTTCAAAAGGAAATTTTCCCCAGGTCACAACTTGTGGTCCTTGTTTGCCCTTTGTTCTGTCTATTCATCTATTTCCAATTATCTTTTCATCTCCATGGTTAAGACCCCTAATGTGACCTCAGATCACCTACTGTATATGACTGAATCCTGCTCTCTTGTACATTTCAGTTTCCCAATGAAATACATAATGTCTACATTTTCCATCTTCAGGGACGTTTCCTTTATGGGTTTCATGATCCTCTCCAGCGGGTACATGCTGATTCTCCTGTGCAGGCACAAGAAGCAGGTCCAGCATCTTCACAGCACCAACTCTTCTCTAAAATCATCACCAGAGCAGAGGGCCTCCCAGACCATCCTGCTGCTCTTGTGCTTCTTTCTGCTCATGAGTATCTTGGATAGTTTTATGACATTCTCAAGGCATATGTTCAAAGATGATCCAATATTCTACTTGACCCAGATTCTTGTGGGCCATAGCTATGCCACTGTCAGTCCATTTGTGTTCATCAGCACTGAAAAGGATATAATTGGCCTTTTCTTTTCTATGTGTGCGAAGACAGTGACTATTTGATGTTTGGGTAAAAAGACTTGTTATGCAAATCAATGACCAGAGTGTAATATCGCAGCTTACACAAAGAAGTAGATTTTGGTCATGCATAAACACCTGTAACAAAAGGATATAGAGTTAGGAGGATCCTCAGGTTCTGGTACTCAATAGGCAGGATGTGGTGTTAGTGAGAGACTTAATCTATATGGATAAGAAAGTGAGGGAAAGAGAAGGACACCTGCAATATGAATTCTTATTGGTATTAATAATAAACCCAGACACATATACAAGGATTAATGCTGAAGACCAGAGAAACAGGATGCCAGTCATTAGAGAGCTTTTTTTCATATACCAACACTCAAACTGAAGGGGTGATCCTTCCCTCAGACTGCGTCTCCAGACTGCCTCTGTCTTCACCAAACCACAGACTTTAGTACAGAGGCAAACGTAATCAAATTTTTTTGTAAAATATTTATACTTGAATCTTCTAATATGTCGTATAAGTAATTGATGAGCTTCCCGTTGATCTCTTGGCCCTATTTCACATATTATTGCTTCTGATCACCGCAGTCATAGCTGCAGACATTGTTTTTCCTGGCAAGGACAGGAACATTATATGTAAATTCCTTGTCTACTTGTACAGAATTTATGGGGCCTCTCCCTGTGTACCACTAGCCTGCTTAGAGTCTTCCAGGCTGTCATCCTCAGTCCCAGAAGCTCCTGTTAAGCAAAGTCAAGCACAAATCTCCCTGTCACATCTCATTGCTCTTCTACCCATGAGTTTCTTTTGTGGGTCCATTGACCATCACCTCTTAGTGTCTATTACGACCATACACATTTTGACCTTGGGTAACTATATGTATGGTACCCAATTCTAGGATCTTTTATCCATGAGCTATGTCATGTGAAGTATGTTTTCCACAGTGCTGGCACTTAGAGAATCCTTTCTTATTAGTCTCATGGCCTTCTCCATCGGGGACATGCTAATTCTCCTGTGCAGGCACAAGAAGCTGTCCCGGCATCTTCACAGCACCAGACTTTCTCCAAAATCATCTCCAGGGATAAGGGACACCCTGACCATCCTGCTGTTCTTCAACATCTTTGTGCTGATGTCCTTCGTGGACAGCATTTTCTCCTGGTCTAGAACTATGTTCCTGGATAATTAAACATTTTACTGCATCCAACCCTTTGTAGTACATAGCTTTGCAGCTGTCAGTCCTTTGATGTTTATGAGCACAGAAAAACATATAGATTACTTTTGATGTCCCTGTGTGAGTGGCTGATAAATGTCTCAATATTCAATGTTTGCACGTTCCTTTAAGAAGAGCCAATGTGATAGCATTAGAGCTCTCAGTCATGGCATAGTGTCCATGTGCTTTTGTGTACATGAAAATATTAAGTTGATTTTTTTCTATTACAATTATTAACTTTAAGCTATGTGTTAGCAAAAATACGCAACAGAAAGTTAAACCACATGCACTTGGAGATGTGGTAAGACTTATATCTTATATCATACATGTAAGATACATGATATATAACATTGTTTGGTATCTTTCTATCTTTCTCTATATATGAATTTATATATACATAACAATAAGTCTATTTTATTTAATTATTTATTAAACTTTCCACCACTTCCCCGCCTCCCTTTTCCCTCCCCATCCCCATCACTACCTCCTCCTCCCCCTCCCTCTCCTCACCTCCCCCTCCCTCTCTAGTCTTAAGAGCATTCAGGGTTCCTTGTTCCCTGGGAAGTCCAAGGTCCTACCCCATCCATACAGGTCTTTAAAGGTGAACATCCAAACAATCCATGCTCCTGCAGAGTTAGTCCATGCAGTAGAATTAAATCACAATGCCACTGTCCTTGGTCATGTTCCTGCTCCAGCAAGCAACAGAACTTGGCAGCCTCATTCACGTGGTTCTGGTTTCAGAGTCAAGACAGAAGAAAGGGGTTATGGAATCTCCCTCTACAATTAAGGAAATCTGTGAGTTCAGGTATATGTCAGGGGTGTCCATGAATAGAGACCTAGAGAGGCCACTGTGTGAAGTTGCAAAGGTGAAACCTGGAATGCCTCGGAGACTCAAAATATTGGAGATGCCAGAGTCATGGGATACCTAATGGGGAAGCTGCTAACAGGGAGTGGAACCAGCTCAAGGGAAAGAAGCTGTTGTAGTCAACAAGGCTGAAAGGAGTTGAAGGTTTGAGAGCACTTTGACATTTGACTTGCATGGAGATGCAGAGTAAGGAATTTGCTCAGAGGGATTTTGGTCTTGCTTTGGTTCAGTGTTTCCTTACTATGCTCGCTTCAGTGTTCTGGAATGGTGATGTATATCCTGTGCCATTATATGTTGGTAGCATGTGATGAAAGCTTTTTGATTTTGATTTTACAGGGGATTAGGGTTGAAAGTTTCATACATCTCAGAAGAGATTTTGGACTTTGGACTTTTAAACAAGTCTGAGACATTCATAGACTATGAGAATTATTAAAGTTAGACTAAAGGCATTTTGTATTATGATATGGCTTTAAGCCTATGGAGGGCAGGGAATGGTATGTGGTGGTTTGAATAAAATTGTCTCCCATAGGCCCATAGTGAACAACCCTGTTCAGAGGTATGGTATTATTGAAGGAAGTAAGTCGCTGGGCCTGGCTTTGAGGTCTCAGATGCTCCATCCAGGCCTAGTCTTTCAGTCTCTTCTTTCTTCCTGAGGATTAAGATATACAACTCTCAGTGCCTTCTCCAGTGAGAGGCCCAGGTCCCCACAGATTCACTGAGTCCATAGTCCTATCACAACTTGAGCAGCCTGGTTCTGGGTTCACAGCCAAGGAAAGAAACACAACCTGAAAATGGGACTAGAACCAGGGGAAGAAACACTTTGTCCCTGAACCTAGATTCAGAGAAAAGCCCCAGAACCCTGGAACTAGTACCAAAACAACACGCCAAGTCTGTAGATTAAGAGCATACTAAAGATATTTGCCTTGGCCCTATGATTAGGGTTAAGATGATATAAAGAACCAGAAGAGGAAACACATTTTGCCCCAGGAAGCGATGCCATTTCTCTTCCTAAATTGAAATCAGCCAGTATCTGAACATGGAAAATGAACCAATCAGAGCTTCAGGTTGTCACCAGCAGTTGGAAATTCCCCTCAGGCCTAGAAAGCCTCTTGACCTCATCAGAGGGCAGCCAATCCCAAGCTTGGAATTCTAGAATTTTCCCTCATATCACTAAGGGGCAGCCAATCACAATACACTCCTGGTTTTCCTGCTGTGGGTCTCTCTCCTGTGCTGTTCCAGTTGCTGCTGCTGCTGTTGGCTTCACTCTGGCTGTTGCTGCTGCTACTGCTGTTGTTGCTGCTGTTGCTGCTGCTGCTTCCACTTTGGACAGGCAGAGGGAGCCAAACTACCTCATGAATAAGGACTCATTGTTTTTGCATATGAGTCGGTCTCATGTGATTTGGGTTCTGGAATTCAGGCATAGCTTTTGCTGTGTTGTGTGGGAACCCAAACATCCACTACAACCACCCTCCACTGAGTCCCAAGGCACGAATTAAACAGGTATCTTCCTCTTTTTTCTTCTTTTAGCCCAGGCTACTTAAGCAGGTTGCTCCTGCTAGCCAATCTTTATCCTCCGGACATAAGCAGATGCTGCAAATCTCTGTGTCTGTAGTTAGGGGCTCTTAACCCTGTAAGAGCAACTGGTCAAAAGTCTGGTTAGAAATCTTTTGGATCTGTTGTTGAAGACAGCTAGGCAAGTTGTTTATGAGACAGGATGCAATTCGTATGACTAAGAAAAATTAGGAAGAAAGGGCTTAAGAAGGGTAGAATCCAATTCTGTATCTGTCAATTAGTGATCCATTGGCTAGAGGTATCAAGCTGTTTCTGGTTTTGAAGATCATATGGAGTTGGTGGATCTTGTTTTTCACTGCTGTAAAAACCTTCGGGGAGCTTTGGGTTACTTGTACTGTGTCTACACCACAGGGTCTAGAGTGTGGGATGGGCATTCTCAGTTTTTGAGCATGTTTGATGGACGGGTGACTGTGAGAAATGTTATAGGAAAGCTTACCACTGACACCCATTTTCCATCTGGGGCGCCATGGGTTCCTAGTTAGGATGAAAAGATCCTGTTTTTCAAAAAGGCAGAGTGTTTTCTGGAGGTGGCATCATGTTTCCAGCAGTTCCCCGACCCTACCATGTGAGTGGTCTGATTTAACTACTGAGTATGTATTTCCTGGACCTCAAATTCCCATACATAGAGTCTGCTCTTGATGGGGTTGAGTAGGGAGAAGGGGAAGAGGTAGGGCATGACAGAGTAGGGCGGGTCTTGAGTCTTTATGGGCGTGTGAATCCTCATTCTTCTGGGACGAGAGGCAGACTGGTAGTCTCTATAATTTTAGGGATTTCACCTCTGCTACTTGACAGACATGGGTTAGAGCTACCAATGCAGCCTACTGATTTGTGGTTGGATCAGAAGGGCCTGCACTACAACCACTATGGTTACTGAAACAATAGCATCTCCTCCTGCTTACATACTCCTTCATATTGGGGAGCCGCCATCAGTGTGCCATGTGTAAGTGGCCTGAAGTAGTGCTGTCTCCTTTTCAGTAACATAGAGAGAAGGGGAGAGTTAGCTCTGGAAGTTGTAGGGCTGGAACCTGGAGGAGGGCCTGTTGAAGTTTACAGAATGGCTTGCTAACAGGGGTCAGAAGAGGCTAGTGTGAGGGTCAAGGGCAGCTAAACAAAGGTGATGTGCAAGAAGAGTGAAAGAGGGATTTGAAGAGGATAAGAAACTGGACGTTCCTAGGAAATTTCATCTTTTGTAGAAGGGAATGTGAGTCACTGGGTTAACAGATTAACAGCTTTCTGACTGGACATGCTTAACTCCCCTGAAGTTCGGAGAAAGATGGGACCTTGGGCCTTGGTTATCCATTTGATCAGACTTTGTAGTTGGATGATTTCAGGAGAGTTTGGGTGTCCCACACCTGGGCTTCTTCTTGAGAGGCTGGTAAAGGAAAAATAGTGTCAGATTGTTGGGTTTGGAGGTTGAGGGGAACGGCTGGTGATCCTGGGAATAAGCAGAAGTAGGGCACAAGACAATTAAAGGCCCCTATTTGGTTTGGGGTCTCTGTTCACCAAGTGGATGGGACAGGTTGGTACTGCAATGGCAGGGTTGGCGAGGAGAATACCTCTAAAGAGGCAACTAAGTGGTCGGTGTTGTTGGAGGCTGTTCCTGGCTGTCTAGTCTAGAAATAAGTGCACAGAAACTGTATTTATTAAATCACCGTGTGGTCTATTATAGCCCTAGCTTCTCATTGGCCAGCTCTGACATCCTAAACTAACCCATATCCATCAATCTGTGCATCACCAAAATGTCGTGGCCTACCAGAGTAGTTACAGTGGGCTCTAATGGAGGCGTCTGTCTCCCACGTGCATCTACATGGCTTCTCACTGGCTCTCCATTCTCTCTCTCTCTCTCTCTCTCTCTCTCTCTCTCTCTCTCTCTCCAAATTTCCTGCTTCACGAGAAGTCTGCCAGAGGCTGTGGACCTGTAGTCTGAAGATGGATTCCCCAATGATACAAAAGAACTTTGAGTAACAGTGCAGGCAGCGAGATGTTTCTGTCATTTCTAGAGTTTAAGAAGTTGTTGACAATGCACTTCTGTTAACTTAAGTAATATTATGTCCTTCTGGGGTCTTTGATGGAGTTGAAGAATAGATAGTTATAATTATAGTTTTTCTTAGTTATGATAAAAGATACATTTTAACTGTGATTCTTGCTTGATATTTGTTTCATTATATGTAATTTTACTATGCTAAAGTCAAAATCTTCCTTTAAACAGAACATGGAAAATGGTGTGTGAAGTACTTCTGTATATTTGTTGATTTTATTGGTTAATGGATGAAACTGTTTTGGCCAGTGACTTAGAAGAATAGAGCTAGGCAAGAAAAGTAAACTGAATGCTGGGAGAATGAAGTCAGAGTCAATGAGAAGCCACGTGTCTGCTCTCAGGAGACAGAAGCATCAGAAATTTGCCGGTAAGCCACAGTGAAGTGTAATACACAGATTAATAGAAATTGGTTAATTTAAGATAAAAGTGTTAGCCAGAATTACTCTTAAGCTATTGGTCAAAAGTATTACAATTAATACAGATTTCTGGATGATAATTATGGGAGTCTGGGTAGCCAGGAATCAAACAAGCAGTGGTGTTTGGTTAGCTTGTCAAGGTGGTTGCCTTACTGTGACAATAGAGAAACAAGAAGTTAAGGTATTCCCAAGAACTTCATCAAGATTGAAAAAGTAGCCTTGTATCGAGAGGTAAGGAGATGTACCACCCAGATGCAGTGATGGTTCCCTGAGGCTTCCTGTTAGAAACAATAGTAGTTTGGGCAAAGGACTATAGGTCCTGTTGTTCATCTATGGACAGACCACGGAGGTTGACCTAAGGGCATTCTGGGATTGATATCCTCATGTTCCTCATGGCATGCGGACAGTCAATGCCTCAATGTCCTTCTTGATGGCACCTTAGATTTAGACTGGGTAGTCTATGACCTACCCTCCTGGGATCCTGGACCCAGTGACCCTCCTGACCACATTTTTAACAAGGATGTGAAGGTTCTTGGTCTTTTGTGCTTCTGCGTGGGCCAGCTCAGACTCTTTAGCTATCATCAGGTACTTTTGTTTATGGGCTTTTTCATCTCTTCCATGATACAACTTAAAGGCCACAGCTAAATCTTCTGACTGTGAAATCAGGGGTCCTCTCTGTAAATATTTAAGTTTAGCTTTAATATCAGGGAAACTCTGAGAGAAGATGTGGGTCATAAGAAGTTGCTTTCCTTCTGGAGTCTCTGAATCCAGGTTCCTATTGTAAGAGGGCCCCTGTATGGCAGTTGAACTGAGATATTTTTCCTGGATGACCTTGTGGACCTTTTTATAATTTACATCTTTAAAGGCAGCCATGTGGAGACCAGCTAGGAATGGGGTTGGTTTAGATCTGGGAGGTACAGGAGATCCTACAGCAGAGCAAGAATGAGTAGCAGGAAGACTAAGGGATGTCTCTGGGCTGAAAGTGTGTGCCAGGTAGAGTTGAAGTGGACCAATCTGTCACTTAGGAGGGTAAAGGGAAGTTGAAGATTCCAGAAGAGAGGGAGCTATGGGCTTTTTGTCTATAGGGGAGAGACTTATTAGCTGGATCAATGGTAACAGTTCCATTCCGTTCTGATTTCATAGCTAACAGGATCTTGGTGGGAAAACAGAAGACAAAGAGAAGGCTTGGAGCCAAGGAACGAAAAAGCATTAACATAGAGGGTGTCTTTTCATTTACCCATTAGATCCCAATAGTTATAAAGATCCTGAAGAATATTTGGATCTAGTCTGCCATTCGTTAAATGGCCATTTAGATTGGTTATCTAAGGGCTAGTGATGTTCAACTTTATTGAAAAGGTGATCAGGTTTAGGGGATTTCAAATTGTGTGCCATGTGTAAAGGCTTGAGATTTTCTAGGAGGCATCCCAAAGGGGAATGTAGGGTATGGAATGCTGAGTTCCCATGGATGAGAGAATTTGGAGAAAAGGTCATTGCTGCCTGTAGGTGCAGGCATTCTCTGAACTCAGGGAGGACTGAATAAAGACAAAGCCATTCAGATTGTCATCATACAACTCAATGGGAGTCAAATGTAGCAAACTTAGCCTGGCTAATCAGGTAAGAGACTCAGGTGCTTGGTATCAGGGCTTCCGTATAGATGAGCGGTGAAAGAAAACGGGGCTTTAGGGGGAGGGTCTCATCCACAGGAAAGGACTGGGAAAAGAGAGACTTCTGTGTCTTCTTTTTGTGGGAAGAGAGGAGGAGAGGACAGGAAGTGATGCTATAACACATCTGGGTCTATGGAAACTGCCAGATTGCAGCTTCAAGGTTGGGGAGTATGGACAGGGGAAGAGGACCAACTGTAGCTTCATGGGCTGTGTCTGGGGTACTTCCACTTTCAAGAGTACTAGAGGGATGCAAGAAACTCAACAGTCTCTTCTCAGACCCATGGAAATGTTTGTACCAACCAAAGAGGGAACTCACTGAATTCTTGCTGTTTAATGAAATACTGAATGATTCATGAACCAGAAGGTGAATCTATTGTAGATGGACTGGTGACAGGGAACAGGGTCCCAGTGTGGCTCAGACCCCAAGGTGAGAGCAGATTCACCAAGGGAGTATATCCCGGGTTTCAGCATCAAAATGTAGGGATGTGTGAGTGTTATAGCTATGAGCTGCAAAGATATCAGGAAGTCAGGCTCTACTTAGAGTGACAGTAGGACAACTCTGGAAGGGTATAGCCATAATGGGACAGTTCTGGAGGCTGGAGTCACAGTAGGACAGCTCAACCCTGGAGAAAATGGATCTAGACATATCTGGAATCCATGCTCCTTAGAGCAGCAATAGGACGGCTCTGGAGATTGAAGTTTCAATAGAGCAGTTCAACCCTGGAGTATAGAGCTGCAATAGGACAGCTCTGGAGGCTGGAGCCCCAGTAGGACAGCTGAGCCCTGGAGGAAAGGTGTCCTGACTTTATCAGGAAGCCAGTATTTCTGAAGCTGGTGTTTGATGGGGGATGAACTTACAACAGGATGTTGCAATTTTGATCCTCTCCTGGAGAGCCGCTACAGTTGAACTTTGCTCTGTCCCCCTAAGGGAACTTCCTAGCAGATCTCTCACCTTCTTCCTATGCATAGGAGTTACTTCTTGCACTAACACTCTGCTAAAGGAGAAGCCTCTGTAGAAATGTAGCAATCTCCTCTGACTTCAGGGAATAACTGCTACATTTTCTGATCAACCATGTGCAGTCCACTTTAGGGAACATTCCAGAAAGGTTTGTCTGTTCTTCTGTTCTGCTTAGCCTTGCTCAGCACCCCTAAGGGAGTGTCTCAGTAAGGTTTCTCAGCTTATTGCCCTAATGGATGTCCCAGAAGGTTCTTCTATTCTGCACCAGAGTCTTTTGAGAAAGCGATTTATTTGGGAGGGAGGAGTCCAAGAGAGGCTTCCTTAGAATGGGGGACAGTAAAAGGCAACCTGCCTCCTACTGAACAGGCAGAGAGGCTTAAGTAGGGCTTCTTAGGTATGGAATTTTCCCAGGGAAAGGAGAGATTGGTTAGTTTTCTCTGCTCAGGGATAGGTGAGTTGAGTTGGTCAGGGGCGTAGATGGCTTTGATTTCAGGGCCAAACTGTACTTCTTTCCCTGGTGCTTTTTAGCCTGGATCTGGTTCTAGGGACAAAGTGTGTTCCTTTGGTGCTGGTTCCAGAGATAAGGCATGTTTCTTTGGTTCTAGGTTCAAGGATAAAGCTGTTTCTTTCCCTGGCTCAGGTCTCACATCCAGGGTCTGTTTCTTTCACTGGCTCTGACTTCAGAGTCAGGGTGCTCAGTGATTGCTTGGTTTCCTGCCCAGGGATTGGCCAGTTCAGTTGGTGAGTTCATCAGATGGTCAGAGACATTGATGGCTTGGATCTCAGAACGAAACTGCGTTTCTTTCACTGGTCACTGGTTTTTTTTTCTTCTTCCTTTTCGCTCTAATCTTAAGACCAGGGCATATTTCTTTCACTGGCTCTGATTCTAGGGACAAAGTGTGTTTCTTTTGCACTGGTTTCAGAGTCAGGGTATATTTCTCTGGCTTCTGGGTTCAGGGATAAGTGTTTTAATTTCCCTGGCTTGGGTCTCAGATCCTGCATATGTTTCTTTTACTGGTTCAGGGTTCAGAGTCCGGGTGCTCAGTGAGTGGTTGGTTTCCTGCTCCAGTTGGCCCTTTGATTATACATTGGCACTATGTGACAGGTAAATCCTGCCCATCTGTAAAGAGTCCCAGTAACAAGAGGAATCCAAGACAGCATTAGAATATAAAAGCTTAAGTCTTGACATTAAAGATCAAGTTTGTCCCAAGAATTTCAGGGCCCTGGTTTAGGAAGTAGTCTAATGATGATGCTGTCCCTTTCCCAATCCCCAGTAAGCAGGACAGGAAGTTCCGGGACTGACTTACTCCTGACACCTCTGGATTCAGGCCTTGCTGGTATGGCCAAATTCCCATAGAAAGCAAATTGGAGTGGGCGTTTCCAGGATTAAAGTAGACCTATTGCCAGCTCTAGTGTGAAGTCTCCACAATACCATCAAGCCATTCTGCTTAAAGAAAGTTGTAAAAGGAGTCCTGACCCAGATGCTTGGTCCAGATGCTTGAACTATAAGGCACTAATTTCATTAAATAAATGAGACTTCCTCTCTGTTAATGCAATACATACTGTTTTCAGAGACCATACATCAACTTTGATTTCCAAAGTATGAAGGTACAAGTATCCTCATGGCCTACTACTACACTGGCCATCATACTGCCTTTCATCCATGGCTAAAATTATTTCTGGAGCCATCCATTATGGTGTTGCCATAGACGATTTGGTGGTGGAAGCCATGGAAATCGACTCATGGTCAGCAAGCTTCACCTAGCCTGGTCCTGTCTGAAAGATACTTGCTGCTTTGATATCTCTATGGATAATGGTTAGAGAATGTAAGGAAGCTAATCCCTGGAGATCTGTGGTGAAGGTTCAGTGGGAGCAGAGCTGGTGGCACCTCCACCTTGTACATAGCTACTTGCTTTTCATTCCGATTTGATGCTCCAAGGGAATGGTTTAGGGGTGCTCAGGAACTTGGGAACTTTCATTTAAGTTTGGTGTAGGACCACCATCCAGAGACAACCAGAAAAAGGAGGAGCTGGAATTAGAGATGTCAGACCGAGTCTGGCGAGCTAGTACAGGCAGCACAGGCAGCATAGGCACATGGTACCCATCATGCTCATTCCTCAGGGCCAGTGCTGGTGTGGGCCTTGGCCAGTTTCCCTTCTCAAAGTTACTGTTTTTCGTTACATAAAGAGGTTGGGACTGGATGTCATACATCGCTTCATATGGGTAGGTGTCAATCTGCTGGTCACAGTCAGACGCTCATGAACTCTGGGTTGCCTCTAAAGGCCGTTTGAGCTCTGATCTGAACCTCATCCATGCCTAGATGTGGGGGTCATAGGTTGGAAGAAGCAGGTCTCTGAACAGGTCAACCCAGAAGATCCTGAAAGAAGTTTTTAGGGACAGCCTGGCCTGGAATCTCAGCTGGGTCCAATATTGATTTTCCCCAGACTTCAGCCCCATTTTCAGGTTGTGTTTCTTTCCCTGGCTCTGTACACAGAGCCAGGATGCTCGGGGGTGTGCTATGGCTATGGGATCACTGAATCAGTGGGGGTCTGGGCCTCTCGTTCCCCCTCTAGTAGTCGCTCTAGGGGACCCAATCATTGATCTGTGCTGAGACTCTTATGAAATGTACTGATACCATAGGACCTTTAGCTTCTCAGTGGTAATTCATTCCATGATGAAAACCAGGCTCTGACAAAAGGGAGGGGGAAATTCCCAGACTTTCCACTGTAGGTAGCCTGGCTTACACCGTGGAGATTACAAGAGACCAAACCTTAAACCAAGTGGAAACCTGGACCATCATAACAGGTTAAACTCTGACCTCTACAAAACTTGAAATATAGATGCCTATATAAAATGAGAAGAGGCTATATTGAAAATTCTTTATAAAAACAAAAAGATTGATGTAAATGTGGATTTTTCAGTAGAGGCATTATCTCCTTTAGTAAAACTGAATTCTGATCAGGATTAAAACTTGAAGCTGAAATGGCATCATCCTATAAACCAGTTAAAGTACTTTCAACAAAGATGAAAACTGAGATGAAGGAGCCAAAGGCTGTGAGGCAGAACAGGAATGAGCCCACATGGAAACAGTGCACAGAAGACGGGAGGAACCTGCACCATCCTCTATTGTCCAGGAGATGGGATGCAGTGTCGGGTGAGAGGCTGGGGTGATGCAGTTAGACAAGTTATGAAAGCAGCTGGTCTAATGCAGTCAAGAGAAGAGGTCAGTCGCTCCTTCTGACGTCGTGGAATGGAAACAGCACTAAGTGCATTTGCTATCAGACAATAATGTGCTGTTTTCTCATTCTAATACCTGACTACTTGAGGGTCTCCCAAAATGGCTGCTTTTCTTGACAAGGTCTCTGTGTCTCAGGCTGCTCTTGAACTAAGTAAGCTCCTGCTTCTCTCTCCTGAGTCCACGGTGCAGGAGTGTGCACCAGGTCTGCACAGGAGATGGAAGCACAGCGCATATTGCTTCACTCAGAGGAAGCTCAGCCTCTTCCTGTCATCATCCGCATGGATGAGGCTGGTGGTTCCTGCTCCTCAGGGACTGGAGTCCAGCTCAGGTATGGCCTCAGCCTCAGCTAGGCTCCATCTTCCTGTGAGCACCTCAGCCCTGAGCTGTGCCTCTGCTTTTCTATTTTTCATTTCACTGCGTTTAGATGCACATTTAAAAATTACTCTCATCTTTACTTTTTATAAACCTGTTTATTTTGCATCCTAGTGGCAGCCTTCCTCCACTATCCTTTTCCCCGGTCTGTCTCTCCCACTTCCCTTCACACCATCAATTCCCTCCTCTTCTGTCCCCATCCAAGAAAGGGCAGGGCTCCTAGGAGTTTCAGCAAAGCATGACATGTCAAGATGCAGTAAGACTAAGCACCTACCCCCACACTGTTTATTAAAATAGCAAGGTGACCCAGTATGAGGAGTGGAGTCCCAAAAACTAAGTCAAGACTCAGAGTCAGTCCCTTGTTCTGTAGTTAGGACCTCATGAGAGGTCCAAGCAATACAACTGTAACATATATGCAGAACGCATAAGTCAGTCTCACGCAGGCTCCCTGGTTATCAGTTCAGTTCATGAGCCCCTATGAGCCCTGCTTAGTTGATCCTGTGAGCCTTTCCTGGTGTCCTTGACATCTTTGGGTGCTGCACTTTTTTTCCTCCTCCGCATGACTTCTGAGCAATACTTAATATTTGGCTGCCTCCTTCAATTGTGGGATGATGTCTCTTGGATGACAAATGGGCTAGGCCCCATTGTGGTCACAGGCTTCAGCCTGTTTAGGTTACTTATCCACTATTGCTAGTAGTCTAACTTGGGGTCTTTCTCATAAACTCCTGGGAGATTCCCTGCACCAGGATTCTCCCAACCCCAAAAATGCCCCCCAGTGATCTCCATCAGCACTCTCTCTCACCATATCCCATCCTGATTGCTCATGTTCCCTTCCCCACTTGCCCCCAATTCACTCATGAAATCTCTTCTATTTCCCCTTCCCAGGATGTCCTCCCATGAATTCTCCTTGTTACTTAGTCTCTCTCTGGGTCTGTGAATTGTAGCACAGTTATCCTTTAATTTACAGCGAATATTCAGTTATGAGTGAGTACAAACCAAGTTTTTCTTTCTTCATCTGAGCTGTCTCATTCAGGATGATTTTATCTAGATCCATATAGTTGCCTTTAAATTTCCTGGTGTTCTCATTTTTAACAACTAAGTAAACAAGGTTGTTTCCAAGAAATGACTATAAGATATAAAGCTGCTATGAACATAGTTGAGCAAGTGTTCTTGTGGTACAATGAGCATCCTTTGGTTATATACCCAAGGGAAGTAGAGCTGGGTCTTGTGGTAGGTGATTCTCATTCTCCTGAGGAACCACCCATGACTTTTTAAGTGGCTGTACAACTATGTATTCCCACCAGCAATGGAGGAGGGTTCCCCTGCTCCACCTCTATAGTATTGAGGAGCAGCATACTGCTTCCTGCCTGGCTCCCAGCCGCCCAGCTAGCTATCTTAACCCCCGAAATAACCACATGGAAATTGTATTAATTTAAACACTGCCTGCCCATTACTTCTAACCTCTTATTTGCTAACTCTTACATATTCATTTTACCCATATCTAGTAACCTGTGTATCACCACAGGGTCGTGGCTTACCGGGAAAGATTTACCATGTCTGACCTGTCGGGTGGCTCCACGAAAACTCTATTTTATTCTGCCTTCTTTCCCTCAGCATTCTGTTCTGTTTACTTCGTCAATCTAAGTTTTGCCCTATCAAAAGTCCAAGGTAGTTTTCTTTATTCAATCAAAGAAAGCACCACATAGAAAGAAGACCCTCCTACACCACACATCTTCTCTAGTTTGAGCTGTCGCTTGTGATTATGATCTTGGCCATTCTGACAGGTATAAGGTGGAATCTTAGAGTCATTTTGATTTGTGTTTCCCTGATGGCTAAGGATGTTGAAGTCTCCATAAGTGTTTCTTGGCCATTTGAGATTCTTCTGTTTAGATTCTCTGTTTAGATCTGTACTCCATTTGTTATGTGGTTACTTGGATTGTTGATATCTAGTTTCTTGAGTTCTTTATACAGTTTGGAAATCAGCCCAATGGACATGATAGAATTAATCTCAAACTCATTGGCACAGGAGGCAACTTCCTCATGAGGATACCGATGCCACAGGCACTAAGATGGAAAATTAGTAAATGGAACCTCATGAACTTGAAAAGTTTCTGGAATACAAAGGACACCTAAATAGGTCAAAACGGCAGCAAAAGAATGGGGAAAGACTTCAGCAAACCATCATCTGGCAGAGGACTGATTTCCAAACTTTACTCACATCTTGAATTCTGAAATAGATTTCAGAAATCAGAGAACAAAGTATCAACAATACTTGGAAAGCAGGTACTCCATGGGAGGACTGACACAGGAACAGGCTCTCAGTCTACATGATAGAAGAGGACCCTCGAAGCCATGGGATGTCATGTGACACCCATAGCTCTGCTTCCCAGAGACACAACACAGTTAATGATATTGATCTGAATTAAATCTAACGACTAAAATGGGCAAAGTTAGGATTGTCTTTTCGGTGCAAACTTTCTACTCCATGGGAAAATTGACCCATGGGGAGGCTGCCTGTCATTTATTTAGAGACATAATCCTTCTATGACAGGGAACTTATAGGAGGCCCAGTAGGGCAACATCCCAGAACACAGCATGGTGATGCAATTGGTCCAAAGTTAGTCTAAGGAATAAGTGAGAAAACTTAGGGCTGTTGATTTGGTGCCTATTTTCTGATCCATCCTTAAAGTGTGGCAAAGGAGGTCAATAGCTTGTGCACAGCCCTCCCCAGATGCCTATTATCCAGCACAAAGTAAGGTACTGTGACAGGCAGGCATGGTGCTCTACTGGGATGCCACATTTCGGGGCTCCACACTGGGAACTTGTCAATATCGACACACACTAAGATTACAAATGGATGAGATGCATTAAAACCTCCACTATCAAAGTCTGTTAAGGATCTCCTCTGGCAGAATCCTCCCCTCTTCATCCATCTGGGTAAGTGCTCTGCACCAAAGTACAGACTGAGAAGGTGGTTGGGTCCCTGGCAGGCTGTGGGAGAAGGAGCAATGGGGCTCAGGGAGGTTTTCAGCATGTGCAGAGGAGACACTGTGCTCTGACAGCCCCTCTGCACAGGGGACAGTGTACTGCACAAGTGAGGGTTCGCACTGTAGGGTATGTGTTCCTGTAATTTAGAATCTCCTGTCGTTTATATTGCATTAACTTTCAGCCTGTATTTTTAATGTAAAGATTCATGTTGACTGTTCAGCATTCATATTATTTGCGTGTGCTTTTACAAGCATATCATCAGAGAGTTGACATTTCTTTATCACATTTTAATTATAAATCCTCTTAGCCTCTGTGATTGTCATATCCCAAATACGAGTATTATAAGTGGCATTAGAAGATTGGGTAATTAAAATAATTTGGGGATCCTTTGAAGTGAGTCCCACCCGATTTTCATATCTTAGAGAATACTCTCTTATTGCTACAAAGCTTCTATCCATGTTTTCTTGTTATATTTGTGTCTCTCAGTTCATCTTCAGAAGTTACCAACTGGTGGTACTTGGGCCTGCCCAGACTTTAGAAGTTAAGAAATGTCAGCGAGGGATCATGGAGATGAGGCTGCTGACAATGAAACGCCCAGCACACAGAGAATATGATGATCTCTCTGGACCCTGAGGAACCAGAAATTGGTAAGTGCAGAGCTTTGGGAAAGCAATCTTTATGTTCTAATAGCTGAAATAAAAATCACTTGCTATTCCTCTGCCAGGGGAAATTCATGCCCCTTCCTCTCTTCAGAGAAGCCGACGGGACAGACTGTCTCATCCATTTCCTTTGCTCAATGCATAGCTTTCATATTTTTCCAAACTGAACCTTTCTCTAGAGAGACAAAGCTATAACTCCATACTTTTATTGTTATTCACAGTGCATGAGACAAGGAAGGCAAAGCCACTTAGGGAGAAAGCCAGTCTCAGCTGTGAGTGTGTGGGGAGGGTCAAACAGGTTCTTTGCAGCCCGTGTGAGTTTCCCAGAGCTGAAAGTGGTGTCTGTGGCCAAGCTCGGCAGATTTCTCTCTCATCTTAGAGGAAAGCTGCTCTACTTCAGTTTCTGGAGGAGTATGCAAACACTTAGTGAACATTCTGGCTGCAGGTTTGAGCCCTGGAATGACCTATAAGCATTTCAATTACAAAAGTAAATGTGAGGTCTAATTTTTGCAGTTTTGCAGAAATAGCTGTCATTTCTTAGCCCAAATATTTCTCGTGATTTTGCTCATCCTATTACTGATGCTGATTTACTTCATGGCCTCTCTGAACACAGAGCTGGCATCTGCTTGATGATGGCTTTCCTTTCCTGATACACCAACCTCTCTCTAGTGTAGTTCCAGCTTTGCAGGTCTAACTGTGCAACACACAGAGGATACTGGTCTCCCCTCCTCCTAAGCCCACATGTAGGAGGCAGGAGCAGTTTCCTTATCCAGACCACCCAATACATTGTTTATTGTCTCACAGCAGGGCTGAGAATGACGACCACATTCTAAAGGTGTGTTGCTGGATTTTGATCATAGTGTAAACTTGAGATTGTGTTAATTAAAGAAAAACCTGAAGTCAAGAGGTGGAACCAGTTGCTATTTGACAGGAATTAACCATAAAGGGTAAAGAGGGAGTGCATTTGTAAAATCAGAAGATTTAAATTTAGATAAAAGCAGTAAAGGTGAGCTGTATTCAGAAGGCAAAATCAAGGGTACAGTTTTATAAAATTAAGGGTGGACTTTATCCCTCAGCCCTGACATAAACCATGCTCTGTTTGCTTTCAACACCAGATGATGGGTGGGCTGACCACATACTACAGAGGACAAAGCAGCCATTACTCCTGCCTTTCTTTGCAGTGCACCCACTGGGCCGTAGCCACCCATCATGCACTAGAGACTAGGGAATGCAAAGTTTTCTTCCTTCCTTTCCACTCTCCATGTCCCTTCAGAAAACAAGTTCAGGTCATGGTCCTGACCTCTGGTCACCGGTTTGAGGCCTCTTTGATGATGTCATTGACCTGAGGTTGACATGATTTGGGTAAAGTCAGAATGATGCAGTATCTACAGTCATGGCTTCCTGGCTCTGTTCAGTACGGGGGGGGGGGATTTCTAGCTCTGTTGCCCTGAGCAGTGAAGCTTTCACAGCCATTTCTAGCAGAAAATGCCCAGGATCCTTCTGGAAATTTCTTCATCCCAGTGTGTTTTCTTTTTCTTCTCTTCTTCTCTTAAGCCTCCGCCCTCTTCTCTAATATGGCCTTTCACATGGTACCTCTTTCACAAAGCCCCATCATCGGTTTTCTTAAGCCCTTATATTCAGAATACCAACCCTTTCTCTTTGCATGAAACAATAGGCCATCCCATTACCATCCCAGAATATTCCCTCCCAAGTTCCATGTTTGAGAAGTGCCTCTTAAATCACCTTGCTGAGGTCATAGAATATCTGTTGCATCTGCTGACTACAAAGACCATGCTGAGCTGGGCAGATCTGAACTGAAGTACATGATCTGGGAGGGTAGGACAGGCTATGAGAGTTTGTTTCCTCAAGGGTGCACAATTCAGAGAATGCTCTCTATGACAGTGACACATTAGCCAAGACAGCAGCATCTTTCTTTGCAGGACTTACTTTGTAATATATAAAGAATTTGACACCATGCATTCTTTGATGTAGAAATTGAATGGATGCAATAGGGTGTCCTGCAAAATGTGGACGTAGTATGTAACTAGAGGGAGTTGTGTGTCTCCTGGCAAAGTGGTACCCATCTTTATAGGAAATCATGTCCCCCGTGCTTTGTAAAAAGGAAGAGAACTTTCTTTTGGTGCTGTGGAATTCAACCTCCAGTAAAGCTCTTCCAGTTGTTTCTAAGCAGGGTTCTCTGAAGTCAAGATGTTGAGAATATCACTGAGGGATCAAGGCCTCTGTACCTGCCTTGCTTTTGAAGAACTTAAGGTTTCAGGGCTGTGGTTTCTGAAGTGACAGTGAACATGAGGTTTTATAGGTAATGAGACACAGCACACAGGAGTTTGACAATGAGATGTCTGTGTAACAATAAAGGGTTTCTTTCCCCATCTTCTCTTTCTCTGTCTTCTCTTTGCTCTTTATTTATTTATGAACTAAAAAGAGCTCAGTAAGAACTGGGTCTTCCACAGTAATAACATTCTACATACCAAGGCTAAAATGTATGTTTCAGATTAGCTTGGCTTTAGATTTTTATCTTATTTGATTATTCGTTTTTCTTTATATATGTATTGTAAATAAATGAATGTTTTGTCTACATGTACACCGTACATCAAAATCAGGTGTCAGATCCCATGTGGTTAAAGCTAAAGACAGTTGTGAGCCACTATGTGGCTACTGGAAATTGAACTCACGACCTCTGGTAGAGTGGCCAGTGCTCTAAATCGCTGAGCAATCTCTACTGCCCAGAATTTTAGCTTATTTTTAGTTCCGTGTGTGTGTGTGTGTGTGTGTGTGTGTGTGTGTGTGTCTTCACACATGTCTCCAGAAAATTATTTTCTTCTCTTTACTTGGGAAAATTGATCTTTTTTGTCCTTTCCTTCTTCTCTATTGACTGGAACCTGAGAAATGCCTTTATATGTTATAGGAACAATCACAATTAAATGAAAATAATTTAATAAAACTATTAAGCCCAGATGCTATTGCTATATAGAATACCCAGTCTATTTATCTGGCAAATTAATTAACTCTTCTTGTGATACTATAGAATTTTTACATTTGGATATTCTCTTTAAAAAATATTTTCATCAATTACTCATCACAATTCAAAATTTTTAAATGAACATGTATGTTTATGGATTTGAATATGTTTTCTTCTCCTTAATACCACATGCTCCGGTCACATGGTCTAAATTATTATACAATAGGTTCCGCTTATAACCTTAACTTTCAAAATGATATTTCTTTTAATGCCATCTCACTGGACAAACTATAAAATGTTAGTGCTCTCATGTGTGCTAGAAAAACATTGTAGAGTTGGTTCTCTCTCTACCTTCTCATGGGTGCTGAGGATTGTCTCACGATCAAGCTTTCATATTCACCATCTAAAGTTGTGATCCTCCTGTCTCCACCCCTTAGGACTAGCCTACAAGCATGCACCACCGCACATGTCTTTGTTGCTTGCATCACCTGTTCTGTATGGATGATGCTACATAAATTTAAACACATGTATTCTATTAGAGACATTCTGCCAACAGACTATTTTACAAACTTCCTGTTAGGAATTTTAGACTCATGACCTTTGAGTCTGGAGAAATAACAGCACTCACTTATAGGAGAGATGACATCAGGATCCTAAGGAGTTCACCTTTCATGTTGGCTTGGTTGCTTTTCCTTTCTCTGGAACCACATGATGGAATGGCCCTGAAGCTACTGTAATGGTACTTCTGTTTTAATTCTCATAGAGTCACTCAGAATTCTCATATTAAATGAGAAAAAAATTAGAACCTGTCTTTGGCTAATATTTGATAGTGACCAAAAGCTTGCTTGTACTGAAACATGGTCAAGTTGAACAGAGTAACAACAGGATTCAAAAACAAGCACAATGGGGCCCTGTAGAGGTTTGTAAAGATTTTACATTGCCCTCACTTTCTTCCCTCATTTCTGTCTTTTTTCATTTCAGGCAGGGACGGAGCTGAACAGTAATTAACAGAGCTGCATTAACTCTCCCATGCTAGACACATAAGCCATACATGAGAAAGGCATCAGTCAACACTTCCAAGACACCATCATGTGCTGGACATACTTCATGACTGCTGTGGTAGACTTCCTTGCATGTCACTCATGATGTATTCCAGACACAGAAACATGGCTGGCCATATGATCAAGAGGAAGTGACTGGAACTCAGTCTCAGAGTCCACAAAGCTACACTCTGAGTCAATGGCAGGTCACTGGGAGAATTTGAAATAGTCTATTTGGGATCACAATTCTCAACATTTGTAATAAAATTTTATTAAGAATATTTGGTAGTAAAGAAACAGAACCAAGAGGGCACTGAAATTAATGACCCTGTCTTTGTCAAGCACATTGGGTGCTCTGTCCTGTTAAGGTGGCATTTCTACTTTATGCAGTCTTCATAATTCAAGTTCAACACAGAAGTGCTGTTTGTGTCTCAGATGATGAGAACTCTGCAGGTGTTAACAAGGACAGTTCCCAGGGACACTCTCACACAGCAGTGGGAACGGCAGTGAGCTCTGTGATGCACAGTTCGTGGTTTACATGAATGCCCATGTGCAAGGGAGCCTCACAAAGGACAGAGAACCATGACACTGAGAAAGCAATAGGACAATGGGGACAAAGGGTGTCTTCCGAGGTTGGGGTGAGCTGACGTAGAGGATTCCAATGGAGAAACATAAATTGAGCTCAACTGGTTATGTATTCCCAAGGTGATAACATTGGTTAAGATTCATGGTCCAGGCTGCCTGTGGTGAGGGGTCTATTGCTTTTTCCTGAAAAGGTTTACACTGTGCTTTTTTACCACATAAGATGAATCAGAAGAGCAAGCTGTACACTTACACTAACATTAGAAACATCTTCTTCTCTGAGACAAGCATTGGGATCTCAGGCAACAGTGTCCTTCTCCTCTTCCATGTCCTCACATTCAGTAGTGAGCACAAGCCCAGACTCACTGACTTGCCCATTGGCTTCTTGGCTGTAATCCACCTACTGATGCTGCTGGTTGCAAGCATCATAGCTACTGATATTTTCATGTTTCATCAAGGATGGGACAACATCACATGTAAATCTCTAATCTTCCTATACAGATTTTTAAGGGGTCTCTCTGTTTGTGCCACCTGCTGGCTGAGTGTGCTCCAGGCCATCACTCTCAGCCCCAGAAACTCCTGCTTAGCAAAGTTCAAAAGGAAATTTTCCCCAGGTCACAACTTGTGGTCCTTGTTTGCCCTTTGTTCTGTCTATTCATCCATTGCCACTTACCTTTTCATTTCCATGGTTAAGTCCCCTAATGTGACCTCAGACCACCTACTGTATATGACTGAATCATGCTCTCTCGTACATTTCAGTTTCCCAATGAAATACATAATGTCTACATTGTTCATCTTCAGGGACGTTTCTGTTATGGGTTTCATGATCCTCTCCAGCGGGTACATGCTGATTCTCCTGTGCAGACACAAGAAGCAGGTCCAGCATCTTCACAGCACCAACTCTTCTCTAAAATCATCACCAGAGCAGAGGGCCTCCCGGACCATCCTGCTGCTCTTGTGCTTCTTTCTGCTCATGAGTATCTTGGATAGTTTTATGACATTCTCAAGGCATATGTTCAAAGATGATCCAAAATTCTACTTGACCCAGATTCTTGTGGGCCATAGCTATGCCACTGTCAGTCCATTTGTGTTCATCAGCACTGAAAAGGATATAATTGGCCTTTTTTTATCTATGTGTGCGAAGACAGTGACTATTTGATGTGTGGGTAAAAAGACTTGTTATGCAAAAGCAATGACCAGAGTGTAATATCGCAACTTACACAAAGAAGTAGGTTTTGGCCATGCATAAACACCTGTAACAAAAGGATATAGAGTTAGGAGGATCCCCAGGTTCTGGTACTCAATAGGCAGGATGTGGTGTTAGTGAGAGACTTAGTCTATATGGATAAGAAAGTGAGAGAAAGAGAAGGACGCCTGCAATATGAATTCTAATTGTTATTAATAATTAAACCCAGATGCATATACAAAGACTAATGCTGAAGACCAGAGAAACAGGGTGCCAGTCATTAGAGAGCTTTTTTTCGTATACCAATACTCAAACTGAGTGGGTGATCCTTCCCTCAGACTGCATCTCCAGACTGCCTCTGTCTTCACCAAACCATAGACTTTAGTACAGAGGCAAACGTAATCAAAAATTTTTTTAAAGTATTTATACTTGAATCTTCTAATATGTCATATAAGTAATTGATGAGCTTCCCATTGATCTATTGGCTCTATTTCACATATTATTGCTTCTGATCACCGCAGTCATAGCTGCAGACATTGTTTTTCCTGGCAAGGACAGGAACATTATATGTAAATTCCTTGTCTACTTGAACAGAATTTATGGGGCCTCTCCCTGTGTACCACTAGCCTGCTTAGAGTCTTTCAGGCTGTCATCCTCAGTCCCAGAAGCTCCTGTTAAGCAAAGTCAAGCACAAATCTCCCTGTCACATCTCATTGCTCTTCTACCCATGAGTTTCTTTTATGGGTCCATTGACCATCACCTCTTAGTGTCTATTACGACCATACACATTTTGATCTTGGGTAACTATATGTATGGTACCCAATTCTAGGATCTTTTATCCATGAGCTATGTCATGTGAAGTATGTTTTCCACAGTGCTGGCACTCAGAGAGGCCTTTCTTATTAGTCTCATGGCCTTCTCCAGTGGGTACATGCTAATTCTCCTGTGTAGTCACAAGAAGCTGTCCCGGCATCTTCACAGCACCAGACTTTCTCCAAAATCATCTCCAGAGATAAGGGACACCCTGACCACCCTGCTGTTCTTCAGCATCTTTGTGCTGATGTCCTTCGTGGACAGCATTGTCTCCTGGTCAAGAACTATGTTCCTGGATAATTAAACATTTTAATGCATCCAACCCTTTGTAGTACATAGCTTTGCAGCTGTCAGTCCATTGATGTTTATGAGCACAGAAAAACATATAGATTTTTGATGTCCCTGTGTGAGTGGCTGATAAATGTCTCAATATTAAATGTTTGCACGTTCCTTTAAGAAGAGCCAATGTGATAGCATTAGAGCTCTCAGTCATGGCATAGTGTCCATGTGCTTTTGTGTACATGAAAATATTAAGTTGATTTTTTTCTATTACAATTATTAACTTTAAGCTACGTGTTAGCAAAAATATGCAACAGAAAGTTAAACCACATGCACTTGGAGATGTGGTAAGACTTATATCTTATATCATACATGTAAGATACATGATATATAACATTGTATGGTATCTATCTATCTTTCTCTATATATGAATTTATATACGCATAACAATAAGTCTTTTTTAATTTAATTATTTATTAAACTTTCCACCACTTCCCTGCCTCCCTTTTCCCTCCTCAACCCCACCACTACCTCCTCCTTCTCCCTCCCTCTCTTCACCTCCCCCTCCCTCTCTAGTCTTAAGAGCATTCAGGATTCCTTGCCCCCTGGGAAGTCTAAGGTCCTATCCCATCCATACAGGTCTTTAAAGGTGAACATCCAAACAATCAATGGTCCTGCAGAGTTAGTCCATGCAGTAGAATTAAATCACAATGCCACTGTCCTTGGCTTCTCAGTCAGCCTTAGTTGCCAGCCACGTTCAGAGTGTCCATTTTGATCACATGCTCCATCGCTCCCAGTCCAGCTGGCATTGGTGAGCTCCCATTAGATCAGTCCCACCATCTCAGTGGGTGGATGCACCCCTTGTGATCCTGACTTCCTTGCTCACGTTCTTCCTCCTTCTGCTCCTCATTTGGACCTAGGGAGTTAAGTCCAGTGCTCCAAAGTGGGACTTTTTCTCTATCTCCATCCATCGCCAGATGAAGGTTCTATGGTGATATGCAAAATAATCATCAGTATGGTTACAGGACGAGGCAAGTCCAAGAACCCTCTCCTCTGCTTCCCAGGGAAAAATCTGAGGATCTCTCCTTGTAGCTGGGTCCCCCTCTAGAATCAAGTCTCTTGCAAAACCTAAAATGTCTCCCTTAGTTGAGATAATTACTTTCCTGCACCCATATGAATCCTTCCTCCATCCCACCATTCCCATTCCCCCAAACTTTCCTGAATCCTCCCCTTATCCCTTCTCTCTATGCTACTCCCCTTACATCCACCCCCAACCCACCCCCCGTGCCCCCAAGTTTGCCTGGCAATCTTGTCTACTTCCAATATCCAGGAGGATAACTATATGATTTTCTACAGGTTCACTTTCTTATTTAGCTTCTCTAGGATCACAAATTATAGGCTCAAAGACCTTTAATTATGGCTAGAATCCACTTATGAGTGAGTACATGACATATTACTCTTTTTGGGACTGGGTTACCTGACTCAGCAAAGCATTTTCTATTTCCATCCATTTTCATGCAAAATTCAAGACGTCATTGTTTTTTACTGATGAGTAAAACTCTAATGTGTATATGTTCCACACCTTCTTTAACCATTCTTCTATTGAGGGGCACCTAGGTTGTTTCCATATTCTGGCTATTACAAATAGTGCAGCTATGAATATAGTTGAACAAATGCTTTTGTAGTATGACTGGGCATCTCTTGGGAATATGCCCAAGAGTGGAATTGCTGGGTCCTGAGGGAGGTTGACTCCCAGTTTCCTGAGAAACCACCACACTGATTTTCACAGTGGCTGCACAAGTTTGCATTCTCACCAACAATGGATGAGTGTTCCCCTCACTCCACATCCTCTCCAGCATAGGCTACCATTGGTGTTTTTAAGTTTAGCTATTCTGACAGGTGTAAGATGGTATCTCAAAGCTGTTTTGATTTGCATTTCACTGATCGCTAAGGAGGTTGAGCATGACCTTAAGTGTCTTTTGGCCATTCGAAGATCTTCTGTTGAGAATTCAGTGCCCCATTTTTTAATTGGGTTAATTAGAGTTTTAGTGTCTAGTTTCTTGAGTTCTTTGTATATTTTGGAGATCAGACCTTTGCTTGATGAGGGGTTGGTGAAGATCTTCTCCCAGTCCGAAGGTAGTCTTTTTGTCTTACTGACAGTGTCCTTTGCTTTACAGAAGCTTCTCAGTTCCAGGAGGTCCCATTTATTCATTGTTTCTCTTATTATCTGTGCTACTGGAGTTCTACTTAGGAAGTGGCCTCCTGTGCCTATATCTTGTAGACTACTTCCCACTTTCTCTTCTATCACGTTCAAAGTGGACAGATTGATGTTGATGTCTTTAATCCATTTGGACTTGAGTTTTGTGCATGGCGATAAATATGGATCTACTTTCATTCTTCTACAGGTTGACATCGAGTTATGCCAGCACCATTTGTTAAAGATGCTTTCTTTCTTCCATTGTATGCCTTTAGCTCCTTTGTCGAAAATTAGGTGTTCATAGGTTTGTGGGTTAATATCTGGGTCTTCTATTCGATTCCATAGGTCGACTTCTCTGTTCTTATGCCAATACCAAGCTGTTTTCAATACTGTAGCTCTGTAATAGAGTTTGAAGTCAGGGATGGTAATGCCTCCAGAAGTTCCTTTATTGTATAAGATTGTTTTGGCTATCCTGGCTTTTTTGTTTTGCCATATAAACTTGATTGTTGTTCTCTCAAGGTCTGTGAAGAAGTTTGATGGGATTTTGATGGGGATTGCATTGAATCTATAGATTGCTTTTGGTAGAATTGCCATTTTTACTATGTTGATTCTCCCAATACAGGAGCTGGGGAGGTCTTTCCATTTTCTGGTATCCTCCTCATTTTTTTCTTCAAAGACTTAAAGTTATTGTCAAATAGGTCTTTCACTTCCTTGGTTAGAGTAACCCCAAGATATTTTATGCTATTTGTGGCTATCGTGAAAGATGATGTTTCTCTGATTTCTCTCTCTGCTTCTTTATCCTTTGTGTATAGGAGGGCAACCGATTTTTTGGAGTTGATCTTGTATCCTGCCACATTACTAAAGGTGTTTATAAGCTGTAGGAGTTCTTTGGTAGAGTTTTTAGGGTTGCTTATGTACACTATCATATCGTCTGCAAATAATGAAAGTTTAACTTCATCCTTTTCAATTCGAATCCCCTTGATCTCCTTATGTTGTCTTATTGATATTGCTAGAACTTCAACCACTATATTAAAGAGGTATGGAGAGAGTGGACAGCCTTGTCGTGTTCCTGATTTTAGTGGAAAGGATTTGAGTTTCTCTCCATTCAATTTGATGTTAGTTGTCGGCTTGCTGTATATTGCTTTTATTATATTTAGGTATGATCCTTGTATCCCCAGTCTCTCCAACACCTTTATCATAAATGGGTGTTGAATTTTGTCAAATGCTTTTTCAGCATCCAATGAAATGATCATATGATTTTTTTCTTTCACTTTATTTATATGATGGATTACATTGATAAACTTGCGTATGTTTAACCAGCCCTGCATCTCTGGGATGAAGCCCACTTGATCATAATGGATAATTTTTCTAATGTATTCTTGGATTCGGTTTGCCAGTATTTTATTGAGTTTTTTTGCGTCAATGTTCATGAGTGATATTGGTCTGTAATTCTCTTTCCTGGTTGTGTCTTTGTGTGGTTTTGATATCAGTGTAACTGTAGCTTCATAAAAAGAGTTTGGCAATGATTCTTCTGTTTCTATATTGTGAAATACATTAAGGAGTATAGGTATTAGCTTTTCCTGGAAGTTCCGGTAGAATTCTGCATTGAAACCATCTGGTCCTGGGCTTTTTTTGATAGGGAGATTTTTAATAACAGCTTCTAATTCTGAGTAGATGTCTATCTTTGTGGTTGAGGTGTGTTTCTTGTAAACAGAAGAATGTTGAATCCTGGATCCTGTTTTCATATCCAATCTCTAAGTCTGTACCTTTTTTTTTATAAAAGTTTTATAAAAAACTTTTTTTATAAAAAGTGTACCTTTTTTATAGGTGAATTGAGTCCATTGATATTAAGTGATATTAATGATCAGTGGTTGTTGACTCCGGTTATTTTTTTTGGGGTGGGGTGTAGTGGAGTGTATGTTTTTCCCTTCTTTGAGTTGTGCTTGTGAGGGGTCACTAGATGTCTGAGTTATTGTAGGCGGTGTTGGGAATGTTGGATTCCTTGGGTTGTGATTTGCCTTCTAATACTTTCTGTAAGGCTGGATTTGTAGCTATGTAATGTTTAAATTTGTTTTTATCCTGGAATATTTTGTTTTCTCCGTTGATAGTGAACGATAGCTTGGCTGGGTATAGTAGTCTGGGTTTGCATCCATGGTCTCTTAGTTTCTGCAGTACCTCTATCCAGGACCTTCTGGGTTTCATGGTTTCCATAGAGAAGTCTGGTGTAAATCTGATAGGTTTACCTTTATAAGTTACTTGATCTTTTTTCCTTTGCAGCTCTTAACATTTTCTCTTTAATCTGAATGTTTTGTGTTTTGATTATTATATGGCGAGGGGATTTTTTTTTGATCTAGCCTATTTGGTGTTCTGTATGCTTCTTGAACCTTCATAGGGATATCGTTCTTTAGGTTGGGGAAGTTTTCTTCTATAATTTTGTTGAATATATTTTCTGGGCCTTTGATCTGCAATTCTTCTCCTTCTTCTACCCCTAGTATTCTTAGATTTGGTTTTTTTATTGTGTCCCACATTTCCTGAAAGTTTTGTGATGAGAATTTGTTGGATTTGCTGTTTTCTTTGGTCAGAGCATTTAATTTCTCTATGGTGTCCTCAGAGTCTGATATTCTTTCTTCTATCTCTTTTATTCTGTTGGTTATGCTTGTTTCTGAAGTCTTTGTTCGTTTACCTAGGTTTTCCATAGCCAGCCGGCCTTCGGCTTGTGATTTCTTCATTGATTCCATTTCAGTTTTCAAATCTTGAACTGTTTCCATTACCTGTTTTATTGTTTTTTCTTGGTTTCCCAGAATTTCATTTATGGATTTACTCATTTCTTCAAACTTTTTGGTATATTTCTCTTCCATTTCTTTACTCATTTCCTCAATCTTTTTGTTATACTTATCTTCCATTTCTTTACGGCAGATTTTCACCTCCTGTTTAAGTTCCTCTATTATTTTCATAAAGATCTGCTTAGAGTTGATTTCTTCTATTTCTTCTGGAGTAGGGTGTTCAATTCTTCTAGTTTCGTGATCCCTGGATTCTGGAGATGTCATGTTGCCTTTCAGGTTGTTGGAGGAATTCTTGCATTGGTGCCTGCCCATCTCCTCCTCTCTGGATGAAACTCCTCAGCACTCTCTGGATAGAACTCCTCAACACTCTCTGGATAGGACTCCTCAGCACTCTCTGGATAGGACTCCTCAGCACTCTCTGGATAGAGCTCCTCAGCACTGCAGCAGGGATAGCTGGTATTTCCAGGACCCAGGAGATTAAAGGGCAGTAGCAGTGGGGGTGGGTAAGGGTCCTGTGGAACACCAAAGACCCTGCTGCAGAAGCTGAAGGGGGGAGGGGCAGTGCTCTCTTCCGGGACAGAGCACCCAGGCGAGAATCCTCTCACCTCTCTGGATAGATCTTCTTAGCACTGCAGCAGGGATAGTTGGTATTTCCAGGACACAGGAGACAAAAGGGCGGCAGCAGTGGGGGCAGGAAGGGGTCTCGTGGAACACCGAAGACCCTGCCGCAGAAGCTACAGAGGGAGGGGCTGTGCTCTCTTCCGGGACAGAGCACCCAGGCGAGCACCCACTCTTCTCTCTGGATAGATCTTTTCAGCACTGCAGCAGGCATAGCTGGTATTTCCAGGACCCAGGAGACAAAAGGGCCGGTGTTCTCATTTTTAACAACTAAGTAAACTAGGGACACCTAGGTTGTTTCCAAGTAATGGCTATAAGATATAAAGCTGCTATGAACATAGTTGAGCAAATGTTCTTGTGGTACAATGAGCATCCTTTGGGTGTATTCCCAAGGGCAGTAGAGCTGGGTCTTGTGGTAGGTGCTTCTCAGTTTTCTGAGGAACCACCCCTGACTTCCAAAGTGGATGTATAACTTTGTACTCCCACCAGCAATGGAGGAGGATTCCCCTGCTCCACCTCTGTAGTATTGAGCAGCAGCGAACAGCTTCCTGCCTGGCTCCCAGCTGCCCGGCTAGCTTAACCCCCAAAATAATCACACGGAAATTGTATTAATTTAAACTATGCCTGGCCCATTAGTTCTAACCTCTTATTGGATAACTCTTACATATTTGTTTAACCCATATCTAGTCATCTGTGTATCAACATGGGGTTGTGGCTTACCGGGAAAGATTTAGCATGTCTGACCTGGCGGCTGGCTCCATGGCAACTCTATTTTGCTCTGCCTTCCTTCCCCCACCATTCTGTTCTGTCTACTCTGCCTATCTAAGTTTTGCCCTATCAAAAGGCCGAGGCAGTTTTCTTTATTCAATCAAAGAAAGCACCACATAGAAGAAGACCCTCCTACACCACACATCTTCTCTAGTATGAGCTGTCGCTTGTGATTATGATCTTGGCCATTCTGACAGGTATAAGGTGGAATCTTAGAGTCATTTTGACTTGTGTTTCCCTGATGGCTAAGGATGTTGAAGTCTCCATAGGTGTTTCTTGGCCATTTGAGATTCTTCTGTTGAGATTCTCTGTTTAGATCTGTACCCCACTTGTTAATGTGGTTACTTGGATTGTTGATATCTAGTTTCTTGAGTTCTTTATACAGTTTGGAAATCAGCCCAATGAACATGATAGAACTAATCTCAAACTCATTGGCACAGGAGACAACTTCCTCATGAGGATACAAGTGGCACAGGTGCTAAGATGGACAATTAGGAAATGGAACCTCATGAACTTGAAAAGTTTCTGTAATGCAAAAGACACCTTCAATAGGGTTAAACGGCTGCCACAGAACAGGAAAAGTCTCCAGCAAACCATCATTTGACCGAGGACTGATTTCCAAACTTTACTCCCATCTTGAATTCTGAAATAGATTTCAGAAATCAGAGAACAAAGAATCAACAATACTTGGAAACCAGGTACTCCATGGGAGGACTGACACAGGAACAGGATCTTAGTCTACATGATGGAAGAGGACCCTCGAAGCCATGGGATGTCATGTGACACCCATATCTTCACAACCCAGAGACGCAACACAGAGAATGAAATTGGTATGAACTAAATCTAAGGAGTAAAATGAGCAAAGTTAGGGTTGTCTTTTTGGTGAAAACTTTCTACTCCATGGGAAAATTGACCCATGGGGAGGCTGCTTGTTATTTATTTAGAGACAGAATCCTTTTATGACAGAGAAATTATAGGAGGCCCAGTAGGGCAACATCCCAAAACACTTCATGGTGATGCAATTGGTCCAAATTTAGTCTAAGGAGTTAGTGAGAAAACTTAGGGTTGTTGATTTGGTGCCTATTTTCTGATCCATCCTTAAAGTGTGGGAAAGCAGCTCAGTAGCTTGTGCACAGCCCTCCCCAGATGCCTATTATCCAGCACAGAGTCAGTACTGTGACAGTCAGGCATGGTGCTCCACTGGGATACCACATTTCCGTGCTCCGCACTGGGAACTTGTCAACATCGACACACACTAAAATTACAAACGGCAGAGATGCATTAAAACCCCCACTATCTAAGTCTGTTAAGGATCTCCTCAGGCTGAATCCTTCCCTGCCACGCACATCTGGGTCAGTGCTCTGCACACAGGTGCAGACTCAGAAGGTGGTCGGGTCCCAGGCAGGCTGTGGGAGAAGGAGCAGTGAATTTTTAATGTAAATATTCATGTTGACCGTGTCAGCATTCATATTATATGTGTGTGCTTTTACAAGCATATCATCAGAGAATTGGCATTTTTTCACATTTTAATTATAAATCCTTTTAGCATTTGTGACTGTCATATCCCAAATACGAGTATTATAAGTGACTTTTGAAGATTGGGTAATCAAAAGTAATTTTGGGATCTTTTGAAGTGAGTCCCAGACGAATTTCATATCTTAGAGAATATTCTCTTATTGCTACAAGGCATCTCTATGTTTTCTTGTTATATTTGTGTCCCTCAATTCACCTTCAGAAGTTACCAACTTGTGGTGCTGGTGCATGCCGAGACTTTAGAAGTTAAGAAATGTCAGCGAGGGATCATGGAGATGAGACTGCTGACAACGGAACACCCAGCACACAGAGAATATGATGATCTCTCTGGACCCTGAGGAACCAGGAATTGGTAAGTGCAGAGCTTGTGGAAAGCAATCTTTATGTTCTATTAGTTGAAATAAAAATCACTTCCAATTCCTCTGCTAGGGGAAATTCATGCCCCTTCCTCTTTTCAGAGAAGCCAATGGGACAGACTGTCTCATCCATTTCCTTTGCTCAATGCATAGCTTCCATGTTTTTCCAAACTGCACTTTTTTCTAGAGCGATAAAGCCATACCTCCATACTTTTATTGTTACTCACAGTACAAGAGAAAAGGAGGACAAAACCACTTAGGGAGAAATCCGGTCTCAGCTATGACTGTGTGAGGAGGGTCAGGAAGGCAGGTTCTTCTGCAGCTCATGTGAGTTTCCCAGAGCTGAAAGCGGTGTCTGTGGTCAAGCTCTGCAGATTTCTCTCTCTCATCTTAAAGGAAAGCTGCTCTACTTCAATTTCTGGAGGGGTATGCAAACAATTAGTGAGCATTTTGGCTACAGGTTTGAGTCCTAGAAAAGCCAATAAACATTTCAATTACAAAAATAAGTGTGAGGTCTAATTTCGGCAGTTTTGCAGAAATAGCTGTTATTTCTTACCCCAAATATTTTTCGTGATTTTGCTTATCCTATTACTGATGCTGAATTACTTCATGGCCTCTCTGAACACAGAGCTGGCATCTGCTTGGTGATGGTTTTCCTTTCCTGATACATCAACCTCTCTCTAGTGTAGTTCCAGCTTTGCAGGTCGAACTGTGCACCACACAGAAGGTACTGCTCTCCCCTCCTCCTAAGCCCACATGTAGGAGGCAGGAGCAGTTTCCCTTTCCAAACCACACCATGTATTTTGTATTGTCTTACAGCAGGGGTGAGAATGATGACCACATTCTAAAGGTGTGTTGCTGCATTTTGATCATAGTGTACACCTGAGATTGTGTTAATTAAATGAAAACCTTACGTCAGGAGGTGGATCCAGTGGCTAGTTGACAGGAATTAGCCATAGAGGGTAAAGAGGTAGGGCATTTGTAAAATCAGAAGATTTAAATTTAGATAAAAACAGGAAAGGTGAGCTGTATGCAGATGACAAAACTGAGGGCACAGTTTTATAAAATTAAGGGTGGACAGGTATCCCTCAGCCCTGACATAAACCATGCTCTGTTAGCTTTCAACTCCAGATGAGGGGTGTGCTGTTTATATGCTATAGAGAAGGAAGCAGCCATTACTCCTGACTCTCTTCCCCCTGGATGCAGTGCACACAGAGGGCTCTATGCACCCAGCATGAACTATGGACTACAAAGGTATCTTCTTTCCTTTCCACTATCTACTTCATTCCAGATCACAAGTTCAGGTCATTGTCCTGACCTCTGGTCACGGGTTGGAGGCCTATTTGATGATGTCATCAATCTCAGGTTGTCTATGATTTGGGTAAAGACAGAATGATGCAGTATCTGCAGTCATGGCTTCTTGGCTCTGTTCAGTACAGGGAGGGGATTCTAGCTGTGTTGCCCTGGGCAGTTGAAGCCTTCACAGCCATTTCTAGGAGAAAATACCCAGGAATCTTCTGGAGATTTCTTCATCCCAGTGTGTTTTATTTTTCTCTTTTTATCTTAAGCCTCTCCGCCTTCTTCCCTTATATGGTCTTTTCACATGGTACCTATTTCACAAAGCCCCATCATTGGTTTTCTTAAACCCTTCTATTCAGAATACCAACCCTTTCTCTTTGCATGATACAATAGGCCATCCCATCGCCATCCCAGAATATTCCCTTTCAAGTTCCATGTTTGAGAATTGCCTCTTAAATCACCATGCTGAGGTCATAGAATATCTGTTGTGTCTGCTGACCACAAAGACCATGCCGAGCTGGGTAGATGCGGACTGAAGTGCCTGATCTGGAATCGTAGGACAGGCTATGAGAGTTTGTTTCCTGAAGGATGCACAATTCAGAGAATGCTCTCTGTGTCAGTGACACATTAGCCAAGATGGCAGCATCTTTCTTTGCAGGACTTACTTTGTAATATATAAAGAATTTGACACCATGCATTCTTTGATGTAGAAATTGAATGGATGCAATAGGGTGTCCTGCAAAATGTGGATGTAGTGTGTAACTAGAGGGAGTTGTGTGTCCCCTGGCAAACTGGTACCCATCATTACAGGAAACCATGTCCCCTGTGCTTTGTAGAATGGAAGAGAACTTTCTCTTGGTGCTGTGGAATTCAACCTCCAGTAAAGCTCCTCCAGTTGTTTCAAAGCAGGGTTCTCTGAAGCCAAGAGTTGAGAATATCACTGAGGGATCAAGGCCTCTGCACCTGCCTTGCTTTCTGAAGAACTTAAGGTTTCAGGACAGTGGTTTCTGAAGTGACAGTGAACATGAGGTTTTATAGGTAATGAGACACAGCACACAGGAGTTTGACAATGAGATGTCTGTATAAGATAAAGGTTTTATCTCTCCATCTTCTCTTTCTTGCTCTTCTCTTTGTTCTTTATTCTTTTATGAACTAAAAAGAGCTCAGTAAGAACTGGGTATTCTTCAGTAATACCATGCTACATACCAAGGATAAAATGTATGTTTCAGATTTCCTTGGCTTTAGATTTTTATTTTATTTGATTATTTGTTTTTCTTTATATATGTATTGTAAATAAATGATTGTTTTTTCTACATGTACACCGTACATCAAAATCAGGTGTCAGATCCCATGGGGTTAAAGCTAAAGACAGTTGTGAGCCACTATGTGGCTACTGGAAATTGAACTCACGACTTCTGGTAGAGTGGCCAGTGCTCTAAATCGCTGAGCAATCTCTACTGCCCAGAATTTTAGCTTATTTTTAGTTCCGTGTGTGTGTGTGTGTCTTCACACATGTCTGCAGAAAATTATTTTCTTCTCTTTACTTGGGAAAATTGATCTTTTTTGTCCTTTCCTTCTTCTCTATTGACTGGGACCTGAGAAATACCTTTATATGTTATAGGAACAATCACAATTAAATGGAAATAATTTAATAAAACTATTAAGCCAAGATGCTATTGCTATATAGAATACCCAGTCTATTTATCTGGCAAATTAATTAACTCTTCTTGTGATACTATAGAATTTTTACATTTGGATATTCTCTTTAAAAAATATTTTCATCAATTACTCATCACAATTCAGAATTTTTAAATGAACATGTATGTTTATGGATTTTAATATGTTTTCTTCTCCTTAATACCACATGTTCCAGTCACATGGTCTAAATTATTATACAATAGCTTCATCTTATAACCTTAACTTTTAAAATGATATTTCTTTTAATGCCATCTCACTGGACAAACTATAAAATGTTAGTGCTCTCATGTGTGCTAGAAAAACATTGTAGAGTTGGTTCTCTCTCTAGTTTCCCATGGGTGCTGAGGATTGTCTCATGATGAAGCTTTCATATCCACCGTCTAAAGTTGTGATCCTCCTGTCTCCACCCCTTAGGACTAGCCTACCAGCATGCACCACCACACATGTCTTTGTTGGTTGCATCACCTGTTTTGTATGGATGATGCTACATGAATTTAAACACATGTATTCTATTAGAGACATTCTGCCAACAGACTATTTTACAAACTTCCTGTTAGGAATTTTAGACTCATGACCTTTGAGTCTGGAGAAATAACAGCACTCACTTACAGGAGAGATGACATCAGGATCCTAAGGAGTTCACCTTTCATGTTGGCTTGGGTGCTTTCCTTTCTCTGGAACCACATGATAGAATGGCCCTGAAGCTACTGTAATGGTACTTCTGTTTGAATTCTCATAGAGTCACTCAGAATTCTCATATTAAATGAGAAAAAAATTAGAACCTGTCTTTGGCTAATATTTGATAGTGACCAAAAGCTTGCTTGTACTGAAACATGGTCAAGTTGAACAGAGTAACAACAGGATTCAAAAACAAGCACAATGGGGCCCTGTAGAGGTTTGTAAAGATTTTACATTGCCCTCACTTTCTTCCCTCATTTCTGTCTTTTTCCTTTCAGGCAAGGACGGAGCTGAACAGCCATTAACAGAACAGTATTGACTCTCCATTACTAAACACATAAAGCATACATGAGAAGGGCAACAGACAACATTTCGAAGAGACCATAATGTGCTGGACATACTTCATGACTGGTGTGGTAGACTTCCTTGCATGTCAGTCATGATGTATTCCAGACACAGGAACATGGATGGCCACATGATCAAGAGGAGGTGACTGGAACTCAGCCTCAGAGTCCACAAAGCTACACTCTGAGACAATGGCAGGTCACTGGGAGAATTTGAAATAGTCTATTTGGGATCACAATTCTCAACATTTGGAATAAAACTTTATTAAGAATATTTGGTAGTAAAGGAACAGAAACAAGAGGGCACTGAAATTAATGACCCTCTCCTTGTCAAGCACATTGGGTGTTCTGTCCTGTTAAGGTGGCATTTCTACTTTATGCAATCTTCATAATTCAAGTTCAACAGAAGTGCTGTTTGTGTCCCAGATGATGAGAACTCTGCAGGTGTTAACAAGGACAGTTCCCAGGGATGCTCTCACACAGCAGTGGGGACAGCAGTGTGCTCTGTGATGCACAGTTGTTGGTTTACATGAATGCCCATGGGCAAGGGAGCTCACAAAGGACAGAGAACCATGACACTGGGAAAGCTCTAGGACAATGGGGACAAAGGGTGTCTTCTGAGGTTGGGGTGAGCTGACGTAGAGGATTCCAATGGAGAAGCATAAAGTGAGCTCAACTGTTTATGTATTCCCAAGGTGATAGCATTGGTTAAGATTCACGCTCCAGGCTGTCTGTGGTGAGGGGTCTATTGCTTTTTCCTGAAAAGGTTTACACTGTGCTTTTTTACCACATAAGATGAATCAGAAGAGCAAGCTGTCCACTTACACTAACATTAGAAACATCTTCTTCTTTGAGACAAGCATTGGGATCTCAGGCAACAGTGTCCTTCTCCTCTTCCATGTCCTTACACTCAGTAGTGAGCACAAGCCCAGACTCACTGACTTGCCCATTGGCTTCTTGGCGGTAATCCACCTACTGATGCTGCTTGTTGCAAGCATCATAGCTACTGATATTTTCATGTTTTATCAAGGATGGGACGACATCACATGTAAATCTCTAATCTTCTTATACAGATTTTTAAGGGGTCTCTCTGTTTGTGCCACCTGCTGGCTGAGTGTGCTCCAAGCCATCACTCTCAGCCCCAGAAACTCCTGCTTAGCAAAGTTCAAAAGGAAATTTTCCCCAGGTCACAACTTGTGGTCCTTGTTTGCCCTTTGTTCTGTCTATTCATCTATTTCCAATTATCTTTTCATCTCCATGGTTAAGACCCCTAATGTGACCTCAGATCACCTACTGTATATGACTGAATCATGCTCTCTCGTACATTTCAGTTTCCCAATGAAATACATAATGTCTACATTTTCCATCTTCAGGGACGTTTCCTTTATGGGTTTCATGATCCTCTCCAGCGGGTACATGCTGATTCTCCTGTGCAGACACAAGAAGCAGGTCCAGCATCTTCACAGCACCAACTCTTCTCTAAAATCATCACCAGAGCAGAGGGCCTCCCGGACCATCCTGCTGCTCTTGTGCTTCTTTCTGCTCATGAGTATCTTGGATAGTTTTATGACATTCTCAAGGCATATGTTCAAAGATGATCCAATATTCTACTTGACCCAGATTCTTGTGGGCCATAGCTATGCCACTGTCAGTCCATTTGTGTTCATCAGCACTGAAAAGGATATAATTGGCCTTTTCTTTTCTATGTGTGCGAAGACAGTGACTATTTGATGTGTGGGTAAAAAGACTTGTTATGCAAATCAATGACCAGAGTGTAATATCGCAGCTTACACAAAGAAGTAGATTTTGGTCATGCATAAACACCTGTAACAAAAGGATATAGAGTTAGGAGGATCCTCAGGTTCTGGTACTCAATAGGCAGGATGTGGTGTTAGTGAGAGACTTAGTGTATATGGATAAGAAAGTGAGGGAAAGAGAAGGACACCTGCAATATGAATTCTAATTGGTATTAATAATAAACCCAGACACATATACAAGGATTAATGCTGAAGACCAGAGAAACAGGATGCCAGTCATTAGAGAGCTTTTTTTCATATACCAACACTCAAACTGAAGGGGTGATCCTTCCCTCAGACTGCGTCTCCAGACTGCCTCTGTCTTCACCAAACCACAGACTTTAGTACAGAGGCAAACGTAATCAAATTTTTTTGTAAAATATTTATACTTGAATCTTCTAATATGTCGTATAAGTAATTGATGAGCTTCCCGTTGATCTCTTGGCCCTATTTCACATATTATTGCTTCTGATCACCGCAGTCATAGCTGCAGACATTGTTTTTCCTGGCAAGGACAGGAACATTATATGTAAATTCCTTGTCTACTTGTACAGAATTTATGGGGCCTCTCCCTGTGTACCACTAGCCTGCTTAGAGTCTTCCAGGCTGTCATCCTCAGTCCCAGAAGCTCCTGTTAAGCAAAGTCAAGCACAAATCTCCCTGTCACATCTCATTGCTCTTCTACCCATGAGTTTCTTTTATGGGTCCATTGACCATCACCTCTTAGTGTCTATTACGACCATACACATTTTGACCTTGGGTAACTATATGTATGGTACCCAATTCTAGGATCTTTTATCCATGAGCTATGTCATGTGAAGTATGTTTTCCACAGTGCTGGCACTTAGAGAATCCTTTCTTATTAGTCTCATGGCCTTCTCCATCGGGGACATGCTAATTCTCCTGTGCAGGCACAAGAAGCTGTCCCGGCATCTTCACAGCACCAGACTTTCTCCAAAATCATCTCCAGGGATAAGGGACACCCTGACCATCCTGCTGTTCTTCAACATCTTTGTGCTGATGTCCTTCGTGGACAGCATTGTCTCCTGGTCTAGAACTATGTTCCTGGATAATTAAACATTTTACTGCATCCAACCCTTTGTAGTACATAGCTTTGCAGCTGTCAGTCCTTTGATGTTTATGAGCACAGAAAAACATATAGATTACTTTTGATGTCCCTGTGTGAGTGGCTGATAAATGTCTCAATATTCAATGTTTGCACGTTCCTTTAAGAAGAGCCAATGTGATAGCATTAGAGCTCTCAGTCATGGCATAGTGTCCATGTGCTTTTGTGTACATGAAAATATTAAGTTGATTTTTTTCTATTACAATTATTAACTTTAAGCTATGTGTTAGCAAAAATACGCAACAGAAAGTTAAACCACATGCACTTGGAGATGTGGTAAGACTTATATCTTATATCATACATGTAAGATACATGATATATAACATTGTTTGGTATCTTTCTATCTTTCTCTATATATGAATTTATATATACATAACAATAAGTCTATTTTATTTAATTATTTATTAAACTTTCCACCACTTCCCCGCCTCCCTTTTCCCTCCCCATCCCCATCACTACCTCCTCCTCCCCCTCCCTCTCCTCACCTCCCCCTCCCTCTCTAGTCTTAAGAGCATTCAGGGTTCCTTGTCCCCTGGGAAGTCCAAGGTCCTACCCCATCCATACAGGTCTTTAAAGGTGAACATCCAAACAATCCATGCTCCTGCAGAGTTAGTCCATGCAGTAGAATTAAATCACAATGCCACTGTCCTTGGTCATGTTCCTGCTCCAGCAAGCAACAGAACTTGGCAGCCTCATTCACGTGGTTCTGGTTTCAGAGTCAAGACAGAAGAAAGGGGTTATGGAATCTCCCTAACCCCTAATTAAGGAAATCTGTGAGTTCAGGTATATGTCAGGGGTGTCCATGAATAGAGACCTAGAGAGGCCACTGTGTGAAGTTGCAAAGGTGAAACCTGGAATGCCTCGGAGACTCAAAATATTGGAGATGCCAGAGTCATGGGATACCTAATGGGGAAGCTGCTAACAGGGAGTGGAACCAGCTCAAGGGAAAGAAGCTGTTGTAGTCAACAAGGCTGAAAGGAGTTGAAGGTTTGAGAGCACTTTGACATTTGACTTGCATGGAGATGCAGAGTAAGGAATTTGCTCAGAGGGATTTTGGTCTTGCTTTGGTTCAGTGTTTCCTTACTATGCTCGCTTCAGTGTTCTGGAATGGTGATGTATATCCTGTGCCATTATATGTTGGTAGCATGTGATGAAAGCTTTTTGATTTTGATTTTACAGGGGATTAGGGTTGAAAGTTTCATACATCTCAGAAGAGATTTTGGACTTTGGACTTTTAAACAAGTCTGAGACATTCATAGACTATGAGAATTATTAAAGTTAGACTAAAGGCATTTTGTATTATGATATGGCTTTAAGCCTATGGAGGGCAGGGAATGGTATGTGGTGGTTTGAATAAAATTGTCTCCCATAGGCCCATAGTGAACAACCCTGTTCAGAGGTATGGTATTATTGAAGGAAGTAAGTCGCTGGGCCTGGCTTTGAGGTCTCAGATGCTCCATCCAGGCCTAGTCTTTCAGTCTCTTCTTTCTTCCTGAGGATTAAGATATACAACTCTCAGTGCCTTCTCCAGTGAGAGGCCCAGGTCCCCACAGATTCACTGAGTCCATAGTCCTATCACAACTTGAGCAGCCTGGTTCTGGGTTCACAGCCAAGGAAAGAAACACAACCTGAAAATGGGACTAGAACCAGGGGAAGAAACACTTTGTCCCTGAACCTAGATTCAGAGAAAAGCCCCAGAACCCTGGAACTAGTACCAAAACAACACGCCAAGTCCGTAGATTAAGAGCATACTAAAGATATTTGCCTTGGCCCTATGATTAGGGTTAAGATGATATAAAGAACCAGAAGAGGAAACACATTTTGCCCCAGGAAGCGATGCCATTTCTCTTCCTAAATTGAAATCAGCCAGTATCTGAACATGGAAAATGAACCAATCAGAGCTTCAGGTTGTCACCAGCAGTTGGAAATTCCCCTCAGGCCTGGAAAGCCTCTTGACCTCATCAGAGGGCAGCCAATCCCAAGCTTGGAATTCTAGAATTTTCCCTCATATCACTAAGGGGCAGCCAATCACAATACACTCCTGGTTTTCCTGCTGTGGGTCTCTCTCCTGTGCTGTTCCAGTTGCTGCTGCTGCTGTTGGCTTCACTCTGGCTGTTGCTGCTGCTGCTGCTGCTGCTGCTGCTGTTGCTGCTGCTGCTTCCACTTTGGACAGGCAGAGGGAGCCAAACTACCTCATGAATAAGGACTCATTGTTTTTGCATATGAGTCGGTCTCATGTGATTTGGGTTCTGGAATTCAGGCATAGCTTTTGCTGTGTTGTGTGGGAACCCAAACATCCACTACAACCACCCTCCACTGAGTCCCAAGGCACGAATTAAACAGGTATCTTCCTCTTTTTTCTTCTTTTAGCCCAGGCTACTTAAGCAGGTTGCTCCTGCTAGCCAATCTTTATCCTCCGGACATAAGCAGATGCTGCAAATCTCTGTGTCTGTAGTTAGGGGCTCTTAACCCTGTAAGAGCAACTGGTCAAAAGTCTGGTTAGAAATCTTTTGGATCTGTTGTTGAAGACAGCTAGGCAAGTTGTTTATGAGACAGGATGCAATTCGTATGACTAAGAAAAATTAGGAAGAAAGGGCTTAAGAAGGGTAGAATCCAATTCTGTATCTGTCAATTAGTGATCCATTGGCTAGAGGTATCAAGCTGTTTCTGGTTTTGAAGATCATATGGAGTTGGTGGATCTTGTTTTTCGCTGCTGTAAAAACCTTCGGGGAGCTTTGGGTTACTTGTACTGTGTCTACACTACAGGGTCTAGAGTGTGGGATGGGCAATCTCAGTTATTGAGCATGTTTGATGGACGGGTGACTGTGAGAAATGTTATAGGAAAGCTTACCACTGACACCCATTTTCCATCTGGGGCGCCATGGGTCCCTAGTTAGGATGAAAAGATCCTGTTTTTCAAAAAGGCAGAGTGTTTTCTGGAGGTGGCATCATGTTTCCAGCACTTCCCCGACCCTACCATGTGAGTGGTCTGATTTAACTACTGAGTATGTATTTCCTGGACCTCAAATTCACATACATAGACTCTGCTCTTGATGGGGTTTAGTAGGGAGAAGGGGAAGAGGTAGGGCATGACAGAATAGGGCGGGTCTTGAGTCTTTATGGGTGTGTGAAGCCTCATTCTTCTGGGATGAGAGGCAGACTGGTAGTCTCTATAATTTTAGGGATTTCACCTCTGCTACTTGACAGACATGGGTTAGAGCTACCAATGCAGCCTACTGATTTGTGGTTGGATCAGAAGGGCCTGCACTACAACCCCTATGGTTACTGAAACAATAGCATCTCCTCCTGCTTACATACTCCTTCATATTGGGGAGCCGCCATCAGTGTGCCATGTATAAGTGGCCTGAAGTAGTGCTGTCTCCTTTTCAGTAACATAGAGAGAGAAGGGGAGAGTTAGCTCTGGAAGTTGTAGGGCTGGAACCTGGAGGAGGGCCTGTTGAAGTTTACAGAATGGCTTGCTAACAGGGGTCAGAAGAGGCTAGTGTGAGGGTCAAGGGCAGCTAAACAAAGGTGATGTGCAAGAAGAGTGAAAGAGGGATTTGAAGAGGATAAGAAACTGGACTTTTCTAGGAAATTTCATCTTTTGTAGAAGGGAATGTGAGTCACTGGGTTAACAGATTAACAGCTTTCTGACTGGACATGCTTAACTCCCCTGAAGTTTGGAGAAAGATGGGGCCTTGGGCCTTGGTTATACATTTGATCAGACTTTTAGTTGGATGATTTCAGGAGAGTTTGGGTATCCCACACCTGGGCTTCTTCTTGAGAGGCTGGTAAAGGAAAAATAGTGTCAGATTGTTGGGTTTGGAAGTTGAGGGGAATGACTGGTGATCCTGGGAATAAGCAGAAGTAGGGCACAAGACAATTAAAGGCCCCTATTTGGTTTGGGGTCTCTGTTCACCAAGTGGATGGGACAGGTTGGTACTACAATGGCAGGGTTGGTGAGGAGAATACCTCTAAAGAGGCAACTAAGTGGTCGGTGTTGTTGGAGGCTGTTCCTGGCTGTCTAGTCTAGAAATAACTGCACAGAAACTGTATTTATTAAATCACTGTGTGGTCTATTATAGCTCTAGCTTCTTATTGGCCAGCTCTGACATCCTAAACTAACCCATATTCATTAATCTGTGCATCACCATAATGTCGTGGTCTACCAGAGTAGTTCCAGTGGGCTCTAATGGAGGCGTCTGTCTCCCACGTGCATCTACATGGCTTCTCACTGGCTCTCTCTACTCTCTCTCTCTCTCTCTCTCTCTCTCTCTCTCTCTCTTTCTCTCTCTCTCTCTTTCTGCCTGTCTGTCTGTCTCTCTCTCCAAATTTCCTGCTTCACGAGATGTCTGCCAAAGTCTGTGGACCTGTAGTCTGAAGATGGATTCCCCAATGATACAAAAGAACTTTGGGCAATAGTGCAGGCAGTCAGATGTTTCTGTCATTTCTAGAGTTTTGGAAGTTGCTGACAATGCACTTCTATTAACTTAAGTAATATTATGTCCTTCTGGGGTCTTTGATGGAGTTGAAGAATAGATAGTTATAATTATAGTTTTTCTTAGTTATGATAAAAGATACATTTTAACTGTGATTCTTGCTTGATATTTGTTTCATTAGATGTAATTTTACTATGTTAAAGTCAAAATATTCCTTTAAACAGAACATGGAAAATGGTGTGTGAAGTACTTCTGTATATTTGTTGATTTTATTGGTTAATGGATGAAACTGTTTTGGCCAGTGACTTAGAAGAATAGAGCTAGGCAAGAAAACTAAACTGAATGCTGGGAGAATGAAATCAGAGTCAATGAGAAGCCACGTGTCTGCTCTCAGGAGACAGAAGCATCAGAAATTTGCCGGTAAGCCACAGTGAAGTGTAGTACACAGATTAATAGAAATGTGTTAATTTAAGATAAAAGTGTTAGCCAGAATTACTCTTAAGCTATTGGTCAAAAGTATTACAATTAATACAGATTTCTGGATGATAATTATGGGAGTCTGGGTAGCCAGGAATCAAACAAGCAGTGGTGTTTGGTTAGCTTGGCTAGGTGGTTATCTTACTGTGACAATAGAGAAACAAGAAGTTAAGGTATTCCCAAGAACTTCATCAAGATTGAAAAAGTGGCCTTGTATCGAGATGTAAGGAGATGTACCACCCAGATGCAGTGATGGTTCCCTGAGGCTTCCTGTTAGAAACAATAGTAGTTTGGACAAAAGACTATAGGTCCTGTTGTTCATCCATGGACAGACTAAGGAGCTTGACCTAAGGGCATTCTGGGATTGATATCCTCATGTTCCTCATGGCATGCGGACAGTCAATGCCTCAATGTCCTTCTTGATGGCACCTTAGATTTAGACTGGGTAGTTTATGACCTACCCTCCTGGGATCCTGGACCCAGTGACCCTCCTGACCACATTTTTAACAAGGATGTGAAGGTTCTTGGTCTGTTGTGCTTCTGCTTGGGCCAGCTCAGAATCTTTAGCCATCATCAGGTACTTTTGTTTATTGGCTTTTTCATCTCTTCCATGATACAACTTAAAGGCCACAGCTAAAGCTTCTGACTGTGAAATCAGGGGTCCTCTCTGTAAATATTTAAGTTTAGGCTTAATATCAGGGAAACTCTGAGAGTAGATGTGGGTCATAAGAAGTTGCTTTCCTTCTGGAGTCTCTGAATCCAGGTTCCTATTGTAAGAGGGCCCCTGTATGGCAGTTGAACTGAGATATTTTTCCTGGATGACCTTGTGGACCTTTTCATATTTTACATCTTTAAAGGCAGCCATGTGGAGACCAGCTAGGAATGGGGTTGGTTTAGATCTGGGAGGTACAGGAGATCCTACAGCAGAGCAAGAATGAGTAGCAGGAAGACTAAGGGATGTCGCTGGGCTGAAAGTGTGTGCCAGGTAGAGTTGAAGTGGACCAATTGGTCACTTAGGAGGGTAAAGGGAAGTTGAAGATTCCAGAAGAGAGGGAGCTATGGGCTTTTGGTCTATAGGGGAGAGACTTATTAGCTGGATCAATGGTAACAGTTCCATTCTGTTCTGATTTCATAGCTAACAGGATCTTGGTGGGAAAACAGAAGACAAAGAGAAGGCTTGGAGCCAAGGAACGAAAAAGCATTAATATAGAGGGTGTCTTTTCATTTACCCATTAGATCCCAATAGTTATAAAGATCCTGAAGAATATTTGGATCTAGTCTGCCATTCGTTAAATGGCCATTTAGATTGGTTATCTAAGGGCTAGTGATGTCCAACTTTATTGAAAGAGTGATCAGGTTTAGGGGATTTCAAATTGTGTGCCATGTGTAAAGGCTTGAGATTTTCTAGGAGGCATCCCAAAGGGGAATGTAGGGTATGGAATGCTGAGTTCCCATGGATGAGAGAATTTGGAGAAAAGGTCATTGCTGCCTGTAGGTGCAGGCATTCTCTGAACTCAGGGAGGACTGAATAAAGACAAAGCCATTCAGATTGTCATCATACAACTCAATGGGAGTCAAATGTAGCAAACTTAGCCTGACTAATTAGGTAAGAGACTCAGGTGCTTGGTATCAGGGCTTCCGTATAGATGAGCGGTGAAAGAAAACGGGGCTTTAGGGGGAGGGTCTCATCCACAGGAAAGGACTGGGAAAAGGGAGACTTCTGTGTCTTCTTTTTGTGGGAAGAGAGGAGGAGAGGACAGGAAGTGATGCTGTAACCCATCTGGGCCTATGAAAACTGCCAGATTGCAGCTTCAAGGTTTGGGAGTATGGGCAGGGGAAGAGGACCAACTGTAGCTTCAAAGGCTGTGTCTGGGGTACCTCCACTTTCAAGAGTACTAGAGGGATGCAAGAAACTCAACAGTCTCTTCTCAGAGCCATGGAAATGTTTGTACCAACCAAAGAGGGAACTCACTGAATTCTTGCTGTTTAATGAAATGCTGAATGATTCGTGAGCCAGAAGGTGAATCTATTGTAGATGGACTGGTGAGAGGGGAGAGGGTCCCAGTGCGGCTCAAACCCCAAGGTGAGAGCTGATTCACCAAGGGAGTATATCGCGGGTTTCAGCACCAAAAGGTAGGGATGTGTGAGTGTTATAGCTATGAGCTGCAAAGATATCAGGAAGCCAGGCTCTACTTAGAGCGACAGTAGGACAACTCTGGAAGGGTATAGCCATAATAGGACTGTTCTGGAGGTTGGAGTCACAGTAGGACAGCTCAACCCTGGAGAAAACAATCTAGACATATCTGGAATCCATGCTCCTTAGAGCAGCAATAGGATGGCACTGGAGATTGGAGTTACAATAGGGCAGTTCAACCCTGGAGTATGGAGCTACAATAGGACAGCTCTGGAGGCTGGAGCCACAGTAGGACAGCTCAAACCTGGAGGAAAACGATCCAGACATATCTGGAATCCATGCTACCTAGAGCAACAATCGGATGGTCTGGAGACTGGAGTTACAATAATGCAGTTCAACCCTGGAGTATAGAGCTGCAATAGGACAGCTCTGGAGGCTGGAGCCCCAGTAGGACAGATGATCCCTGAAAGAATGGTGTCCTGACTTTATCAGGAAGCCAGACTTTCTGAATCTGGGGTGTCATGGGGGTTGGACTTCCCACAGGATGTGGCAATTTGATTCCTCTCCTGGAGAGCCACTACAGTTGAACTTTGCTCTGTCCCCCTAAGGGAACTTCCTAACAGATCTCTCAGCTTCTTCCTATGCATAGGAGTTACTTCTTGTACTAACACTCTGCTAAAGGAGAAGCCTCTGTAGAAATGTAGCAGTCTCCTCTGACTTCAGGGAACAACTGTTACTTTTTCTGATCAACCATGTGCAGTCCACTTTAGGGAACATTCCAGAAAGGTTTGTCTGTTCTTCTGTTCTGCATAGCCTTGCTCAGCACCCCTAAGGGAGTGTCTCAGTAAGGTTTTTCAGCTTATTACCCTAATGAATGTCCCACAAGGTTCTTCTATTCTGCACCAGTGAATGAAGATCATCACTTGTATTGAATTTTCCCAGGGAAAAGAGAGATTGGTTAGTTTTCTCTGCTCAGGGATTGGAGAGTTGAGTTGGTCAGGGGCATAGATGGCTTTGATTTCAGGGCCAAACAGTACTTCTCTCCCTGGTGCTTTTTAGCCTGGATATGATTCTAGGGACAAAGTGTTTTCCTTTGGTGCTGGTTTCAGAGATAAGGCATGTTTCTTTGGTTCTAGGTTCAAGGATAAAGCTGTGTCTTTCCCTTACTCAGGTCTCACATCCATGTTCTGTTTCTTTCACTGGCTCTGACTTCAGAGTCAGGGTTCTCAGTGATTGCTTGGTTTCCTGCCCAGGGATTGGCCAGTTCAGTTGGTGAGTTCATCAGTTGGTCTGAGACAGTGATGGCTTGGATCTCAGAACGAAACTGTGTTTCTTTCACTGGTCTTTTTTTCTTTTTTTTCTTTTTTTTTTAGCCTTTTCGCTCTAATCTTAAGACCAGGGCATATTTCTTTCACTGGCTCTGATTCTAGGGACAAAGTGTGTTTCTTTTGCACTGGTTTCAGAGTCAGGGTATATTTCTCTGGCTACTGGGTTCAGGGATAAGTGTTTTAATTTCCCTGGCTTGGGTCTCAGATCCTGCATATGTTTCTTTTACTGGTTCAGGGTTCAGAGTTCGGGTGCTCAGTGAGTGGTTGGTTTCCTGCTCCAGTTGGCCCTTTGACTATACATTGGCACTATGTGACAGGAAAATCCTGCACTGCTGTAAAGAGTTCCAGTAACAAGAGGAATCCAAGACAGCATTAGAATATAAAAGCTTAAGTCTTGACATTAAAGATCAAGTTTATCAAAAGAACTTCAGGGCCCTGGTTTAGGAAGTAGTCTAATGATGATACTGTCCCTTTCCCAAACCCCAGGAAGCAGGACAGGAAGTTCCAGGACTGACTTACTCCTGACACCTCTGGATTCAGGCCTTGCTGGTATGGCCAAATTCCCATAGAAAGCAAATAGGAGTGGGCGTCTCCAGAATTAAAGTAGACCTATTGCCAGCTCTAGTGTGAAGCCTCCACAATACCATCAAGCTATTCTGCTTAAAGAAAGTGGTAAAAGGAGTCCTGACCCAGATGCTTGGTCCAGATGCTTGAACTATAAGGCACTAATTTCATTAAATAAATGAGACTTCCTCTCTGTTAATGCAATACATACTGTTTTCAGAGATCATACATCAACTTTGATTTCCAAAGTATGAATGTACAAGTATCCTCGTGGCCTACTACTACACTGGCCATCATACTGCCTTTCATCCATGGCTAAAATTATTTCTGGGGCCATCCATCATGGTGTTGCCATAGACGATTTGGCGTTGGAATCCATGGAAATCGACTCATGGTCAGCAAGCTTCACATGGCCTGGTTCTGTCTGAAAGATACTTGCTGCTTTGATATCTCTATGGATAATGGTTAGAGAATGTAAGGAAGCTAATCCCTGGAGAGCTGTGGAGAGGGTTCAGTGGCAGCAGAGTTAGGGGCACCTCCACCTTGTACATAGCTACTTGCTTTTCATTCCGAGTTGATGCTCCAAGGGAATGGTTTAGGGATGCTCAGGAACTTGGGAACCCTCATTTAAGTTTGGTGTAGGATCACCATCCAGAGACAACCAGCCAAAGGAGGAGCTGGCATTAGAGATGTCAGACCGAGTCTGACGAGCTAGTACAGGCAGAACAGGCAGCTTAGGCACATGGTACCCATCATGCTCATTCCTCAGGGCCCGTGCTGATGTGGGCTGTGGCCAGTTTCCCTTCTCAAAGGTACTGTTTTCTGTTACAGATAGAGCTTGGGACTGGATGTCATATATCGCCTCATATGGGCAGGTGTCAATCTGCTGGTCACAGTCAGACGCTCATGAACTCTGGGTGCCTCTAAAGGCCGTTTGAGCTCTAATCTGAACCACCTCTGCCTAGATGTGGGGGTCATAGATTGGAAGAAGCAGGTCTCTGAACAGGTCAACCCAGAAGATCCTGTAAGAAGTTTTTAGGAACAGCCTGGCCTGGAATCTCAGCTGGGTCCAATATTGATTTTCCCCAGACTCCAGCCCCATTTTCAGATTGTGTTTCTTTCCCTGGCTCTGTACACAGAGCCAGGGTGCTCGGGGGTGTGCTATGGCTATGGGATCACTGAATCAGTGGGGGCCTGGGCCTCTCGTTCCCCTTCTGGTAGTCCCTCTAGGGTACCCAAGCATTGATCTGTGCTGAGGCTCTGATGGAATGTACTGATACTATAGGACCTTTAGCTTCTCAATGGTAATTCATTCCATGATGAAAACCAGGCTCTGACATAAGGGAGGGGGACATTCCTAGACTCTCCACTGTAAGTAGCCTGGCTTACACCGTGGAGATGACAAGAGACCCAACCTTAAACCAAGTGGAAAATCTGGACCAGCATAACAGGTTAAACTCTGACCTCTACAAAATTTGAAATATAGATGCCTATGTAAAATGAGAAGAGACTATATTGAAAATTCTATATAAAAACAAAAAAGATTTGCATTTCCCTGATCACTAAGGAGGTTGAGCATGACCTTAAGTGTCTTCTGGCCATTCGAAGTTCATCTGTTGTGAATTCTCTGTTCAGATCAGTACCCATTTTTTAATTGGGTTAATTAGAGTTTTAGTGTCTAGTTTCTTGAGTTCTTTGTATATTCTGGAGATCAGACCTTTGTCTGATGAGGGGTTGGTGAAGATCTTCTCCCAGTCAGAAGGCAGCCTTTTTGTCTTACTGACAGTGTCCTTTGCTTTACAGAAGCTTCTCAGTTTCAGCAGGTCCCATTTATTCATTGTTTCTCTTATTGTCTGTGCTGCTGGGGTCCTACTTAGGAAGTGGCCTCCTGTGCCTATATCTTGTAGACTACTTCCCACTTTCTCTTCTATCACGTTCAAAGTGGACAGATTGATGTTGATGTCTTTAATCCATTTGGACTTGAGTTTTGTGCCAGGTGATAGATATGGATCTATTTTCATTCTTCTACAGGTTGACATCCAGTTATGCCAGCACCATTTGTTAAAGACGCTTTCCTTCTTCCATTGTATACCTTTAGCTCCCTTGTCAAAAATTAGGTGTTCGTAGGTTTGAGGGTTAGTATCTGGGTCTTCTATTCGATTCCATAGGTCGACTTCTCTATTCTTATGCCAATACCAAGCTGTTTTCAATACTGTAGCTCTGTAATAGAGTTTGAAGTCAGGGATAGTAATGCCTCCAGAAGTTCCTTTATTGTATAAGATTGTTTTGGCTATCCAAAGAACTCAAGAAACTAGACACTAAAACTCTAATTAACCCAATTAAAAAATGGGGTACTGAACTGAACAGAGAATTCACAACAGATGAACTTCGAATGGCTAAAAATTCACAACAGATGAACTTCGAATGGCTAAAAAGCACTTAAGGTCATACTCAATCTCCTTAGCGATCAGGGAAATGCAAATCAAAACCACTTTGAGATACCATCTTACACCTGTCAGAATAGCTAAAGTTAAAAACACCAATGATAACCTATGCTGGAGGGGATGTGGAATGAGGGGAACAATCATCCATTGTTGGTGGGAATGCAAACTTGTGCAGCCACTTTGGAAATCAGTGTGGAGGTTTCTCAGGAAACTGGGAGTCAACCTCCCTCAGGACCCAGCAATTCCACTCTTGGGAATATACCCTAGAGATGCCCAAACATACTACAAAAGCGTTTGTTCAACTATGTTCATAGCAGCACTATTTGTAATAGCCAGAACCTGGAAACAGCCTAGGTGCCCCTCAATAGAAGAATGGTTAAAAAAGGTGTGGAACATATACACATTAGAGTTTTACTCAGCGGTAAAAAATAATGACATCTTGAATTTTGCATGCAAATGGATGGACATAGAAAATGCTTTACTGAGTGAGGTAAGCCAGACCCAAAAAGAGGAACACGGTATGTATTCACTCATAAGTGGATTCTAACCATAATTAAAGGTCTTTGAGCCTATTATTCGTGATCCTAGAGAAGCTAAATAAGAAGACGAACCTGATGAAGATTATTTACCTATCCGCCAGGAGGTAGGAAATAGTCAAGAGTCCCAGGTAACCTTGGGTGCATGGGGGGAGTGGGAGGGTTGATGGAAGGGGAGAGGGTTAGAGAGAAGGGAGTAGGGGAGGAATGGAGAAAGCTCGGTTGACCGAGATGGGGGGAAGGGAGGAAGGATGAATGTGGGATCAGGGAAGAATATATTTCAACTAAGGGAGTCATATTAGAGTTTACAGGAAACTTGATTATATATGGGATCCCAGGTCCAAGGAGAGATCCCCAGATTGTTCTCTGGACAGAGGAGGGGGTGCCTGAACCGGCCTTGGCCCGTGACCATACTGATGAATATTTTGCTTATCACCATAGATCCCTCATCTGGCGTTGGATGACGATACAGATGGAGGCCCGCGTTGGAGCACCGAACTGAGCCCCCCAAGATCCAAACGAGGAGCAAAAGGAGGAAGAAAATGACGAAGGACTGCGAGGGATACTATCACCCACTGATACAAGGGGTCGGATCTAATGAGAGTTTACCAAGGCCAGATGGACCGTGACTGAACGAGCATGTGATCCAACCAGATTCTCTGAATGTGGCCGGATTTTCTGAATGTGGCTGACCTGCAGTCTTTCCGAGAAGCCATTGACAATGACACTGGGACTGGTTTCCTCTGCATATACTGGATTTTTGGGATCCAGTCTGTTTGGATGCTCACCTTCCTGGACCTGGAGTGAGGGGGGAGGAACTTGGACTTCCCACAGGGCAGGAGACCCTGACTTCCCTAGGGGACAAAGAGGGAGGAGGAGAGGGAGGGGGGAGTGGGAGGGCGTTGGGAGGAGGGGCATAAATGGAAACTTTTTATAATTTAATAAAATTACAAAAAAAAGATTGATGTAAATGTGGAGTTTTCAGAAGAGGCATTATCTCCTTTAATAAAACTGAATTCTGGTCAGGATTATAACTTGAAGCTGAGATGGCATCATCCTATAAACCAGTTAAAGTACTTTCAACAAAGACTAAAACTGAGATGAAGGAGCCAAAGGCTGTGAGGCAGAACAGGAATGAGCCCACATGGAAACAGTGCACTGCAGATGGGTGGAACCTGCACCATCTTCTATTGTCCAGGAGACAGGATGCAGTACCGCTTGAGAGGCTGGGGCGATGCAGGTAGACACGTTATGAAAGCAGCTGGTCTGATGCAGGCAAGAGAAAAGGTCAGCCGATCCTTCTGGTGTCGTGGAATGGAAACAGCACTAAGTGCATTTGCTATCAGACAATAATGTGCTGTTTTCTCATTCTAATACCTGACTACTTGAGGGTCTCCCCAAATGGCTGCTTTTCTTGACAAGGTCTCTGTGTCTCAGGCTGTTCTTGAACTAAGTAAGCTCCTGCCTCCCTCTCTTGAGTCCACGGTGCAGGAAGGTGCACCAGGTCTGCACAGGAAATGAAAGCACAGCACATATCGCTTCACTCAGACAAAGCTCAGCCTCTTCCTGTCATCATTCGCGTGAATGAGGCTGGCGGTTCCTGCTCCTCAGGGACTGGAGTCCAGCTCAGGTATGGCCTCAGCCTCAGCTAGGCTCCATCTTCCTGTGAGCACCTCAGCCCTGAGCTATGCCTCTGCTTCTCTGTTTTTCATTTCACTGTGTTTAGATGCACATTTAAAATTTACTCTCATCTTTAGTTTTTTATAAACCTGTTTATTTTACATCCTAGTGGCAGCCTTCCTCCCCTATCCTTTCCCCCTGGTCTGTCTCTCCCACTCCCCTTTCACACCCTCAATTCCCTCCTCTTCTGTCCCCATCCAGGAAAGGGCAGGGCTCCTAGGAGTACCAACATATTATGCCATATCAAGTTGCAGTAAGACTAAGCACCTACCCCCACACTGTTTATTAAAATAGCAAGGTGACCCAGTATGAGGAGTGGAGTCCCGAAAACTAATTCAAGACTCAGAGACAGTCCCTTGTTCTTTAGTTAGGATCTCATGAGAGGTCCAAGCGTTACAACTATAACATATATGCAGAACGCCTAGGTCAGTCTTATGCAGGCTCCCTGGTTATCAGTTCAGTCCATGAGTCCCTATGAGCCCTGCTTAGTTGATCCTGTGAGCCTTTCCTTGGTGTCCTTGACATCTTTGGGTCCTGCACTTTTTTTTCCTCCTCCGCAGGACTTCTGAGCAATACCTAATATTTGGCTGTGGGTCTCTTCATCTGCCTCCTTCAGTTGTGGGATGATGTCTCTTGGATGACAAATGGGCTAGGCACCATTGTGGTCACAGGCTTCAGCCAGTTTAGGCTACTTATCCACTATTGCTAGTGGTCTAACTTGGGGTCTTTCTCATAAACTCCTGGGAGATTCCCTGCACCAGGATTCTCCCAACCCCAAAAATGCCCCACAGTGATCTCCATCAGCACTCTCTCTTACCATACCCCATCCTGACTGCTCATGTTCCCTTCCCCCACTTGCCCCCAATTCACTCATGAAATCTCTTCTATTTCCCCTTTCCAGGGACATCTGGATGTCATCCCATGAATCCTCTTTGTTACTTAGTCTCTCTCTGGGTCTGTGAATTGTAGCACAGTTATCCTTTGTTTTAGAGCTAATGTTCACTTAAGAATGAGTACAAACCAAGTTTTTCTTTTTTCATCTGGGCTGCCTCATTCAGGATGATTTTATCTAGATCCATATACTTGCCTTTAAATTTCCTGGTGTTCTCGTTTTAAACAACTAAGTAAACAAGGGACATCTAGGTTGTTTCCAAGTAATGGCTATAAGATATAAAGCTGCCATGAATATAGTTGAGCAAGTGTTCTTGTGGTACAATGAGCATCCTTTGGTTATATGCCCAAGGGCAGTAGAGCTGGGTTTTGTGGTAGGTGATTCTCATTCTCCTGAGGAACCACCCATGACTTTTCAAGTGGCTGTACAACTATGTATTCCCACCAGCAATGGAGGAGGGTTCCCCTGCTCCACCTCTATAGTATTGAGGAGCAGCAAACTGCTTCCTGCCTGGCTCCCAGCCACCCAGCTATCTTAACCCCTGAAATAACCACATGGAAATTGTATTAATTTAAACACTGCCTGTCCATTAGTTCTAACTTCTTATTAGCTAACTCTTACATATTCATTTTACCCATATCTAGTAACTTGTGTATCACCACGGGGTCATGGCTTACCGGGAAAGATTTACCATGTCTGACCTGTCGGCTGGCTCCATGAAAACTCTATTTTACTCTGCCCTCTTTCCCTCAGCATTCTGTTCTATTTACTTCGTCAATCTAAGTTTTGTCCTATCAAAAGTCCAAGGCAGTTTTCTTTATTCAATCAAAGAAAGCACCACATAGAAAGAAGACCCTCCTACACCACACATCTTCTCTAGTTTGAGTTGTTGCTTGTGATTATGATCTTGGCCATTCTGACAGGTATAAGGTGGAATCTTAGAGTCATTTTGATTTGTGTTTCCCTGATGGCTAAGGATGTTGAAGTCTCCATAAGTGTTTCTTGGCCATTTGAGATTCTTCTGTTTAGATTCTCTGTTTAGATGTATACTCCATTTGTTTATATGGTTACTTGGATTGTTGATATCTAGTTTCTTGAGTTCTTTATACATTTTGGAAATCAGCCCAATGAACATCATAGAATTAATCTCAAACTCATTTGCACAGGAAGCAACTTCCTCATGAGAATACCGATGCCACAGGCACTAAGATGGAAAATTAGTAAATGGAACCTCATGAACTTGAAAAGTTTCTGAAATGTAAAGGACACCTTCAATAGGGCAAAACGGCAGCCAAAGAATGGGGAAAGACTTCCGCAAACCATCATCTGGCAGAGGACTGATTTCCAAACTTTACTCACTTCTTGAATTCTGAAATAGATTTCAGAAATCAGAGAACAGAGAAGTCAACAATACTTGGAAACCAGGTACTCCATGGGAGGACTGGCACAGGAACAGGCTCTTAGTCTACATGATGGAAGAGGACCCTCAAAGCCAGGGGATGTCATGTGACACCCATATCTCCACAAGCCAGAGACGCAACACAGGGAATCAAATTGGTATGAATTAAATCTAAGGAGTAAAATGAGCAAAGTTAGGGTTGTCTTTTTGGTGAAAACTTTCTTTTTTTTTTCATGGGAGGCATTTAGTGGGAAGGTACAAGGCACACAGTCCTGCCCGTGGGTTACAGTCAGGGAGGGGGAGGGGAATAAATAATCATCAGACGGGGTGAACACAGGCTTCTTTTCCTGACGACTGGGGCGGAGGTCCAGCTCAGCAGACCTGGATCATCATCGAAGTTACCATGTTATCAAAGGCCCTTGACTGGATGCGGTCTCCGGGGTTGTAGAAGGGGTTGCACATCACATCTGTGTAAGAGTTATGCAGCTTCCGGAACATACTGCGGATCTCATTGTCTCGGAGGGCTGTATTGGAGGAATCCACCACCATGACAAATTTCACCTTGGAATTGGTCACGTAATCATATACCTTGTAGTCCTCAGTTGGATAGAGCAGGCCCAGGTACAGCTCCCTCTGGTCCACCAGTGCCTTCCCCATGGCTGAGATCTTCTCATCTACCACATCCAGGGACGTGTGCACCATGTAGTGGAACTTGAGCTCATCCTCTGTGGGAGTGCTGCGGATGTACAGAGGGTAATTCTCCTTGGCGATCACCGCGATGCACACCGCCATATTGGCAGGCCGTGCGCCGCATCATGTCGGTGAAAACTTTCTACTCCATGGGAAAATTGACCCATGGGGAGGCTGCCTGTCATTTATTTAAAGACAGAATTCTCCTATGACCATCAACTTATAGGAGGCCCAGTAGGGCAACATCCCAAAACACATCATGGTGATGCAATTGGTCCAAATTTAGTCTAAGGAATAAGTGAGAAAACTTAGGGTTGTTGATTTGGTGCCTATTTTCTGATCCATCCTTAAAGTGTGGCAAAGCAGCTCAATAGCTTGTGCACAGCCCTCCCCAGATGCCTATTATCCAGCACAGCGTAAGTACTGTGACAGGCAGGCATGGTGCTCCACTGAGATGCCACATTTCCGTGCTCCACACTGGGACCTTGTCAACATCGACACACACTAAGATTACAAATGGATGAGATACATTAAAACCCCCACTATCTAAGTTTGTTCAGAATCTCCTCAGGCAGAATCCTTCCCTGCCACATCCATCTGGGTAAGTGCTCTGCACACAGGTGCAGACTCAGAAGGTGGTCGGGTCCAGGCAGGCTGTGGGAGGAGTAGAAGTGGGGCTCAGGGAGGTTTTCAGCATCTTCAGAGGAGACACTGAGCTCTGACAGCCCCTCTGCACAGGGGACAGTGTACTGCATGAGTGAGGGTTCACACTGTAGGATATGTGTTCCTGTAATTTAGAATCTCCTGTTGCTTATATTGCATTAACTTTAAGCCTGTATTTTTAATGTGAAGATTCATGTTGACTGTGTCAGCATTCATATTATTTGTGTGTGCTTTTACAAGCATATCATCAGAGAATTGACATTTCTTTTTCACATTTTAATTATAAATCCTCTTAGCCTCTGTGATTGTCATATCCCAAATACGAGTATTATAAGTGACATTTGAAGATTGGGTAATTAAAATAATTTGGGGATCCTTTGAAGTGAGTCCCACCCAATTTTCATATCTTAGAGAATACTCTCTTATTGCTACAAAGCTTATATCCATGTTTTCTTGTTATATTTGTGTCTCTCAGTTCATCTTCAGAAGTTACCAACTGGTGGTGCTCGGGCCTGCCCAGACTTTAGAAGTTAAGAAATGTCAGCGAGGGATCATGGAGATGAGGCTGCTGACAACGAAACACTGAGCACACAGAGAATATGATGATCTCTCTGGACCTTGAGGAACCAGGAATTGGTAAGTGCAGAGCTTTGGGAAAGCAATCTTTATGTTCTAATAGCTGAAATAAAAATCACTTGCAATTCCTCTGCCAGGGGAAATTCATGCCCCTTCCTCTCTTCAGAGAAGCCGACGGGACAGACTGTCTCATCCATTTCCTTTGCTCTGTGCATAGCTTTCATATTTTTCCAAACTGAACCTTTCTCTAGAGAGACAAAGCCATAACTCCATACTTTTATTGTTACTCACAGTGCATGAGACAAGGAGGGCAAAGCCACTTAGGGAGAAAGCCAGTTTCAGCTGTGACTGTGGGGAGGGTCAGGACAGGTTCTTTGCAGCCCATGTGAGTTTCCCAGAGCTGAAAGTGGCGTCTGTGGCCAAGCTTGGCAGATTTCTCTCTCATATTAAAGGAAAGCTGCTCTACTTCAGTTTCTGGAGGAGTATTCAAACACTTAGTGAGCATTCTGGCTGCAGGTTTGAGCCCTGGAATGGCCTATAAGCATTTCAATTACAAAAATAAATGTGAGGTCTAATTTCGGCAGTTTTGCAGAAATAGTTGTCATTTCTTAGCCCAAATATTTCTTGTGATTTTGCTCATCCTATTACTGATGCTGATTTACTTCATGGCCTCTCTGAACACAGAGCTGGCATCTGCTTGGTGGTGGTTTGCCTTTCCTGATACACCAACCTCTCTCTAGTGTAGTTCCAGCTTTGCAGGTCGAACTGTGCAACACACAGAGGATACTGTTCTTCCCTCCTCCTAAGCCCACATTCATGAGGCAGGAGCAGTTTCCTTTTCCAGACCACCCAATGCATTGTTTATTGTCTCCCAGCAGGGCTGAGAATGACAACCACATTCATTCTAAAGGTGTGTTGCTGGATTTTGAACATAGTGTAAACTTGAGATTGTGTTAATTAAATAAAAACCTGAAGTCAGGAGGTGGAACCAGTTGCTAATTGACAGGGATTAACCATAGAGGGTAAAGAGAGAGGGCATTTGTAAAATCAGAAGATTTAAATTTAGATAAAAGCAGGAAAGGTGAGCTGTATTCAGAAGGCAAAAACAAGGGTACAGTTTTATAAAATTAAGGGTGGACTTTATCCCTCAGCCCTGACATAAACCATGCTCTGTTTGCTTTCAACACCAGATGATGGGTGGGTGAACACATACTACAGAGGACAAAGCAGCCTTTACTCCTGCCTTTCTTTGCAGTGCACCCACTGGGGCGTAGCCACCCATCATGCACTAGGGACTAGGGAATGCAAAGGTTTCTTCCTTTCCTTCCACTCTCCACGTCCCTTCAGAACACAAGTTCAGGTCATTGTCCTGACCTCTGGTCACCGTTTTGAGGCCTCTTTGATGATGTCATTGACCTCAGGTTGACATGATTTGGGTAAAGACAGAATGATGCAGTATCTACAGTCATGGCTTCCTGGCTATGTTCACTACGGGGGAGGGGGGGAGTTCTAGCTCTGTTGCCCTGGGCAGTGAAGCTTTCACAGCCATTTCTAGCAGAAAATGCCCAGGATCCTTCTGGAAATTTCTTCATCTCAGTGTGTTTTCTTTTTCTTCTCTTCTTCTCTTAAGCCTCTGTCCTCTTCCCTAATAGGGCCTTTCACATGGTACCTATTTCACAAAGGCCCATCATCGGTTTTCTTAAGCCCTTCTATTCAGAATACCAACCTTCTCTCTTTGCATGATACAATAGCCATTACATCGCCATCCCAGAATATTCCCTCCCAAGTTCCATGTTTGAGAAGTGCCTCTTAAATCACCTTGCTGAGGTCATAGAATATCTGTTGTGTCTGCTGATCACAAAGACCATGCTGAGCTGGGCAGATGTGAACTGAAGTGCATGATCTGGGAGGGTAGAACAGGCTATGAGAGTTTGTTTCCTCAAGGGTGCACAATTCAGAGAATTCTCTCTATGACAGTGACACATTAGCCAAGATGGCAGCATCTTTCTTTACAGGGCTTACTTTGTAATATGTAAAGAATTTGACACTATGCATGATTTGATGTAGAAATTGAATGGACGCAATAGGGTGTCCTGCAAAATGTGGATGTAGTGTGTAACTAGAGGGAGTTGTGTGTCTCCTGGCAAACTGGTACCCATCATTATAGGAAATTATGTCCCCTGTGCTTTGTAGAAAGGAAGAGAACTTTCTCCTGCTGCTGTGAAATTCCACCTACAGAAAAGCTCTTTCAGTTGTTTCAAACCAGGGTTCTCTGAAGTCAAGATGTTGAGAATATCACAGAAGGATCAAGGCCTCTCCACCTGCTTTGCTTTCTGAAGAACTTAAGGTTTCAGGACAGTGGTTTCTGAAGTGACAATGAACATGAGGTTTTATAGGTAATGAGACACAGCACACAGGAGTTTGACAATGAGTTGTCTGTATAAGAATAAAGGTTTTCTCTCTCCCTTCTTCTCTTTCTCGCTCTTCTCTTTGTTCTTTATTCTTTTATGAACTAAAAAGAGCTCAGTAAGAACTGGGTATTCTTCAGTAATACCATGCTACATACCAAGGCTAAAATGTATGTTTCAGATTAGCTTGGCTTTAGATTTTTATTTTATTTGTTTAGTTGTTTTTGTTTATATATGTATTGTAAATAAATGAATGTTTAGTCTCCATGTACATCTGCACATCAAAACCAGGTGTCAGATCCCATCGGGCTAAAGATAAAGACAGTTGTGAGCCACTATGTGGCTACTGGAAATTGAACTTGCGACCTCTGGTAGAGCAGCCAGTTCTCTAAATAGCTGAGCAATCTCTACTGCCCAGAATTTTAGCTTATTTTAATTGAGAATGGGTGTGTGTGTTCATACATGTATGCAGAAAATTATTTTCCTCCTCTTTACTTGGGAAAATTGATCATTTCATTCCTTCCCTTCTCCTCCATTGAATGGGACCTGAGAAATACCTTTATATGTTATTGGAACAATCACAATTAAATGGAAATAATTTAATAAAACTATTCAGCCAAGATGCTATTGCTATACAAAATACCCAGTATATTTATCTGGCAAATTAATTAACTCTTCTTGTGATACTATAGAATTTTTGGATTTGGATATTGTCTTTACAAAATATTTTTGCCAATCACAATTCTGAATTTTTAAATGAACATGTATGTTTATGGATTTTAATATGTTTTCTTCTCCTTAATACCAGAAGCTCCAGTCACATGGTCTAAATTATTATACAATAGCTTCATTTTATAACCTTAACTTTTAAAATAATATTTCTTTTAATGCCATCTCACTGGACAAACTATAATATGTTAGTACTCTTTTGTGTGCTAGAAAAACATTGTAGAGTTGGTTCTCTCCTACCTTCCCATGGGTGCTGAGGACTGACTCAGGATCAAGCTTTCATATCCACTGTCTAAAGTTGTGATCCTCCTGTCTCCACCTCTTAGGACTAGCCCACCTGCATGCACCACCACACATGTCTTTGTTGGTTGCATCACCTGCTTTGTATGGATGATGCTACATGAATTTAAACACATGTATTCTATTAGAAACATTCCGCCAACAGACCATTTTACAAACTTCCTGGTAGAAATTTTAGACTCATGACCTTTGAGTCTGGAGAAATAACAGCACTTGCTTGCAGAAGAAATGGCATCAGGATCCTAAGGAGTTCAGCTTTCATGTTGTCTTGGGTGCTTTTCCTTTCTCTGGAACCACATGATAGAATATCCCTGAAGCTACTACAATGGTACTTCTGTTTGAATTCACATAGAGTCAATCTGAATTCTCATACTAAATGAGAAAAACATTAGAACCTGTGTTTGGCTAATAATTGATAGTGACCAATAGTTTGCTTGTACTGAAACATGGTCAAGTTGAACAGAGAAACAGCAGGAGTCAAAAAAAGCACAATGAAGCTCTGTAGAGGTTTGTAAAGATGTTACATTGCCCTCACTTTCTTCCCTTACTTCTGTATTTTTCATTTCAGGCAGAGACGGAGCTGAACAGTCATTAACAGAGCAGTATTGACTCTAGATTACTAAACACATAAGGCATACATGAGAAGGGCATCAGCCAACACTTCACAGAGACCATCATGTGCTGGACACACTTCATGACTGGTGTGGTAGACTTCCTTGCATGTCACTCATGATGTATTCCAGATACAGGAAAATGGCTGTCCACATGATCAACAGGAGGTGACGGGTACTCAGCCTCAGAGTCCACAAAGCTATGCTCTGAGACAATACCAAGTCACTGGGAGAATTTGAAGTAGTCTATTTGGGATCACAATTCTCAACATTTACAATAAATCTTTATTAAGAATATTTGGTAGTAAAGGAAAAGAACCAAGAGGGCACCGAAATTAATGACCTTGTCGTTGTCAAGCACATTGGGTGCTCTGTCCTGTTAAGGTGGCATTTCTACTTTATGCAGTCTTCATAATTCAAGTTCAACACAGAAGAGCTGCTTGCGTCCCTGAGGATGAGAACTCTGCACAGGAGAACAGGACAGTTCATAGGGAAGCTCTCACACAGCAGTGGGGACGGCAGTGAGCTCTGTGATGCACAGTTGTTGGTTTACATGAATGCCCATGGGCAAGGGAGCTCACAAAGGACAGAGAACCATGACACTGGGAAAGCACTAGGACAATGGGGACAAAGGGTGTCTTCTGAGGTTGGGGTGAGCTGACGTAGAGGATTCCAATGGAGAAACATAAACTGAGCTCAACTGGTTATGCATTCCCAAGGTGATAGCATTGTTTAAGATTCACAGTAAAGGCTGTATGGAATGAGGGATCTCTTGCTTTTTCCCACAAGGTTTACTCTGTGCTTCTTGACCGCATAAGATGAATCGGAAGAGGAAGCTGTACACTTACACTAACATTAGAAACATCTTCTTCTCTGAGATAAGCATTGGGATCTCAGGCAACAGTGTCCTTCTCCTCTTCCATGTCCTCACACTCAGTAGTGAGCACAAGCCCAGACTCACTGACTTGCCCATTGACTTCTTGGCTGTAATCCACCTACTGATGCTGCTGGTTGCAAGCATCATAGCTACTGATATTTTCATGTTTCATCAAGGATGGGACGACATCACATGTAAATCCCTTTTCTTCTTATACAGATTTTTGAGGGGTCTCTCTGTTTGTGCCACCTGCTGGCTGAGTGTGCTCCAGGCCATCACTCTCAGCCCCAGAAACTCCTGCTTAGTAAAGTGCAAAAGAAAATTATCCCCATGTCACAACTTGTGGTCCTTGTTTGCCCTTTGTTCTGTCTATTCATCCATTGCCACTTACCTTTTCATTTCCATGGTTAAGTCCCCTAATGTGACCTCAGACCACCTACTGTATATGACTGAATCCTGCGCTCTCGTACATTTCAGTTTCCCAATGAAATACGTAATGTCCACATTGTTTATCTTCAGGGACGTTTTTGTTATGGGTATCATGATCCTCTCCAGCGGGTATATGCTGATTCTCCTGTGCAGGCACAAGAAACAGGTCCAGCATCTTCACAGCACCAGCTTTTCTCCAAAAGCATCACTAGAGCAAAGGGCCTCCCGGACCATCCTGCTGCTCTTGTGCTTCTTTGTGGTCATGTGTATCTTGGATAGCTTTATGACATTCTCAAGGCATATGTTCAAAGATGATCCAATATTCTACCTTATCCTGATTCTTGTGGGCCATAGCTATGCCTCCGTCAGTCCATTTGTGTTCATCAGCACTGAAAAGGATATAATTGGCATTTTAAGGTCCATGTGTGAGAAGAAAGTGAGCAGACTGTAATATCACAGCTTACACAAAGAAGTGGGTTTTCGCCATGCATAAGCACCTATAATAACAGGATATAGAGATAGGAGGATCTTCGGGTTCTGGTACTCAATAGACAGGATGTGGTGTTAGTGAGAGTCTTTGTCTAGATGGAAAGGAATACAGGAAAAGAGAAGAACACCTGCAGTATGAATCTAATTGTTATTAATAATAAAAACCCAGAGGCATATATAGGGGTTAATGCTGAAGACCAGAGAAGCAGGGTGCCAGTCATTAGGGAGATCTTTTCCCTTTAGCAATACTGAAACTGAAAGGGTGATCCTTCCCTCAGACTGCATCTCCAGACTGCCTCTGTCTTCACCAAACCACAGAGTTTATGACAGAGTCAAGCATATTCAAAATTCTTCGCAAAGTATTTATACTTGAATCAACTTATATGTCATACAAGTAATTGATGAGCTGCCCATTGATCTCTTGGCCCTAATCCACATATTATAGCTTCTGATCCCTGCAGTCATAGCTACAGACATTTTTATTTACTGGTGGGGACAGGAACATTATATGTAAATTCCTTCTCTACTTGTACGGAATTTATGGGGCCTCTCCCTGTGTACCACCAGCCTGCTTAGAGTCCTCCAGGCTATCATCCTTGGTTCCAGAAGCTCCTGTTAAGCAAAGTCAAGCACAAATTTCCCTATCAACTCTCATTGCTCTTCTACCCATGAGTTTCTCCTATAGGTCCATTGGCCATCACTCCTTCGGGTCATTTATGACCACACACATTTTGACCTTGGGTAACTATATGTATGATACCCAATCCTAGTATCTTTTACCCGTGAGTTATGTCATGCGAAGTACATTTTCCACAGTGCTGGCACTCAGAGAAACCTTTCTTATTAGTCTCATGGCCTTCTCCAGTGGGTGCATGCTAATTCTCCTGTGCAGGCACAAGAAGCTGTCCCAGCATCTTCACAGCACCAGACTATGTCCAAAATCATCTCCAGAGATAAGGGACACCCAGACCATCCTGCTGCTCTTGAGCATCTTTGTGCTGATGTCCATCCTGGACAGCATTGACTAGTGGTCAAAAACTATGTTCCTGGATGATCGAACGTTTTACTGCATCCAACCCTTTGTAGTCCATAGCTATGCCACTGTCAGTCCTTTGGTGTTTATGAGCACTGAAAAACACATATATCTTTTTTGATGTCCCTGTGTGAGAGGCTGACATATGTCTGAATATTCAATGTTTGCAAGTTCCTTTAAGAAGAGCTAATGTGATAACATTAGAGCTGTCAGTCATGGCATAGTGTCTACATGATTTGGTGTACACGAAAGTATGAAATTGTGATTTTTCTATTAGAATTATTTACTTAAAGCTATGTGATGGCAAATATGTAACAGGAAATTAAACCATGTGCTCTTGGAGATGTGATAAGACTTATATCTTTTATCATACATGTAAGATACATGATATATAACATTGTTTTTTATCTATCTATCTTTCTCTATATATGAATGTATATATACATAACAATGAGTCTTTAAGTGAGTCCTGAGAGAAGGAAGGTTCTTACATACTAAGTCAGGAACTTGAACAATCTTCTGACCCAGGGGGAAGCCCGGTTGAAGCTAGAATAGCCTCTGGGTAGCCAACCCCAGCAAGACATGTGGGAAATGCGGATAGGCCCAGGTACACAAAAGTAAGCCTGATTATAAATTTTGGCCATAAATGGTGTTATTTACAGCCGAGAGCACACACCATTCGGGGGGTGGAAGGCAGAAGCCAGCGCCATCTTTAAGGTGCGGCACAAAGCAGCTCTCTACAGTTCCCCCTTTTTGTTTTAGACGCCACAGGTAAGAGTAGAGGCCTGCTCTCCGTGAAACAAGAGCCCTGTATTGATCCTCGTTAGGTGTCTTCCATGCAAAGAGTGCCAGACTGGCTCGATGCCATTTTTCAGAGGTGGGATCTTGGGCATCAACCCATATGCAGTCAGGTGTGCTGTTCTCAAAGTCAGCAAAAAGCCGTTCTTGAGTGCATTGTCTTGCCTTGCACCCTGAATGTGTCAAATTACCTTTTCATGGTGGCTAACCATGCTTGGAGGTATTGGCCAGCCTCTATGGCTGTAAAGGCTTGTATTATCATGGCTGCATTGTGAGTCTGGGAGTCTTTAATCCGACAGATACACCATAGACAGGCTAGAGAGACCAACACCAGAAAGCCAGCTAACGCTCCCAAGCCCGTCCATTCCTTCAGATGATTCATGGCTGTGGAGATCCAGGATGAGAGTTCTTCGGCCATTCCAGCATCCACTTGAGTAGAATTCATGGTAACACTGACCATCCTCAGCTGCTCCATCATGGTATCAGATTCTCCAGTCCCATTACCTAAGAGATAACTAGACAACAGTTTAGACAAATTTGCAGCATGGGTAACTTTTTCATATTGTATGCTAGTCACACAGAGTCCAGCATATTTACTCTTGTAGTCAAACACTCTGGCACCCACACCGGATCTTGTTGGTACTGTGGGAAAATACAAACAGAGTCTCGTGCCCATGTCAGCATGGGATCGGGTCGCGCCAGAGCCCTGTCAGGATATCCTTTCACTTGACCATCCCTTTAGCAGGGCCATGGGGGTCCTAATGTCTATCAGCTGCAGAACAACCTTGAGCATCCAAATTTAAAAAATTTATAGTAAATAAAGCAAGGGAAAGTCTCTCTTTCGGGGTCCGACTGTGGCCTATTCCCCCTTTTTGTTTTTGTAGATATTTTTTTAGTGTGTGGTGTGCATACTCCATAATTCCTTGTCCTTGAGGATTGTATGGCAATCCATGAATAAGCTATATCTCTATTTGTAGACAAAAGGAGGCAAACATTTGACCTGTGTAAGCTGGTCCATTATCAGTCTTTAATTGTTGAGGCTTGTCCCAAGCAGCCCAAGCTTTTAGGCAATGAGCAATGACATTGTGTGCCTTTTTTCAGTCAGAGGCCTGGTGTGTATTATGCCTGAACAGGTGTCCATAGACATATGTATATATTTTATATTTTTAAACTTAGATATATGTGTCATATCCATTTGTCAAATTTTTAGAGGAAGTAGACCCTGTGGATTTACTCCAATACTGGGTGGATGTTGATGAGTCATATATTGAGAGCAATCTAAACTCATTTGTTGAGCATCTGCTCGAGAGAGGTGAAATTTTTGCTGTAATGCTTTAGCATTAACATGAAACGCTTTATACAAAGCTCTTGCCTTATCCAAGGTAGAACTCATGAATATACATTCCATTCTAGTCCATTGATCAACTATATCTTTTTTTTTATTTAAGGGTTCTGGCAGATCTGTATGGGCTCTAACAAGCTGGATGTAAAAGCAAATTCTTTTTTGCCAAATTAAATGTAATTGTTGAAATAAAAGGCACATTGGGACACCTTCTTCTCTTCCCCCCCTCCCCTCTGGAGCCACAAGATCTCCCCAGAGCTGCTCCCTTGCACGCTGGGCCTGGGCTGTGGGCTCAGTCTGGCAGGGGCAGTTCCGGTGCTTTGAGAGCCTGCCTGAGGACAGGCAAGCCCTGTCTCAGCTCAATCACATTCCTGGCCAGCAAGAGAGAGTGAACTTCTAGCAGACTTCCATTGGAGGAGGGGTGAGTTTTCTCCTGGCCCGAGGGCTTCGGCTAGGAGGAATTCAGTCTTTCCCCGCCTCCCTTGACTTTCTGGTCACCCTGCAGTGGCAGCTCCTCCCTGCAGAGCTCTCCTGTCCCAGCCTTTATTCAGGCACACCTTCCTCTCTTCCCCCCTTCCCTCTGGGGCCACAAGATCTCCCCAGAGCAACTCCCTTGCTCGCTGGACCTGGGTTGTGAGTGCAACCCGCTAGTTGGGAGTGCCCGTGTTTCAATAGACTGCCTGAGGAAAAGAAGGCCTTCTGTCAGTGAAGTCCCTGCCAAACAAGGGAACCTGACCTGCTACTAGAAGATTCAGTAGAGAGCATTTGAAGGAAGAGATGGGCAAACGCCAAGGCAAAAACTCCTCCAACAATCTAAAAAACAACATGAAAACACCAGAACCCAATGACCCTACAATAGAAGGACTTGAACCTCTTAATTCAGAAGAAGCAGGAAAAAATGCCATTATGAAAGCAATAGAGTCCCTTAAACAGGATATGAATAACTCCCTTAAAGAACTGGATGAGAAATATAACAAAAAGATTGAAGAAATGAGTAAAGAAATGGATGAAAAATATAACAAAAAGATCAAAGAAATGAGTAAATTCATGAATGATACACTGGGAAACCAAGAAAAAACAATCAAACAGGTAATGGAAACAGTTCAAGAATTGAAAACTGAAATGGAGGCAATGAAGAAAACACAAAACGAGAACCGGCTGGATATGGAAAATCTAGGTAAACGAACAGAGACTACAGAATCAAGCATAACCAATAGGATACAAGAGATGGAAGAATGAATCTCAGAGTTTGAAGATACCATAGAGAAAATAAATGCTCTGATAAAAGAAAACAGCAAATTCAACAAATTCTCATCACAAAACATTCAAGAAATCTGGGACACAATAAAAAAAAACCAAATCTAAGATTAATAGGGATTGAAGAAGGAGAAGAACTGCAGATCAAAGGACCAGAAAATATATTCAACAAAATTATAGAAGAAAACTTTCCCAATCTAAAGAATGATATTCCTATGAAGGTTCAAGAAGCATACAGAACACCAAATAGGCTTGATCAAAAAAAATCCCCTCACCATATAATAATCAAAACACAAAACATACAGATTAAAGAAAGAATATTAAGAGCTGCAAAGGAAAAAGGTCAAGTAACTTATAAAGGTAAACCTATCAGACTTACACTGGACTTCTCTATGGAAATGATGAAAGCCAGAAGGTCCTGGATAGAGGTACTGCAGAAACTAAGAGACCATGGATGCAAGCCCAGACTACTATACCCAGCCAAGCTATCATTCACTATCAATGGAGAAAACAAAATATTCCAGGATAAAAACAAATTTAAACAATTCGCAGCCACAAACCCAGCCTTACAGAAAGTAATAGAGGGAAAATTGCAACCCAAGGAATCCAACATTGCCAGCACTGCTTACAATAACTCAGACATCTAGCGACCCTTCACAAGCTTAACTCAAGGAAGGGACACATACAAACTCTATTAATCAAACAAACAAAAAATAATAATAACCGGAGTCAACAACCACTGGTTATTAATATCACTTAATATTAATGGACTCAATTCACCTATGAAAAGGCACAGACTAAGAGACTGGATACGGAAACAGGATCCAACATTCTGCTGTTTACAAGAAACACACCTCAACCACAAAGACAGACATCTACTCAGAGTGAAGGGTTGGGAAAAGGTTTTTCAAGCAAACGGACCTAAGAAACAAGCAGGTATGGCCATTCTAATCTCCAACAAAATTGACTTCAAACTAAAATCAATCAGAAGAGATGGAGATGGATATTTTATGCTCATAACAGGAACAATTCATCAGGAGGAAGTCTCAATCCTGAATATCTACGCCCCTAATATAAAGCCTCCTACTTATGTAAAAGAAACACTTCTAGAACTCAAGGCAGTCATCAAACCACACACACTAATAGTAGGAGACTTCAACACTCCTCTCTCACCAATGGACAGGTCAATCAGACAGAAACTTAACAGAGAAATAAGAGAATTATTGGAGGTATTGAATCAAATGGACTTAACAGACATCTATAGAACATTCCACCCAAATAGGAAAGAATATACCTTCTTCTCTGCAGCTCATGGAACCTTCTCGAAAATTGACCAAATACTTGGTAACAAAGCAAACTTCCACAGATACAAAAAAATATTAGTAACCACCTGTGTCTTGTCAGACCACCATGGATTAAAGTTAGAATTCAACAACAATGCTACCCCCAGGAAGCGAACACACTCATGGAAGTTGAACTATCAACTGTTATATCACCCCTGGGTCAAGGAAGAAATAAAGAAAGAAATTAAAGTCTTCCTTGAATTTAATGAAAATAAAGACACAACATACTCAAACCTATGGGACACTATGAAAGCAGTGCTAAGAGGAAAGTTCATAGCACTAAGTGCCCAATTAAAGAAAACGGAGAAAGCACACATTGGAGACTTAATAGCACACTTGAAAGCTCTCGAAAAAAAAGAAGCTGATTCACCCAGGAGGAGTAGAAGACTGGAAATAATAAAACTGAGGGCTGAAATCAACAAAATAGAAACACAGAAAACAATCCAAAGAATCAATGAATCAAAAAGCTGGTTCTTGGAGAAAATCAACAAGATCCACAAGCCCCTATCCAAATTAATCAAACGGAAGAGAGAGAACATGCAAATTAATAAGATCAGAAATGAAAAGGGGGCATAACCACAGACACAAGGAAATTCAGAGAATCATTAGATCTTACTACGAAAATTTATATGCCACAAAGTTGGAAAATGTAAAAGAAGTGGACATTTTTTTAGATAAGTACCATATACCAAAGTTGAACCAAGACCAGGTGAACAATCTAAATAGACCGGTCATTCGTGAAGAATTAGAAGCTGTTATTAAAAATCTCCCTACCAAAAAAAGCCCAGGACCAGATGGTTTCAATGCAGAATTCTACCGGAACTTCCAGGAAAAGCTAATACCTATACTCCTTAATGTATTTCACAATATAGAAACAGAAGAATCATTGCCAAACTCTTTTTATGAAGCTACAGTTACCCTGATACCAAAACCACAGAAAGACACAACCAGGAAAGAGAATTAGAGACCAATATCACTCATGAACATTGCTGCAAAAATACTCAATAAAATACTGGCAACCCGAATCCAAGAATACATTAGAAAAATTATCCATTATGATCAAGTGGGCTTCATCCCAGAGATGCAGGGTTGGTTCAACATACGCAAATCTATCAATATAATCCATCATATAAATAAACTGAAAGAAAAAAATCATATGATCATTTCATTGGATGCGGAAAAAGCATTTGACAAAATTCAATACCCCTTTATGATAAAGGTGTTAGAGAGACTGGGGATACAAGGATCATACCTAAATATAATAAAAGCAATATATAGTAAGCCATCAGCTAACATCAAATTGAATGGAGAGAAACTCAAATCCTTTCCACTAAAATCAGGAACACGACAAGGCTGTCCACTCTCACCATTCCTCTTCAATATAGTGCTTGAAGTTCTAGCAATAGCAATAAGACAACATAAGGGGATCAAGGGGATTCAAATTGGAAAAGAAGAAGTTAAACTCTCGTTATTTGCAGACGATATGATAGTGTACATAAGCGACCCTAAAAACTCTACCAAAGAACTCCTACAGCTGATAAACACCTTTAGTAATGTGGCAGGATACAAGATCAACTCCAAAAAATCGGTTGCCCTCCTATACACAAAGGATAAAGAAGCAGAGAGGGAAATCAGAGAAACATCACCTTTCATGATAGCCACAAATAGCATAAAATATCTTGGGGTAACTCTAACCAAGGAAGTGAAAGACCTATTTGACAAGAACTTTAAGTCTTTGAAGAAAAAAATTGAGGAGGATACCAGAAAATGTAAAGACCTTCCCTGCTCTTGGATTGGGAGAATCAACATAGTAAAAATGGCAATTCAACCAAAAGCAATCTATAGATTCAATGCAATTCCCATCAAAATCCCATCAAACTTCTTCACAGACCTTGAGAGAACAATAATCAAGTTTATACGGCAAAACAAAAAACCCAGGATAGGCAAAACAATCGTATACAATAAATGAACTTCTGGAGGCATTACCATCCCTGACTTCAAACTCTATTACAGAGCAACAGTATTGAAAACAGCTTGGTATTGGCATAACAACAGAGAAGTCGACCTATGGAATCGAATAGAAGACCCGGGTATTAATCCACAAACTTAGGAACACCTGATTTTTGACAAGGGAGCTAAAGCTATACAATGGAAGAAGGATAGCATCTTTAACAAATGGTGCTGGCATAACTGGATGTCAACCCATAGAAGAATGAAAATAGATCCATATCTATCACCATGCACAAAACTCAGGTCCAAATGGATTAAAGACATCAACATTAATCCGACCACTTTGAACCTGATAGAAGAGAAAGTGGGAAGTAGTCTACAAGATATAGGCACAGGAGACCACTTCCTAAGCAGAACCCCAGGAGTGCAGACAATAAGAGAAACAATAAATAAATGGGACCTACTGAAACTGAGAAGCTTCTGTAAAGCAAAGGACACTGTCAGTAAGACGAAAAGACTACCTTCTGACTGGGAAAAGATCTTCACAAACCCTTCAACAGACAAAGGTCTGATCTCAAAAATATATAAAGAACTCAAGAAACTAGACACTAAAACTCTAATTAACCCAATTAAAAAATGGGGTACTGAACTGAACAGAGAATTCACAACAGATGAACTTCGAATGGCTAAAAAGCACTTAAGGTCATACTCAATCTCCTTAGCGATCAGGGAAATGCAAATCAAAACAACTTTGAGATATCATCTTACACCTGTCAGAATAGCTAAACTCAAAAACACCAATGATAGCCTATGCTGGAGAGGATGTGGAATGAGGGGAACACTCATCCATTGTTGGTGGGAATGCAAACTTGTGCAGCCACTGTGGAAATCAGTGTGGCGGTTTCTCAGGAAACTGGGAGTCAACCTCCCTCAGGACCCAGCAATTCCACTCTTGGGAATATACCCTAGAGATTCCCTAACATACTACAAAAGCATTTGTTCTACTATGTTCATAGCAGCACTATTTGTAATAGCCAGAACCTGGAAACAGCCTAGGTGCCCCTCAATAGAAGAATGGTTAAAAAAGGTGTGGAACATATACACATTAGAGTTTTACTCAGCGGTAAAAAACAATGACGTCTTGAATTTTGCATGCAAATGGATGGAAATAGAAAACGCTTTACTGAGTGAGGTAAGCCAGACCCAAAAAGAGGAACATGGTATGTATTCACTCATAAGTGGATTCTAACCATAATTAAAGGTCTTTGAGCCTATTATTCATGATCCTAGAGAAGCTAAATAAGAAGATGAACCTGATGAAGATTATTTAGCTATCCACCAGGAGGTAGGAAATAGACAAGAGTCCCAGGTAACCTCGGGTGCATTGGGGTGGGTGGGAGGGTTGTTGGAAGGGGAGAGGGTTAGAGAGAAGGGAGTAGGGGAGAAATGGGGAAAGATCGTGGGACTGGGATGGGGGGAGGGAGAAGAATAGATATGGGATCAGGCAAGTATATACCTCAACTAAGGGAATCATTTTAGGGTTTACAAGAGACTTGATTATAAAGGGGATCCCAGGTCCAAGGAGAGATCCCCAGATGTTTCTCTGGACAGAGGAGAGGGTGCCTGAACCGGCCTTGGCCTACAACCATACTGATGAATATTTTGCATATCACCATAGAACCCTCATCTGGCGATGGATGGAGATGGAGGCGGAGACCCACGTTGGAACACTGGACCTAGCTCCCTAGATCCAAATGAGAGGCAGAAGGAAAGAGAACGTGAGCAAAGAAGGCAAGGGCAGAGGAAACCTTCATCCGACGTTGGATGGCGATACAGACGGAGACCCATATTGGAGCACCGGACTGAGCACTCCACGGTCCAAATGAGGAGCAGAAGGATGAAGAAAATAAAAAAAGTCATCAGGACTGCGAGGGATGCGAGCACCCATTGATACCAGGGGACTGATATAATGAGAGTTCACCAAGGCCTGTTGGACTGGGACTGAACGAGGACGTGATCCAACCAGATTCTCTGAATGTGGCTGGCCCGTAGCCTTTCTGAAAAGCCATTGACAATGACACTGGGACTTGCTTCCTCTGCGTATACTGGATTTTGGCGATCCAGTCTGTTTGGACTCTCACCTTCCCTGGACCTGGAGGGAGGGGGGAGGAACTTGAACTTCCCACAGGGCGGGAAACCCTGACTGCTCTAGGGGATGGAGAGGGAGGAGGAGAGGGAGTGGGGGGAGTGGGAGGGTGTTGGGAGGAGGGGCTGAAATGGAAACTTTTATAATTTAATAAAAAAAAGGCACATTGGACTGGAACTTTTAATAGGTCCAACTATTTTTTAAAATTTTATGGGCGTTAACACCATACATGGAATCTGATATTAGATTAAATGCATAAGGGCAAACTTTAAAGACTTTAACCATAATTTGTAACTCTACAATCTGAGGGGAGCCAGGTTGAAACTGATGTATTACAGGTTTTTGTTTATCTATCATATATATCCCATAGTCTGTCTTAGATCCGATTGTAAATACATTTGGGGCCATTGAAATAGGCTGTGATGATGTTATTTTAGGAAATATCATAGGATGTTCCTTAAAAAATCCCAACAACAGATGTTTGCGATAATAATTATCTATGTTGTCATCAAAACTATATTGCAAAATAGCCCAATCATCTATCGTAGCACACAAGATCTTAACTTGATGGCTGGAATAAGGCACTATAATGGTGGTGGGGGCAGTTCCAAAATATTGTAAACATTGTTGAATCCCAGTCAGGGCTAAAGTTGCCATAGCAGTAGGCTAATGCTCAAGAGATTTGGCTGGAGATTTTTTTTCTTTTTAAGTTTATTAAATTATAAATGTTTCCATTTCCGCCCCTCCTCCCAACACCCTCCCACTTCCCCCACTCCCTCTCCTCCTCCCTCTCCATCCCTAAGAGCAGTCAGGGTTTCCTGCCCTGTGGGAAGTTCAAGTTCCTCCCCCCTCCCTCCAGGTCCAGGAAGGTGAGTATCCAAACAGACTGGATCCCAAGAATCCAGTATATGTAGAGGAAACAAGTCCCAGTGTCATTGTCAATGGCTTTTCAGAAAGACTCCGGGCCAACCTTCATCCGACTTTGGATGGCGATACAGACGGAGACCCATATTGGAGCACCGGACGGAACCCTCCACGGTCCAAATGAGGAGCAGAAGGATGAAGAAAATGAAAAAAGAAATCAGGACTGCGACGGGCGCCATCACCCACTGATACAAGGAGACTGATCTAATGAGAGTTCACCAAGGCCAGCTGGACTGGAACTGAATGAGCACGTGATCTAACCAGATTCTCTGAATGTGGCCGGATTCTCTGGCTGGAGATATTTTGGGATAAATCCAAAGCAATGGCCCGTTTTGCCATAACAACCCTGTAGGTTGGTGATATGAAGGAAGAATGCACAAAACGATATCTTGACCCTCTTGAACCCTTTGTAAAAAGGCATTTTGTAATCTACTCTCCACCTTTTTCAATGCCTCTTGTGCCTCATTAGTCAGTTGCCTTGGAGAATCCAAAGTGGAATCTCCATTTAAAACATTATATAAGGGTTTTAACTCATAATTTGGCAACTTCAAATAAAATCTAAGCCAATTTATATCACCTAACAATTTTTGGAAATCATTTAAGGTCCTTAAATTATCTTTTCTCAATTCTACCTTTTGTGGAATAATTTGCTTTTTACAAATTTGTGCTCCTAGATAATTGACAATCTTATCTTTTTGTACCTTTTTAGGGACTATAGATAGTCCCTTCTTTTTAAGCAATTTAATTAACTCCATATAGGCCTGGTCCAGCATCTGTTTGCCTTTAGCAGCCTTGTGTCAGCTGAACCATTGTTGTCACTAAGCCTGCATTTGTAAGCGGCCCCCCAATTCTCTACAAACCTTTAGCCATGCCTCAAGGCCTCGACTTTTGTAAGGGGTTATAGCATTTTTGCATATTTTTGTGCATTGTTTATACACCAGCTGTTTTATCAGTGACATAGCCTGATCTGAATCCCCGAAAAGCCTGCCTGCTGCCTCAACGATGCGAGCGGCAAAGTTTGAGAATGGCTCAGTGGAGCCCTGCAGGATCTTAGTAAGATTGTCATTCACTTCTCCCTGTTTGGACAGGGCCTTCCAGGCTTTAATGCAAATTTTATTAATCTGTTTAAAGACTTGAGCTGGGTAACCGGTCTGCTGATTGGCAAAGCGACCCTGGCCAAGTAGCATGTCCCTGTCCCAAGCATGGTTTCCTGTTGCTTGATTGGCAGCCACTTCCTTGTTTGCAAACTCTATCAAAAAGGCTCTCCATTCTAGATATTGTCCTGGGCCCCATGATTATGGTTAAAAAGATATAAAGAACCAGAAGAGGAAACACATTTTGCCCCAGGAAACAATGCCATTTCTCTTCCTAAATTGAAATCAGCCAGTCCCTGAACATGGAAAATGTACCAATAAGAGCCTCAGTTTGTCACTGGCAGTTGGAAATTCCCCTCAGGCCTGGAAATCCTCTTTACCTCATCAGAGGGCAGCCACTTCCAAGTCTGGAATTCTAGAATTTTTGCTCATGCCACTAAGGGGCAGCCAATCACAATACACTCCTTTTTTCCCCTGCTCTGTGTCTCTCTCTGTAAGGAGCCGTCAGGACATCACCATTATGGCGCTGGCAGTACTTCAGCATGGAGGTAAACAAATCCTTTTGAAGTTGCCGCTCACCCTTGGTCTCATTTGCGTAACTGAGCCTTGTTCCCTAGCCCAAAGCCCCAAACTTCAGCGGAATGGTATTCACCAATCAGGACAGTTTCCGAGCCTCTCCACCCTAGAAAAGCAGCCTCCTTTGGGTTTTTCGCTCTCTCTCACTTCACGCTATCCCTTCAACCGAGAGGCTCCAATAAAGTGTGATTTGGGAAGAATCCTCAATTTCATGGTCATTCTTGCTTGCTGGTCAAGCAGCGGGCCACATCTGGTGCTGTGGAACCCGGGAAGCCGGACAAGGACAACATCGGTCTTCAGCGAGAGAGCAGAGAATTCAGAACCCGACACACTGAGCGGTGAAAGAAAATCCTCCAGGTGAAGAGCTGATTGCTGAGGCTGGTCCAGAGTGGTAATGTTTGTATTCGTTCTTCTCTGCTGTTTTGGGCTGTGCTGCTATTAACCAGGTTGTGAATGTCTTTGCTGCTGTGACTGCGTCTAGTCAAAAGTAAAAGTAAGTCCGCAGTAGATCAAGCGGCATTTTTCTAAAAAGAACGTAAACTCCCTTGTAAGTAAAAAGGGGGGTTCTTTAGCCCAGGGGGTAAGTGTGTACCATGGACAATTCTTATGGAGCCACCTCAAGCCCGAGTGAGATCTATGGCTCAATCCAAGCGCTTTTGAGGCAGCGTGGTTTAAAGATCTCTTCCGGGATGGTCTCTACCATTGTTAAAGACATTGATAAGATCTCACCCTGGTTTGCAGCTTCAGGTGACTTAACTTTGCCATTATGGAACAAATTAGGCAGGGATTTGGAACAAGCTGAAAGAGAAGGAAGGATTGGAAGAGGCACACTTCCTCTTTGGAGGATGGTGCGGGACTGCTTGAAGGAAGGACATAATACCGATATATTAAAGCAGGGTCGCAAGGCATTACAGAAACATCAAGACAGCTTTTCAGAATCAGATCAGAAGGAGGAAGAAAAAGATAGGCCTAAAAGGAAAAAGGAAAAAATAAAAGAACAGGATCCAGAAATAGCAACAAGAGAAAAGGGAAAGAGAAGCCCCATAAGTTTAGTGGTGAAGGAGTTTATAGATTTAGATTTATCAGAGGAGGAGGAGCTTGAAGATGCAGCTGCTAGGTCTGAGAAAGAGTGAGGTAGTCGGAGGCAGGCCAATGATAATGTGTTTATGAAGGAGGATGGAAGATTCGAGGTGCCCATAGCTTCTGCTCCTTCCCCATTTGCCCCTCCACCCATGTACTCGCCGGTGGCTACAGAGGGCTATAGTTTCATAGGGAAGCAAACTTGGTCGCGTCTGGCGACTGCTTTCCCTGTGTTTGGAGAGCCACAGAATCATAATATGTGGTATGAACCAGTACCTTATAAACAGCTTAAGGATTTGGTTGAGGCTGCTAAAAGTTATGGAGTAACTGCCAATTACACCATCACCCTATTGAGAAGGATTGCTGCAGTAGTGCTGACTCCCACAGATTGGCAGGCGATTGCAAGGGCAGCCCTTCCATCGGGGCAGTTCCTGGATTTTAAATCTATCATCCAGGACAGAGTTCAAGTCCAAGCATGCATAAACATGCAAAGTGGCCACCCAGAGTGGACAGCCGACATGCTTCTTGGACAAGAACCGTTTGCTGGAAATCAGGTTAATTATCCTTTTGAGGTTTATCAGCAGGTTAATGATGTTCATTATAGAGCATGGAAATCACGCCCTAATAAAGGTGAAACAGCTGGTAACTTAACCAAGATTATTCAAGGTGCTGCAGAGCCATTCTCTGATTATGTGGCTAGAATGACAGAGGCAGCTGAAAGAATGTTTGGGAATTTAGACACGTCCATGCCTTTTGTCCAGCAGATAATTTTCGAACAAAGCACCAAGGAATGTCAAAGAGCAATAGTTCCAGTAAAGGGGAAAGGATTAGAAGCCTGGATCAAAGCCTGCCGTGAAGTTGGGGGGCCTTTGACCAATGCAGGACTGGCAGCTGCTGTGCTTGCTGCCGCTAGAGATGCCAGGGGAGACAAGGGAAAGGCATGCTTTAAATGCGGGCAGTTGGGACATTTTAAAAAACAATGTCCCAATAGTAATAATGCCTCAGATTCTTCAGGGCCCTCAGCTGTAACATCACAGAGGCAGCCAGGCACTTGCCTCAGGTGCAAGAAAGGGAAGCACTGGGCTAATGAGTGCAGATCAGTTAAAGATATAAATGGACAACTTATTCCTCAGGCTGTTCAGTCATTGTCAAAAAACGGATTGAGGGGCCCATGCTCCCAGGGCCCAAAAATATTTGGGGCAATTCAGAGCTCAATGGCAGTCCCCGCTATGACTCCATCATCCCAACAGGAAGGGCAACCAAGGGCTCCGCAGGGCTGGACCTCCGTGCCACCTCCGAACTGGTATTAACTCAGGATATGGGAGTTCAGGTCATAGAAACAGACGTATTCGGATCATTAGAAGAAGACACTGTTGGCATAGTCCTGGGACATTCATCCTCACTTATGAAGGGCCTGATAGTCCATCCTGGAGTCATAGACCCTGCTTATGAAGGCTGCATTAAGATTCTTTGCCATTCTCTGTATGGGGTAATTTCCATCGCCCTTGGAGACAGAGTGGCTCAACTCTTGGTTCTGCCTTCAGGGCATAATAAACTTCCAGCGGAAGGGCTTGTCCTAAAGGATAAAAGCCTTGGTTCCGCAGGAATGGATTTGGCTTGTTTATCCTTGGAGCTTGATCAGCGGCCAATTTTAAATTTGGAAATAGAAGGAAAGGTTTTTTCAGGCCTGGTGGATACTGGAGCTGATCGCAGTATTATCAGATCCCAGGCATGGCCAAAACGCTGGCCTTTGCAACAAGCCTTCCAGTCCCTTCAAGGTCTGGGATATGCACAAACTCCGCATATAAGTGCTAAGGAGTTAGTCTGGAGAACAGAGGATCAGAAAGGGACTTTTCAGCCTTTTGTAGTTGATTTGCCCATCAACCTGTGGGGCCGGGATGTGCAGTCTCAAATGAGACTGAGACTTACAAATGATTACTCTGATGCCAGTAAACAAATGATGGCACGTCAGGGCTATGTTCCCAATAAGGGACTTGGTAAATGTCTCCAAGGTAGACAGAATCCTGTTGAGACTGTCTCCAAACTAGATAGAAAAGGCTTTGGTTTTTCATAGGGGCCACTGAAGTCGTAGCTTCCAGACAAAAGATAATGCCCATCCCTTGGCTAATAGATAAGCTGGTGTGGGTCCCTCAGTGGCCCCTTTCCTTAAAGAAGCTGGAAGCTGCAAAACAATTAGTACAAGAACAGTTAAAACTAGGACATTTAGAACATTCTGTATCACGTTGGAATATGCCTATTTTTGTAATCAAAAAGACTTCTGGAGGTTGGAGGTTGCTGCATGACCTTAGGGTGGTCAATGCACAGATGCAAGTCATGGCCCCAGCCCAACAGGGCCTCCCATTGCTTTCGGCTATACCAAAGAATTGGCCAGTAATGTCCTTGGACATCAAGGACTGTTTCTTTTCAATTCCCCTGTGCCCTCAGGACTGGGAAAGGTTTGCATTTACTCTTCCTTCTGTTAACAATGAACAACCCAATGCTCGTTTTCAATGGAAATCCTTGCCCCAGGGAATGGCCAATAGTGTTCTCATGTGTCAGCTGTATGTAGATGCAGCATTGAGTCCTGTTAGAAAGCAATTTCCTACTGTCAAGATCGTCCATTACATGGATGACGTATTGTTAACTGCCCCCCATCAGGGAACCCTGAAAGAAGTTTTCCAAAAGGTTACATCCCTTTTGGAGGAGCAAGGACTCTACATAGCCTCAAATAAAGTACAGACATCTTCAGTGGTGAAGTTTCTGGGGACTATCATCACCCCTGAAAGCATCAGGCCTCAGAAAGTGCTTATTCGCACCCATCACCTTAAAACTCTTAATGATTTTCAGTAGTTGCTGGGGGATATAAATTGGATGAGAGGATATTTAAATGTACCTCGGTCTGAGCTTTTGCCTTTATTTTCCATCTTAGAAGGCAATCCTGTCCCACACTATCCTCGCCAGCAAAAACCACGCAGAACACTAGGATCCTTCTGCAGGAATGGCTTTAATACCCCTTGGGAGAGCGAGCATCAGCCAACATGGCCGGGGACCCCGGACAAGGTGAACCCCACCCTATATAAAGGAAGCAATCCTTGCTTCGGACGTGTCACTCTTGGATGGGTCAACTGTCCATAATCCCATGTGAATGCCTCGGAAGTAGGCGGGGACAGCAGTGGTGGAAAGATACCAACACGTGTGCGCTTTCTTGCTCACCTGGCGGTGAAGCCGGATGTCAGCGCCATCTTGTGATGGAGAATGTGGCTGTGGCCCTCTACATCTCCCCCTAATTTTACTTCTTTGCAGAAAGGCAACTCCCTCAGAAGGTAAAGATAGAGGTCGCACTTCCCAAAATGGAAACATTAAAATGGGCTTACATGGAATCTGCCCCTAGGCTCATGACACCTGGAATTTATCCGGCCTGCCCTCTGCCATTTTTCTGGGAAAGGGAAATATACGGCAGGAAACCCTTATGCAGGGCGACTTATCTCTCAGAGAGGGCCATTCTCTGTGCGATGCTTTTTTCAGCTCGACAACCTTCAGGGCTAGCTAAGCCAAGCACTCCACCCTGTGCCATGGACCACAGTCCTAGGGGTGCAGGAGCTGGTTGGCTTAAACCTTACTGCTTTAACATAGATAACCACACATCAGTAGAGGCTCCCTGTTCCAGGGCAGCCAGCGCTGTGCAAAAACCACTTTGTCCCTAAGACTTTGGGATTTGAGTCAGCAGACCATCCAGAGGAGAAACACTATTCCATAGCGTAGGACCATTCCAAAACATTTCCACCCCCACCCATTCTTTGAAGTAGGGGATGAAAGACACGACCCAGGACTGGAATCCTATGGCCAAGCTTATAAATCATCTCTAGGACGGTAGGGGGGGGGCAGAGTCTTATTGGTTGTAAAAAATCAAGGAAACACCGCCATCCTATGGCTGACTGGTAACAGCTTCAGGAAAGCTGAGAGTGTCCTCCACCGGTGCTCTGTCATCCATCCGCAAAATGGCAGGAGGAACAGCAGCCAGGTCCTCAGGCGAATCCGTGTGTTGTGGATCACTCTTCACTGTTCGGGTCAATCGCTCTGGCAGCCAGAATGGGCTTTCTTGATCCTGTGGGAAGACACAAACAGCTCCCCTGGATCTCAATAAGATGGGATCCGGGCCTTTCCATTCATTAGAAAGCACGTCTTTCCACTTAACCAAATCTTTGGGCCGCTGCGGATCCGAACAATGTTGTGTTGCAGCATTTTGGCCATTATCATCCAGATTTAAAAAATTTATGGTGAACAGAGCCATGGCAATGGCCACCCTTGGCGTCGGGGGCAGCTCTGTCAATATTCCCCCTTTCTGTTTAAGTAGATAAGATTTGAGTGTGCGATGCGCCCGCTCTACGATACCTTGTCCCTGGGGGTTATAAGGCAGGCCTGTAATGTGGGTGACCTGCATCTGTGCACAGAATTGCTTAAACTTTTGAGAAGTATAGGCAGGCCCATTATCCGTTTTTAAAGATGTGGGCTTGCCCCAAGCACTCCATGCCTCAAGGCAATGTTGAATGACATAAGAGGTTTTTTCTCCTGTAAGTGGTGTGGCATGAATAATGCCAGAGCATGTGTCAATCGACACATGCACATACTGGTTTTCCAAAGGCAGTGATATGAGTTACGTCCATCTGCCATATTTGCAAGGGCGTAATCCCTCTGGGGTTCATGCCAGTGTGTCTGATAGGAAGAAACTGGCAACAACTGTGACATTGGGTTACAATATCGCGAGCCTCTTTTCTGGTAAGTGAAAAACGTTTGCGCAGGGTTTCAGCTGTAACATGAAAATTATCATGAAAGGTTTTAGTGGTCTGCAACGGGGAGGCAAGAGCTATCGCAGCAAGCTGCATAGCACGATCAGCCAGGTCATTACCCAAACTCATTGGGCCTGGAAGCCCTGAATGTGCTCTTATGTGTGTGATAAAAAATGGAGCTCTCCTATTTAGTAAGCAGTCCTGTATCCTCTGGAAAAGAGCTGCCACTGTACTAGTAGGTTTCATAATTCCAGCGGCCTCTAATAATTTAACAGCGTTAACCACATAGGCAGAATCAGAAACAATATTAAGGGGACAAGGAAATCTTTGAAGAACTTCTAAAACCACCATGCATTCCACCACCTGGGGCGAGGTGGCAGAAAAGTTCTTTGTATATATTTTAGATCCTACAACATAGGCTCCCACACCATTCTTGGAGCCATCTGTATTAACTGTCATCCCGTCTTTTAGCGGGGCAGAAGACGTAACTCGGGGAAACACAATGGGATGACATGCAGCGAACTGCAGCAGAGGGTGTTTGGGATAATGATTATCAATTTTCCCTGAAAAGGTGGTAACCAAAATGGCCCAATTGTCAGAGGTGGCGGCCAAGGTTTGTACCTGAGAGGAGGTATAGGGAATTATCATAACCTCTGGATGTTTACCAAAATGACTAACAGACATTTTAAGGCCTTTAAGGGCAATTTGAGCTATAGCGGCGGGATACCAATTAATACTTTTGTTAGGAGAAGCATGCGGATGGATCCACAGTAACGGTCCATTCTGCCATAACACAGCGGTGGGTAGCTTTCTTGTTTTAAACACACATAGAGCCAATGGTTGAGTTTCATCAATACAGCACAGCTGTGCCTCCTTAATGGATTCCTCCACTAGCAACAAGGCTGCTTCTGCTGCCGGTGTCAAGGCCCGAGGGGAGGTAATATGAATATACCCTTCCAAGATATCAAACAATGGCTTTAAATCAGCGGAGGGGATTTTTAAGAATGGTCGCAGCCAATTAATATCTCCTAACAACTTTTGGAAATCATTTAACATTCGCAAATCATCCCTATAAATTTTTATTTTTTGAGGCAGAATCTTTTCAGGAAGAATAACAGAACCTAAAAATTGGCCAGTATCTGCAATCTGGACCTTCTCAGTGGCTATTTGAAGACCCCATAGCTGTAAACTTTTAACGAGCAGCGGGTAGGCTTCCTTTAGGACCTGTAAGTCCTCATGACACATAAGTACATCATCCATATAATGAACCACGAGCAAACATGGAAACCGTTCACGAAGCGGTTTAAGAGCCTCCTGCACAAACATCTGACAGATGGTCGGACTGAGGCACATACCCTGAGGTAGGGTTTTCCACTGAAAACGTTTATCAGGCTCTATATGATTAATTGAAGGAACAGTAAAAGCAAAGCGGGGCCTATCAGCAGGATGCAATGGAATAGAAAAAAATCCTTAATATCTATTATTACCAGACTCCAATTTTTGGGCAAATCTGAAAGCACCGGGAGTCCTCGCTGCACAGGCCCAAAGAGGTGCATTTGTTCATTAACGGCTCTCAAATCATGCAGCGAGCGCCATCTTCTGGATTTCTTTCTAATGACAAAAATGGGTGTATTCCACGGAGAGGTGGATGGTTCTATGTGTCCCAGAGCCAACTGCTCATTAACTAGCTGATTCACTGCTTCCAGTTTTTCAGAAGTAAGTGGTCACTGGGGAACCCATACGGGGGTCTCTGTTTTCCACGGTTTGGGCCGTGCTGCCCCAGTGGCACCTAGGAAAAACCCAGGCCCTGTTTGCTGATATTAGGTTTAGGATTTATTGGCTCCCGTATTCCCTGCTGGGAGCGACCCAAGCCCTTTCCTGGCCTATGACCCATTCTGATCATTATATCTTGGGCCTGAGATGAATATGCATTAGATAAGCTCAATCCCATGCCCTGCATCACATCTCTTTCCCATAAGTTGATCGGCAGGGGGAGGACATACGGTGTAAAATATCCTGACTGCCCTTCATCTGTTTCCCAGGTTAGTCTGGTGGAGCTAATGGTGGGGTTTGCACTGTAGCTCAAGCCCTGTAGGGTGTGAGATGACTCAGTAACGGGCCAGGACTGTGGCCACCAGCACGATGAGATAACACTTTTGTCCGCGCCGGTGTCCAAAATGCCTTCGAAGCATTTACCATTGACCCAAAGGGGCAGTTTGGGTCGGTCTTGAAGGCTAACAACCAAGTAGGCTGAATCCTGTCCTGTTGACCCCATTAATTTATTCTCTGGCCTCTGGTGGATGTCTGCCGGGAGAAGCAGTAGTTGAGCTATCCTGTCTCCTTTACTGATGGAAAAAACTCCACTAGGGCAAGAGCATAGGGCTTGTATCTCGGCAGTGTGCTGACTATCAACAAGGCCTGGGTGTACGATTTACCCCTGTAGGGTAAACGAGCCACGTCCTAAAAGCAGGCCCACGCTTCCAGGGGGTAGGGGCTCAGGCATCTGCACAGGGACGGGCTGTACCCCCATTTGAGGCATCAATAAGAAGTCGGTGGAGGCACACAAGTCCATTCTTGTTCTGCCTCCGAGGGTCCCTCGGTCGTTGCCCTGATGAACTTGTTCCTATATTTTTGGGGGCCCTGGGACCGAGGACCCATCATCCCGTTTTTTGGATCATCAATCTGTGGGTTTCCTAATGGTGGAAGGATCTTACCATGGGCGTCCCTAACGGAGCGGCAGAGCTCCGCCCTATGATAACCTTTACCAAAGCGTGAGCAAAGCATAGGGGTCGCTCTCTCCTTTTCTGATGACCTACAGTCCCTTTTTAAGTGTCCTGGCTTCCCGCATTTAAAGCAAACTCTTGTGTCTGGCCCTTTAAAAGGGTGTTTTTGTGACTGCATGATGGCTGCAGCCAAACCTGCATTCGTCAGGGGTCCTAGTTCTCTACAGACCCTGAGCCAGTCCTGTAGACCTTTATTTTTCCTAGGGGCTATGGCGGCACAGCACTCCTGCGTGGCTTGCTCAAAGACGAGCTGCTCAATGAGGGGCGTGGCCATATCAGTATCACCAAAAATGCGTCCTGCTGCCTCAGTCATTCTTGCCACGAAATCTGAAAAAGGCTCCTGAGTCCCTTGTATAATCTTGGTGAGCGGAGTGCTCCCTTCTCCCTTTTTTGACAAGACTTTCCATGCTCTTACAGCTGTATCGGCTATCTGGTGGTAGGCACCATAAGGGTAGTTTGTCTGGGCAGTGGCATAGTGCCCTCGCCCAGTCAGGAGGTCAAATGTCCATTGCTGTTGTTCTAGAGTTAAGGCCTGAGCGTTAGCTCTGGCTTGTTCCTGGGCTGCCTCGTGCCACAGCGCTTTCCATTCCAAATATTGACCCATGCTGATGAGCAACGCTTTTGCAACTGCTTCCCAGTCCGCCAGAGTCATGGCAGATGAGGCCAATCTGTCCAACTGGGCTAAGGTAAAATTAGCAGTCACTCCATACTTTCTGACTGACTCTGCTAACTCTTTGATTTGGTTGTACTCCACAGGCACATGCACCCGCCCGTTTTCCCCTTCATAAACGGGGAAGGCCAAGTGTAGCTTTCTCTTGACCTTGTCAGGGATAAATGAAAAGGTCTTTGGCCCAAGGCGTTCCTCATAGGGAGGCGCCGAAGGGGCAATTGGGGGAGGGCGTAGCCTATAAGGAGGCGGATTGGCCGTTTGGAATGACCTCATGGCCCTGCCGCTGGCTAATTCTGCCTCCCCCTCTGTATCCAGTTCTCCTATCTCTTCTCCTGAGCCAGAACTTTCGTGCTCACTTTCATGGTCACTTTCAAGGTCACTTTCAATTTGCAGAGTTTCGAGCCCCTGCAGAGGATATAAACTACTGTTTTTTCCTTTTTTCTTATTATTGATATCAGAAAGCTTTTGGCCTTGTGGGCTAATGTTCTCCCCCATTTTTACTTTCTTAGAATCACTGGGGGGTCCTCTTTCCTTAATTTCTTTCCTCACACGCACGTTTAACCTCCCACTGCATTCAGTTTCTGATATTCTGTCCTGAATTTCCTCCGCCTTTGCAACAACCGCTTGGCAAGATTCATCTTTTAAGCAATTTCTGGCGGAAAATAAGAGAATTGCTAAGATAAGTATCAAGGCCTGTATGAAACCTTCCCAATGCGGAAACAAGTCAAGCTCAAAACCGAAAAATTCAGGAGCAGACATTACCTCTCTGATTATGCAGACCCACAGTTCTGAATCCTTCCTGAATCCAAGGTGAATCCAAGAGATCCCCGTAGGTGCGGTGGTCAGGATTCCTCGGCGTCCCAAGGGTTTCAGCACCAGATATCCCATGCTATCCTCGCCAGCAAGAACCACGCAGAACACTAGGATCCTTCTGCAGGAATGGCTTTAATACCCCTTGGGAGAGCGAGCATCAGCCAACATGGCCGGGGACCCCGGACAAGGTGAACCCCGCCCTATATAAAGGAAGCAGTCCTTGCTTCGGACGTGTCACTCTTGGATAGGTCAACTGTCCATAATCCCAGGTGAATGCCTCAGAAGTAGGCGGGGACAGCAGTGGTGGAAAGATACCAACACGTGTGCGCTTTCTTGCTCACCTGGCGGTGAAGCCAGATGTCAGCGCCATCTTGTGATGGAGAATGTGGCTGTGGCCCTCTACACAATACTGATATCTGTTCACCTAGAGTCATGACCCCAGCTGCAATGCAGGTGCTTAAAAGGGTAGAATCTGCTATTACTACAGTCCAATTACAGTGGGTGAATCCATCCTTACCAATCCTGCTATGCATTCTCAAAACAAAGAATTATCCCACTGGAGTGTTATGGCAAGATGGGCCCCTCTGGTGGATGCAGGGAAATTCCATGGGAGCAAGATCTGTTCAATATTATCCAGAATTGGTGGCTGGCCAAGCATTAATGGGAATAAAGCTTTGCTTAGCCTATTTCGCGAGAATGCCTGACAAGTTGATAGTTCCCTATACAATGGAACAGGTAGAGGTTTTGACAACCACGGTGGATGGCTGGGCTATCCTGCTTTGTGCATTCCCAAATGTTATTGACAATCATGTGCCAAGACACCCCTTGATAAATTTTGTGGAGAATTTCCCCAGGATTACCTCACCTCACCCATTAGAAGGAGCCTTAACAATCTATACAGATGGCTCCAAGATGGGGAAGGGGGCTTTGGTGGCAGGAAATGCTAAACCGGTGGTCTTTCAATCCCGGCCTGATTCCCCCCAAGTCACTGAGTGCTTGGTGGTTTTGGAGGTGTTTCAGAGATTTCTTGAGCCATTTAATTTAATTTCAGATTCACAATATGTGGTCAATGCTGTGGCCTCTCTTGAGGTTGCAGCCTCAATTCTCAGCTCAAGTACAGTATCCAATATTCTTTTACAAATACAAAAACATATTTTAAAAAGAGATAATCCCTTTTATGTTGCTCATATTCGAGCCCATTCTTTTGCCAGGATCTATGGTAGAGGCCAATGCTCAGGCTGATGGTGCTACTCGAGCACTAGCCCTTGTGGCTACAGATTCACTCCAGCTAGCTAGAAAAGTAGTGTCAGATTGTTGGGTTTGGAGGTTTAGGGGAATAGCTGGTAATTCTGGGAATAAGCAGAAGTAGGGCACAAGACAATTAAAGGCCCCTATTTTGCGTAGGGGTCTATGTTCACCAAGTGGATGGGAAAGGTTGGTTCTTGTAGGGAGCCACCTGGAGGCACAGGTGGTCCTGCAGTTTGGAGGTATACAAGTCCATACCTGGCTTAGCTACGTGGGGCTGAGAAACCTTGCCTGCACATGTGCAGACCAGCAGAATGGCATTAACCAATCAGGACAGCATTCAAGCCTCTCCACCATTTAAAAGCAGCTGCCTCTGGGCTCTGCTTCCTCTCTCTAAGCTTTCTCTTGTCCCTGCACTCTCTCTTCCCTTCCCCCAATTTTCCTCAATCGAGTGCTCCGAATAAAGACGTGATCAGGGAAGGAATTCTCGTTTTTCGTGGTGTTCATTCCTGCTGGTCAGGAAGCGCGCCGCAGGTTCTACAGTGGAAGAGTTGGTGGGGAGAATACCTCTAAAGATGCAACTAGATGCAATTTTGTTGGAGGCTGTTCCTGGCTGTCTAGTCTAGAAATAACTGCAAAGAAACTGTATTTATTAAATCACTGTGTGGTCTATTATAGCGCTAGCTTCTTATTGGCCAGCTCTGACATCCTAAACTAATCCATATCCATTAATCTGTGCATCATCATAATGTCGTGTCCTACCAGAGTAGTTCCAGTGGGCTCTAATGGAGACATCTGTCTCCCATGTGCATCTACATGGCATCTCACTGGCTCTCTCTCTCTCTCTCTCTCTCTCTCTCTCTCTCTCTCTCTCTCTCTCTCTCTTCTCTGCCTGTCTGCCTATCTGTCTCTCTCTCTCCAAATTTCCTGCTTCACGAGAAGTCTGCCAGATGCTGTGGACCTGTAGGCTGAAGATGGGTGACCCAATGATACAAAAGAACTTTGGGTAGCAGTTCAGGCAGCAAGATGGTTCTGTCATTTCTAGAGTTTAGGAAGTTGCTTACAATGCACTTCTTCTGTTAACTTAGGTAATATTATGTCCTTCTGGGGTCTTTGATGGAGTTGAAGAATAGATAGTTATAATTATAGTTTTTCTTAGCTACGATAAAAGATACATTTTAACTGTGATTCTTGCTTAATATTTGTTTCATTATATGTAATTTTACTATGTTAAAGTCAAAATCTTCCTTTAAACAGAAAAGGGGAAATGGTCTGGGAAGTCCTTCTGTATATTTGTTGCTTTTATTGGTTAATGAAGAAAGCAGTTTTGGCCAGTGACTTAGAAGAATAGAGCTAGGCAAGAAAACTAAACTGAATGCTGGGAGAATGAAGGCAGAGTCACTGAGAAGCCACGTGTATGCTCTCAGGAGACAGATGCATCAAAAATTATCCGGAATACACAGATTAAAGAAATGGGTTAATTTAAGATATAAGTGTTAGCCAGAATTACTTTTAAGCTATTGGTCAAAAGTATTACAATTAATAAGATTTCTGGATGATTATTATGGGAGTCTGGGTAGCCAGGAATCAAACAAGAAGTAGTGTTTGGTTAGCTTGGCAAGGTGGTTGCCTTACTGTGACAATAGAGAAACAAGAAGTTAAGGTATTCCCCAGAACTTCATCAGGATGGAAAAAGTGGCCCTGTATCGAGATGTAAGGAAATGTACCACCCAGATTCTGTGATAGCTCCCTGAGTCTTCCTGTTACAAACAATAGTAGTTTGGGCAAAGGAATATAGGTCCTGTTGTTCATCCATGGACAGACTAAGGAGGTTGACATAAGGGTATTCTGGGATTGACATACTCATGTTCTTCATGGCATGTGGACAGTCAATGCCTGAGTGTCCTTCTTGAGGGCACCTTAGATTTAGACTGGGTAGTTTATGACCTACCCTCCTGGGATCCTGGACCCAGTGAACATCCAGACCACATTTTTAACAAGGATGTGAAGGTTCTTGGCCTTTGTGCTTCTGCTTGGACCAGCTCAAAGTCTTTAGCCAAAATCAGGTACTTTTGTTTATGGGCTTTTTCATCTCTTCCGTGATGCACCTTAAAGGCCACAGCTAAAGCTTCTGACTGTGAAATCAGGGGTCCTCTCTGTAAATATTTAAGTTTAGCCTTAATAACAGGGAAACTACAAGAGAAGAAGTAGGTCATAAGAAGTTGCTTTCCATCTGGGGTCTCAGAATCCCGGTTCCTGTTGTGAGGGGGCCCCTGTATGGCAGTTGAGGAACTGACATATTTTTCCTGGGTGAAATTGTGGACCTTTTTATAATTTACTTCTTTAAAGGCAGCCATGTGGAGATCAGGTAGGAATGGGGCTGGTTTAGATCTGGGAGGTACAGGAGGTCCTGCAGCAGAGCAATTATGAATAGCAGGAGGACTAAGGGATGTCTCTGGACAGAAAGTGGATGTCAGGTAGAGTTGAAGTGGACCAACCTGTCACTGAGGAGGGTAAAGGGAAGTTGAAGATTTCAGAAGAGAGGGAGCTATGGGCTTTTTGTCTATAGGGGAGAGACTTATTCGCTGGATCAATTGTAATAGTTCCATTCTGTTCTGATTTAATAGCTAACAGGATCTTGGTGGGGAAAGAGAAGAGACAAAGAGAAGGCTTGGAGCTAAGGAACGAAAAAGCTTTAATATAGAGGGTGTCTTTTCATTTGCCCAATAGATCACAATAGTTATAAAGATCCTGAAGAATAATCAGATCTAGTCTGCCATTCATGAAATGGCAATTTAGATTGGTTATCTAAGGGATAGTGATGCCCAACTTTATTGAAAAGGTGAACAGGTTTAGGGGATTTCAAATTGTGTGCCATGTGTAAAGGCTTGAGATTTTCTAGGAGGCATCCCAAAAGGGAATGTAGGGTATGGAATGCTGAGGTCCCATGGATGAGAGAGGTTGGGAAGAGGTCACTGCTGCCTGTAGGTGCAGGCATTCTCTGAACTCAGGGAGGACTGAATAAGGACCAAGTCATTCAGATTGTCATCACACAACTCAATGGGTGTCAAATGTACCAAACTTAACCTTGTTAAGCAGGTGGGAGACTCAGGTGCTTGGTATCAGGGCTTCCATATAGATGAGATTTGAGAGAAAATAGGGTTTTAGAGGGAGGGTGTCATCCACAGGAAAGGACTGGGAAAAAGGGAGACTTCTGTGTCTTCTTTTTGTGGGAAGAGAGGAGGAGAGGAGAGGAAGGGATGCTATAACACATCTGGGCCTATGGAAACTGCCAGATTGCAGCTTCAAGGTTGGGGAGTATGGGCAGGTGAAGAGGACCAACTGTAGCTTCAAGGGCTGTGTCTGGGGTACCTCCACTTTCAAGAGTACTAGAGGGATGCAAGAAACTCAACAGTCTCTTCTCAGACCCATGGAAATGTTTGTACCAACAGAAGAGGGAACTCACTGAATCGTGGCTGTGAATGATATGCTGAATGATTGGTGAGCTAGAAGGTGAATGTATTGTAGATGGACTGGTGAGAGGGGACAGAGTCCCAGTGTGGTTCAGAGTCCAAGGTGAGAGCAGATTCACCAAGGAAGTATATCCCGGGTTTCAGCACCAAAAGGTAGGGATGTGTGAGTGTTATAGCTATGAGCTGCAAAGATATCAGGACGCCAGGCTCTACTTAGAGCAACAGTAGGACAACTCTGGAAGGGTATAGCCATAATAGGACAGTTCTGGAGGCTGGAGTCACAGTACGACAGCACAACCCTGGAGAAAAAGATGCAGACATATCTGGAATCCATGCTACCTAGAGCAACAATTGGATGGTCTGGAGATTGGAGTTACAATAGGGCAGTTCAACCCTGGAGTATAGAGCTTCAATAGGACAGCTCTGGAGGCTGGAGCCCCAGTAGGACAGATGATCCATGAAAGAATGGTGTCCTGACTTTATCAGGAAGCCAGACATTCTGAAGCTGGGGTGTCATGGGGGATGAACTTCCCACAGGATATTGCAGTTTTGATCCTTTCCTGGAGAGTTGCTACAGTTGATCTTTGCTCTGTCCCCCTAAGGGAACTTCCTAGCAGAGCTCTCAGCTTCTTCCTATGCATAGGAGTTACTTCTTGCACTAACACTCTGATAAAGGAGAAGCCTCTGTACAAACGTAGTAATCTCATCTGACTTCAGGGAACAACTGTTACTTTTTCTGATCAACCATGTGCAGTCCACTTTAAGGAACATTCCAGAAAGGTTTGTCTGTTCTTCTGTTCTGCTTAGCCTTGCTCAGCACCCCTAAGGGAGTGTCTCAGTAAGATTTTTCAGCTTATTACCCTAATGGATGTCCCACAAGGTTCTTCTATTCTGCACCAGTGAATGAAGATCATCACCTGAGTTTTTGAGAAAGCGATTTATTTGGGAGGAAGGAGTCCAAGAGAGAGGCTTCCTTGGGATGGGGGGCGGTAAAAGGCAACCTGCCTCCTACTGAACAGGCAGGCTTATGAAGGGTTTCTTAGGTATGGAGTTTTCCCAGGGAAAAGAGAGATTGGTTAGTTTTCTCTGCTCAGGGATTGGTGAGTTGAGTTGGTCAGGGGCGTAGATGGCTTTTATTTCAGGGTCAAACTGTGTTTCTCTTCCTGGAGCTTTTTAGCCTGGATCTGGTTCTAGGGACAAAGTGTGTTCCTTTGGTGCTGGTTCCAGAGCTATGGCTCTGTTTCTTTGGTTCTAGGTTCAAGGATAAAGTTGTTTCTTTCCCTGGCTCAGGTCTCACATCCAGGGTGTTTTTCTTTCACTGGCTCTGACTTCAGAGTTAGGGTGCTCAGTGATTGCTTGGTTTCCTGCCCAGGGATTGGCCAGTTCAGTTGGTGAGTTCATCAGTTGGTCAGAGACACTGATGGCTTGGATCTCAGGACCAAACTGCGTTTCTTTCACTGGTCTTTTTTTTTTTTTAGACTTTTCGCTCTAATCTTAAGTTAAGTCCAGTGTTCCAACGTGGGTCTCCATCTCTATCTCCATCTATCGCCAGATGAAAGTTCTGGAACTCTTGTCTGTTTCCAATCTCCAGGAGGATAACTACATGATTTTCTTCAGGTTCACCTTCTTATTTAGCTCCTCTAGGATCACGAATAATAGGCTCAAAGACCTTTAATTATAGCTAAAATCCACTTATGAGTGAATACATACCATATTCCTCTTTTTGGGTCCGGCTTACCTCACTCAGTAAAGCATTTTCTATGTCCATCCATTTGCATGCATAATTCAAGATGTCATTATTTTTTTACCGCTGAATAAAACTCTGATGTGTATATGTTCCACATGTTTTTTACCCATTCTTCTATTGAGGGGCACCTAGGCTGTTTCCAGGTTCTGGCTATTACAAATAGTGCTGCTATGAACATAGTTGAAAGAATGCATTTGTAGTATGATAGGGCATCTCTTGGGTATATTCCCAAGAGTGGAATTGCTGGGTCTTGAGGGAGGTTGACTCCCAGTTTCCTGAGAAACCGCCACACTGATTTCCACAGTGGCTGCACAAGTTTGCATTCCCACCAATAATGGATGAGAGTTCCCCTCTCTCCACATCCTCTCCAGCATAGGATATCATTGGTGTTTTTGACTTTAGCTAATCTGACCAGTGTAAAATGGTATCTCATAGTTGTTTTGATTTGCATTTCCCTGATCGCTAAGGATGTTGAGCATGACCTTAAGTGTCTTGTGGCCATTCGAAGTTCTTCTGTTGAGAATTCTCTGTTCAGTTCAGAACTCCATTTTTTAATTGGGTTAATTAGAGTTTTAGTGTCTAGTTTCTTGAGTTCTTTGTATATTTTGGAGATCAGACATTTGTCTGATGAGGGGTTGGTGAAGATCTTCTCCCAGTCCGAAGGTAGTCTTTTTGTCTTACTGACAGTATCCTTTGCTTTACAGAAGCTTCTCAGTTTCAGTAGGTCCCATTTATTCATTGTTTCTCTTATTATCTGTGCTACTGAGGTTCTACTTAGGAAGTGGCCTCCTGTGCCTATATCTTGTAGACTACTTCCCACTTTCTCTTCTATCAGCTTCAAAGTGGACAGATTAATGTTGATGTCTTTAATCCATTTGGACTTGAGTTTTGTGCATGGCGATAGATATGGATCTACTTTCATTCTTCTACAGGTTGACATCCAGTTATGCCAGCACCATTTGTTAAAGATGCTTTCCTTCTTCCATTGTATACCTTTAGCTCCTTTTTCGAAAATTAGGTGTTCATAGGTTTGTGGGTTAATATCCGGGTCTTCTATTCGATTCCATAGGTCGACTTCTCTGTTCTTATGCCAATACCAAGCTGTTTTCAATACTGTAGCTCTGTAATAGAGTTTGAAGTCAGGGATGGTAACGCCTCCAGAAGTTCCTTTATTGTATACGATTGTTTTGGCTATCCTGGGTTTTTTGTTTTGCCATATAAACTTGATTATTGTTCTCTCAAGGTCTGTGAAAAAGTTTGATGGGATTTTGATGGGGAATGCATTGAATCTATAGATTGTTTTTGGTAGAATTGTCATTTTTACTATGTTGATTATCCCAATCCAAGAGCAGGGGAGGTCTTTCCATTTTCTGGTATCCTCCTCAATTTTTTTCTTCAAAGACTTAAAGTTCTTGTCAAATAGGTCTTTCACTTCCTTTGATAGAGTAACCCCAAGATATTTTATGCTATTTGTGGCTATCATGAAAGGTGATGTTTCTCTGATTTCCCTCTCTGCTTCATTATCCTTTGTGTATAGGAGGGCAGCTGATTTTTTGGAGTTGATCTTGTATCCTGCCACATTACTAAAGGTGTTTATCAGCTGTAGGAGTTCTTTGGTAGAGTTTTTGGGGTCACTTATGTACACTATCATATCGTCAGCAAATAATGAAAGTTTAACTTCATCCTTTCCAATTCGAATCCCCTTGATCTCCTTATGTTGTCTTATTGCTATTGCTAGAACTTCAAGCACTATATTGAAGAGGTATGGAGAGAGTGGACAGCCTTGTCGTGTTCCTGATTTTAGTGGAAAGGCTTTGAGTTTCTCTCCATTCAATTTGATGTTAGCTGTCTGCTTGCTTTATATTGCTTTTATTATATTTAGGTATGATCCTTGTATCCCCAGTCTCTCCAACACCTTTATCATAAAGGGGTGTTGAATTTTGTCAAATGCTTTTTCAGCATCCAATGAAATGATCATATGGTTTTTTCTTTCAGTTTATTTATATGCTGGATTACATTGATAGATTTGTGTATGTTGAACCAGCCTTTCATCTCTGGGATGAAGCTAACTTGATCATAATGGATAATTTTTCTAATGTATTCTTGGATTCGGTTTGCCAGTATTTTATTGAGAATTATTGCGTCGATGTTCATGAGTGAGATTGGCCTGTAATTATCTTTCTTGGTTGTGTCTTTGTGTGGTTTTGGTATTAGGATAACTGTAGCTTTATAAAAGGAGTTTGACAATGACTCTTCTGTTTCTATATTGTGGAATACATTAAGGAGTATAGGTATTAGCTCTTCCTGGAAGTTCTGGTAGAATTCTGCATTGAAACCATCTGGTCCTGGGCTTTTTTTGGTAGGGAGATTTTTGAAAACAGCTTCTAATTCTTCACGACTAACAGTTCTATTTAGATTGTTCACCTGTTCTTGGTTCAACTTTGGTATATAGTACTTATCTAAAAAAGTCTATTTCTTTTACATTTTCAACTTTGTGGCATATAAACTTTCATAGTAAGATCTAATGATTCTCTGAATTTCCTCTGTGTCTGTGGTTATGTCACCTTTTCATTTCTGATCTTATTAATTTGCATGTTCTTTCTCTGCCATTTGATTAGTTTGGATAGGGGTTTGTCAATCTTGTTGATTTTCTCCAAGAACCAGCTTTTTGTATCATTGATTCTTTGGATTGTTTTCTGTGTTTCCATTTTGTTGATTTCAGCCCTCAGTCTGATTATTTCCAGTCTTCTACTCCTCCTGGGTGGGTCTTCTTCTTTTTTTCTAGCGTTTTAAGGTTTGCTGATAAGCCTCCAATATGTGCTTTCTCTGTTTTCTTTAATTGGGCACTTAGTGCTATGAACTTTCCTCTTAGCACTGCTTTCATTGTGTCCCATAGGTTTGAGTATGTTGTGTCTTTATTTTGGTTATATTCAAGGAACACTTTAATTTCTTTCTTTATTTCTTCCTTGACCCAGGGGTGATTTAGTAGTTGACTGTTCAACTTCCATGAGTTTGTTGGCTTCCTGGGGATAGCGCTGTCGTTGAATTCTAACTTTAATCCATGGTGATCTGTCAAGACACAGGCAGTTACTAAATTTTTGTATCTGGGGAAGTTTGCTTTGTTACCAAGTATGTGGTCAATTTTTGAGAAGGTTCCGGGGGCAGCAGAGAAGAAGGTATATTCTTTCCTATTTGGGTGGAATGTTCTATAGATATCTGTTAAGTCCATTTGATTCAATACCTCCAACAATTCTCTTATTTCTCTGTTGGGTTTCTGTCTGATTGATCTGTCCATTGGTGAGAGAGGTGTGTTGAAGTCTCCTACTATTAGTGTGTGTGGTTTGATGACTGCCTTGAGTTCTGAAAGTTTTTCTTTCACATAAGTGGGTGCTTTTATATTAGTGGCATAGATATTCAGGATTGAGACTTCCTCCTGATGAATTGTTCCTGTTATGAGTATGAAATGTCCATCTCTATCTCTTCTGATAGATTTTAGTTTGAAGTCAATTTTGCTAGATATTAGAATGGCCACACCTGCTAGTTTCTTAGGTCTGTTTGCTTGGAAAACCTTTTCCCAGCCCTTCACTCTGAGTAGATGTCTGTCTTTGTGGTTGAGGTGTGTTTTGTAAACAGTAGAATGTTGGATCCTGGATCCTGTTTTCGTATCCAATCCCTAAGTCTGTGCGTTTTTATAAGTGAATTGAGTCCATTGATATTAAGTGATATTAATGACCAGTGGTTGTTGACTCCGGTTATTTTTGGGGGGGGTGTAGTGGAGTGTATGCTTTTCCCTTCTTTGAGTTGTGCTTGTGAAGGGTCACTAGATGTCTGAGTTATTGTAGGCGGTGTTGGGAATGTTGGAATCCTTGCGTTGTGATTTGCCTTCTAATACTTTCTGTAAGGCTGGATTTGTAGCTATGTAATGTTTAAATTTTTTTTATCCTGGAATATTTTGTTTTCTCCGTTGATAGTGAATGATAGCTTGGCTGGGTATAGTAGTATGGGCTTGCATCCGTTGTCTCTTAGTTTCTGCAGTACCTCTATCCAGGACCTTCTGGGTTTCATTGTTTCCATAGAGAAGTCTGGTGTAAGTCTGATAGGCTTACCATTATAAGTTACTTGATCTTTTTCCTTTGCAGCTCTTAATATTCTCTCTTTAATCTGAATGTTTTTTGTTTTGATTATTATATGGCGAGGGGATGTTTGTTTTTGATCCAGCCTATTCGGTGTTCTGTATGCTTCTTGAACATTTATAGGGATATCGTTCTTTAGGTTGGGGAAGTTTTCTTCTATAATTTGGTTGAATATATTTTCTGGACCTTTGATCTGCAATTCTTCTCCTTCTTCTACCCCTATTATTCTTAGATTTGGTTTTTTTATTGTGTCCCACATTTCCTGAATGTTTTGTGATGAGAATTTGTTGGATTTGCTGTTTTCTTTGGTCAGAGCATTTAATTTCTCTATGGTGTCCTCAGAGTCTGATATTCTTTCTTCTATCTCTTTTATTCTGTTGGTTATGCTTGTTTCTGAAGTCTCTATTCGTTTACCTAGATTTTCCATAGCCAGCCGGCCCTCGACTTGTGATTTCTTCATTGACTCCATTTCAGTTTTCAAATCTTGAACTGTTTCCATTACCTGTTTGATTGTTTTTTTTTTTTTTGGTTTCCCAGAATTTCCTTTACAGATTTACTCATTTCTTCAAACTTTTTGGTATATTTCTCTTCCATTTCTTTACTCATTTCCTCAATCTTTTTGTTATACTTATCTTCCATTTTTTTATGGCAGATTTTCACCTCCTGTTTAAGTTCCTCAATTATATTTTCATAAAGATCCGCTTAGAGTTGATTTCTTCTATTTCTTCTGAAGTAGGGTGTTCAAATCTTCTAGTTTCGTGATCCCTGGATTCTGGAGATGTCATGTTGCCTTTCATGTTGTTGGAGGAATTCTTGCATTGTTGCCTTCCCATCTCCTCCTCTCTGGATGAAACTTCTCAACAATCTCTGGATAGGACTCCTCTGCACTCTCTGAATAGAACTCCTCAACACTCTCTGGATAGGACTCCTCAGCACTCTCTGGACAGAACTCTTCAACACTCTCTGGATAGAGCTCCTCAGCACTGCAGCAGGGATAGCTGGTATTTCCAGGACCCAGGAGACAAAAGGGCGGTAGCAGTGGGGGCAGGTAGGTGTCCCGTGGAACACTGAAGACCCTGCCGCAGAAGCTGAGGGGGGAAGGGCTGTGCTCTCTTCCGGGACAGAGCATCCAGGCGAGCACCCACTCACCTCTCCGGATAGATCTTCTCAGCACTACAGCAGGGATAACTGTTATTTCAAGGACCCAGGAGACAAAAGGGCCGGTGTTCTCGTTTTTAACAACTAAGTAAACTAGGGACACCTAGGTTGTTTCCAAGTAATGGCTATAAGATATAAAGCTGCTATGAACATAGTTGAGCAAATGTTCTTGTGGTACAATGAGCATCCTTTGGGTGTATTCCCAAGGGCAGTAGAGCTGGGACTTGTGGTAGGTGATTCTCAGTTTTCTGAGGAACCACCCCTGACTTCCAAAGTGGCTGTACAACTTTGTACTCCCACCAGCAATGGAGAAGCATTCCCCTGCTCCACCTCTATAGTATTGAGTAGCAGCAAACAGCTTCCTGCCTGGCTCCCAGCTGCCCAACCAGTTTAAGCCCCAAAATAATCACATGGAAATTGTATTAATTTAGACATTGCCTGGCCCATTAGTTCTAACCTCTTATTGGATAACTCTTACATATTCATTTAACGCATATCTAGTAATCTGTGTATCACCATGGGGTTGTGGCTTACCGGGAAAGATTTAGCATGTCTGACCTGGTGGTTGGCTCCATGGCAACTCTATTTTGCTCTGCCTTCTTTCCCCCAGCATTCTGTTCTGTCTACTCTGCTTATCTAAGCTTTGTCCTATCAAAAGGCCAAGGCAGTTTTCTTTATTCAATCAAAGAAAGCACCACATTGAAAGAAGACCCTCCTACACCACACATCTTCTCTAGTATGAGCTGTCGCTTGTGATTATGATCTTGGCCATTCTCACAGGTATAAGGTGGAATCTTTGGGTCATTTTGACTTGTGTTTCCCTGATGGCTAAGGATGTTGAAGTCTCCATAGGTGTTTCTTGGCCATTTGAGATTCTTCTGTTGAGATTCTCTGTTTAGATCTGTACCCCACTTGTTAATGTGGTTACTTGGATTGTTGATATCTAGTTTCTTGAGTTCTTTATACATTTTGGAAATCAGCCCAATGAACATGAGAGAACTAATCTCAAACTCATTGGCACAGGAGACAACTTCCTCATGAGGATACCAATGGCACAGGTGCTAAGATGGACAATTAGTAAATGGAACTTCATGAACTTGAAAAGTTTCTGGAATGCAAAAGACACCTTCAATAGGGCAAAACGGCTGCCACAGAACAGGAATAGTCTCCAGCAAACCATCATCTGAACAAGGACTGATTTCCAAACTTTACTCACTTCTTGAATTCTGAAATAGATTTCAGAAATCAGAGAACAGAGAAATCAACAATACTTGGAAACCAGGTACTCCATGGGAGGACTGACACAGGAACAGGCTCTTAGTCTACATGATGGAAGAGGACCCTCGAAGCCAGGGGATGTCATGTGACACCCATATCTCCACAAGCCAGAGACGCAACACAGTGAATGAAATTGGTATGAATTAAATCTAAGGAGTAAAATGAGCAAAGTTAGGGTTGTCTTTTTGGTGAAAACTTTCTACTCCATGGGAAAATTGACCCATGGGGAGGCTGCTTGTCATTTATTTAGAGACTGAATCCTTTTATGACAGAGAACTTATTAGGAGGCCCAGTAGGGCAACATCCCAAAACACATCATGGTGATGCAATTTGTCCAAATTTAGTCTAAGGAGTTAGTGAGAAAACTTAGGGTTGTTGATTTGGTGCCTATTTTCTGATCCATCCTTAAAGTGTGGCAAAGCAGCTCAATAGCTTGTGCACAACCCTCCCCAGATGCCTATTATCCAGCACAGAGTCAGTACTGTGACAGGCAGGCATGGTGCTCCACTGGGATGCCACATTTCCGTGCTCCGCACTGGGAACTTGTCAACATCGACACACACTAAAATTACAAACGGCAGAGATGCATTAAAACCCTCACTATGTAAGACTGTTCAGGGTCTCCTCAGGCTGAATCCTTCCCTGCCACGTCCATCTGGGTAAGTGCTCTGCACACAGGTGCAGACTCAGAAGGTGGTCGGGTCCCAGGCAGGCTGTGGGAGAAGGAGCAGTGAATTTTTAATGTAAATATTCCTGTTGACTGTGTCAGCATTCATATTATATGTGTGTGCTTTTGCAAGCATATCATCAGAGAATTGACATTTTTTCACATTTTAATTATAAATCCTTTTAGCATCTGTGATTGTCATATTTCAAATATGAGTATTATAAGTGACTTTTGAAGATTGGGTAATTAAAAGTAGTTTTGGGATCTTTTGAAGTGAGTCCCAGACGAATTTCATATCTTAGAGAATATTCTCTTATTGCTACAAAGCATCTCCATGTTTTCTTGTTATATTTGTGTCCCTCAATTCACCTTCAGAAGTTACCAACTTGTGGTGCTGGTGCCTGCTGAGACTTTAGAAGTTAAGAAATGTCAGCGAGGGATCATGGAGATGAGGCTGCTAACAACAGAACGCCCAGCACACAGAGAATATGATGATCTCTCTGGACCCTGAGGAACCAGGAATTGGTAAATGCAGAGCTTGTGGAAAGCAATCTTTATGTTCTATTAATTGAAATAAAAATCACTTCCAATTCCTCAGCTAGGGGAAATTCATGCCCCTTCCTCTCTTCAGAGAAGCCGATGGGACAGACTGTCTCATCCATTCCTTTGCTCAATGCATAGCTTCCATGTTTTTCCAAACTGCACTTTTTTCTAGAGAGATAAAGCCATACATCCATACTTCTATTGTTACTTTTACAGTACATGAGAAAAGGAGGACAAAACCACTTAGGGAGAAATCCGGTCTCAGCTATGACTGTGTGAGGAGGGTCAGGAAGGCAGGTTCTTCTGCAGCTCATGTGAGTTTCCAAGAGCTGAAAGCGGAGTCTGCGGTCAAGCTCTCCAGATTTCTCTCTCTCATCTTAAAGGAAAGCTGCTCTACTTCAATTTCTGGAGGGGTATGCAAACAATTAGTTAGCATTTTGGCTACAGGTTTGAGCCCTAGAAAAGCCAATAAACATTTCAATTACAAAAATAAGTGTGAGGTCTAATTTCGGCAGTTTTGCAGAAATAGCTGTCATTTCTTACCCCAAATATTTTTCGTGATTTTGCTCATCCTATTACTGATGCTGAATTACTTCTAAGCCTCTCTGAACACAGAGCTGGCATCTGCTTGGTGATGGTTTTCCTTTCCTGATACATCAACCTCTCTCTAGTGTAGTTCCAGCTTTGCAGGTAGAACTGTGCACCACACAGAAGGTACTGCTCTCCCCTCCTCCTAAGCCCACATGTAGGAGGCAGGAGCAGTTTCCCTTTCCAAACCACACAATGTATTTTGTATTGTCTTACAGCAGGGGTGAGAATGATGACCACATTCTAAAGGTGTGTTGCTGCATTTTGATCATAGTGTACACCTGAGATTGTGTTAATTACATGAAATCCTGACGTCAGGAGATGGATCCAGTGGCTAGTTGACAGGAATTAGCCATAGAGGGTAAAGAGGTAGGGCATTTGTAAAATCATAAGATTTAAATTTAGATAAAAACAGGAAAGGTGAGCTGTATGCAGATGGCAAAATTGAGGGCACAGTTTTATGAAATTAAGGGTGGACAGGTACCCCTCAACCCTCATATAAACCATGCTCTGTTAGCTTTCAACTCCAGATGAGGGGTGGGCCGTATATATGCTATAGAGAAGGAAGCAGCCATTACTCCTGACTCTCTTCTCCCTGGATGCAGTGCACACAAGGGCTGTAGGCACCCAGCTTGAACTATGGACTGCAAAGGTATCTTCTTTCCTTTCCACTATATACTTCATTCCAGATCACAAGTTCTGGTCATTGTCCTGACCTCTGGTCACGGGTTGGAGGTCTATTTGATGATGTCATCAATCTCAGGTTGTCTATGATTTGGGTAAAGACAGAATGATGCAGTATCTACAGTCATGGCTTCCTGGCTCTGTTCAGTAAAGGGAGGGGATTCTAGCTGTGTTGTACTGGGCAGTTGAAGCCTTCACAGCCATTTCTAGCAGAAAATGCCCAGGAAACTTCTGGAGATTTCTTCATCCCAGTGAGTTTTATTTTTCTCTTTTTTTCTTAAGCCTCTCCGCCTTCTTCCCTTATATGGCCTTTTCACATGGTACCTATTTCACAAAGCCCCATCATTGGTTTTCTTAAGCCCTTCTATTCAGAATACCAACCCTTTCTCTTTGCATGATACAATAGGCCATCCCATCACCATCCCAGAATATTCCCTTTCAAGTTCCATGTTTGAGAAGTGCTTCTTAAATCACCTTGCTGAGGTCATAGAATATCTGTTGTGTCTGCTGATCACAAAGACCATGCTGAGCTGGGTAGATGTGGACTGAAGTGCCTGATCTGGGATCGTAGGACATGCTATGAGAGTTTGTTTCCTAAAGGATGCACAATTCAGAGAATGCTCTCTGTGTCAGTGACACATTAGCCAAGATGGCAGAATCTTTCTTTGCAGGACTTTGTAATATATAAAGAATTTGACACCATGCATTCTTTGATGTAGAAATGGAATGGATGCAATAGGGTGTCCTACAAAATGTGGATGTAGTGTGTAACTAGAGGGAGTTGTGTGTCCCCTGGCAAACTGGTACCCATCTTTATAGGAAATCATGTCCCCTGTGCTTTGTAGAAAGGAAGAGAAATTTCTCTTGGTGCTGTGAAATTCCACTTCCAGTAAAGCTCTTCCAGTTGTTTCAAAGCAGGGTTCTCTGAAGTCAAGATGTTGAGAATATCACTGAGGGATCAAGGCCTCTGTACCTGCCTTGCTTTTGAAGAACTTAAGATTTCAGGGCTGTGGTTTCTGAAGTGACCGTGAACATGAGGTTTTACAGGTAATGAGACACAGCACATAGGAGTTTGACAATGAGATGTCTGTATAAGTTAAAGGTTTTCTCTCTCCATCTTCTCTTTCTCGCTCTTCTCTTTACACTTTATTGTTTTATGAACTAAAAAGAGCTCAGTAAGAACTGGGTATTCTTCAGTAATACCATGCTACATACCAAGGCTAAAATGTATGTTTCAGATTTGCTTGGCTTTAGATTTTTATTTTATTTGATTATTTGTTTTTCTTTATATATGTATTGTAAATAAATGAATGCTTTTTCTACATGTACACCCGTACATCAAAATCAGGTGTCAGATCCCATGGGGTTAAAGCTAAAGACAGTTGTGAGCCACTATGTGGCTACTGGAAATTGAACTCACGACCTCTGGTAGAGTGGCCAGTGCTCTAAATCGCTGAGCAATCTCTACTGCCCAGAATTTTAGCTTATTTTTAGTTCCGTTTGTGTGTGTGTGTGTGTGTGTGTGTGTGTGTGTGTGTGTGTCTTCACACATGTCTGCAGAAAATTATTTTCTTCTCTTTACTTGGGAAAATTGATCTTTTTTGTCCTTTCCTTCTCCTCTATTGACTGGGACCTGAGAAATACCTTTATATGTTATAGGAACAATTACAATTAAATGGAAATAATTTAATAAAACTATTAAGCCAAGATGCTATTGCTATATAGAATACCCAGTCTATTTATCTGGCAAATTAATTAACTCTTCTTGTGATATTATAGAAGTTTTACATTTGGATATTGTCTTTAAAAAATATTTTCGCCAATTATTCATCACAATTCAGAATTTTTAAATGAACATGTATGTTTATGGATTTGAATATGTTTTCTTCTCCTTAATACCACATGCTCCGGTCACATGGTCTAAATTATTATACGATAGCTTCATCTTATAACCTTAACTTTTAAAATGATATTTCTTTTAATGCCATCTCACTGGACAAACTATAAAATGTTAGTGCTCTCATGTGTGCTAGAAAAACATTGTAGAGTTGGTTCTCTCTCTACCTTCCTATGGGTGCTGAGGATTGTCTCACGATCAAGCTTTCATATCCACCGTCTAAATTTGTGATCCTCATGTCTCCACCCCTTAGGACTAGCCTACCAGCGTGCACCACCACACATGTCTTTGTTGGTTGCATCACCTGCTCTGTATGGATGATGCTACATGAATTTAAACACATGTATTCTATTAGAAACATTCTGCCTACAGACCATTTTACAAACTTCCTGGTCGAAATTTTAGACTCATGACCTTTGAGTCTGGAGAAATAACAGCACTCACTTACAGGAGAGATGACATCAGGATCCTAAGGAGTTCAGCTTTCATGTTGGCTTGGGTGCTTTTCCTTTCTCTGGAACCACATGATAGAATGGCCCTGAAGCTACTATAATGGTACTTCTGTTTGAATTCTCATAGAGTCACTCAGAATTCTCATATTAAATGAGAAAAAAAATTAGAACCTGTCTTTGGATAATATTTGATAGTGACCAAAAGCTTGCTTGTACTGAAACGTGGTCAAGTTGAACAGAGTAACAACAGGATTCAAAAACAAGCACAATGGGGCCCTGTAGAGGTTTGTAAAGATTTACATTGCCCTCACTTTCTTCCCTCATTTCTGTCTTTTTCCTTTCAGGCAGGGACGGAGCTCAACAGTCATTAACAGAGCTGCATTAACTCTCCCATGCTAGACACATAAGCCATACATGAGAAAGGCAGCAGCCAACACTTCCCAGACACCATCATGTGCTGGACATACTTCATGACTGGTGTGGTAGACTTCCTTGCATGTCACTCATGATGTATTCCAGACACAGGAACATGGATGGCCACATGATCAAGAGGAGGTGACTGAAACTCAGCCTCAGAGTCCACAAAGCTACACTCTGAGTCAATGGCAGGTCACTGGGAGAATTTGAAATAGTCTATTTGGGATCACAATTCTCAACATTTGTAATAAAACTTTATTAAGAATATTTGGTAGTAAAGGAACAGAAACAAGAGGGCACTGAAATTAATGACCCTCTCCTTGTCAAGCGCATTGGATGCTCTGTCCTGTGAAGGTGGCATTTCTACTTTATGCAGTCTTCATAATTCAAGTTCAACACAGAAGTGCTGCTTGCATCCCTGAGGATGAGAACTCTGCACAGGAGAACAGGACAGTTCATAGGGAAGCTCTCACACAGCAGTGGGGACGGCAGTGAGCTCTGTGATGCACAGTTGTTGGTTTACATGAATGCCCATGGGCAAGGGAGCTCACAAAGGACAGAGAACCATGACACTGGGAAAGCACTAGGACAATGGGGACAAAGGGTGTCTTCTGAAGTTGGGGTGAGCTGACGTAGAGGATTCCAATGGAGAAGGATGAACTGAGCTCAACAGGTTATGTATTCCCAAGGTGATAACATTGGTTAAGATTCATGGTCCAGGCTGCCTGTGGTGAGGGGTCTATTGCTTTTTCCTGAAAAGGTTTACACTGTGCTTTTTTACCACATAAGATGAATCAGAAGAGCAAGCTGTCCACTTACACTAACATTAGAAACATCTTCTTCTCTGAGACAAGCATTGGGATCTCAGGCAACAGTGTCCTTCTCCTCTTCCATGTCCTCACACTCAGTAGTGAGCACAAGCCCAGACTCACTGACTTGCCCATTGGCTTCTTGGCTGCAATCCACCTACTGATGCTGCTGGTTGCAAGCATCATAGCTACTGATATTTTCATGTTTCATCAAGGATGGGACAACATCACATGTAAATCTCTAATCTTCTTATACAGATTTTTAAGGGGTCTCTCTGTTTGTGCCACCTGCTGGCTGAGTGTGCTCCAAGCCATCACTCTCAGCCCCAGAAACTCCTGCTTAGCAAAGTTCAAAAGGAAATTTTCCCCAGGTCACAACTTGTTGTCCTTGTTTGCCCTTTGTTCTGTCTATTCATCCATTGCCACTTACCTTTTCATCTCTATGGTTAAGACCCCTAATGTGACCTCAGACAACCTACTGTATATGACTGAATCATGCTCTCTCGTACATTTCAGTTTCCCAATGAAATATGTAATGTCCACATTGTTCATCTTCAGGGACATTTTCGTTATGGGTTTCATGATCCTCTCCAGCGGGTACATGCTGATTCTCCTGTGCAGACACAAGAAGCAGGTCCAGCATCTTCACAGCACCAACTCTTCTCTAAAATCATCACCAGAGCAGAGGGCCTCCCGGACCATCCTGCTGCTCTTGTGCTTCTTTGTGCTCATGTGTATCTTGGATAGCTTTATGTCATTTTCAAGGCATATGTTCAAAGATGATCCAATATTCTACTTGACCCAGATTCTTGTGGGCCACAGCTATGCCACTGTCAGTCCATTTGTGTTCATCAGCACTGAAAAGGATATAATTGGCCCTTTTTTGTCTATGTGTGCGAAGACAGTGACTATTTGATGTGTGGGTAAAAAGACTTGTTATGCAAAAGCAATGACCAGAGTGTAATATCGCAGCTTACACAAAGAAGTAGGTTTTGGCCATGCATAAGCACCCGTAACAAGAGAATATAGAGTTAAGAGGATCCTCAGGTTCTGGTACTCAATAGGCAGGATGTGGTGTTAGTGAGAGACTTAGTCTATATGGATAAGAAAGTGAGGAAAAGAGAAGGACACCTGCAATATGAATTCTAATTGGTATTAATAATAAAACCCAGATGAATATACAAAGATTAATGCTGAAGACCAGAGAAACAGGGTGCCAGTCATTAGAGAGCTTTTTTTCATATACTAATACTCAAACTGAGGGGGTTTTCCTTCCCTCAGACTGCATCTCCAGACTGCCTCTGTCTTCACTAAACCACAGACTTTAGTACAGAGGCAAACATAATCAAAATTTTTTGTAAAATATTTATACTTGAATCTTCTAATATGTCGTATAAGTAATTGATGAGCTTCCCATTGATCTCTTGGCCCTATTTCACATATTATTGCTTCTGATCACCGCAGTCATAGCTGCAGACATTGTTTTTCCTGGCAAGGACAGGAACATTATATGTAAATTCCTTGTCTACTTGTACAGAATTTATGGGGCCTCTCCCTGTGTACCACTAACCTGCTTAGAGTCTTCCAGACTGTCATCCTTAGTCCCAGAATCTCCTGTTAAGCAAAGTCAAGCACAAATCTCCCTGTCACATCTCATTGCTCTTCTACCCATGCGTTTCTTTTATGGGTCCATTGACAATCACCTCTTAGTGTCTATTACGACCATACACATTTTGACCTTGGGTAACTATATGTATGGTACCCAATTCTAGGATCTTTTATCCATGAGCTATGTCATGTGAAGTATGTTTTCCACAGTGCTGGCACTCAGAGAGGCCTTTCTTATTAGTCTCATGGCCTTCTCCATCGGGGACATGCTAATTCTCCTGTGCAGGCACAAGAAGCTGTCCCGGCATCTTCACAGCACCAGACTTTCTCCAAAATCATCTCCAGGGATAAGGGACACCCTGACCATCCTGCTGTTCTTCAACATCTTTGTGCTGATGTCCTTCGTGGACAGCATTGTCTCCTGGTCTAGAACTATGTTCCCGGATAATTAAACATTTTACTGCATCCAACCCTTTGTAGTACATAGCTATGCAGCTGTCAGTCCTTTGATGTTTATGAGCACAGAAAAACATATAGATTATTTTTGATGTCCCTGTGTGAGTGGCTGATAAATGTCTCAATATTCAATGATTGCACGTTCCTTTAAGAAGAGCCAATGTGATAGCATTAGAGCTCTCAGTCATGGCATAGTGTCCATGTGCTTCTGTGTACATGAAAATATGAAGTTGATTTTTTTCTATTACAATTATTAACTTTAAGCTATGTGTTAGCAAAAATATGCAACAGAAAGTTAAACCACATGCACTTGGAGATGTGGTAAGACTTATATCTTATATCATACATGTAAGATACATGATATATAACATTGTTTGGTATCTTTCTATCTTTCTCTATATATGAATTTATATATACATAACAATAAGTCTATTTTATTTAATTATTTATTAAACTTTCCACCACTTCCCCGCCTCCCTTTTCCCTCCCCATCCCCATCACTACCTCCTCCTCCCCCTCCCTCTCCTCACCTCCCCCTCCCTCTCTAGTCTTAAGAGCATTCAGGGTTCCTTGTCCCCTGGGAAGTCCAAGGTCCTATCCCATCCATACAGGTCTTTAAAGGTGAACATCCAAACAATCCATGCTCCTGCAGAGTTAGTCCATGCAGTAGAATTAAATCACAATGCCACTGTCCTTGGTCATGTTCCTGCTCCAGCAAGCAACAGAACTTGGCAGCCTCATTCACGTGGTTCTGGTTTCAGAGTCAAGACAGAAGAAAGGGGTTATGGAATCTCCCTAACCCCTAATTAAGGAAATCTGTGAGTTCAGGTATATGTCAGGGGTGTCCATGAATAGAGACCTAGAGAGGCCACTGTGTGAAGTTGCAAAGGTGAAACCTGGAATGCCTCGGAGACTCAAAATATTGGAGATGCCAGAGTCATGGGATACCTAATGGGGAAGCTGCTAACAGGGAGTGGAACCAGCTCAAGGGAAAGAAGCTGTTGTAGTCAACAAGGCTGAAAGGAGTTGAAGGTTTGAGAGCACTTTGACATTTGACTTGCATGGAGATGCAGAGTAAGGAATTTGCTCAGAGGGATTTTGGTCTTGCTTTGGTTCAGTGTTTCCTTACTATGCTCGCTTCAGTGTTCTGGAATGGTGATGTATATCCTGTGCCATTATATGTTGGTAGCATGTGATGAAAGCTTTTTGATTTTGATTTTACAGGGGATTAGGGTTGAAAGTTTCATACATCTCAGAAGAGATTTTGGACTTTGGACTTTTAAACAAGTCTGAGACATTCATAGACTATGAGAATTATTAAAGTTAGACTAAAGGCATTTTGTATTATGATATGGCTTTAAGCCTATGGAGGGCAGGGAATGGTATGTGGTGGTTTGAATAAAATTGTCTCCCATAGGCCCATAGTGAACAACCCTGTTCAGAGGTATGGTATTATTGAAGGAAGTAAGTCGCTGGGCCTGGCTTTGAGGTCTCAGATGCTCCATCCAGGCCTAGTCTTTCAGTCTCTTCTTTCTTCCTGAGGATTAAGATATACAACTCTCAGTGCCTTCTCCAGTGAGAGGCCCAGGTCCCCACAGATTCACTGAGTCCATAGTCCTATCACAACTTGAGCAGCCTGGTTCTGGGTTCACAGCCAAGGAAAGAAACACAACCTGAAAATGGGACTAGAACCAGGGGAAGAAACACTTTGTCCCTGAACCTAGATTCAGAGAAAAGCCCCAGAACCCTGGAACTAGTACCAAAACAACACGCCAAGTCCGTAGATTAAGAGCATACTAAAGATATTTGCGTTGGCCCTATGATTAGGGTTAAGATGATATAAAGAACCAGAAGAGGAAACACATTTTGCCCCAGGAAGCGATGCCATTTCTCTTCCTAAATTGAAATCAGCCAGTATCTGAACATGGAAAATGAACCAATCAGAGCTTCAGGTTGTCACCAGCAGTTGGAAATTCCCCTCAGGCCTGGAAAGCCTCTTGACCTCATCAGAGGGCAGCCAATCCCAAGCTTGGAATTCTAGAATTTTCCCTCATATCACTAAGGGGCAGCCAATCACAATACACTCCTGGTTTTCCTGCTGTGGGTCTCTCTCCTGTGCTGTTCCAGTTGCTGCTGCTGCTGTTGGCTTCACTCTGGCTGTTGCTGCTGCTGCTGCTGCTGCTGCTGCTGTTGCTGCTGCTGCTTCCACTTTGGACAGGCAGAGGGAGCCAAACTACCTCATGAATAAGGACTCATTGTTTTTGCATATGAGTCGGTCTCATGTGATTTGGGTTCTGGAATTCAGGCATAGCTTTTGCTGTGTTGTGTGGGAACCCAAACATCCACTACAACCACCCTCCACTGAGTCCCAAGGCACGAATTAAACAGGTATCTTCCTCTTTTTTCTTCTTTTAGCCCAGGCTACTTAAGCAGGTTGCTCCTGCTAGCCAATCTTTATCCTCCGGACATAAGCAGATGCTGCAAATCTCTGTGTCTGTAGTTAGGGGCTCTTAACCCTGTAAGAGCAACTGGTCAAAAGTCTGGTTAGAAATCTTTTGGATCTGTTGTTGAAGACAGCTAGGCAAGTTGTTTATGAGACAGGATGCAATTCGTATGACTAAGAAAAATTAGGAAGAAAGGGCTTAAGAAGGGTAGAATCCAATTCTGTATCTGTCAATTAGTGATCCATTGGCTAGAGGTATCAAGCTGTTTCTGGTTTTGAAGATCATATGGAGTTGGTGGATCTTGTTTTTCGCTGCTGTAAAAACCTTCGGGGAGCTTTGGGTTACTTGTACTGTGTCTACACTACAGGGTCTAGAGTGTGGGATGGGCAATCTCAGTTATTGAGCATGTTTGATGGACGGGTGACTGTGAGAAATGTTATAGGAAAGCTTACCACTGACACCCATTTTCCATCTGGGGCGCCATGGGTCCCTAGTTAGGATGAAAAGATCCTGTTTTTCAAAAAGGCAGAGTGTTTTCTGGAGGTGGCATCATGTTTCCAGCACTTCCCCGACCCTACCATGTGAGTGGTCTGATTTAACTACTGAGTATGTATTTCCTGGACCTCAAATTCACATACATAGACTCTGCTCTTGATGGGGTTTAGTAGGGAGAAGGGGAAGAGGTAGGGCATGACAGAATAGGGCGGGTCTTGAGTCTTTATGGGTGTGTGAAGCCTCATTCTTCTGGGATGAGAGGCAGACTGGTAGTCTCTATAATTTTAGGGATTTCACCTCTGCTACTTGACAGACATGGGTTAGAGCTACCAATGCAGCCTACTGATTTGTGGTTGGATCAGAAGGGCCTGCACTACAACCCCTATGGTTACTGAAACAATAGCATCTCCTCCTGCTTACATACTCCTTCATATTGGGGAGCCGCCATCAGTGTGCCATGTATAAGTGGCCTGAAGTAGTGCTGTCTCCTTTTCAGTAACATAGAGAGAGAAGGGGAGAGTTAGCTCTGGAAGTTGTAGGGCTGGAACCTGGAGGAGGGCCTGTTGAAGTTTACAGAATGGCTTGCTAACAGGGGTCAGAAGAGGCTAGTGTGAGGGTCAAGGGCAGCTAAACAAAGGTGATGTGCAAGAAGAGTGAAAGAGGGATTTGAAGAGGATAAGAAACTGGACTTTTCTAGGAAATTTCATCTTTTGTAGAAGGGAATGTGAGTCACTGGGTTAACAGATTAACAGCTTTCTGACTGGACATGCTTAACTCCCCTGAAGTTTGGAGAAAGATGGGGCCTTGGGCCTTGGTTATACATTTGATCAGACTTTTAGTTGGATGATTTCAGGAGAGTTTGGGTATCCCACACCTGGGCTTCTTCTTGAGAGGCTGGTAAAGGAAAAATAGTGTCAGATTGTTGGGTTTGGAAGTTGAGGGGAATGACTGGTGATCCTGGGAATAAGCAGAAGTAGGGCACAAGACAATTAAAGGCCCCTATTTGGTTTGGGGTCTCTGTTCACCAAGTGGATGGGACAGGTTGGTACTACAATGGCAGGGTTGATGAGGAGAATACCTCTAAAGATGCAACTAAGTGGTCGGTGTTGTTGGAGGCTGTTCCTGGCTGTCTAGTCTAGAAATAACTGCAAAGAAACTGTATTTATTAAATCACTGTGTGGTCTATTATAGCTCTAGCTTCTTATTGGTCAGCTCTGACATCCTAAACTAACCCATATTCACTAATCTGTGCATCACCATAATGTCGTGGCCTACCAGAGTAGTTAAAGTGGGCTCTAATGGAGGCATCTGTCTCCCATGTGCATCTACATCGCTTCTCACTGGCTCTCTCTACTCTCTCTCTCTCTCTCTCTCTCTCTCTCTCTCTCTCTCTCTCTCTCTTTCTGCCTGTCTGTCTGTCTCTTTCTCCAAATTTCCTGCTTCACGAGAAGTCTGCCAGAGGCTGTGGACCTGTAGTCTGAAGATGGATTCCCCAATGATACAAAAGAACTTTGGGTAACAGTGCAGGCAGTCAGATGTTTCTGTCATTTCTAGAGTTTTGGAAGTTGCTGACAATGCACTTCTATTAACTTAAGTAATATTATGTCCTTCTGGGGTCTTTGATGGAGTTGAAGAATAGATAGTTATAATTATAGTTTTTCTTAGTTATGATAAAAGATACATTTTAACTGTGATTCTTGCTTGATATTTGTTTCATTAGATGTAATTTTACTATGTTAAAGTCAAAATCTTCCTTTAAACAGAACATGGAAAATGGTGTGTGAAGTACTTCTGTATATTTGTTGATTTTATTGGTTAATGGATGAAACTGTTTTGGCCAGTGACTTAGAAGAATAGAGCTAGGCAAGAAAACTAAACTGAATGCTGGGAGAATGAAGTCAGAGTCAATGAGAAGCCACGTGTCTGCTCTCAGGAGACAGAAGCATCAGAAATTTGCCGGTAAGCCACAGTGAAGTGTAGTACACAGATTAATAGAAATTGGTTAATTTAAGATAAAAGTGTTAGCCAGAATTACTCTTAAGCTATTGGTCAAAAGTATTACAATTAATACAGATTTCTGGATGATAATTATGGGAGTCTGGGTAGCCAGGAATCAAACAAGCAGTGGTGTTTGGTTAGCTTGGCAAGGTGGTTATCTTACTGTGACAATAGAGAAACAAGAAGTTAAGGTATTCCCAAGAACTTCATCAAGATTGAAAAAGTGGCCTTGTATCGAGATGTAAGGAGATGTACCACCCAGATGCAGTGATGGTTCCCTGAGGCTTCCTGTTAGAAACAATAGTAGTTTGGACAAAGGACTATAGGTCCTGTTGTTCATCCATGGACAGACCACGGAGGTTGACCTAAGGGCATTCTGGGATTGATATCCTCATGTTCCTCATGGCATGCGGACAGTCAATGCCTCAATGTCCTTCTTGATGGCACCTTAGATTTAGACTGGGTAGTTTATGACCTACCCTCCTTGGATCCTGGACCCAGTGACCCTCCTGACCACATTTTTAACAAGGATGTGAAGGTTCTTGGTCTTTTGTGCTTCTGCGTGGGCCAGCTCAGAGTCTTTAGCCATCATCAGGTACTTTTGTTTATGGGCTTTTTCATCTCTTCCATGATACAACTTAAAGGCCACAGCTAAATCTTATGACTGTGAAATCAGGGGTCCTCTCTGTAAATATTTAAGTTTAGCCTTAATATCAGGGAAACTCTGAGAGAAGATGTGGGTCATAAGAAGTTGCTTTCCTTCTGGAGTCTCTGAATCCAGGTTCCTATTGTAAGAGGGCCCCTGTATGGCAGTTGAACTGAGATATTTTTCCTGGATGACCTTGTGGACCTTTTTATAATTTACATCTTTAAAGGCAGCCATGTGGAGACCAGCTAGGAATGGGGTTGGTTTAGATCTGGGAGGTACAGGAGATCCTACAGCAGAGCAAGAATGAGTAGCAGGAAGACTAAGGGATGTCGCTGGACTGAAAGTGTGTGCCAGGTAGAGTTGAAGTGGACCAATCTGTCACTTAGGAGGGTAAAGGGAAGTTGAAGATTCCAGAAGAGAGGGAGCTATGGGCTTTTTGTCTATAGTGGAGAGACTTATTAGCTGGATCAATGGTAACAGTTCCATTCTGTTCTGATTTCATAGCTAACAGGATCTTGGTGGGAAAACAGAAGACAAAGAGAAGGCTTGGAGCCAAGGAACGAAAAAGCATTAACATAGAGGGTGTCTTTTCATTTACCCATTAGATCCCAATAGTTATAAAGATCCTGAAGAATATTTGAATCTAGTCTGCCATTCGTTAAATGGCCATTTAGATTGGTTATCTAAGGGCTAGTGATGTCCAACTTTATTGAAAAGGTGATCAGGTTTAGGGGATTTCAAATTGTGTGCCATGTGTAAAGGCTTGAGATTTTCTAGGAGGCATGCCAAAGGGGAATGTAGGGTATGGAATGCTGAGTTCCCATGGATGAGAGAATTTGGAGAAAAGGTCATTGCTGCCTGTAGGTGCAGGCATTCTCTGAACTCAGGGAGGACTGAATAAAGACAAAGCCATTCAGATTGTCATCATACAACTCAATGGGAGTCAAATGTAGCAAACTTAGCCTGGCTAATCAGGTAAGAGACTCAGGTGCTTGGTATCAGGGCTTCCGTATAGATGAGCGGTGAAAGAAAACGGGGCTTTAGGGGGAGGGTCTCATCCACAGGAAAGGACTGGGAAAAGGGAGACTTCTGTGTCTTCTTTTTGTGGGAAGAGAGGAGGAGAGGACAGGAAGTGATGCTGTAACCCATCTGGGCCTATGAAAACTGCCAGATTGCAGCTTCAAGGTTTGGGAGTATGGGCAGGGGAAGAGGACCAACTGTAGCTTCAAAGGCTGTGTCTGGGGTACCTCCACTTTCAAGAGTACTAGAGGGATGCAAGAAACTCAACAGTCTCTTCTCAGAGCCATGGAAATGTTTGTACCAACCAAAGAGGGAACTCACTGAATTCTTGCTGTTTAATGAAATGCTGAATGATTCGTGAGCCAGAAGGTGAATCTATTGTAGATGGACTGGTGAGAGGGGAGAGGGTCCCAGTGCGGCTCAAACCCCAAGGTGAGAGCTGATTCACCAAGGGAGTATATCGCGGGTTTCAGCACCAAAAGGTAGGGATGTGTGAGTGTTATAGCTATGAGCTGCAAAGATATCAGGAAGCCAGGCTCTACTTAGAGCGACAGTAGGACAACTCTGGAAGGGTATAGCCATAATAGGACTGTTCTGGAGGTTGGAGTCACAGTAGGACAGCTCAACCCTGGAGAAAACAATCTAGACATATCTGGAATCCATGCTCCTTAGAGCAGCAATAGGATGGCACTGGAGATTGGAGTTACAATAGGGCAGTTCAACCCTGGAGTATGGAGCTACAATAGGACAGCTCTGGAGGCTGGAGCCACAGTAGGACAGCTCAAACCTGGAGGAAAACGATCCAGACATATCTGGAATCCATGCTACCTAGAGCAACAATCGGATGGTCTGGAGACTGGAGTTACAATAATGCAGTTCAACCCTGGAGTATAGAGCTGCAATAGGACAGCTCTGGAGGCTGGAGCCCCAGTAGGACAGATGATCCCTGAAAGAATGGTGTCCTGACTTTATCAGGAAGCCAGACTTTCTGAATCTGGGGTGTCATGGGGGTTGGACTTCCCACAGGATGTGGCAATTTGATTCCTCTCCTGGAGAGCCACTACAGTTGAACTTTGCTCTGTCCCCCTAAGGGAACTTCCTAACAGATCTCTCAGCTTCTTCCTATGCATAGGAGTTACTTCTTGTACTAACACTCTGCTAAAGGAGAAGCCTCTGTAGAAATGTAGCAGTCTCCTCTGACTTCAGGGAACAACTGTTACTTTTTCTGATCAACCATGTGCAGTCCACTTTAGGGAACATTCCAGAAAGGTTTGTCTGTTCTTCTGTTCTGCATAGCCTTGCTCAGCACCCCTAAGGGAGTGTCTCAGTAATGTTTTTCAGCTTATTACCCTAATGAATGTCCCACAAGGTTCTTCTATTCTGCACCAGTGAATGAAGAGCATCACTTGTATGGAATTTTCCCAGGGAAAAGAGAGATTGGTTAGTTTTCTCTGCTCAGGGATTGGTGAGTTGAGTTGGTCAGGGGTGTATGTGGCTTTGATTTCAGGGCCAAACTGTGCTTCTCTCCCTGGTGCTTTTTAGCCTGGATCTGGTTCTAGGGACAAAGTGTGTTCCTTTGGTGCTGGTTCCAGAGATGAGGCATGTTTCTTTGGTTCTAGGTTCAAGGATAAAGCTGTGTCTTTCCCTGGCTCAGGTCTCACATCCAGGGTCTGTTTCTTTCACTTGCTCTGACTTCAGATTCAGGGTGCTCAGTGATTGATTGGTTTCCTGCCCAGGGATTGGCCAGTTCAGTTGGTGAGTTCATCAGTTGGTCTGAGACAGTGATGGCTTGGATCTCAGAACGAAACTGTGTTTCTTTCACTGGTCTTTTTTTTTTTTTTAGCCTTTTCGCTCTAATCTTAAGACCAGTCATATTTCTTTCACTGGCTCTGATTCTAGGGACAAAGTGTGTTTCATTTGCACTGGATTCAGAGTCAGGGTATATTTCTCTGGCTTCTGGGTTCAGGGATAAGTGTTTTGTCCCTGGCTTGGGTCTTAGATCCTGCATATGCTTCTTTTACTGGTTCAGGGTTCAGAGTCCGGGTGCTCAGTGAGTGGTTGGTTTCCTGCTCCAGTTGGCCCTTTGACTATACATTGGCACTATGTGACAGGAAAATCCTGCCCAGCTGTAAAGAGTCCCAGTAACAAGAGAAATCCAAGACAGCATTTGAATATAAAAGCTTAAGTCTTGACATTGAAAATCAAGTTTGTCCCAAGAACTTCAGGGCCCTGGTTTAGGAAGTAGTCTAATGATGATGCTGTCCTTTTCCCAAATCCCAGGAAGCAGGACAGGAAGTTCTGGGACTGACTTACTCCTGACACCTCTGGATTCAGGCCTTGCTGGTATGGCCAAATTCTCATAGAAAGCAAATAGGAGTGGGCGTTTTCCAGGATTAAAGTAGACCTATTGCCAGCTCTAGTGTGAAGCCTCCACAATATCACCAAGCCATTCTTCTGCTTATAGAAAGTTGTAAAAGGAGTCCTGACCCCGATGCTTGGTCCAGATGCTTGAACTATAAGGTACTAATTTCATTAAATAAATGAGACTTCCTCTCTGTTAATGCAATACATACTGTTTTTAGAGCCCATACATCAACTCTGATTTCCAAAGTATGAAGGTACAAGTATCCTCATGGCCTACTACTACACTGGCCATCATACTGCCTTTCATCCATGGCTAAAATTATTTCTGGGGCCATCCATCATGGTGTTGCCATAGACGATTTGGTGGTGGAAGCCATGGAAATCGACTCATGGTCAGCAAGCTTCACCTGGCCTGGTTCTGTCTGAAAGATACTTGCTGCTTTGATATCTCTATGGATAATGGTTAGAGAATGTAAGGAAACTAATCCCTGGAGAGCTGTGGTGAGGGTTCAGTGGGAGCAGAGCTGGTGGCACCTCCACCTTGTACATAGCTACTTGCTTTTCATTCCGAGTTGATGCTCCAAGGGAATGGTTTAGGGGTGCTCAGGAACTTGGGAACTTTCATTTAAGTTTGGTGTAGGACCACCATCCAGAGACAACCAGAAAAAGGGGGAGCTGGCATTAGAGATGTCAGACCGAGTCTGGCGAGCTAGTACAGGCAGCACAGGCAGCATAGGCACATGGTACCCATCATGCTCATTCCTCACGGCCAGTGCTGGTGTGGGCCTTGGCCAGTTTCCCTTCTCAAAGTTACTGTTTTCTGTTACATGAAGAGGTTGGGACTGGATGTCATACATCGCTTCATATGGGTAGGTGTCAATCTGCTGGTCACAGTCAGACTCTCATGAACTCTGGGTTGCCTCTAAAGGCCGTTTGAGCTCTGATCTGAACCTCATCCATGCCTAGATGTGGGGGTCATAGATTGGAAGAAGCAGGTCTCTGAACAGGTCAACCCAGAAGATCCTGAAAGAAGTTTTTAGGGACAGCCTGATTTAGAATCTCAGCTGGGTCCAATATTGATTTTCCCCAGACATCAGCCCCATTTTCAGGTTGTGTTTCTTTCCCTGGCTCTGTACACAGAGCCAGGATGTTCGGGGGTGTGCTATGGCTATGGGATCACTGAATCAGTGGGGGTCTGGGCCTCTCGTTCCCCCTCTAGTAATCGCTCTAGGGGACCCAATCATTGATCTATGCTGAGTCTCTTATGGAATGTACTGATACTATAGGACCTTTAGCTTCTCAGTGGTAATTCATTCCATGATGAAAACCAGGCTCTGACAAAAGGGAGGGGGAAATTCCCAGACTTTCCACTGTAGGTAGCCTGGCTTACACCGTGGAGATGACTAGAGACCCAACCTTAAACTAAGTGGAAACCTGGACCAGCATAACAGGTTAAACTCTGACCTCTACAAAACTTGAAATATAGATGCCTATATAAAATGAGAAGAGGCTATATTGAAAATTCTTTATAAAAACAAAAAGATTGATGTAAATGTGGATTTTTCAGTAGAGGCATTATCTCCTTTAGTAAAACTGAATTCTGATCAGGATTAAAACTTGAAGCTGAAATGGCGTCATCCTATAAACCAGTTAAAGTACTTTCAACAAAGATGAAAACTGAGATGAAGGAGCCAAAGGCTGTGAGGCAGAACAGGAATGAGCCCACATGGAAACAGTGCACAGCAACTGGGAGGAACTTGCACCATCCTCTATTGTCCAGGAGATGGGATGCAGTGTCGGGTGAGAGGCTGGGGTGATGCAGTTAGACAAGTTATGAAAGCAGCTGGTCTAATGTAGTCAAGAGAAGAGGTTAGTCGCTCCTTCTGACGTTGTGGAATGGAAACAGCACTAAGTGCATTTGCTATCAGATAATAATGTGCTGTTTTCTCATTCTAATACCTGACTACTTGAGGGTCTCCCAAAATGACTGCTTTTCTTGACAAGGTCTCTGTGTCTCAGGCTGTTCTTGAACTAAGTAAGCTCCTGCTTCCCTCTCCTGAGTCCACGGTGCAGGAGTGTGCACCAGGTCTGCACAGGAGATGGAAGCACAGCGCATATTGCTTCACTCAGAGGAAGCTCAGCCTCTTCCTGTCATCATCCGCATGGATGAGGCTGGTGGTTCCTGCTCCTCAGGGACTGGAGTCCAGCTCAGGTATGGCCTCAGCCTCAGCTAGGCTCCATCTTCCTGTGAGCACCTCAGCCCTGAGCTGGGCCTCTGCTTTTCTATTTTTCATTTCACTGCGTTTAGATGCACATTTAAAAATTACTCTCATCTTTACTTTTTATAAACCTGTTTATTTTACATCCTAGTGGCAGCCTTCCTCCACTATCCTTTCCCCCGGTCTGTCTCTCCCACTTCCCTTTCACACCATCAATTCCCTCCTCTTCTGTCCCCATCCAAGAAAGGGCAGGGCTCCTAGGAGTTTCAGCAAAGCATGCCATGTCAAGATGCAGTAAGACTAAGCACCTACCCCCACACTGTTTATTAAAATAACAAGGTGACCCAGTATGAGGAGTGGAGTCCCAAAAACTAAGTCAAGACTCAGAGTCAGTCCCTTGTTCTGTAGTTAGGACCTCATGAGAGGTCCAAGCAATACAACTGTAACATATATGCAGAACGCATAAGTCAGTCTCACGCAGGCTCCCTGGTTATCAGTTCAGTTCATGAGCCCCTATGAGCCCTGCTTAGTTGATCCTGTGAGCCTTTCCTGGTGTCCTTGACATCTTTGGGTGCTGCACTTTTTTTCCTCCTCCGCATGACTTCTGAGCATTACATAATATTTGGCTGTGGGTCTCACCATCTGCCTCCTTCAGTTGTGGGATGATGTCTCTTGGATGACAAATGGGCTAGGCCCCATTGTGGTCACAGGCTTCAGCCAGTTTAGGTTACTTATCCACTATTGCTAGTAGTCTAACTTGGGGTCTTTCTCATAAACTCCTGGGAGATTCCCTGCACCAGGATTCTCCCAACCCCAAAAATGCCCCCAGTGATCTCCATCAGCACTCTCTCTCACCATATCCCATCCTGATTGCTCATGTTCCCTTCCCCACTTGCCCCCAATTCACTCATGAAATCTCTTCTATTTCCCCTTCCCAGGATGTCATCCCATGAATTCTCCTTGTTACTTAGTCTCTCTCTGGGTCTGTGAATTGTAGCACAGTTATCCTTTAATTTACAGCGAATATTCAGTTATGAGTGAGTACAAACCAAGTTTTTCTTTCTTCATCTGAGCTGTCTCATTCAGAATGATTTTATCTAGATCCATATAGTTGCCTTTAAATTTCCTGGTGTTCTCGTTCTTAACAACTAAGTAAACAAGGTTGTTTCCAAGAAATGGCTATAAGATATAAAGCTGCTATGAACATAGTTGAGCAAGTGTTCTTGTGGTACAATGAGCATCCTTTGGTTATATACTCAAGGGAAGTAGAACTGGGTCTTGTGGTAGGTGATTCTCATTCTCCTGAGGAACCACCCATGACTTTTTAAGTGGCTGTACAACTATGTATTCCCACCAGCAATGGAGGAGGGTTCCCCTGCTCCACCTCTATAGTATTGAGGAGCAGCATACTGCTTCCTGCCTGGCTCCCAGCCGCCCAGCTAGCTATATTAACCCCCGAAATAACCACATGGAAATTGTATTAATTTAAACACTGCCTACCCATTACTTCTAACCTCTTATTTGCTAACTCTTACATATTCATTTTACCCATATCTAGTAACCTGTGTATCACCACAGGGTCGTGGCTTACCGGGAAAGATTTACCATGTCTGACCTGTCGGCTGGCTCCATGAAAACTCTATTTTACTCTGCCTTCTTTCCCTCAGCATTCTGTTCTGTTTACTTCGTCAATCTAAGTTTTGCCCTATCAAAAGTCCAAGGCAATTTTCTTTATTCAATCAAAGAAAGCACCACATAGAAAGAAGACCCTCCTACACCACACATCTTCTCTAGTTTGAGCTGTCGCTTGTGATTATGATCTTGGCCATTCTGACAGGTATAAGGTGGAATCTTAGAGTCATTTTGATTTGTGTTTCCCTGATGGCTAAGGATGTTGAAGTCTCCATAAGTGTTTCTTGGCCATTTGAGATTCTTCTGTTGAGATTCTCTGTTTAGATCTGTACTCCATTTGTTAATGTGCTTACTTGGATTGTTGATATCTAGTTTCTTGAGTTCTTTATACAGCTTGGAAATCAGCCCAATGAACATGATAGAATTAATCTCAAACTCATTGGCACAGGAGGCAACTTCCTCATGAGGATACCGATGCCACAGGCACTAAGATCGAATTAGTAAATGGAACCTCATGAACTTGAAAAGTTTCTGGAATGCAAAGGACACCTAAATAGGTCAAAACGGCAGCAAAAGAATGGGGAAAGACTTCAGCAAACCATCATCTGGCAGAGGACTGATTTCCAAACTTTACTCACATCTTGAATTCTGAAATAGATTTCAGAAATCAGAGAACAAAGAATCAACAATACTTGGAAAGCAGCTACTCCATGGGAGGACTGACACAGGAACAGGCTCTCAGTCTACATGATAGAAGAGGACCCTCGAAGCCATGGGATGTCATGTGACACCCATAGCTCTGCTTCCCAGAGACACAACACAGTTAATGATATTGATCTGAATTAAATCTAACGAGTAAAATGAGCAAAGTTAGGATTGTCTTTTCGGTGCAAACTTTCTACTCCATGGGAAAATTGACCCATGGGGAGGCTGCCTGTCATTTATTTAGAGACATAATCCTTCTATGACAGGGAACTTATAGGAGGCCCAGTAGGGCAACATCCCAGAACACAGCATGGTGATGCAATTGGTCCAAAGTTAGTCTAAGGAATAAGTGAGAAAACTTAGGGCTGTTGATTTGGTGCCTATTTTCTGATCCATCCTTAAAGTGTGGCAAAGGAGGTCAATAGCTTGTGCACAGCCCTCCCCAGATGCCTATTATCCAGCACAAAGTAAGTACTGTGACAGGCAGGCATGGTGCTCCACTGGGATGCCACATTTCTGTGCTCCACACTGGGAACTTGTCAATATCGACACACACTAAGATTACAAATGGATGAGATGCATTAAAACCCCCACTATCTAAGTCTGTTAAGGATCTCCTCTGGCAGAATCCTCCCCTCTTCATCCATCTGGGTAAGTGCTCTGCACCAAAGTGCAGACTGAGAAGGTGGTTGGGTCCCCGGCAGGCTGTGGGAGAAGGCGCAATGGGGCTCAGGGAGGTTTTCAGCATCTGCAGAGGAGACACTGTGCTCTGACTACCCCTCTGCACAGGGGACAGTGTACTGCACAAGTGAGGGTTCGCACTGTAGGGTATGTGTTCCTGTGATTTAGAATCTCCTGTTGTTTATATTGCATTAACTTTAAGCCTGTATTTTTAATGTAAAGATTCATGTTGACTGTTCAGCATTCATATTATTTGTGTGTGCTTTTACAAGCATATCATCAGAGAATTGACATTTCTTTATCACATTTTAATTATAAATCCTCTTAGCCTCTGTGATTGTCGTATCCCAAATACGAGTATTATAAGTGGCATTAGAAGATTGGGTAATTAAAATAATTTGGGGATCCTTTGAAGTGAGTCCCACCCGATTTTCATATCTTAGAGAATACTCTCTTATTGCTACAAAGCATCTATCCATGTTTTCTTGTTATATTTGTGTCTCTCAGTTCATCTTCAGAAGTTACCAACTGGTGGTGCTCGGGCCTGCCCAGACTTTAGAAGTTAAGAAATGTCAGCGAGGGATCATGGAGATGAGGCTGCTGACAATGAAACGCCCAGCACACAGAGAATATGATGATCTCTCTGGACCCTGAGGAACCAGAAATTGGTAAGTGCAGAGCTTTGGGAAAGCAATCTTTATGTTCTAATAGCTGAAATAAAAATCACTTGCTATTCCTCTGCCAGGGGAAATTCATGCCCCTTCCTCTCTTCAGAGAAGCCGACGGGACAGACTGTCTCATCCATTTCCTTTGCTCAATGCATAGCTTTCATATTTTTCCAAACTGAACCTTTCTCTAGAGAGACAAAGCTATAACTCCGTACTTTTATTGTTATTCACAGTGCATGAGACAAGGAGGGCAAAGCCACTTAGGGAGAAAGCCAGTCTCAGCTGTGAGTGTGTGGGGAGGGTCAAACAGGTTCTTTGCAGCCCGTGTGAGTTTCCCAGAGCTGAAAGTGGTGTCTGTGGCCAAGCTCGGCAGATTTCTCTCTCATCTTAGAGGAAAGCTGCTCTACTTCAGTTTCTGGAGGAGTATGCAAACACTTAGTGAACATTCTGGCTGCAGGTTTGAGCCCTGGAATGGCCTATAAGCATTTCAATTACAAAAGTAAATGTGAGGTCTAATTTTTGCAGTTTTGCAGAAATAGCTGTCATTTCTTAGCCCAAATATTTCTCGTGATTTTGCTCATTTTGCTCATTTTGCTCATTTTGCTGATTTACTTCATGGCCTCTCTGAACACAGAGCTGGCATCTGCTTGATGATGGCTTTCCTTTCCTGATACACCAACCTCTCTCTACTGTAGTTCCAGCTTTGCAGGTCGAACTGTGCAACACACAGAGGATACTGCTCTCCCCTCCTCCTAAGCCCACATGTAGGAGGCAGGAGCAGTTTCCTTATCCAGACCACCCAATACATTGTTTATTGTCTCACAGCAGGGCTGAGAATGACAACCACATTCTAAAGGTGTGTTGCTGGATTTTGATCATAGTGTAAACTTGAGATTGTGTTAATTAAATAAAAACCTGAAGTCAGGAGGTGGAACCAGTTGCTAGTTGACAGGAATTAACCATAAAGGGTAAAGAGGGAGGGCATTTGTAAAATCAGAAGATTTAAATTTAGATAAAAGCAGTAAAGGTGAGCTGTATTCAGAAGGCAAAATCAAGGGTACAGTTTTATAAAATTAAGGGTGGACTTTATCCCTCAGCCCTGACATATCCATGCTCTGTTTGCTTTCAACACCAGATGATGGGTACGCTGACCACATACTACAGAGGACAAAGCAGCCATTACTCCTGCCTTTCTTTGCAGTGCACCCACTGGGCCGTAGCCACCCATCATGCACTAGAGACTAGGGAATGCAAAGTTTTCTTCCTTCCTTTCCACTCTCCATGTCCCTTCAGAAAACAAGTTCAGATCATAGTCCTGACCTCTAGTCACCGGTTTGAGGCCTCTTTGATGATGTCATTGACCTGAGGTTGACATGATTTGGGTAAAGTCAGAATGATGCAGTATCTACAGTCATGGCTTCCTGGCTCTGTTCAGTACGGGGGGGGGGGGATTTCTAGCTCTGTTGCCCTGAGCAGTGAAGCTTTCACAGCCATTTCTAGCAGAAAATGCCCAGGATCCTTCTGGAAATTTCTTCATCCCAGTGTGTTTTCTTTTTCTTCTCTTCTTCTCTTAAGCCTCCGCCCTCTTCTCTAATATGGCCTTTCACATGGTACCTCTTTCACAAAGCCCCATCATCGGTTTTCTTAAGCCCTTATATTCAGAATACCAACCCTTTCTCTTTGCATGAAACAATAGGCCATCCCATTACCATCCCAGAATATTCCCTCCCAAGTTACATGTTTGAGAAGTGCCTCTTAAATCACCTTGCTGAGGTCATAGAATATCTGTTGCATCTGGTGACTACAAAGACCATGCTGAGCTGGGCAGATGTGAACTGAAGTGCATGATCTGGGAGGGTAGAACAGGCTATGAGAGTTTGTTTCCTCAAGGGTGCACAATTCAGACAATGTTCTCTATGACAGTGACACATTAGCCAAGACAGCAGCATCTTTCTTTGCAGGACTTACTTTGTAATATATAAAGAATTTGACACCATGCATTCTTTGATGTAGAAATTGAATGGATGCAATAGGGTGTCCTGCAAAATGTGGACATAGTGTGTAACTAGAGGGAGTTGTGTGTCTCCTGGCAAACTGGTACCCATCTTTATAGGAAATCATGTCCCCCGTGCTTTGTAAAAAGGAAGAGAACTTTCTTTTGGTGCTGTGGAATTCAACCTCCAGTAAAGCTCTTCCAGTTGTTTCAAAGCAGGGTTCTCTGAAGTCAAGATGTTGAGAATATCACTGAGGGATCAAGGCCTCTGTACCTGCCTTGCTTTTGAAGAACTTAAGGTTTCAGGGCTGTGGTTTCTGAAGTGACAGTGAACATGAGGTTTTATAGGTAATGAGACACAGCACACAGGAGTTTGACAATGAGATGTCTGTGTAACAATAAAGGGTTTCTTTCCCCATCTTCTCTTTCTCTGTCTTCTCTTTGCTCTTTATTTATTTATGAACTAAAAAGAGCTCAGTAAGAACTGGGTCTTCCACAGTAATAACATTCTACATACCAAGGCTAAAATGTATGTTTCAGATTAGCTTGGCTTTAGATTTTTATCTTATTTGATTATTCGTTTTTCTTTATATATGTATTGTAAATAAATGAATGTTTTGTCTACATGTACACCGTACATCAAAATCAGGTGTCAGATCCCATGCGGTTAAAGCTAAAGACAGTTGTGAGCCACTATGTGGCTACTGGAAATTGAACTCACGACCTCTGGTAGAGTGGCCAGTGCTCTAAATCGCTGAGCAATCTCTACTGCCCAGAATTTTAGCTTATTTTTAGTTCCGTGTGTGTGTGTGTGTGTGTGTGTGTGTGTGTGTGTCTTCACACATGTCTCCAGAAAATTATTTTCTTCTCTTTACTTGGGAAAATTAATCTTTTTTGTCCTTTCCTTCTTCTCTATTGACTGGGACCTGAGAAATGCCTTTATATGTTATAGGAACAATCACAATTAAATGGAAATAATTTAATAAAACTATTAAGCCCAGATGCTATTGCTATATAGAATACCCAGTCTATTTATCTCGCAAATTAATTAACTCTTCTTGTGATACTATAGAATTTTTACATTTGGATATTGTCTTTAAAAAATATTTTCGTCAATTACTCATCACAATTCAGAATTTTTAAATGAACATGTATGTTTATGGATTTGAATATGTTTTCTTATCCTTAATACCACATGCTCGGGTCACATGGTCTAAATTATTATACAATAGCTTCCGCTTATAACCTTAACTTTCAAAATGATATTTCTTTTAATGCCATCTCACTGGACAAACTATAAAATGTTAGTGCTCTCATGTGTGCTAGGAAAACATTGTAGAGTTGGTTCTCTCTCTACCTTCTCATGGGTGCTGAGGATTGTCTCACGATCAAGCTTTCATATTCACCGTCTAAAGTTGTGATCCTCCTGTCTCCACCCCTTAGGAATAGCCTACAAGCGTGCACCACCGCACATGTCTTTGTTGCTTGCATCACCTGTTCTGTATGGATGATGCTGCATGAATTTAAACACATGTATTCTATTAGAGACATTCTGCCAACAGACCATTTTACAAACTTCCTGTTAGGAATTTTAGACTCATGACCTTTGAGTCTGGAGAAATAACACCACTCACTTGCAGGAGAGATGACGTCAGGATCCTAAGGAGTTCACCTTTCATGTTGGCTTGGTTGCTTTTCCTTTCTCTGGAACCACATGATAGAATGGCCCTGAAGCTACTGTAATGGTACTTCTGTTTGAATTCTCATAGAGTCACTCAGAATTCTCATATTAAATGAGAAAAAAATTAGCTAATATTTGATAGTGACCAAAAGCTTGCTTGTACTGAAACATGGTCAAGTTGAACAGAGTAACAACAGGATTCAAAAACAAGCACAATGGGGCCCTGTAGAGGTTTGTAAAGATTTTACATTGCCCTCACTTTCTTCCCTCATTTCTGTCTTTTTTCATTTCAGGCAGGGACGGAGCTGAACAGTCATTAACAGAGCTGCATTAACTCTCCCATGCTAGACACATAAGCCATACATGAGAAAGGCATCAGTCAACACTTCCAAGACACCATCATGTGCTGGACATACTTCATGACTGCTGTGGTAGACTTCCTTGCATGTCAGTCATGATGTATTCTAGACACAGGAACATGGCTGGCCATATGATCAAGAGGAAGTGACTGGAACTCAGTCTCAGAGTCCACAAAGCTACACTCTGAGTCAATGGCAGGTCACTGGGAGAATTTGAAATAGTCTATTTGGGATCACAATTCTCAACATTTGGAATAAAACTTTATTAAGAATATTTGGTAGTAAAGAAACAGAACCAAGAGGGCACTGAAATTAATGACCCTGTCTTTGTCAAGCACATTGGGTGCTCTGTCCTGTTAAGGTGGCATTTCTACTTTATGCAATCTTCATAATTCAAGTTCAACACAGAAGTGCTGCTTGTGTCTCAGATGATGAGAACTCTGCAGGTGTTAACAAGGACAGTTCCCAGGGACGCTCTCACACAGCAGTGGGAACGGTAGTGAGCTCTGTGATGCACAGTTCTTGGTTTACATGAATGCCCATGTGCAAGGGAGCCTCACAAAGGACAGAGAACCATGACACTGAGAAAGCAATAGGACAATGGGGACAAAGGGTGTCTTCCGAGGTTGGGGTGAGCTGACGTAGAGGATTCCAATGGAGAAACATAAATTGAGCTCAACTGGTTATGTATTCCCAAGGTGATAACATTGGTTAAGATTCATGGTCCAGGCTGCCTGTGGTGAGGGGTCTATTGCTTTTTCCTGAAAAGGTTTACACTGTGCTTTTTTACCACATAAGATGAATCAGAAGAGCAAGCTGTCCACTTACACTAACATTAGAAACATCTTCTTCTCTGAGACAAGCATTGGGATCTCAGGCAACAGTGTCCTTCTCCTCTTCCATGTCTTTACACTCAGTAGTGAGCACAAGCCCAGACTCACTGACTTGCCCATTGGCTTCTTGGCTGTAATCCACCTACTGATGCTGCTGGTTGCAAGCATCATAGCTACTGATATTTTCATGTTTCATCAAGGATGGGACGACATCACATGTAAATCTCTAATCTTCTTATACAGATTTTTAAGGGGTCTCTCTGTTTGTGCCACCTGCTGGCTGAGTGTGCTCCAGGCCATCACTCTCAGCCCCAGAAACTCCTGCTTAGCAAAGTTCAAAAGGAAATTTTCCCCAGGTCACAACTTATGGTCCTTGTTTGCCCTTTGTTCTGTCTATTCATCTATTTCCAATTATCTTTTCATCTCCATGGTTAAGACCCCTAATGTGACCTCAGATCACCTACTGTATATGACTGAATCATGCTCTCTCGTACATTTCAGTTTCCCAATGAAATACATAATGTCTACATTGTTCATCTTCAGGGACGTTTCCGTTATGGGTTTCATGATCCTCTCCAGCGGGTATATGCTGATTCTCCTGTGCAGGCACAAGAAGCTGGTCCAGCATCTTCACAGCACCAACTCTTCTCTAAAGTCATCACCAGAGCAGAGGGCCTCCCGGACCATCCTGCTGCTCTTGTGCTTCTTTCTGCTCATGAGTATCTTGGATAGTTTTATGACATTCTCAAGGCATATGTTCAAAGATGATCCAATATTCTACTTGACCCAGATTCTTGTGGGCCATAGCTATGCCACTGTCAGTCCATTTGTGTTCATCAGCACTGAAAAGGATATAATTGGCCTTTTCTTTTCTATGTGTGCGAAGACAGTGACTATTTGATGTGTGGGTAAAAAGACTTGTTATGCAAAAGCAATGACCAGAGTGTAATATCGCAACTTACACAAAGAAGTAGGTTTTGGCCATGCATAAACACCTGTAACAAAAGGATATAGAGTTAGGAGGATCCCCAGGTTCTGGTACTCAATAGGCAGGATGTGGTGTTAGTGAGAGACTTAGTCTATATGGATAAGAAAGTGAGAGAAAGAGAAGGACGCCTGCAATATGAATTCTAATTGTTATTAATAATTAAACCCAGATGCATATACAAAGATTAATGCTGAAGACCAGAGAAACAGGGTGCCAGTTATTAGAGAGCTTTTTTTCGTATACCAATACTCAAACTGAGTGGGTGATCCTTCCCTCAGACTGCATCTCCAGACTGCCTCTGTCTTCACCAAACAATAGACTTTAGTACAGAGGCAAACATAATCAAAAATTTTTGTAAAGTATTTATACTTGAATCTTCTAATATGTCATATAAGTAATTGATGAGCTTCCCATTGATCTATTGGCCCTATTTCACATATTATTGCTTCTGATCACCGCAGTCATAGCTGCAGACATTGTTTTTCCTGGCAAGGACAGGAACATTATATGTAAATTCCTTGTCTACTTGTACAGAATTTATGGGTCCTCTCCCTGTGTACCACTAGCCTGCTTAGAGTCTTTCAGGCTGTCATCCTCAGTCCCAGATGCTCCTGTTAAGCAAAGTCAAGCACAAATCTCTCTGTCACATCTCATTGCTCTTCTACCCATGAGTTTCTTTTATGGGTCCATTGACCATCACCTCTTAGTGTCTATTACGACCATACACATTTTGACCTTGGGTAACTATATGTATGGTACCCAATTCTAGGATCTTTTATCCATGAGCTATGTCATGTGAAGTATGTTTTCCACAGTGCTGGCACTCAGAGAAGCCTTTCTTATTAGTCTCATGGCCTTCTCCAGTGGGTACATGCTAATTCTCCTGTGCAGGCACAAGAAGCTGTCCCGGCATCTTCACAGCACCAGACTTTCTCCAAAATCATCTCCAGAGATAAGGGACACCCTGACCACCCTGCTGTTCTTCAGCATCTTTGTGCTGATGTCCTTCGTGGACAGCATTGTCTCCTGGTCAAGAACTATGTTCCTGGATAATTAAACATTTTAATACATCCAACCCTTTGCAGTACATAGCTATGCAGCTGTCAGTCCTTTGATGTTTATGAGCACAGAAAAACATATAGATTACTTTTGATGTCCCTGTGTGAGTGGCTGATAAATGTCTCAATATTCAATGTTTGCACGTTCCTTTAAGAAGAGCCAATGTGATAGCATTAGAGCTCTCAGTCATGGCATACTGTCCATGTGCTTTAGTGTACATGAAAATATTAAGTTGATTTTTTTCTATTACAATTATTAACTTTAAGCTATGTGTTAGCAAAAATATGCAACAGAAAGTTAAACCACATGCAATTGGAGATGTGGTAAGACTTATATCTTATATCATACATGTAAGATACATGATATATAACATTGTATGGTATCTATCTATCTTTCTCTATATATGAATTTATATATACATAACAATAAGTCTTTTTTATTTAGTTATTTATTAAACTTTCCACCACTTCCCTGCCTCCCTTTTCCCTCCTCAACCCCACCACTACCTCCTCCTTCTCCCTCCCTCTCTTCACCTCCCCCTCCCTCTCTAGTATTAAGAGAATTCAGGATTCCTTGCCCCCTGGGAAGTCTAAGGTCCTACCCCATCCATACAGGTCTTTAAAGGTGAACATCCAAACAATCAATGGTCCTGCAGAGTTAGTCCATGCAGTAGAATTAAATCACAATGCCACTGTCCTTGGCTTCTCAGTCAGCCTTAGTTGCCAGCCGCGTTCAGAGTGTCCATTTTGATCACATGCTCAATCGCTCCCAGTCCAGCTGGCATTGGTGAGCTCCCATTAGATCAGTCCCACCATCTCAGTGGGTGGATGCACCCCTTGTGATCCTGACTTCCTTGCTCACGTTCTTCCTCCTTCTGCTCCTCATTTGGACCTAGGGAGTTAAGTCCAGTGTTCCAAAGTGGGACTTTGTCTCTATCTCCATCCATCGCCAGATGAAGGTTCTATGGTGATATGCAAAATATTCATCAGTATGGTTACGGGACGAGGCAAGTCCAAGAACCCTCTCCTCTGCTTCCCAGGGAAAAATCTGAGGATCTCTCCTTGTAGCTGGGACCCCCTCTAGAATCAAGTCTCTTGCAAAACCTAAAATGTCTCCATTAGTTGAGATAATTACTTTCCTGCACCCATATGAATCCTTCCTCCATCCCACCAATCCCATTCCCCCAAACTTTCCTGAATCCTCCCCTTATCCCTTCTCTCTATGCTACTCCCCTTACATCCACCCCCAACCTACCCCCCGTGCCCCCAAGTTTGCCTGGCAATCTTGTCTACTTCCAATATCCAGGAGGATAAATATATGATTTTCTTCAGGTTCACTTTCTTATTTAGCTTCTCTAGGATCACAAATTATAGGCTCAAAGACCTTTAATTATGGCTAGAATCCACTTATGATTAAGTGATAAGTGATCCACTTATGAGTGAGTACATGACATATTACTCTTTTTGGGACGGGGTTACCTGACTCAGCAAAGCATTTTCTATTTCCATCCATTTGCATGCAAAATTCAAGACATCATTGTTTTTTACTGATGAGTAAAACTCTAATGTGTATATGTTCCACACCTTCTTTAACCATTCTTCTATTGAGGGGCACCTAGGTTGTTTCCATATTCTGGCTATTACAAATAGTGCAGCTATGAATATAGTTGAACAAATGCTTTTGTAGTATGACTGGGCATCTCTTGGGAATATGCCCAAGAGTGGAATTGCTGGGTCCTGAGGAAGGTTGACTCCCAGTTTCCTGAGAAACCACCACACTGATTTTCACAGTGGCTGTACAAGTTTGCATTCTCACCAAAACTGGATGAGTGTTCCCCTCACTCCACATCCTCTCCAGCATAGGCTACCATTGGTGTTTTTAAGTTTAGCTATTCTGACAGGTGTAAGATGGTATCTCAAAGCTGTTTTGATTTGCATTTCCCTGATCGCTAAGGAGGTTGAGCATGACCTTAATTGTCTTTTGGCCATTCGAAGATCTTCTGTTGAGAATTCAGTGCCCCATTTTTTAATTGGGTTAATTAGAGTTTTAGTGTCTAGTTTCTTGAGTTCTTTGTATATTTTGGAGATCAGACCTTTGCTTGATGAGGGGTTGGTGAAGATCTTCTCCCAGTCCGAAGGTAGTCTTTTTGTCTTACTGAAAGTGTCCTTTGCTTTACAGAAGCTTCTCAGTTCCAGGAGGTTCCATTTATTCATTGTTTCTCTTATTATCTGTGCTACTGGGGTTCTACTTAGGAACTGGCCTCCTTTGCCTATATCTTGTAGACTACTTCCCACTTTCTCTTCTATCAGGTTCAAAGTGGATAGATTAATGTTGATGTCTTTAATCCATTTGGACTTGAGTTTTGTGCATGGTGATAGATATGGATCTACTTTCATTCTTCTACAGGTTGACATCGAGTTATGCCAGCACCATTTGTTAAAGATGCTTTCCTTCTTCCATTGTATACCTTTAGCTCCTTTGTCGAAAATTAGGTGTTCATAGGTTTGTGGGTTAATATCCCGGTCTTCTATTCGATTCCATAGGTCGACTTCTCTGTTCTTATGCCAATACCAAGCTGTTTTCAAAACTATAGCTCTGTAATAGAGTTTGAAGTCAGGGATGGTAATGCCTCCAGAAGTTCATTTATTGTATACGATTGTTTTGGCTATCCTGGGTTTTTTGTTTTGCCATATAAACTTGATTATTGTTCTCTCAAGGTCTGTGAAGAAGTTTGATGGGATTTTGATGGGGATTGCATTGAATCTATAGGTTGCTTTTGGTAGAATTGCCATTTTTATTATGTTGATTCTCCCAATCCAAAAGCTGGGGAGGTCTTTCCATTTTCTGGTATCCTCCTCAGTTTCTTTCTTCAAAGATTTAAAGTTCTTGTCAAATAGGTCTTTCACTTCCTTGGTTAGAGTAACCCCAAGATATTTTATGCCATTTGTGGCTATCGTGAAAGGTGATGTTTCTCTGATTTCCCTCTCTGCTTCTTTATCCTTTGTGTATAGGAGGGCAGCTGATTTTTTGGAGTTGATCTTGTATCCTGCCACATTACTAAAGGTGTTTATCAGCTGTAGGAGTTCTTTGGTAGAGTTTTTGGGGCCATTTATGTAAACTATCATATCGTCAGCAAATAACAAAAGCTTAACTTCATCCTTTCCAATTCGAATCTGCTTGATCCCCATATGTTATCTTATTGCTATTGCTAGAACTTCAAGCACTATATTGAAGAGGTATGGAGAGAGTGGACAGCCTTGTCGTGTTCCTGATTTTAGTGGAAAGGATTTGAATTTCTCTCCATTCAATTTGATGTTAGCTGTCGACTTGCTGTATATTGCTTTTATTATATTTAGGCATGATCCTTGTATCCCCAGTCTCTCCAACACCTTTATCATAAAGGGGTGTTGAATTTTGTCAAATGCTTTTTCAGCATCCAGTGTAATGATCATATGGTTTTTTCTTTCAGTTTATTTATATGATGGATTACATTGATAGATTTGCGTATGTTGAACCAGCCCTGCACCTCTGGGATGAAACCTACTTGATCATAATGAATAATTTTTCTAATGTGTTCTTGGATTCGGTTTGCCAGTATTTTATTGAGAATTTTCGCGTCGATCTTCATGAGTGAGATTGGCCTGTAATTCTCTTTCTTGGTTGTGTCTTTGTGTGGTTTTGGTATCAGGGTAACTGTAGCTTCATAAAAGGAGTTTGGCAATGACTCTTCTGTTTCTATATTGTGGAATACATTAAGGAGTATAGGTATTAGCTCTTCCTGGAAGTTCTGGTAGAATTCTGCATTGGAACCATCTGGTCCTGGGATTTTTTGATAGGGAGATTTTTGAAAACAGCTTCTAATCCTTCACGACTAACAGGTCTATTTAGATTGTTCACCTGTTCTTGGTTCAACTTTGGTATATGGTACTTATCTAAAAAAATGTCCATTTCTTTTACATTTTCCAACTTTGTGGCATATAAACTTTTGTAGTAAGATCTAATGATTCTCTGAATTTCCTCTGTGTCTGTGGTTATGTCCCCCTTTTCATTTCTGATCTTATTAATTTGCATGTTCTCTCTCTGCCATTTGATTAGTTTGGATAGGGGTTTGTCGATCTTGTTGATTTTTCTCCAAGAACCAGCTTTTTGTTTCATTGATTCTTTGGATTGTTTTCTGTGTTTCTATTTTGTTGATTTCAGCCCTCAGTTTGATTATTTCCAGTCTTCTACTCCTCCTGGGTGAATCAGCTTCTTTTTTTTCTAGAGCTTTCAAGTGTGCTGTTAAGTCTCCAATGTGTGCTTTCTCCGTTTTCTTTAATTGGGCACTTAGTGCTATGAACTTTCCTCTTAGCACTGCTTTCATAGTGTACCATAGGTTTGAGTATATTGTGTCTTTATTTTCATTAAATTCAAGGAAGACTTTAATTTCTTTCTTTATTTCTTCCTTGACCCAGGAGTGATATAATAGTTGACAGTTCAACTTCCATGAGTTTGTTGGCTTCCTGTGGGTAGCATTGTTGTTGAATTCTAACTTTAATCCATGGTGATCTGACAAGACACAGGTGGTTACTAATATTTTTTGTATCTGTGGAAGTTTGCTTCGTTACCAAGTATTTGGTCAATTTTTGAGAAGGTTCCATGGGCTGCAGAGAAGAAGGTATATTCTTTCCTATTTGGGTGGAATGTTCTGTAGATATCTGTTAAGTTCATTTGATTCAATACCTCCAATAATTATCTTATTTCTCTGTTGGGTTTCTGTCTGATTGATCTGTCCATTGGTGAGAGAGGTGTGTTGAAGTCTCCTACTATTAGTGTGTGTGGTTTGATGACTGCCTTGAGTTCTAGAAGTGTTTCTTTTACATAAGTGGGTGCCTTTATATTAGGGGCATAGATATTCAGGATTGAGATTTCCTCCTGATGAATTGTTCCTGTTATGCGTATGAAATGTCCATCTCTATCTCTTCTGATAGATTTTAGTTTGAAGTCAATTTTGTTAGATATTAGAATGGCCACACCTGCTTGTTTCTTAGGTCTGTTTGCTTGGAAATCCTTTTCCCATCCCTTTACTCTGAGTAGGTATCTGTCTTTGTGGTTGAGGTGTGTTTCTTGTAAACAGCAGATTGTTGGATCTTGCTTTCGTATCCAATCTCTAAGTCTGTGCCTTTTTATAGGTGAATTGAGTCCATTGATATTAAGTGATATTAATGATCAGTGGTTGTTGACTCCGGTTATTTTCTTTTCTTTTCTTTCTTTTTTTTGGATGGGGGAGTAGTAGAGTTTGTGTGTTTCTCTTCTTTGAGTTGTGCTTGTGAAGTGTCGCTAGATGTCTGAGCTATTGTAGGCAGTGTTGGCAATGTTGGGTTCCTTGGGTTGTGATTTTCCTTCTAATACTTTCTGTTGGGCTGGGTTTGTGTCTATGTATTGTTTAAATTTGTTTTTATCCTGGAACATTTTGATTTCTCCATTGATATTGAACGATAGTTTGGCTGGGTATAGTAGTCTGGGCTTGCATCCATGGTCTCTTAGTTTCTGCAGTACCTCTATCCAGGACCTTCTGGCTTTCATGGTTTCCATAGAGAAGTCTGGTGTAAGTCTTATAGGTTTACCTTTATAAGTGACTTGACCTTTTTCCTTTGCAGCTCTTAATATTCTTTCTTTAATCTGAATGTTTTGTGTTTTGATTATTATATGGCAAGGAGATGTTGCTTTTTATCCAGTCTATTCGGTGTTCTGTATGCTTCTTGAACCTTCATAGGAATATCGTTTTTTAGCTTTGGAAAGTTTTCTTCTATAATTTTGTTTAATATATTTTCTGGGCCTTTGATCTGCAATTCTTCTCCTTCTTCTACACCTATTATTCTTAGATTTGGTTTTTTTTTTATTGTGTCCCAGATTTCTTGAATGTTTTGTTTTGAGAATTTGTTAGATTTGCTGTTTTCTTTGGTCAGAGCATTTATTTTCTCTATGGTGTCTTCAGAATCTGAGATTCGTTTTTCTATCTTTTGTATTCTATTGGTTATGCTTGTTTCTGAAGTCTCTGTTCGTTTACCTAGATTTTCCATATCCAGCTGGGCCTCAGTTTGTGTTTTCTTCATTGTCTCCATTTCAGTTTTCAATTCTTGAACTGTTTCCATTACCTGTTTGACTGTTTTTTTCTTGGTTTCCCAGGGTGTCGTTTACGGCTTTACTCATTTCTTCAAACTTTTTGTTATACTTCTGTTCCATTTCTTTACAGCAGATTTTCACCTCTTGTTTAAGTTCCTCTATTTTTTTCATATAGTTCCACTTAGAGTCAATTTCTTCTATTTCTTCTGGAGTAGGGTGTTTAATTCTTCTAGTTTCATGATTCCTGGATTCTGGTGATGTCATGTTGCCTTTCAGGTTGTTGGAGGAATTCTTGCATTGGTGCCTGCCCATCTCTTTCTCTCTGGATAGAACTCCTCAGCACTGAAATAGGGATAGCTGGTATTCCATGGACACAGGAGACAAAAGGGCAACAGTGGGGGCAGGGAAAAGTCCAGCGGAACACGAAAGACCCTGCCACAAAAGCTGAGGGGGGGGGCTGTGCTTTCTTCTGGGACAGTCCGCCCCTGCTAGCACCCACTCACCACTCTGGATAGAACTCCTCAGCACTGAAATAGGGACAGCTGGTATTCCAAGGACTCAGGAGACACAAAGGCGACAGTGGGGTCAGGGAAGAGTCCCGTGGAACACCAAAGAACCTGCCACAGAAGCTGAGGGGGGGGGCTGTGATCTCTTCCGGGACAGTCTGCTCCGGATAGGCCAGACTCATCCCTCTGGTTGGAACTCCTCAGCCCTAAAATAGGAACAGCTGGTATTCCAAGGACACAGGAGACAAAATGGCGACAGTGGGGATAGGGAAGAGTCCCGTGGAACACTGAAGACCCTGCCCCAGAAGCTGGGGGTGGCTGTGCTCTTTTCCAGGACAGTCTGCCCCGGCTAGCACCCACTCACCTGTCTGGATAGAACTCCTCAGCACTGAAATAGGGACATCTGGTATTCCAAGGACACAGGAGACAAAATGGCGACAGTGGGGATAGGGAAGAGTCCCGTGGAACACTGAAGACCCTGCCCCAGAAGCTGGGGGGGGGGCTGTGCTCTTTTCCAGGACAGTCCGCCCCGGCTAGCACCCACTCACCTGTCTGGATAGAACTCCTCAGCACTGAAATAGGGACAGCTGTTATTCCAAGGACACAGGAGACAAAAAGGCGACAGTGGGGTCAGAAAAGAGTCCAGGGGTACTCCAAAGACCCTGTCGCACAAACTGAGGGGTGGGGCTGTGCTCTCTTCTGGGACAGTCCACCCTGGCTAGCACCCACTCACCTCTCTGGATAGAACTCCTCCATATCTGTTGTATTTGCTGACTACAAAGACCATGTTGAGCTGGGCAGATGTGAACTGAAGTACATGATCTGGGAGAGTAGCACATTCTACGAGAGTTTGTTTCCTGAAGGGTGCACAATTCAGAGAATTCTCTCTATGACAGTGACACATTAGCCAAGATGGCAGCATCTTTCTTTGTAGGACTTACTTTGTTATCTGTAAAGAATTTGACACCATGTATGCTTTGATGTAGAACTTGAATAAATGCAATTGGGTGTCCTGCAAAATGTGGACTTAGTGTGTAAATATAGGGAGGTGTGTGTCTCCTGGCAATCTGGTACCCATCATTATAAGAAATCATGTCCCCTGTGCTTTGTAGAAAGTAAGAGAACTTTCTCTTGGTGCTGTGGAATTCCACCTCCAGTAAAGCTCCTCCAGTTGTTTCAAAGCAGGTTTCTCTGAAGTCAAGGGTTGAGAATATCACTGAGGGATCAAGGCCTCTGCACCTGCCTTGCTTTCTGAAGAACTTAAGGTTTCAGGGCTGTGGTTTCTGAAGTGACAATGAACATGAGATTTTATAGGTAATGATACACAGCACACAGGAGTTTGACAATGAGATATCAGTGTAAGAATAAAGGTTTTCTTTCTCCATCTTCTCTTTCTCTCTCTTCTCTTTGCTCCTTATTCTTTTATCACTTAAAAAGAGCTAAGTAAAAACTTGGTATTCCACAGTAATAACATGCTACATAACAAGGCTATAAAGTATGTTTCAGATTAGTTTGGCTTTAGATTTATATTTTATTTGTTTATTTGTTTTTGTTTATATATGTATTGTAAATACATGAATGTTTTCTCCGCATGTACATCTGCACATCAGAAACAGGTATCAGATCCCATGGGGCTACACCTAAAGACAGTTGTGGCCACTATGTGGCTACTGCAAATTGAACTCACGACCTCTGATAGAGTAGTCAATGCTCTAAACCGCTGGGCAATCTCTACAGCCCAGATTTTTAGCTTACTTTTAATTGCATGTGTGTTTACACATGTGTACTGATGTATACAGAGTCCACAATAGGTCATCAGATCCCCTGGAGCTGGAGAGTCAGAAGCAGTTGGAAGCTGGTTGTTTGGGACACTGGGAACCAATCCTGTGTTACCTGCGAGAGCAGTATGTGCTCTTCACTGCTGAGCCTTCTCTCCGGCTCCCAAGCTAGTCTTTTTAGTCTTTTCATGTGGGTGTTGAGACCCGCACTCAGATCTTCTGCTTCCTCAACAAGTGCTCTTATCATCGGTGCCATTCTCCGGCTCCTTCAAGCTTGTCTTTTAGAGTGTTTCAGTGCATTTGTTATCTAACATGAACTGCATATATTTCAACACACAAACACACACATACACATGCTTGCATACTCAGCATCTATTCTGTAAATCTACAAAGGTCATCATGGCCTGGTGACAGTGTGTTACATGGAACTTGGAAACTTTTATTGCCATTTCACTGTGATTTCCTCAGGATCATCAAAAGAAAATACATTCTGAACACAATACATGTGTACAGAAAATTATTTTCCTTCTCTTTACTTTGGGAAAATTGATCTTTCTCCTCCTTCCCTTCTCCCCCATTGACTGGGACCTGAGAAATACCTTTATATGTTATATGAACATTCACAATTAAATGGAAATAATTTAATAAAACTATTTACCCAAGATACTGTTGCTATATAGAATACCCAGTATATTCATCTGGCAAATTAATTAACTCTTCTTGTGAGCCTATAGAATGTTTACATTTGGATATTGTCTTTAAAAATATATTCACCAACTACTCATCACAATTCTGAATTCTTAAATGAACATGTATGTTTATGGATTTGAATATGTTTTCTTCCCTTAATATCGTATGCTCCGGTCACATGGTTTAACTCATTATACTATAGCTTCATCTTATAACCTTAATTTTTAAAATGATATTTCTCTTAATGCCATCTCACTGGACAAACTATAAAATGTTAGTCCTCTCATGTGTGCTAGAAAAACATCGTAGAGTTGGTTCTCTCTTTACCTTCCCATGTGTTCTGAGGATTGACTCAGGATCAAGTTTTCATATTCACTGTCTAAAGTTGTGATCCTCCTGTCTCCACCCCTTAGGAATAGCCTACCAGCATGCACCACCACACATGTCTTTGTTGGTTGCATCACCTGCTTTGTTTAGATGATGCTACATGAAATCAAACACATGTGTTCTATTAGAGACATTCTGTCAACAGACCATTTTACAAACTTCCTGGTACAAATTTTAGACTCATGACCTTTGAGTCTGGAGAAATAACAGCACTCACTTGCAGGAGAGATGACGTCAGAAACCTAAGGAGTTCACCTTTCATGTTGTTTTGGTTGCTTTTCCTTTCTCTGGAACCACATGATAGAATGGCCCTGAAGCTACTGTAATGGTACTTCTGTTTGAATTCTCATAGAGTCACTCAGAATTCTCATACTAAATGAGAAAAAAAATTAGAACCCGTGTTTGGCTAATACTTGATAGTGAACAAAAGCTTGCTTGTACTGAAACATGGTCAAGGTGAACAGAGAAACAGCAGGATTCAAAAAAGGAAAGCATAGGAGTTTCCTTCGGGCCGTGGCAGGGTCCCGGTGAGGAGGAGTTTGGGTGTTCCCCGACCCCATAGATGCCCAGGTCGCCCTGCAGTGCTGGCTACCCCCTCCCGCCTGCCATCCTAGCTCCCATCCAGGTACGAATTCCTATATTTCTCCCTTCCCCCTGGGGCCATAAAATTTCCCCAGCTCAGCTGCCTTGCAAGCTGGGCCTTGGCTGTAGGCGCAGCTCGGCTCCAGGCAGTTCCTGGGTCCTAAAGGCCTCCCTGAGGACAGGTGGTCCAGGTGCCAGCTCAGCCACATTCCTGACCAGCAGGGGCCCAGACTTCTAGCAGAGGGCCATCGGAGGGGTGAGTTTGCTTCGGGCCTTGACAGGGTCCTGGTGAGGAAGAGCTTTGGCGTTCCCCGAACCCACAGTCGCCCAGGTCGCCCTGCAGTGATGGCTACTCCCTCCCGCCTGCCATCCCAGCTCCCATCCAGGTACGAATTCCTATATTTCTCCCTTCCCCCTGGGGCCATAATATTTTCCCCAGCTCAGCTGCCTTGCACGCTGAGCCTGCATTGTAAGCGCATCCAGGAAAGAGGGAGTGACTGTGCTTCAATAGCCTGCCTGAGGAAAGGTGGGCATTCTGTCAGTGAAGTCCCTGCCCAAGAAGGGAACCTGACCCGGTAACAGAAGTTCCAATAGAGAACATTTGAAGTAAGAGATGGACAGACGCCAAGGCAAGACCTCATCCAACAATCTGAAAAACAACATGAAAACACTAGATCCCAAGGACCCTACAACAGAAGGGCTTGAACACCTTAACCCAGAAGAAGTGGAAAAAAGTGCCATTATGAAAGCAATAGAGTCCCTTAAACAGGATATGAATAACTCCCTTAAAGAATTGGATGAGAAATATAACAAAAAGTTTGAAGAAATGAGTATAGAAATTGATGAGAAAAATAACAAAAAGTTTGAAGAACTAAGTAAATCCGTGAATGAGACCCTGAGAAACCAAGAAAAAACAATCAAACAAGTAAAGGAAACAGTGCAAGAATTGAAAACTGAAATGGAGGCAATGAAGAAAACACAAACGGAGAACTGGCTGGATATGGAAAACCTAGGTAAACGAACGGAGACAACAGAATCAAGCATAACCAATAGAATACAAGAGATAGAAGAACGAATCTCGGAATCTGAAGATACCATAGAGAAAATAAATGCTCTGGTCAAAGAAAACGGCAAATCCAACAAATCCTCTTCAAAAACATTCAGGAAATCTGGGACACAATAAAAAAACCAAATCTAAGAATAATAGGGATTGAAGAAGGAGAACTGCAGATCAAAGGCCCAGAAAATATATTCAACAAAATTATAGAAGAAAACTTTCCCAACCTAAAGAACGATATTCCTATGAAGGTTCAAGAAGCATACAGAACACCGAATAGGCTGGATCAGAAAAAAACATCCCCTCGCCATATAATAATCAAAACACAAAACATACATATTAAAGAAAAAATTTTAAGAGCTGCAAAGGAAAAAGGTCAAGTAACTTATAAAGGTAAACCTATCAGGCTTACACCGGATTTCTCTATGGAAACCATGAAAGCCAGAAGATCCTGGATAGAGGTACTGCAGAAACTAAGAGACCATGGATGCAAACCCAGGCTACTATACCCAGCCAAGCTATTGTTCACTATCAACGGAGAAAACAAAATATTCCAGGATAAAAACAAATTTAAACAATACGTAGCTACTAATCCAGCCTTACAGAGAATATTAGAAGGAAAATCACTACCGAAGGAATCCAACATTCCCAACACGGCCTACAATAACTCGAACATCTAGCGACCATTCACAAGCACAAATCAAAGAAGAAAAACACATACACTCTACTACCTAAAAAAAAAAAAAATGACCGGAGTCAACAACCATTGGTCATTAATATCACTTAATATCAATGGACTCAATTCACCTATAAAGAGGCACAGACTTAGAGATTGGATACGAAAACAGGATCCAACATTCTGCTGTTTACAAGAAACACACCTCAACCACAAAGACAGACACCTACTCAGAGTAAAGGGTTGGGAAAAGGTTTTCCAAGCAAATGGACCTAAGAAACAAGCGGGCGTGGCCATTCTAATATCTAACAAAATCGACTTCAAACTAAAATCAATCAGAAGAAATGGAGATGGACATTTCATACTCGTAACTGGAACAATTCATCAGGAGGAAGTCTCAATCCTGAATATCTCTGCTCCTAATATAAAGGCACCCACATATGTAAAAGAAACTCTTCTAGAACTCAAGGCGGTCATCAAACCACACACACTAATAGTAGGAGACTTCAACACTCCTCTCTCACCAATGGACAGGTCAATCAGACAGAAACCAAACAGAGAATTGAGAGATCTATTGGAGGTATTGAATCAAATGGACTTAACAGACATCTATAGAACACTCCACCCAAATAGGAAAGAATACAACTTTTTCTCTGCAGCTCATGGAACCTTCTCGAAAATTGACCACATACTTGGTAACGAAGCAAACTTCCACAGATACAAAAAAATATTAGTAACTACCTGTGTCTTGTCAGATCACCATGGACTAAAATTAGAATTCAACAACAATGCTCCCCCCAGGAAGCCAACAAACTCATGGAAACTGAACAGTCAACTACTAAATCACCCCTGGGTCAAGGAAGAAATAAAGAAAGAAATTAAAGTCTTCCTTGAATTTAATGAAAACAAAGACACAACATACTCAAACCTATGGGACACTATGAAAGCAGTGCTAAGAGGAAAGTTCATAGCAATAGGTGCCCAAATAAAGAAAACGGAGAAAGCACACATTGGAGACTTAACAGCACACTTGAAAGCTCTAGAAAAAAAAGAAACTGATTCACCCAGGAGGAGTAGAAGACTGGAAATAATCAAACTGAGGGCTGAAATCAACAAAATAGAAACACAGAAAACAATCCAAACAATCAATGAATCAAAAAGCTGGTTCTTGGAGAAAATCAACAAGATTGACAAACCCCTATCCAAATTAATCAAACGGCAGAGAGAGAACATGCAAATTAATAAGATCAGAAATGAAAAGGGGGACATAACCTCAGACACAGAGGAAATTCAGAGAATCATTAGATCTTACTATGAAAGTTTATATGCCACAAAGTTGGAAAATGTAAAAGAAATGGACATTTTTTTAGATAAGTACCATATACCAAAGTTTAACCAAGAACAGGTGAACAATCTAAATAGACCTGTTAGTCGCGAAGAATTAGAAGCTGTTATCAAAAATCTCCCTACCAAAAAAATCCCAGGACCAGATGGTTTCAATGCAGAATTCTACCAGAACTTCCAGGAAGAGCTAATACCTATACTCCTTAACGTATTCCACAATATAGAAACAGAAGAGTCATTGCCTAACTCCTTTTATGAAGCTACAGTTATCCTAGTACCAAAACCACACAAAGACACAACCAAGAAAGATAATTACAGGCCAATCTCACTCATGAACATCGACGCAAAAATTCTCAATAAAATACTGGCAAACCGAATCCAAGAGCACATTAGAAATATTATCCATTATGATCAAGTAGGCTTCATTCCAGAGATGCAGGGTTGGTTCAACATACGCAAATCTATCAATGTAATCCATCATATAAATAAACTGAAAGAAAAAAACCACATGACCATCTCACTAGATGCTGAAAAAGCATTTGACAAAATTCAACACCCATTTATGATAAAGGTGTTGGAGAGACTGGGGATACAAGGATATATTTATACCTAAATATAATAAAAGCAATATACAGCAAGCTGACAGCTAACATCAAACTGAATGGAGAGAAACTCAAAGCCTTTCCTCTAAAATCAGGAACGCGACAAGGCTGTCCACTCTCTCCATACCTCTTCAATATAGTGCTTGAAGTTCTAGCAATAGCAATAAGACAACATAAGGAGATCAAGGGGATTCGTATTGGAAAGGATGAAGTTAAACTTTCGTTATTTGCTGACGATATGATAGTTTACATAAGTGACCCCAAAAACTCTACCAAAGAACTCCTACAGCTGATAAACACCTTTAGTAACATGGCAGGATACAAGATCAACTCCAAAAAATCAGTGGCCCTCCTATACACAAAGGATAAAGAAGCAGAGAGGGAAATCAGAGAAGCATCACCTTTCATGATAGCCACAAAGAGCATAAAATATCTTGGGGTTACTCTAACCAAGGAAGTGAAAGACCTATTTGACAAGAACTTTAAGTCTTTGAAAAGAGAAATTGAGGAGGATACCAGAAAATGGAAAGACCTCCCCTGCTCTTGGATTGGGAGAATCAACATAGTAAAAATGGCAATTCTACCAAAAGCAATCTATAGATTCAATGCAATCCCCATCAAAATCCCATCAAACTTCTTCACAGACCTTGAGAGAACAATAATCAAGTTTATATGGCAAAACAAAAAACCCAGGATAGCCAAAACAATCTTATACAATAAAAGTACTTCTGGAGGCATTACCATCCCTGACTTCAAACTCTATTATAGAGCTACAGTATTGAAAACAGCTTGGTATTGGCATAAGAACAGAGAAGTCGACCTATGGAATCGAATAGAAGACCCAGATATTAACCCACAAACTTATGAACACCTAATTTTCGACAAGGGAGCTAAAGGTATACAATGGAAGAAGGAAAGCATCTTTAACAAATGGTGCTGGCATAACTGGATGTCAACCTGTAAAAAAATGAAAGTAGATCCATATCTATCACCATGCACAAAAATCAAGTCCAAATGGATTAAAGACATCAACATTAATCCGTCCACTTTGAACCTGATAGAAGAGAAAGTGGGAAGTAGTCTAAAAGATATAGGCACAGGAGGCCTCTTCCTAAGTAGGACCCCAGTAGCACAGACAATAAGAGAAACAATGAATAAATGGGATCTACTGAAACTGAGAAGCTTCTGTAAAGCAAAGGACACTGTCAGTAGGACAAAAAGGCTGCCTTCTGACTGGGAGAAGATCTTCACCAACAAAGGTCTGATCTCCAAAATATACAAAGAACTCAAGAAACTAGGCACTAAAACTCTAATTAACCCAATTAAAAAATGGGGTACTGAACTTAACAGAGAATTCACAACAGATGAACTTCGAATGGCCAGAAGACACTTAAGGTCATGCTCAACCTCCTTAGCAATCAGGGAAATGCAAATCAAAACCACTTTGAGATACCATCTTACACCTGTCAGAATAGCTAAAGTCAAAAACACCAACGATAGCCTATGCTGGAGAGGATGTGGGGTGAGGGGAACACTCATCCATTGTTGGTGGGAATGCAAACTCGTGCAGCCACTGTGGAAATCAGTGTGGCGGTTTCTCAGGAAACTGGGAGTCAACCTCCCTCAGGACCCAGCAATTCCACTCTTGGGAATATACCCTAAAGATTCCCTAACATACTACAAAAGCATTTGTTCTACTATGTTCATAGCAGCACTATTTGTAATAGCCAGAACCTGGAAACAGCCTAGGTGCCCCTCAATAGAAGAATGGTTAAAAAAGGTGTGGAACATATACACATTAGAGTTTTACTCAGCGGTAAAAAACAATGACATCTTGAATTTTGCATGCAAATGGATGGAAATAGAGAACGCTTTACTGAGTGAGGTAAGCCAGACCCAAAAAGAGGAACACGGTATGTATTCACTCATAAGTGGATTCTAACCATAATTAAAGGTCTTTGAGCCTATTATTCGTGATCCTAGAGAAGCTAAATAAGAAGATGAACCTGATGAAGATTATTTAGCTATCCACCAGGAGGTAGGAAATAGACAAGAGTCCCAGGTAACCTCGGGTGCATGGGGGGGTGGGAGGGTTGGTGGAGGGGGAGAGGGTTGGAGAGAAGGGAGTAGGGGAGGAACGGGGAAAGCTCGGTGGCCTGGGATGGGGGGGGGGGAGGGAGGAAGGATGAATATGGGATCAGGGAAGAATATATTTCAACTAAGGGAGTCATTTTAGGGTTTACAGGAGACTTGATTATATATGGGATCCCAGGTCCAAGGAGAGATCCCCCAGATTGTTCTCTGGACAGAGGAGGGGGTGCCTGAATCGGCCGTGGCCCATAACCATACTGATGTGTATTTTGCTTATCACCATAGATCCTTCGTCTGGCGAAGGACGGCGATGCAGTCGAAGACCCACATTGGAGCATCGGACTGAGCCCCCCGAGGTCCAGATGAGGAGCGGAAGGAGGAAGAACATGAAAAACGAAATCAGTACTGCGAGGGATGCTGTCACCCACTGATACAGGGGAACGGATCTAATGAGAGTTTACCGGGGCCAGGTGGACTGCGACTGAACGAGGAGGTGATCTAACCAGATTCTCGGAATTTGGCCGGATTCTCTGACTGTGGCTGGCCCGAAGTCTTTCTGAAGGGCCATTGACTATGATACTGGGACCTGTTTCCTCTGCATATGCTGGAATTTGGGGATCCAGTCTGTTTGGACGCTCACCTTCCTGGACCTGGAGGGAGGGGGAGGGAACTGGGGCTTCCCACGGGGCAGGAAACCCTGACTGCCCTGGGGGACGGAGGGGGAGGAGGAGGGGGGGTGGGGGGAGTGGGAGGGTGTTGGGAGGGGGGGCGGAGATGGGAACTTTTGTAATTTAATAAAATTTACTTAAAAAAAAATAAAATCACCAGGAAAAAGAGGATAATAAAAAAAAAGGAAAGCATAATGGAACTCTGTAGAGGTTTGTCCAGATGTTACATTGCCCTCACTTTCCTCCCTCATTTCTGCCTTTTACATTTCAGGCAGGGACGGAGCTGAACAGTCATTAACAGAGCTGCATCAACTCTCCCATGCTAGAAACATAAGCCATACATGAGAAAGGCAGCAGCAACACTTCACAGAGGCCATCATGTGCTGGACACACTTTATGACTGGTGTGTAGACTTCATCGCATGTCACTCACGTTGTATTCCATAAACAGGAACATGGCTTTCCACATGGTCTAGAGAAGGTGACTGGACTCAGCCTAAGAGTCCTCAAAGCTACACACTGAGACAATGCCAGGTGAAAGGGAGAATTTGAAATAGTCTATTAGGGATCATGATTCTCAACATTTGTAATAAAACTTTATTAAGAATATTTGGTAGGGGCGGACATGGAAACTTTTATAATTTAATAAAATTTACTTTAAAAAAAAAGAAAAAGAAACACAGGTGATTTTCATAAAAAAAAAAAAAAAGAACAGCCCTACCCTATTCTACGAGGCCCTCTATCAAGATCTGGCCATCTTCTGGAAACAACACCAGGACCCGATCTTGCTCCAATATGTTGATGACCTGCGTCTGGCGGCCATGACCAAGGAGGGATGCATGCGAGGTACACGGGCCCTCCTGCAGACCTTGGGCGGGACCACACACTGTCCTCCTCACGACTCCATCGGCCCTAAAGGTGGACGGAATTGCTGCCTGGATCCTTGCCTCACATGTTAAAGCAGCCCAATCAGAGCATTTCGCTGGCACCCCAGACCTGAAATCCTCATGGAAACTTCAACACTCTCAAAACCCCCTAAAGATAAGACTTGTTCGCTCTTAATTGCAACCTCTATATATCTGACCCTTTCACTCCTATTGACTGGCCTCTTGGTTGAGGCTAATGAGAGTCCCCATCTCACTCGAAATCTAACATGGTAGGTTATATCTCAGACAGGGGACATAATTTGGTCCAAATGACTCCAATAATTCAAATCTTACCATTTGCTTTACCCAGGCCAGCCAAAAGAAACTGATTGGGGAACAGGCCATACCTGGGGACTTAGATTCTATATAACCAGATGGGACAAAGGGTTGACCTTTGAAATTAGATTAGAATCACAATCAATAAATGTTCAAGCGATAGGGCCTAATAAGCATCCTCCCTCGACAGGGAGGACTACTCACACAGATGGGTACTGCCCCCAATATCACTGCGACTGGTTGTTTGATCTAATCAAGGGAGTATTCTCAGCTTTAAATAACACACAGCCCAACAGAAACTGGGGACTGCTGACTTTGTTTGGTGTCCAGCCCGCCATACTATGAAGGAATTGTCATCCTTAGTAATTTCACCAACTACAACAGCCCTCCATCTAGCTACACCAACATGTTGCCCCACTGATTGACATTACCTCAAGTAGAAGGCCAGGGTACCTGCCTAGGGAAAGTGCCATCCACACACCCAAAATTGTGCAATTTGACCCATGAGGTCCACAAAGGCAATTATTATCTTCAGGCCCCTAATGGAACTATTGGGCATGTAACACCAGGCTGACTCCCTGTATCTCTGCACGAATATTAAATGCATCTTCTGATTATTGTGTCATGGTCCAAGTCTTACCCCACATTATATATCATACATCTGAAAATATTCTGGCTCTTTTTGAGGAAAAACAGAGGTACAAAAGGGAGCCTATCACCATGACATTAGCCATCCTCCTTGGCACTGGTGGCATAGTAGTCGGTATTGGGACAGGGACTGCAGCTATGGTACAGAGTAATCAAATGGTCCATTTGCAGACAGCCATGGCTGCGGACCTAGAAGCCCTAGAAAAATCAGTAACAGCCTTAGAAAAATCCATCACCTCCTTATCGGAAGTAGTACTGCAGAACAGAAGGGGGTTAGATTTACTATTTCTCAAAGAAGGGGGGCTATGTGCTGTGCTGAAAGAGGAATGCTGTTTCGATGCAGACAACACAGGAATGGTCAGGGAATTCATGGCCAAACTTAGAGAAAGGCTTGCCCAAAGAAAGAAATATTTTGAATCACAACAAGGATGGTTTGAAGGATGGTTTAATAATTCATCCTGGTTAGTGATGTTAATATCTACCTTGATTGAACTCCTAATCATATTACTGCTTATTTTGACTTTTGGCCCCTGCATCCTAAACAGGTTAGTACAGTTTATGAAGGACAGATTATCGGTAATACAAATTATAGTTTTGGCCCAGCAATATCAAATGCTGAGACAAACAGATTCAGAGTCTAATCTAGCTAAGGATCAAGATCAATGGATATAAAGATTTAATCCATGTTATAGAAAAAGGGGGGAAATGAAAGACCCCAACCCTAGTCTCTAACTTAAGATGTTTTTATGGTCAACTTGCCAGGGCAAAATAAGATGTCTGTGGGCATCAGAAGCAGGCCAGGGCAAAATAGGATATCTGTGGGCAGCAGAAGCAGTCTTGAGAAAAATACCCTGTCCTTTGTGTATTGAAACACAAGAGGGAAGAGACTGGCTGAAACTGGCTTAATAGAGACTTGTTTTTGTCCTGATATTGACCCACCACATGTGTTAATTTGAATTGACCAATGATGTTGCTGTGGCAATGCTTCCCCATTATGTAACCCTGAGACCCTATAAATGCTTGCTGGAAAAATACACAGGGGGCTCAGTCTCACTGGAGTACTGAGTCACCCATTGGTGCCTTCGACAATAAAGACTTCTCTTGCTGTTTGCACCCATTGGCATGGCTTATTGAGTATGGGGAACTCTTCCTGAACCCTAGCAATTAGGGTCTTTCAGTTCTAGTCTTGTTTTAAGGTTCTGTTTCTTTCTTTGACTCTGAACCCAGAACCAAGCTGATCAGGTTGGGATAGGGCTATGGACTCAATGAATTTTTGGGGAACTTGGCCTCTCACTGGAGAAGGCACTGAGAGTTGTATATCTTAATCCTCAGGAAGCAAGAAGAGACTGAAAGACTAGGCCTGACCTGAGCAACTGAGACCTCAAAGCCTGCACCCCAGCGACATACTTCCTCCAATAATACCATACCTCCTAATATGGTTGTTCACTATGGGCCTATGGGAGCCATTTTTATTCATACCACCACATTCCATTCCCTGGTCTCCATAGGCTTAAAGACATATCATAATAAAAAATGCATTCAGTCTAACTTCAAAAATTCCTATAGTCTATAAAAGTCTCAGACTTGTTTAAAAGTCCAAAATCTCTTCTGAGATGTATGAAACTTTCAACTCTAATCCCCTGTAAAATCAAAATCAAAAAGCTTTCATCACATGCTACTAACATACAATGGGACAGGATCTACATCACAATTCCAAGACACTGAAGGGAGCAAAGTGAGGAAATACTGGACCAAAGAAGACCAAAAACCCTCTGAGCAAATTCCTAACTCCACATCTCCATGGAAGTCAAATGTCAAAGTGCTCTCAGACCTTCAACTCCTTTCAGCTTTGTTGACTACAACAGCTTCTTTCCCTTGAGCTGGTTTCCCTCCCTGTTAGCAGGTTCCCATTAGGTATCCCATGACTCTGGCATATCCAATATTTTGAGTCTCCAAGACAATCCAGGTTTAACATTATCAACTTCACACAATGGCCTCTCTAAGCCTCCACTCATGGACAACCCTGACATATACCTGGTCTCACAGCTTTCTTTAGTTGTAGAGGGAGATTCCATAACCCCTTTCTTCTGTCTTTGACTCTGAAGCCAGAACCACGTGAATGAGGCAGCCAAGTTCTGTTGCTTGCTGGAGCGGGAATATGGCCCCTTTGTTTAATCACATCTTCACCATCTTTCTGTTTTTGATGGTTTCCTTCACTGCCTAAGCTTGGCTGTCCTGAAACGTGACCTCATTTAAGCTTTCTTGAACCTCCAAAATGACATAATATTTTGTCACTCCAATTTTAAATATTGTGTGTTCCACCTTCTCTCGGTCAATCTATGTAATATTTCTTTTTCTCTCACTGAGTTATCTTACTTTGTGTAGCAACTTCATGATTTGTCTATGTTCTAATATTGTAGGAAAAAGCAAAGGAAGAGACACTTAAACTGAAGCTTGGTTGTAATTATGTGTGCAATTCCTTTTCTTTTGGAACAATGACTATTTGTGACAAGAAATGCTAAATAGATATAACAGAGAAAGTTGAAATATTGAGAAATATTAGATGTTGTCTATAGAGATAAATTTCTTGCTCAGAAAGTCACATAGTCATTCAGTCTGAAAGGCATACAGAATCTTATAGTAACTATAAACTGTTTGGTCTATTAGATTAGGCTTATTATTATCTAGCTCTTACAACTTAAATTCAACCATAATTCTTATCTATCTTTAGGCATTTGGTACTTTTTCTCACTCAGGCACTCTCATCTTGTTTCATCTACATCTGGCTGGTGAATTTATCTCTGTTTCCTCTTTCCAGAATTCTCCTAGTCTGGTAGCCCCGCCTATACTTCCTGCATAAAATCAACATTTTATTAAACCAATATGAGTGATGAATCTTTACAGTATACAAAAGCATTATCCCACAACAGTGGTCACATACTTAAAAGTAGTATGAGATATCCCTGGTCAATATGAAAGAGCCTCCTCACAGGACTCACTTAAAGACTCATTGTTATATATGTATGAATTCATATATAGAGAAAGATAGATAGATACCAAACAATGTTATATATGATGTATCTTACATGTATGATATAAGATATAAGTCTTACCACATCTCCAAGTGCATGTGGTTTAATTTTCTGTTACATATTTTGCCAACACATAGCTTAAAGTTAATAATTGTAATAGAAAAAACACAACTTCATATTTTCGTGTACACAGAAGCAGATAGACACTGTGCCATGACTGAGAGCTCTAATGCTATCACATTGGCTCTTCTTAAAGGAACTTGCAAACATTGAATATTCAGACATTTATCAGCCTCTGACACAGGTACAACAAAAATAATCTATATGTTTTTCTGTGCTCATAAACACCAAAGGAGTAACAGTGGCATAGCTGTGGACTACAAAGTGCTGGATGCAGAAAACCTTGGATCATCCAGGAGCATAGATCTTGACGAGAAAACGATGCTGTCCAGGATGAACATCAGCACAAAGACACACAAGAGCAGCAGGATGGTCTGGGTGTCCCTTATTTCTGGAGATGATTTTGGAGAAAGTCTGGTACTGTGAAGATGCCGGGACAGCTTCTTGTGCCTACACAGGAGAATTAACATGTACCCACTGGAGAAGGCCATGAGACTAATAAGAAATGCTTCTCTGAGTGCCAACAGTGTGGAAAACATACTTCACATGACGTAGCTCATGGATAAAAGATACTGGAATTGGGTACCATACATATAGTTACCCAAGGTCAAAATGTGTGTGGTCGTAATAGACACTAAGAGGTGATGGCCAATGGACCTATAGGAGAAACTCATGGGTTGAAGAGCAATGAGATGTGACAGGGAGATTTGTGCTTGAACTTTGCTAAACAGGAGCTTCTGGGACTGAGGATGATAACCTGGAGGACTCTAAGCAGGAAGATGGTACACAGGGAGAGGCCCCATAAATTCTGTACAAGTAGACAAGGAATTTACATATAATGTTCCTGTCCCTGCTAGTAAATAAAAATGTCTGTAGCTATGACTGCGGTGATCAGAAGCAATAATATGTGAATTAGGGACACAAGATCAATGGGCAGGTCATCAATTATTTGTATGACATATTAGTTGATTCAACTATAAATACTTTACAAAGAATTTTGATTATGCTTGACTCTGTACTAAAGTCTGTGTTTTGGTGAAGACAGAGGCAGTCTGGAGATACAGTCTGAGGGAAGGATCACCCCTTCAGTTTGAGTATTAGTAGAGGGAAAAGAGCTCTCTAATGACTGGCACCCTGCTTCTCTGGTCTTCATCATTAACCCCTGTATATGCCTCAGGGATTTGTTATTAATACCAATTAGAATTTATACTGCAGGTGTCCTTCTCTTTCCCTGTCTTTCTTATCCATATAGACTAAGTCTCTCACTAACACCACATCCTGCTTATTAAGTACCAGAACCTGAGGATCCTCCTAACTCTATATCCTCTTGTTACCAGTGCTTATGTGTGGCCAAAACCCACTTTTTGTGTAAGCTGCGATATTACACTCTGGTCATTGCTTTTGCATAACAAATCTTATTACAAACACATCAAATAGTCACTGTCCTCTCACACATAGACAAGAAAAGGCCAACTATATCCTTTTCAGTGCTGATGAACACCAATGGACTGACTGTGGCATAGCTAAGGCTCACAAGAATCTGGGTCAAGTAGAATATTGGATCATCTTTAAACATATGCCTTGAGAATGTCATAAAGCTATCCAAGATACACATGACCACAAAGAAGCACAAGAGCAGCAGGATGGTCTGGGAGGCCCGCTGCTCTGGTGATGATTTTAGAGAAGAGTTGGTGCTGTGAAGATGCTGGACCTGCTTCTTGTGTCTGCACAGGAGAATCAGCATGTACCCGCTGGAGAGGATCATGATACCCATAACCAAAACGTCCCTGAAGATGAACAATGTAGACATTATGTATTTCATTGGGAAACTGAAATGTACGAGAGAGCATGATTCAGTCATATACAGTAGGTGATCTGAGGTCACATTAGGGGTCTTAACCATGGAGATGAAAAGATAATTGGAAATAGATGAATAGACAGAACAAAGGGCAAACAAGGACCACAAGTTGTGACCTGGGGAAAATTTCCTTTTGAACTTTGCTAAGCAGGAGTTTCTGGGGCTGAGAGTGATGGCCTGGAGCACACTCAGCCAGCAGGTGGCACAAACAGAGAGACCCCTCAAAAATCTGTATAAGAAGATTAGAGATTTACATGTGATGTCGTCCCATCCTTGACGAAACATGAAAATATCAGTAGCTATGATGCTTGCAACAAGCAGCATCAGTAGGTGTATTACAGCCAAGAAGCCAATGGGCAAGTCAGTGAGTCTGGGCTTGTGCTCACTACTGAGTGTGAGGACATGGAAGAGGAGAAGGACACTGTTGCCTGAGATCCCAATGCTTATCTCAGAGAAGAAGGTGTTTTGAATGTAAGTGCAACTGTACAGCTTGTTCTTCTGATTCATCTTATGTGGTCAAGAAGCACAGAGTAAACCTTGTGGGAAAAAGCAAGAGGCCCCTCATCCCAGACAGCCTTGACTGTGAATCTTAAACAATGCTATCACATTGGGAATACATAACCAGTTGAGCTCAGTTCATCCTTCTCCATTGGAATCCTCTACGTCAGCTCACCCCAACCTCAGAAGACACCCTTTGTCCCCGTTGTCCTAGTACTTTCCAAGTGTCATGGTTCTCTGTCCTTTGTGAGCTCCCTTGCACATGGGCATTCATGTAAACCAACAACTGTGCATCACAGAGCACACTTCCGTCCCCACTGCTGCTGTGAGAGCTTCCCTATGAACTGTCCTGTTCTCCTGTGCAGAGTTCTCATCCTCAGGGACGCAAATAGCTCTTTTGTGTTGAATTTGAATTATGAAGACTGTGTAAAGTAGAAATGCCACCTTCACAGGACAGAACGCCCATGCTCTTGACATGGACAGGGTCATTTATTTCAGTGCCCTCTTGTTTCTGTTCCTTTACTACCAAATATTCTTTATAAAGTTTTATTACAAATGTTGAGAATTGTGATTCCTAATAGACTACTACATATTCTCCCAGTGACCTGCCATTGTGTCAGAGCATAGCTTTGAGGACTCTGTAGGTAAGTTCCAGTCACCTCCTCTTGATCATGTGGACAGCCATGTTTCTGTGTCTGGAGTACATCGTGAGTGACATGAAAGAAGTCTACACACCAGTCGTGAAGTGTGTCCAGCACATGATGGTCTCTGTGAAGTATTGGCTGATGCATTTCTTATGTATGCTTTATGTGTGTAGTAATGTAGAGTTAATGCAGCTGTGTTAATGACTGTTCAGCTCCGTCCCTGCCTGAAATAAAAAAGACAGAAGTGAGGGACGAAAGTGAGTGCAATGTAACATCTGCACAAACCTCTACAGAGCTTCATTGTGATTTTTTTTGACTCCTGCTGTTTCTCTGTTCAACTTGACCATGTTTCAGTACAAGCAAGATTTTGGTCGCTATCAAATATTAGCCAAACACAGGTTCTAATTTTTTTCTCTTTTAGTATAAGAATTCAGAGTGACTCTATGTGAATTCAAACAGAAGTCCCATGATAATAGCTTCAGGGCCATTCCATCATGTGGTTCCAGAGAAAGGAAAAGTAACCAAGCCAACATGAAAGGTGAACTCCTTAGGATCCTAATATCATCTTTTCTGCAAGTGAGGGATTTTGTTTCTTCAGACTCAAAGGTCATGAGTCTAAAATTTCTACCATGAAGTTTGGAAAGTGGTCTGTTGGCAGAATTTCTCTAATAGAATACATGTGTTTAAATTCATGTAACATTATTCATATAAAGCAGATGAGGCAACCAGCAACAACATATGTAGTGGTGCACGCTGGTAGGCTATTCCTGAGGGGTGGAGACAGGAGGATCACAATTTTAGACAGTGAATATGAAAGCTTGCTTGTGAGTCAATTCTCAGCACCCATGGGAAGGTAAAAAGAGAACAAACTCAACAATGTTTTTCCTAGCACACATGAGAGCACTAACATTTCATAGTTTTTCCAATGAGATGGCATTAAAAGAAATATTATTTTAAAAGTTAAGGTATAAGATGAAGCTATTGTATAATAATTCAGACCATGTGACCAGAGCATGTGGTATTAAGGAGAAGAAAACATATTAAAATCCATAAACATACATTTCATTTAAGAATTCACAATGTGATCAGTAATTGGTGAAAATATTTTTAACAACAATATCCAAATGTAAAAATTCTATAGTATCACAAGAAGAGTTAATTAATTTGCCAGATAAATATACTTGGTGTTCTATATAGCAATAGCATCTAGGTTGAATAGTTTTATTAAATTATTTCTATTTAAATGTGAATGTTTCTATAACATGTAAAGGTATTTCTCAGGTCTCAGTTAATGTAGCAAAAGGTAAGGAGGAAAAAGATCAATTTTCCCAAGTAAAGATAAGGAAAATAATTTTCTGCATGTGTGGACACACATACTCACAAACATGCAATTAAAAATAAGCTAAAACTCTGTTCTGTAAAGATTGCTCAGCGATTTAGAGCACTGGCTGCTCTACCAGAGGTCATGAGTTCAATTCCCAGTAGCCACATAGTGGCTCACAACTGTCTTTAGCTGTAGCCTCATGGGATATTACACCAAATTCTGATGTGCTGATGTACATTCAGACAAAACATTCATTTATTTACAATACATATAAAAACAAAACAATAAACAAATAAAATAAAAATCTAAAGCCAAGCAAATCTGAAACATACATTTTAGCCTTGGTATGTAGCATGTTATTACTGTGGAATATCCAGTTTTTACTTAGCTCTTTTTAAGTCATAAAAGAATAAGGAGCAAAGAGAAGAGAGAGAAAGTGAAGATGGAGAGAGAAAACCTTTATTCTTACACTGACATCTCATTGTTAAACTCCTGTGTGCTGTGTCTCATTACTTATAAAACCTCATGTTCACTGTCACTTCAGAAACCACAGCCCTGAAACCTTAAGTTCTTCAGAAAGCAAGGCAGGTGCAGAGCCCCTGATCCCTCAGTGATATTCTCAACTCTTGGCTTCAGAGAACCCTGCTTTGAAACAACTGGAGGAGCTTTACTGGAGGTGAATTCCACAGCAGCAGGAGAAAGCTCTCTTCCTTTCTACAAAGCACAGGGGACATGATTTCCTGTAATGATGGGTACCAGTTTGCCAGGGGACACACAACTCCCTCTAGTTACACACTACGTCCACATTTTGCAGGACACCCAATTGCATTCATTCAGTTTCTACATCAAAGCATACATGGTGTCAAATTCTTTACATATTACAAAGTAAGTCCTGCAAAGAAAGATGCTGCCGTCTTGGCTAATGTGTCACTGACATAGAGAGCATTCTCTTAATTGTGCACCATTCATGAAACAAGCTATTGGGCCTAACATAGCCTGTGCTACGCTACCAGATCAGGCACTTCAGTTCACATCTGCCCAGCTCAGCATAGTCTTTGTGGTCAGTAGGCACAACAGATATTGTATGACCTCAGCACGTTGATTTAAGAGGCACTTCCCATACATGAAACTTGGGAGGGAATATTCTGGGATGGCTATGGGATGGCCTATTGTATCATGCAAAGAGAACGGGTTGGCATTCTGAATATAACGGCTTAAGAAAATCGATGATGGGGCTTTGTGAAATAGGTACCATGTGAAAAGGCCCTATTAGGGAAGAGGGCGGAGAGGCTTAAAAAAGAAGAGAATAAAAAAACACAATGGAATGAAGAAACGCCTAGAAGGATCCTGGGCACTTTCTGCTAGAAAGGGCTGTGAAGGCTTCAGTTGCTCAGGGCAACAGAGCTAGAACCCGCTCTCTGTACTGCACAGAGCCAGGAAGCCATGAGTGTAGATATTGCATCATTCTGTCTTTACCCAAATCATAGACAGCCTGAGATCAAGGACATCATCAAATAGGCCTCCAACCCATGACCAGAGGTCAGGACAATGACCTGAACTTTCGATCTGGAGAGAAATAGAGAGTAGAAAGGAAAAAAAATACCTTCAAAGTCCCTAGTGCATACTGGGTGCCTACGGCCCTGTGCGTGCACTGCATCCAGGGAGAAGAAAGGCAGAAGTAATGGCTGCTTCCTCCTCTATAGCATATAAACAGCCCACCCATCATCTGAAGTTGAAATCAAACAGAGCATGGTTTATGTCAGGGCTGAGGGATACCTGTTCACCCTTAATTTCATAAATCTGTGCCCTTGATTTTGCCATCTGCATACAGCTCACCTTTCCTGATTTATCTAAATTTAAATCTTCTGATTTTACAAATGTTCTCTCTCTTTACCCTCTATGGCTAATTCCTGTCAATTAGCCACTGGTTCCACCTCCTGACTTCAGGTTTTCATTTAATTAACACAATCTCAGGTGTAAACTATGATAAAAATCCAGCAACACATCTTTAGAATGTGGTCATCATTCTCACCCCTGCTGTGAGACAATACAAAATTCATGGGGTGGTCTGGAAAGGGAAACTGCTCCTGCTTCCTACATGTGGGCTTAGGAGGTGGGGAGGACAGTATCCTCTGTGTGTTGCACAGTTCGACCTGCAGAGCTGGAACTACAGTAGAGAGAGGTTGGTGCATCAGAAAAGGCAAACCATCACCAAGCTGATGCCAGCTCTGTGTTCAGAGAGGACATGAAGTAAATCAGCATCAGTAATAGGATGAGCAAAAACATGAGAAACATTTGGGCTAAGAAATAACATCTATTTCTGCAAAACTGCCAAAATTGGACCTCACATTTATTTTTGTAATTGAAATGTTTACTGGACTTTCCAGGGCTCAAACATGTAGCCAGAATGTTCACTAAGTGTTTAACTACTCCTTCAGAAACTGAAGTAGAGCAGTTTTCCTTTAAGATGAGAGAGAAATCTGCAGAGCTTGGTGACAGACGCCACTTTCAGCTCTGGGAAACTCACGTGGGCTGCGGAAGAACCTGTCCTGACCCTCCCCACAACGCAGTCACAACGGAGAGTTGCTTTCTCCATAAGTGACTTTGCCCTCCTTGTCACATGCACTGTGAGTACCAATAAAAGTATGAAGGTTTGAGTTTATCTCTCTAGAAAAAGGTGCAGTTTGGAAAAATATGAAGCTATGCACAGAGAAAAGGAAATGAATGAGATAGTCTGTCCCGTCGGCTTCTCTGAAGAAAGGAAGGGGCATGAATTTCCCCTAGCAGAGAAATTGGAAGGGATTTTTATTTCAGTTAATAGAACATAAAGATTGCTTTCCACAAGCTCTGCATTTACCAATTCCTGGTTCCTCAGGGTCCAGAGAGATCATCATATGCTCTGTGTTCAGTGTTCCATTGTCAGCAGCCTCATCTCCTTGATCCCTTGCTGACATTTCTTAACTTCTAAAGTCTGGGCAGGTGCCAGCACCACCAGTTGGTAACTTCTGACAATGAATTGAGAGACACAAATATAACAAGAAAACATGGAGAGAAGCTTTGTAGCAATAAGAGAGTATTCTCGAAGATATGAAATTGGGCAGGGACTGACTTCAAAAGATCCTAAAATTACTTTTAATTACCCAATCTTCAAATATCACTTATAATACTTGTATTTGGGATGTGACAATCACAGATGCTAAAAGGATTTATAATTAAAATGTGAAAAAGAAATGTCAATTCTCTGATGATATGCTTGTAAAAGCACACACAAATAATATGAATGCTGAACAGTCAACATGAATCTTTACATTAAAAATACAGGCTGAAAGTTAATGCAATATAAACAACAGGAGATTCTAAATTACAGGAACACATATTCTACAGTGTGAACCCTCACTCGTGCAGTACACTGTCCCCTGTGCAGAGGGGCTGTCAGAGCACAATGTCTCCTCTGCACATGCTGAAAACCTCCCTGAGCCCCATTGCTCCTCCTCCCACAGCCTGCCTGGGACCCGACCACCTTCTAAGTCTAGACTTGTGTGCAGAGCACTTACCCAGATGGACGTGGAGGGAAGGATTCTGCCTGAGGAGATCCTGAACAGACCTAGATAGTGGGGCTTTTAATGCATCTCTGTCTTTTCTAATTTTAGTGTGTGTCGAACATGACAAGTTCCCAATGCGGAGCACGGAAATGTGGCATCCCAGTGGAGCACCATGCCTGCCTGTCACAGTACTTGCTCTGTGCTGGATAGGCATCTGGGGAGGGCTGTGCACAAGCTATTGAGCTTCTTTGCCACACTTTAAGGATGGATCAGAAAATAGGCACCAAATCAACAACCCTAAGTTTTCTCACTTTACTCCTTAGACTAACTTTGGACCAATTGCATCATCATGATGTGTTCTGGCATGTTGCCCGACTGGGGACCCTATAAGTTCCCTGTCATAGGAGGATTCTGTCTCTAAATAAATGCCAGGCAGCCTCCCCATGGGTCAATTTTCCATGGAGTAGAAAGTTTGCACTAAATAGACAACCCTAAGTTTGCTCATTTTACTCCTTAGATTTAATTCACACCAATTTCATTCACTGTGTTGTGTCTCTGGGAAACAGAGCTATGGGTATCACATGACTTTCCATGACTTTGAGGGTACTTTTCTATCATGTAGACTGTTACCCTGTTCCTGTGTCAGTCCTCCCATTAAGTACCTGGTTTCCAAGTATTGTTTATTCTTTGTTCCCTCATTTCTGAAATCTATTTCAGAAATCAAGACGTGAATAAAATTTGAAAATCAGTCCTCTTTCAGATGATGGTTTCCTAGAGTCTTTTCCTGATCTTTGGCTGCTGTTTTGCCCTATTCAAGGTGTCCTTTGCATTATTGAGGTTCCATTTACTAATTGTCCATCTTAGTGCCTGTGCTATTGGTATTCTGCTGAGGAAGTTTTCTCCTGTGATAATGAGTTTGAGATTAGTTCTATCATGTTCATTGTGCCAATTTCCAAAATGTATAAAGAACTCAAGAAACTAGATATCAACAAACCAAGAAACCACATTAACGAATGGGGTACATATCTAAACAGAGAATCTCAACAGAAGAATCTCAAATGGTCAACACTTATGGAGACTTCAACATCCTTATCCATCAGTGAAACACAAATCAAAATGACTGTAAGATTCCATTTTAAACCTGTCATAATGACCAAGATCATAATCACAAGTGACAGCTCATCTTAGAGAAGATGTGTGGTATAGGAGGGTCTTCTTTCTATGTGTTGCTTTCATTGGTTGAATAAAGAAAATTGCCTTGGCCTTTTGATAGGGCAAAACTTAGATAGGCAGAGAAGACAGAACAGAATGTTGGGAGAAATAAGCCAGAGTAAGAGAGAGCTGCCATGGATCCAGTAGCCAGGTCAGACATGTTAAGTCTTTCCCAGTAAGCCATGACCCCGTGGTGATGCACAGATTACTAGATATGGGTTAAACCAAAATGTAAGAGTTAGCCAATAAGAGGTTAGAACTAATGGGACAGGCAGTGTTTAAATTAATACAGTTTCCATATGGTTATTTCAGAGGTTAAGCTAGCTGAGTAACTGAGCCGGGCGGGATGTAGTTTGATCCTCCTCAATACTTCAGATGTGGAGCAGGGGAACCCTCCTTCATTGCTGGTGGGAGTGCAAAGTTGTAAGCCACTTTGGAAGTCAGGGGTGGTTCCTCAGAAAACTGAGAATCACCTACCACAAGATCCAGCTCTACTGCCCTTGGGCATAACCCAAAGGATGCTCATTGTACCACAAGAACACTTGCTCAACTATGTTCATAGCAGCTTTATATCTTATAGCCATTACTTGGAAACAACCTAGGTGTCCATAGTTTCCTTAGTCGTTAAAAATGAGAACACCAGAAAATGTGAAGGGAACTAAATGGATCTAGAAAAAATCATCCTGAATGAGACAGCCCAGATGAAGAAAGAAAAACTTGGTTTGTACTCACTCATAAGTGAACATTAGCTGTAAAATAAAGGATAACTGTGCTACAATTCACAGACCCAGAGAGAGACTAGGTAACAAGGAGAATTCATGGGGGGACTTCCAGATCTCCCTGGAAAGGGGAAATAGAAGAGATTTAGTGAGTGAATTGGGGGCAGGTGGGGAAAGGAACATGAGCAATCAGAATGGGGTATGGTGAGAGAGAGTGCTGATGGAGATCGCTGGGGGTCATTTTGAGGTTGGGCAGAATCCTGGTGCAGGGAATCTCCCAGGAGTCTATGGGGAAGACACCAATTTAGACTACTAGCAATAGTGGATAAGTAGCCTAAACTGGCTAAAGCTGTGACCACAATTGTGCTGAGCCCATTTGTCATCCAAGGGACATCATCCCACAACTGAAGGAGGCAGATGGAGAGACCCACAGCCAAATATTAGGTATTGCTCAGAAGTCCTGTGGAGGAGGAAAAATATGTAGGAGTCAGAGGTGTCAAGGACACCATGGGAAGGCTCACAGGATGAACTAAATTGGGCTCATAGGGGCTCATTGACTGAACTGATAATCAGAGAGTCTCCATGAGACTGACCTAGATGTTCTGAATATATGTTTCAGTTGTATAGCTTGGTCCTTCCATGACATTCTAACTGCAGAACAAGGGGCTGTCTCTGAGTCATGCATTGGTTTTTGGAACTCCACTACTCATACAGGGTCACCTTGCTGTTTTAAAAACAGTGTAGGGGTAGGTGCTTAGTCTTACTGCAACTTGATATGGCATATGTTGATACTCCTAGGAGCTCTGCCCTTTCTTGGATGGGGACAGAAGAGAAGGGAATTGAGGGTGGGAGAGGGAAGTGGGAGAGACAGATGAGGAGGGAAGAATGGGAAGGAAGGCTGCCACTAGGATGTAAAGTAAATAGGCTGATAAAAGTAAAGATTAGAGGAAATTTTAAATGTGCATCTAAAAGAAGTGAAATGAAAAACAGAAGCAGAGGCACAGCTCAGGGCTGAGGTGCTCACAGGAAGATGGAGCTTAGCTGAGGCAGAGGCCATGCCTGAGCTGGCCTCCAGTCCCTGAGGAGCAGGAACCGCCAGCCTCATCCACAGGGATGATGACAGGAAGAGGCTGATCTTCCTCTGAGTGGAGCAATATGCGCTGTGCTTCCATCTCCTGTGCAGACCTGGTGCACACTCCTGCACCATGGACTCAGGAGAGGGAGGCAGGAGCTTACTTAGTTCAAGAGCAGTCTGAGACACAGAGACCTTGTCAAGAGAATCAGCCATTTTGGGAGACCCTCAAGTAGTCAGGTATTAGAATGAGAAAACAGCACATTATTGTCTGATAGCAAATGCACTTAGTGCTGTTTCCATTCCATGACACCAGAAGGTGTGACTGGCCTTTTCTTCAGCCTACATTAGACCAGCTGCATTCATAACTTGTCTAACTGCATTACACCTGCCTCTCACTTTTTCTTTCATCTCACCCGGCACTGTATCCCATTTCCTGGACAAAGAAGATGGTGGAGGTTCCTCCTGTCTGCTGTGCACTATTTTCATGTGGGCTCGTTCCTGTTCTGCCTCACAGCCTCTGGCTCCTTCATCTCAGTTTCCATTTTTGTTGAAAGTACTTTAACTGGTTCATCGGATGTCACCATCTCAGCTTCAAGTTGTAATCCTGACCAGAATTCAGTTTTACTAAAGGAGACAATGCCTCTCCCCAAAACTCCACATTACATCATTCCTTTTCTTTTTATATACAATTTTTAATATAATCTCTTCTCATTTTACATAGGCATCTATGTTTCATGCTCTGTAGAGGTCAGAGTTTAACCTGTTATGCTGGTCCAGATTTTCACTTGCTTCAAGATTAAGTCTCTTGTCATCTCAATGGTGTAAGTCAGACTAGCTGCAGTGGAGAATCAGGGAATTCCCCCTCCCTTCTATTAGAGTCTGGTTTTCATCAGGGACTTATTTAGAACTGAGCATCTGATGGTGCTAGAATCTCAGAACATTCCATCAGAGCCTCAGAGTGAATCCATTATTGGGTCTCCTAGAGTGACTAATAGAGGGGGAATGAGAGGCCCAGGCCCCCACTCATTCAGTGAGTCCATAGCCCTAGCCCACCCCCGAGCATCCTGACTCTAGGTATAGAGCCACAGAAAGAAACACATCGTGAAAAAGGGGCTAGAGTATGGGGAAAATCACTTATTGGCCCCAGCTGAGATTCCAGGCCATGCTGTCCCTAAAAACATCTTACAGGATCTTCTGGGTTGACCTGTTCAGAGACCTGCTTCTTCCAATCTATGACCCCCACATCTAGGCATGGATGGGGTTCAGACCAGAGCTCAAACAGTCTTTAGAGGTACCCAGAGATCATGAGCATCTGACTGTGACCAGCAGATTGACACCTGCCTATATGAAGCGATGTATGACCTCCGGTCCCAAGGTCTATCTGTAAGGGAAAACAGTACCTTTGAGAAGGGAAACTGGCCACAGCCCACATCAGCACAGGCCCTGTGGAAAGAGCATCATGGGTACGATATACCTAAGCTGCCTATGCTGCCTGTACTAGCTAGCCAGACTTGGACTGGTCCTGCAGGAGCTCCTTCCGCTCCTTCAGCCAATCGCCGCTGAGTTACCAGCCCATTGGGGCATGGTCTCTCTCTCTCTTTAAAAAAAAGCAGCGGCTGTCCTCCACTCTCTCTCCGGCTTCTGGCACCACTTCTGACTCCTAGAGTCCTTTCCTGTTCACTCAGAGGGGCTGTTGTCTGGGACGGTAATCTGTAAGTTTTTCCCCTTTGAATAAATAACCATTCTATTAATCATAATTCCAAACTGGTGTGGGATTGTTTGTGACTTACGCCTTCATCTGGAACCCCACGTTTGGTTGTAGAACCCCCCTCCCCCCACTCAACTCCTTGCCGCCAGCTCGGCTAGTCACGAGCCCTCCCTCAGCTGTGGCCTGTGCCCTGTGTTTGGAGCCAGCAGTTCAATTAAACCCCACGCCTCCCAAGCTCCACAGGCTTGGGACAGTCTCTGCCTGCCTGGTTTGCTCTTTTCTGAGTTGTTTTTAAATTTCCCTTGTAAGTGCGGCACTTTAGTGGCACGAATCAGAACGACAAGGTCACGTGGAGGCATACGTGGCTTCCGGGTTGCTCTTTTCTACCCCTGGATTCTGGGTTTCTGGTTCTGTGTATGGAATTTATTTAATTACATTTTCTTTCTTGAGCAACTTATATTTCCTAGTTTTTAACAAATACTAAGGCGGACACTGAAACAGGACCCTGTTTCCGTCACCTCTGCAGTGGTTCTAGTCGCGACTTGGCATCAGCGCCGCCTACTAGACAAGAGGTAATATGGCAGTTTTTGTTTCCAACGCCAACTTTACTGTTTTCTTTATTAATACAATGGATTATGTCATGCAAGGTTTAGATGACTATGGGGATACATTAATTTACTTGTTACTAGGTTTCAGTTTTCTTTTCAATATTTTAACATTAAGGAAAATATGATCTTTACGGACTAATAATGAACAACAAGTTGAAAGGATTAAAATTATTGAAAATCAGGGGTTATCTGAACAAGTGGATACTATGATAGACAATATTGACTCCATATCCAAGAGTACTAGGAAGTTACCTGAAAGGGTTCAGGCTGTTGAATTTGACGTTCAGATGTTACCACAAAGTTTTGATAAGGTAACAGATAGAATGTACCTCCAGAATGGGAACCAAAAAACTGATACCTTAGTGAAATTCCTAGAAACACGGGTAGGTCAGGAGATTCAGGATTTAAGGGAGACAATGATAAAAAGATTAGAAATGATTGAAGAAATTATTGGAGTTGGTGAACAGAGTAAGAAGGCACAAGGACAGGATACAATGCCACCACCAGCTGTTAGAACTGGTTTACCCAGGGTTCTAACAACATACCCTGTAATTTATTCTGACAAAGGGTCAACTTCTAAAGGCTCAAAGGGAGTTAAAGAAGCTAGATGAACACCAATAGCAATGAATGATTTAAAAGAAATTAAGCAAGCTGTCATTAATTATGGCTTGCACTCTGCATTTGTTAAGGAAATGATAAGGACTTGGGCTTCTAATGTCAGAGCTACCCCCCATGATTTCTCTCAGTTAGTGTCTGCAGTTTTAGATGATGGACCTTCCTTGATGTTTGGAATTTATTTCAGAGAAGAATCCAAACATATGGAACAGCAAGGAAGAGCAAAGGTGTGGAGGTTTCTCAAGATCAAATTCTTGGTATAGGAGCATATGCTGATCCACAGGTCCAAGTTCTTTATGATGAAGAAGTGCTGTCCTTATGTCACAAAGCAGCCTTGAATGATTTGAATAGAATACAAGATCCAGCAAAAAGGGTCGAATGATATACCAGGGTTAGTCAGGGACAGAGAGAACCCTTTACTGACTTTGTGCAAAGATTAATTAAGGCTCTGGACATAGGGGTAACAGACCCAGAAGTTAGACGAATACTTCTTGAATCTCTAGCTTTTGAAAATGCAAATACTGATTGTAAAAAGATAATTGGGCCTTTAAGAGCTAGATCAGCACCTATGAAAAAGTGGATACAGCATAAATGAATGTTGAGACGTTTAGCTATAATGATGAATCCTGGGTAGGAGAAGCGATTTCCAAAGCTATGAGGAGACATCAAACTACCAGGTGTTTTAATTGTGGTAAATTAGGACATCTGAAAAGGGATTGCAGACAAAGAAATTCTAGGAATAATATCTCCTCTGGGAATGACAAAAGTAGGAGACCTCAGCCTTCAGGTATATGTAGGAGATGCGGTAAAGGCCGACATTGGTCCAACGAATGCAGGTCAACAACAGACAGACAAGGCAACCCGATACCGTTGGGAAACTCCTTGAGGGGCCTCTCACAGGCCCCCAAGCCAAAAGTGGCCCAGTCATTCCCAGTGACAGTGGAAAATATGTCTCACCAAGAAAATTGAAAACTCCAATGTCTGCTGTAAAAAGTAATACTGGTCTAAATGATGAATTACATGTGGAGAATGAGTTGAAAAATTCAGTAGGACAGAGTAAACCAATATTTTGGCAGACTTCTATTAACAATCAAAGACAAAGCTAAGAGTCTGTATAAATGGCATTTTTATTGAAGGCTTATTAGACACAGGTGCGGATGTAAGTATCATTACTCCAGAATCTTGGCATCCGAATTGGCCTCTTCAAGAGGTAGATGTTCAGTTCCTGGGAATTGGAACCCTATCTCGTGTAAAACAAAGCACAAGATGGGTGGAATGCATAGGGCCTGAAGGGCAAATAGGAAGACTAAGGCCATATATAGCCAACATTGCAATAAATTTATGGGGCCGTGACCTGCTACAGCAATGGAATACCCAGATTAACATTCCTGTAGTTCCAGGAACTCACAATTCTGGGAAGGATATAATGAGGTATTATGGAAAAGGGTCACCAGCCATTCAGGCTGTACAAGAACATACAGCCAATAGCAAATCTTTAGAGGTACCAACTGTCCTACCTTTAAAATGGCTAACTGAGAAGCCAATATGGATCAAGCAGTGGCCTCTAGCTGAAGATAAATTACAGGCTTTGGAACAGCTGGTACAAGAGCAACTAGATGCTAACCATATTGAAGAATCAACCAGCCCTTGGAATTCTCCTGTGTTTGTTGTAAAAAAGAAATCTGGTAAGTGGAGAATGGTGACAGATCTAAGAGCTGTCAACAAGGTAATTCAACCTATGGGTCCACTACAATCTGGAATTCCTTTGCCTTCTCTATTACCAAGAGGATGGCCTCTTATAGTTATTGATTTGAAAGATTGTTTTTTCACTATACCTTTGTAAGAAAAGGATAGAGAAAAATTTGCCTTCACAGTGCCTACTTATAATAATTCTCAGCCTACTAGGAGATATCAATGGACTGTCCTCCCACAGGGGATGCTCAATAGTCCCACGTTGTGCCAATATTTTGTTAATAAGCCATTGGAAATAATTCGTAAGCAATTTCCCAAGTCCATAATTTATCATTACATGAATGACAATTTATTATCTTATTCAAATAAAGATACTTTGGAAAGTATGTTTGAAGAAGTAAAGAAAGTCTTGCCCAGGTGGGGATTACAAATTACCCCTGAAAAGATTCAAAGAGGAGATTCTATTAATTACCTAGGTTACAGAATAGGGTTAGAGAAAATTCGAACGCAAAAGGCACAAATTAGGAGAGACCAGTTACGGACTCTTAATGACTTCCAAAGATTGTTAGGAGACATTTCCAGTCTATGACCAGCTGTTGGGATAACACCTGATCTAATAGTTCATTTAAACAAAACCTTAGATGATGATAAAGATTTGAATAGTCCCAGAAAGTTGACAGTTGAAGCAGAAAAGGAACTGACAATGATTGAGGAAAAATTACAGGAGGCACATGTGGATAGGGTCAACCCGAATCTTAGTTCCATCCTAGTCATACTACCTTCCAGAATTTCTCCTACAGGGATTTTAATGCAGAGGGGAGATATTATTTTAGAGTGGATATTTATACCTCATAAACCAAGTAAAAAATTAAAAACTTACGTAGAAAAGGTCTCTGAATTAATTATAAAAGGTAAACTGAGACTTCGTCAACTAGCAGGTATAGACCCAGCAGAAATTATAGTGCCTTTTACTACTGAATAAATAAGAAAGTTATGGGAAGATAATGAACCATGGCAAAGAGCTTGTGCTAATATTTTGGGAGAAATTAACAGCAACTATCCCAAAAGTGATAGACTTAACCTCATAAAGAGAACTTCTTGGATTCTTCCTAGAATTGTACGTGATGCTCCAATAACTGGAGCCCAGACATTTTATACCAATGCAAATAAATCAGGGAAAGCAGGTTATAAATTGGAAGAATTGAGTAAGGTGGAACAAAGTCCTTATAATTCTTACCAGAAGGCAGAATTATATGCCATGCTTATGGTGCTAAGGGATTTTAAAGAACCTCTTAGTATAGTTACAGATTCACAATATGCAGAAAGAGTTATCTTGCATATTGAAACTGCTGAATTCATACCAGATGACACAGAGTTGACTTCATTGTTTATCCAGGTACAGGACATAATTAGGAATAGGCTTTGTCCAATGTACATAACACACATTCGGTCCCATACAGGTCTGCCTGGCCCTCTAGCACAAGGTAGTGCTGAAATTGACCAATTATTGATTGGAAGCGTTCTGCAGACCTCGGAATTTCATAAAAAACATCACATCAATAGTAAAGGCTTAAAGAAAGAGTTTTCCATTACATGGTAACAAGCTAAGGACATTATAAAGAGATGTCCTACTTGCTTTTTCTACAATCAAACACCATTGCCTGCAGGGAGTAACCCAAAGGGTACTCAAAGGAATGAAATCTGGCAGATGGATGTGTTCCACTTTATGGAATTTGGTAAATTAAAATATGTACACCACACCATAGACACGTATTCAGGTTTTCAATGGGCAACTGCCCTGAGCTCAGAAAAGGCTGATTCGGTAATCACACATTTATTGAAAGTTATGACCATCATGGGTATATCTGCACAAATAAAGACAGACAATGGTCCAGCATATGTATCTAAGAAAATGAAACGCTTTTTGCTTATTATAATATAAAACACGTTACAGGTATACCAAATAATCCTACAGGTCAGGCAGTTATAGAAAGATTGAATCATACTATAAAGGACGTGCTGAACAAACAGAAAGGCATGAAAGATACCCCCAGAAATAGATTGCATAATGCTTTATTAACCTTGAATTTTCTTAATGCTAATGAGAAAGGAACAACAGCAGCAGAGAGGCATTGGATAATGGAAAAAACTTCTGAACTAAACCAACCTGTTTTTTTCAAAGATGTGCTGACCTCTCAATGGAAGCCAGGAGATGAGCTACGTTGGAGAAGGGGTTTTACTCTTGTTTCCACAGGAGAAGAAAAATTATGGATACCATTAAAATTAATAAAAGTTTGATTTGAAGAGGAAAAACCTCTTGGAAAGGAGAAATGACAGCTCATCTACAATGATGATATTCATACAGGTGGTAAGAGAAATATATAGAATGGGGGCAGGGTTCTATTCTTATCTCCACAGGAAAACACTGATCTTTGAAAAGTTCAAGGGACCCTGGATATTTGAATACTGACAGATGGAAAACAATTGCCCAATAGGGACTATCAAGAAAACTGAATAGGTTCTGTAAGTAAAATATACTAAATCATATTTCTAAATTTATAGAACTTGTTTTGGAGTTGGACTCTGGCTCAGTCCCTGTCTAATTCCAAGCGTGTTGTTCAAAGAAAAACCCAGAGTTTCTGGAGTTTCTGTCTCATGTCAAGAGCCACGATATGGGACAGAAAGAAATATGAGTTTAGAAAACATCTTTATCTTCTTATTTAGCTTCTCTAGGATCATGAATAATAGGCTCAAAGGCCTTTAATTATTGCTAGAATCGACTTATGAGTGAATACATACCATATTCCTCTTTTTGGGTCTGGGTTACCTCACTCAGTAAAGCATTTTCTATGTCCATCCATTTGCATGCAAAATTCAAGATGTCATTGTTTTTTACCACTGTTTAAAACTCTAATGTATATATGTTCCACACCTTTTTTAACCATTCTTCTATTGAGGGGCACCTAGGTTGTTTCCAGGTTCTGGCTATTACAAATAGTGCTGCTATGAACATAGTTGAACAAATGCTTTTGTGGTATGATAGGGCATCTCTTGGGTATATTCCCAAGAGTGGAATTGCTGGGTCTTGACGGAGGTTGACTCCCAGTTTCCTGAGAAACTGCCACACTGATTTCCACAGTGGATGCACAAGTTTGCATTCCCACCAATAATGGATGAGAGTTCCCCTCTCTCCACATCCTCTCCAGCATAGGCTGTCATTGGTGTTTTTGACTTTAGCTAATCTGACCGGTGTAAAATGGTATCTCAAAGTGGTTTTGATTTGCATTTCCCTGATTGCTAAGGATGTTGAGCATGACCTTAAGTGTGTTTTGGCCATTCGAAGTTCTTCTGTTGAGAATTCTCTGTTCAGATCAGCACCCCATTTTTTAATTGGGTTAATTAGAGTTTTAGTGTCTTCTTTCTTGAGTTCTTTGTATATTTTGGAGATCAGACTTTTGTGTGAAGAGGGGTTGGTGAAGATCTTCTCCCAGTCCGAAGGTAGCCTTTTTGTCTTACTGACAGTGTCCTTTGCTTTACAGAAGCTTCTCAGTTTCAGGATAAGAAGGTGAACCTGAGGAAAATCATGTAGTTATCCTCCTGGAGATTAGAAGTAGACAAGAGTGCCAGGCAACCTCGGGTGCATGGGGGGGGTGTGAAGGTTGTTGGAAGGGGAGAGGGTTAGAGAGAAGGGAGTAGGGGAGGAATGGGGAAAGCTCAGGGGAATGGGATGGGGGGAGGGAGGAAGGATGGATATGTGATCAGGGAAGTATATACCTCAACTAAGGGAGTCATTTTAGGGTTTACAAGAGATTTGATTATAAAGGGTATCTCAGGTCCAAGGAGAGATCCCCAGATTGTTCTCTGGACAGAGGAGAGGGTGCCTGAACTGGCCTTGGCCCATAACCATACTGATGAATATTTTGCATATCACCATAGAACCTTCATCTGGCGATGGATGGAGATTGAGACAGAGACCCACATTGGAACACTGGACTTAACTCCCTAGGTCCAAACGAGAAGCAGAAGGAAAGAGAACGTGAGCAAAGAAGGCAAGACCAGAGGGAACTTTCACCCATTGATGAATGGAGATTGAGACGAGACCCACATTGGAGCACTGGACTGAGCCCCCAAGGTCTAAATGAGGAGCAGAAGGAAGGAGAACATGAACAAGAAAGGTAGGTCCGTGAGGAGTGTGTTCAACCACTGATACAAGGGGACTGATCGAATGAGAATTCACCAAGGCCAGTTGGACTGGGACTGAACGAGCACGTGATCAAACCAGATTCTCTGAATGTGGCTGGCACGGGGACTCTCTGAAAAGCCATTGACAATGACACTGGGCCTTGTTCCCTCTGCATATACTGGATTTTGGGATCCAGTCTGCTTGGAAGCTCACCTTCCTGGACCTGGAGGGAGAGGGGAGGAACTTGAACTTCCCACAGGGCAGGAAACCCTGACTGCTCTTAGGGATGGAGAGGGAGGAGGAGAGGTAGTGGGGGGAGTGGAAGGGTGTTTGGAGGAGGGGCGGAAATGGAAACTTTTATAAATTAATAAACTTTTATAAATTTTAAAAAAAAGAAAACATCTTTACTTTTCTTCATGTCTATCATACCTTTCATTAAATATATCTATCATGTCTTTCATTGAATATATCTATGTCTGTATATGTCTATATGATTACTGTTTAAGTTTTCCTCAATGAACAGTGAGTTTTTCCTGCAGTGACATTTGAAGTTTGTAGGAAGAAGATGGGGCCCCATAACAACAACTCCACCCGGTTGATATGACGCCATGATACTGATAGCGCTACTACAAGACCTGTTTTGGGTACCAGCTGCACAAGACGGTTCCAACTTGGTTAGCTGAAATGGTGCACATCTTGTACAACATTCTGGCCAGACCTCCACAAAATACTCAGAGACTCTTTGCAATTTTAAAAGACATTGATCTTGAAATTTAACTATCATTTTACTTTCACAGGATCCCCCAGAAAGAACGTCGCCCCCATGACAGCTGGAAGTAATTCTAGAAAACGACGTCCCCTCTCCCAGTAAAGTTTGCCCTTGGGTTTAGGGACATCATTTAGGGGTTCGTTATAATTAGCATATGGTTGAGGGTTGGGGGAGGAATTTTATAAGCACAGGAATCTTTAAAAAAAAAGAGGGATAATTGGATTATGGGATAATAGGTTTGTACTTGTGAGTTATTGTTTTTAGACAAATATATTGGTATTGATTCTTATATATTGATACAAAGTTAAATTATGTTGACTATTGTATGCATGCATGCTTCTACCTCTGTTTAAAACATTTTTATGGAGATCAGAACTTTGTCTGTTGAGGGGTTGGTGAAGATCTTCTCCCAGTCAGAAGGTAGTCTTTTTGTCTTACTGACAGTGTCCTTTGCTTTACAGAAGCTTCTCAGTTTCAGGAGGTCCCATTTATTCATTGATTCTCTTATTGTCTGCGCTACTGCGGTTCTACTTAGGAAGTGGTCTCCTGTGCCTATATCTTGTAGACTACGTCCCACTTTCTCTTCTATCAGGTTCAAAGTGGTCAGATTAATGTTGATGTCTTTAATCCATTTGGACTTGAGTTTTGTGCGTGGTGATAGATATGGATCTACTTTCATTCTTCTACATGTTGACATCCAGTTATGCCAGCACCATTTGTTAAAGATGCTTTCCTTCTTCCATTGTATGCCTTTAGCTCCGTTGTCAAAAATCAGGTGTTCATAGGTTTGTGGGTTAATATCCGGGTCTTCTATTCGATAAAGAACTCAAGAAACTAGATACTAAAACTCTAATTAACCCAATCAAAAATTGGGGTACTGAACTGAACAGAGAATTCACAACAGATGAACTTTGAATGGCCAAAAGATAATTAAGGTCATGCTCAACCTCCTTAGCGATCAGGGAAATCAAATCAAAACAACTTTGAGATGCCATCTTACACCTGTCAGAATAACTAAACTTAAAAACACCAATGATAGTCTATGCTGGAGAGGATGTGGAGTGAGGGGAACACTCATCCATTGTTGGTGGGAATGCAAACTTGTGCAGCCACTGTGGAAATCAGTGTGGTGGTTTCTCAGGAAACTGGGAGTCAACCTCCCTCAGGATCCAGCAATTCCACTCTTGGGAATATACCCAAGAGATGACCTATCATACTACAAAAGCATTTGTTCAACTATGTTCATAACTGTGCTATTTTTAATGCCAGAACATAGAAACAACCTAGGGGCCCCTCAATAGAAGAATAGTTAGAGAAGTTGTGGAACATATACACATTAGAGTTTTACTCAGCGGTAAAAAACAATGACATCTTGAATTTTGCATGCAAATGGATGGAAATAGAAAATGCTTTACAGAGTGAGGTAACCCAGACCCAAAAAGAGGAATATGGTATGTACTCACTTATAAGTGGATTCTAGCCATAGTTAAAGGTCTTTGAGCCTATAATTCATGATCCTAGAGAAGCTAAACAAGAAGGTGAACCTGAAAAAAATCATATAGTTATCCTCCTGAATATTGGAAGTAGTCAAGATTGCAAGGCAAACTTGGCTGCACGGGGGTGTGGGTGGGTGGAAGTAAGGGGAGATGGTTAGAGAGAAGGGAGAGGGGGAGGATTGGGGATGGCATGGGGGAATGAGATGAGGGGAGGAAGGATAGATATGGGAGCAGGCAAGTATATATCTCAACTAAGGGAGCCATTTTAGGGTTGGCAAGAGACTTGTTTCTGGAGGGGTTCTCAGGCCCAACAAGAGGTCCCCAGATTCTTCACTGGGCAGCAGAGGAGAGGGTGCCTGAACTGGCCTTGGCCCATAACCATACTGATGAATATTTTGCATATCACCATAGAACCTTCATCTGGCGATGGATGGAGACAGAGACAGAGACACATATTGGAACACTGGACTTAACTCCCTAGATCAAATGAGAAGCAGAAGGAAGGAAAACGTGAGCAAGATAGGCAGGACCAGAGGGAACCTTCATCCGATGATGGATGGCGATAGAGACGGAGACCCACATTGGAGCACTGGCCTGAGCCCCCAAGGTCCAAATGAGGAGCAGAAGGAGGGAGAACATGAAAAAGGAAATCAGGACTGTGTGGGGTGCATTCACCCACTGATACAAGGGGACTGATCGAATGAGAGCTCACCAAGGCCAGCTGGACTGGGACTGAATGAGCATGTGATCAAACTGGATTCTCTGAATGTGACTGACATGGGGGCTGAATGAGAAGCCATTTACAATGGCACTGGGTCTTGTTTTATCTGCATGTACTGGCTGTTTGGGATCCTAGTCTGTTTGGATGCTCACCTTCCTAGACCTGGAGGTAGGGGGGAGGAACTTGAACTTTCCACAGGGCAGGAAACCCTGACTACTCTTTGGACTGGAGAGGGAGGAGGAGAGGGAGGGGGAGAGGGAGTAGGGGGAAAGGGAGGGTATGGGGAGGAGGGGAGGAAGTAGAAATTTTTATAAACAAACAAATAAATTAATTAATTAAAAAACATTTTTATGTATTGATATATGTATATTTGCCATATTGCATTGTACACGTCTACCTCTGATTAAGATACTTATGTATTGTTTATGTATTGATATATATATTTACCATTTGCAATGTATACTTGAACATTGTTTATATTTGGAGGTCATATTGTCCTCGTTTATTGCACAGTTGTTTATTGTCTCAGTCTTTAAGTTAGATAGGTATTGAGAATTATATAGATCAATAGTCATCTAAGTTTGTCATTTATAATTAGACTAATCAGGTTCTTTAGATACATAGAGACTATATTCAGTATAGATAGATAATCTTCAACCTCTTCAAAGAGCTGTACAAAATGGCCTTTAATCTAAGTTAGAGTTCTGTCGTAGTGAGACACAGTGATCACTCCTGGCAACACTGATCTATTCCCGAGAGAATGTTGAGCACCAAAGACACTGCACATGGAACCTTTCTTCTTGGCAGAACTGCCCTTTGGGTAAAGAAATGCCCTTACCTCAACTACTGACAGAGTTACAGAGTATTTGTAAATGGATAAAACAGGAATGTCATATCCTGCCAAGACAGGGTAAGATAGTTTTGAAAAGTTTCTTGCCTTTGAAAATGGTATGTCAGTTATGTTAGGCCTTAGCCAAAGTTGATTACTTCAATGCTGCAAACGTGATTTTGGGTGTTTGCCCAGGTAGCCAGTTGACTCTGTGAGTTGTTACATGTTCTGGAAGTTTTTGATTGCACTTCCTAATTACTCATGTAACCTTATTTCCCTTCTCAGATCTTCAATGGGATAGAAGATTATATAAATGTAGTTACTTTCTTCTCATTACTTGGCCAAGTTATTTATTATACAAGTCTTAAGCTAGTTAGAATAGGATATTAGTACTTATTGTATATAATTTCACAGGTTTGTACTTATTGTATATAATTTTGTAGTAGGCTTAGAACTCTCTTACTTAAACAAAAGGGGGAGATGCTGCGGGAGCTCCTTCTGCTCCTTCAGCCAATATCCGCTGAGATACCAGCCCATTGGGGCATGGTCTCTCTCTCTTTAAAAAAAGCAGCGGCTGTTCTCCACTCTCTCTCTCTGGCTTCCGGCTCCATTTCCAGCTCCTAGACTCCTTTCCTGTTCACGCAGAGGGGCTGTTGTCTGGGACAGTAATCTGTAAGTTTTTCCCCTTTGAATAAATAACCATTCTATTAATCATAATTCCAAACTGGTGTGGGATTGTTTGTGACTTACACCTTCAGTCCTCTTTGTAAGTATATAAGTTTAGTTTTAATATCAGGGAAACTCTGAGAGAAGAAGTAGGTCATAAGAAGTTGCTTTCCATCTGGAGTCTCAGAATTCAGGTTCCTGTTGTAAGAGAGCCCCTGTATGGCAGTTGAGGAACTGAGATTTTTTTCCTGGATGACCTTGTGAACCTTTTTATAATTTACTCCCTTAAAGGCAGCCCCATGGAGACCAGCTAGGAATGGGGCTGGTTTAGATCGGGGAGGTACAGAAGGTCCTGAAGCAGAGCAAGTATAAGTTACAAGAGTACTAAGGGATGTCCCTGGGCTGAAAGTGTTTGCCAGGTAGAGTTGACCTGGACAACCTGTCACTGAGGAGGGATGCAAGGAAGTTGAAGGTACCAGAGGAGAGGGAGCTATAGGCTTTTTGTCTACAGAGGAGAGACTTATTAGCAGGATCAATGGTAATAGTTCCATTCTGTTCTGATTTCATAGCTAAAAGGATCTGGGTGGTGAAAGAGAAGACACAAAAAGAAGGATTGGAGCTAAGAAAAGAAAAAGCTTTAATATAGAAGGTGTCTTTTCTTTTACCCAATAGATCACAATAGTTATAAAGAACCTGAAGAATATTCGGATCTGGTCTACCATTCATTTAGCAGCCACTTAGTTCAGTTATCTAAGGGATAGTGAGGCCCCACTTTATTGAAAAGGTGAACGTGTTTAGGACCTATCAACTTGTGTGTCATGTGTAAAGGCTTGAGATTTTCCAGTAGGCATCCCAAAGGGGAATGGGATGGTATGGTATGCTGAGTTTCCATGAATAAGAGAGGTTTGGGAAGAGGTCACTGCTGCGTGTAGGTGCATGCATGCTCTGAACTCAGGGAGGACTGAATAAGGATCAAGTCATTCAGAGGGTCATCACACAACTCAATGGGGGGGTCAAATGTAGCAAACTTAGCCTGACTAAGCAGGTGAGAGACTCAGGTGCTTGGTATCAGGGCTTCCATATAGATGAGAGGTGAGAGAAAACAGAGTTTTATGGGGAGGGTCTCATTCACAGGAAAGGACTGGGAAAAGGGAGACTTCTGTGACTTCTTTTTGTGGGAAGAGAAGAGGAGAGGACAGGAAGGGATGCTATAACACAGCTGGTCCTATGGAAACTGCCAGGTTGCAGCTTCAAGGTTGGGGAGTATGGGCAGGTGAAGAGGACCAACTGTAGCTGCAAAGACTGTGCCTGGGGTACCTCTACTTTCAAGAGTACTAGAGGGATGGTAGAAACTCAGCAGTCACTTCTCAGACCCTTGGAAATGTTTGTACCAACCAAAGAGGTAACTTACTGAATTGCCACGGTTTAATGAAATGCTGATTAATTGCTAAGCCAGAAGGTGAATCTGTTGTAGATGGACTAGTGATAGGGGACAGGGTCCCAGTGTGGCTCAGACACCAAGGGAGAGCAGATTCACCAAGGGAGTATATCCCGGGTTTCAGCACCAAAATGTAGGGATGTGTGTGTTACAGCTATGAACTGCAAAGATATCAGGAAGCCAGGCTCTACTTAGAGCCACAGTAGGTCAGCTTTGGAGAGGCAGAGCCACAACAGGACAACTCTGGAGAGGTATAGCCATAATAGGAGAGTTCTTGAGGCTGGAACCACAATAGGACAGCTCAACCATGGAGGAAAGGAATCCAGGATTATCTGGAATCCATGATACCTAGAGCAACAATAGGACTACTCTGGAGGCTGGAGCCCCAGTAGGACAGCTGAGCCCTGGAAGAAAGGTGTCCTGACTTTATCAGGAAGCCAGACTTTCTGAAGCTGGGGTGTCATGGGGGATGGACTTCCCACAGGATGTTGCAATTTGGATCTTCTCCTGGAGAGCTGCTACAGTTGATCTTCGCTCTGTCCCGCTAAGGGGACTTCCTAGCAGAGCTCTCATCTTCTTCCTCTGCCCAGAAGTTACTTCTTGCACTAACACTCTGCTAAAAGAGAAGCCTCTGTAGAAATGTAGCAATCTCTTTCTGACTTCAGGGAATAGCTGTTACTTTTTCTGCTCAACCATGTTCAGTCCACTTTAAGGAGAATTCCAAAAGGTTTGTCTGTTCCTCTGTTCTGCTCAGCCTTGGTCAGCACCCCTAAGGAAGTGTCTCAGCAAGATTTTCAGCTCAGTAACCTAAGGGATGTCCCAGAAGGTTCTTCTATTCTGCACCAGTGAATGAAGATCATCACCTGAGTCTTTTGAGAAAGGGATTTATTTAGGAAGGAGGAGTCCAAGAGAGAGGTTTCCTTTGGGGGGCGGTAAAAGGCAACCTGCCTCCTACTGAAAAGACAGAGAGGCTTATGTAGGGTTTCTTAGATATGGAATTTTCCCCGGGGAAAGGAGGGATTGGTTAGTTGAGTTGGTCAGCGGCATAGATGGCTTTGATTTCATGGCCAAACTGTGTTTCTTTTTCTTGTGCTTTTTAGACTGGATCTGCTTCTAGGGACAATGTGTGTTTCTTTGGCAATGGTTTCAGAGTCTGGGTATATTTCTCTGGCTTCTGGGTTCACAGCTAAAGGTGTTTCTTTTCCTGGCTCAGGTCTCAGATCCAGCATATGTTTCTTTTACTGGCTCTGGGTTCAGAGTCAGAATACTCAGTGATTGGTTGGCTTCCTGCTCCAGTTAGCCCTTTGACCATATATTGGCACTATGTGACAGAAAAATTCTGCCCACGTGTAACAAGAGTTCCAGTTACAAGAACAGTCCAAGACAGTATTGATATAAAAGCTTAAGTCTTGACGTTAAAGATCAAGTTTGTCCCAAGAACATCAGCGCCCCGATGTAGGAAGTAGTCTAACCATGATGATTTCCTTTTCCAAACCCCAGGAAGTAGGTTACGGTGTTCCTGGACTGACTTACTCCTGACACCTCTGGATCCCAGGCCTTTCTGGTATGGCCACGTTCCCATACAAAGCAAATAGGAGTGGGCATTTGCCAGGATTAAAGTAGACCTACTGCCAGCTCTAGTGTGAAGCCTCCACAATTTCATCAAGCCCTTCTGCTTAAAGAAAGTGGTAAAAGGAGTCCTGACCCAGATGCTTGGTCCAGATGCTTGAGCTGTAAGGCACTCATTTCATTAAATAAATGAGGCTTCCTCTCTGTTAATGCAATACATACTATTTTAAGAGAATATGAATAAAATTTAAGTTCCAAAGTATGAAGGTACAAGTATCCTCATGGCCTAGTACTGCACTGGCTATCATACTGTCTTTCATCCATGGCTAAAATTATATCTGGGGCAATCCATTAGGATGTTGCCATAGATGATTTGGTGGTGGAGGCCATGGAAGTCAACTCATGGTCAGCAAGCTTCACCTGGCCTGGTTCTGTCTGAAAGATACTTGCTGCTTTGATATCTCTATGGATAATGGTTAGCGAATGTAAGGAAGCTAATCCCTGGAGAGCTGTGGTAAGGGTTCAGTGGCAGCAGAGTTAGGGGCACCTCCACCTTGTACATAGCTACTTGCTTTTCATTCCGAGTTGATGCTCCAAGGGAATGGTTTAGGGATGCTCAGGAATTTGGGAACCCTCATTTAAGTTTGGTGTAGCATCACCATCCAGAGACAACCAGCCAAAGGAGGAGCTGGCATCAGAGATGTCAGACCGAGTCTGGCGAGCTAGTACAGGAAGCACAGGCAGCTTAGGCACATGGTACCCATCATGCTCATTCCTCACGGCCAGTGCTGGTGTGGGCTGTGGCCAGTTTCCCTTCTCAAAGGTACTGTTTTCCGTTACAGATAGAGGTTGGGATTGGATGTCTTACATCGCTTCATATGGGTAGGTGTCAATCTGCTGGTCACAGTCAGACTCTCATGAACTCTGGGTTCCTCTAAAGGCCGTTTGAGCTCTGATCTGAGGCCCATCCATGCCTAGATGTGGGGGTCATAGATTGGAAGAAGCAGGTCTCTGAACAGGTCAACCCAGATGATCCTGTAAGAATATTTTAGGTACAGCCTGGCCTGGAATCTCAGCTGGGGCCAATATTGATTTTCCCCAGACTCTTGCCCCATTTTCAGGTTGTGTTTCTTTCCCTGGCTCTAAATTAGGAGACAGGATGCTCAGAGGTTGGGCTAGGGCTATGGGATCACTGAATCAGTGGGGGCCTCTGCCTCTCATTCCCTATCTAGTAGTCACTCTAGGGGACCCAATCATGGATCCACTCTGAGGCCCTGGTGGAATATACTGAGACCGTAGGACCATCAGTTGCTCAGTGGTAAATCATTCCCTGGTGAATACCAGGCTCTGACATAAGGGAGGGGGAATTCGCAGACTCTCCATTGCAGCTAGTCTGACTTACACCATTGAGATGACAAGAGACTTAACCTTAAACCAAGTGGAAATCTGGACCAGCATAACAGGTTAAACTCTGACTTCTAACACTTGAAATATAGATGCCTATGTAAAATGAGAAGAGACTATATTGAAAATTCTATATAAAAACAAAAAAGAATGATGTAAATGTGGAGTTTTCAGAAGAGGCATTATCTCCTTTAGTAAAACTGAATTCTGGTCAGGATTACAACTTGAAGCTGAGATGGCGTCATCCCATAAACCAGTTAAAGTATTTTCAACAAAGATGAAAACTGAGATGAAGGAGCCAAAGGCTGTGAGGCAGAACAGGAATGAGCCTACATGGAAACAGTGCACAGCAAATAGGAGGAACCTGCACCATCCTCTATTGTCCAGGAGATGGGATGCAGTGTCGGGTGAGAGGCTGGGGTGATGTAGTTAGACAAGTTATGTATGCAGCTGGTCTAATGTAGGCAAGAGAAAAGGTCAGCCGATCCTTCTAGTGATGTTGAATGGAAACAGCACTAAGTGCATTTGCTATCAGACAATAATGTGCTGTTTTCTCATTCTAATACCTGACTACTTGAGGGTCTCTCAAAATGGCTGCTTTTCTTGACAAGGTCTCTGTGTCTCAGGCTGCTCTTGAACTAAGTAAGCTCCTGCCTCCCTCTCCTGAGTCCATGGTGCAGGAGTGTGCACCAGGTCTGCACAGGAGATGGAAGCACAGCGCATATTGCTCCACTCAGACGAAGCTCAGCCTCTTCCTGTCATCATTCGCATGGATGAGGCTGGCGGTTCCTGCTCCTCAGGGACTGGAGTCCAGCTCAGGCATGGCCTCAGCCTCATCTATGCTCCATCTGCCTGTGAGCACCTCAGCCCTGAGCTGTGCCTCTACTTCCCTGTTTTTCATTTCAGTTCTTTTAGATTCACATTTAAAATTTACTCTCACCTTTACTTTTATCACCCTATTTTTTTACATCATAGTGGCAGCCTTCCTCCCCCATCCTTTCCCCTGGTCTGTCTCTCCCATTCCCCTCTCCCACTCTCAATTCCCTCCTCTTCTATCACCATCCAGGAAAGGGCAGGGCTCCTAGGAGTATCAGCAAAGCATGCCATATCAAGTTTCAGTAAGACTAAGCACCTACCCCCACACTGTTTATTAAAATAGCAAGGTGACCCAGCATGAGGAATGGAGTCCCAAAAACCAAATCATGACTCAGAGACAGTCCCTGATTCTGCAGTTAGGATTCTCATGAGAGGACCAAGCTATACAGAATGTCTAGTTCAGTCTCACACAGCCCCCCTGATTATCAGTTCACTCCATGAACCCATATGTGTCCAGATTAGTTGATGCTGTAAGCCTTCCTTTGGTGTCCTTGACACCTCTGGCTCCTACACTTTTTTCTTCTCTTCCGCAAGACTTCTGAGCAATACATAATATTTGGCTGTGGGTCTCTCCATCTGCCTCCTTCAGTTGTGGGATGATGTCCCTTGGATGACAAATGGGCTAGGTTGTGGTCACAGCTTTAGCCAGTTTACGCTACTTATCCACTATTGCTAGTAGTCTAACTTGGGGTCTTTCCCGTAAACTCCTGGGAGATTCCCTTCACCAGGATTCTGTCTAACCCCAAAATGCCCCCCAGCAATCTCCATCAGCACTCTCTCTCACCATACCCCATCCTGATTGCTCATGTTCCCTTCCCCACCTGCCCCCAATTCACTCACTAAATCTCTTCTATTTCCCATTCCCAGGGAGATTTGGATGTCCCCCCATGAATTCTCCTCGTTACCTAGTGTCTCTCTGGGTCTGGAAATTGTAGCATACTTATCCTTTATTTTACAGCTAATGTCCACTTATGGGTGAGTACAAACCAAGTTTTTCTCTTTTCATCTGGGCTGCCTCATTCAGGATGATTTTTTCTAGATCCATCTAGTTGCCTTTAAATTTTCTGGTGCTCTTGTTTTAACCACTAAGAAAACGAGGGACACCTAGGTTGTTTCCAAGTAATGGCTATAAGATATAAAGCTGCTATGAACATAATTGAGTCAGTGTCCTTGTGGTATGACGAGCATCCTTTATGAATATGCACAAGGGCAGTAGAGCTGGGTCTTGTGGTAGGTTGATTCTCATTCTCCTGAGGAACTACCCCTGACTTCCAAAGTGGCTATACAACTTTGCTCTCCCACCAGCAATGGAACAGGGTTTCCATGTCCCACATCTTCTTTAACATGAGCTGTCACTTGTGATTCTGATATTGGCCATTATGACAGGTGTAAGATGGAGTCTTACAATTATTTTGATTTGTGTTTTCCTGATGGCTAAGGATGTTGAAGTCTCCATAAGTGTTTCTTGGCCATTTGAGATTCTTCTGTTGAGAGTCTCTGTTTAGATCTGTACCCCATTTGTTAATGTGGTTTCTTGGTTTGTTGATATCTCGTTTCTTGAGTTCTTTATGCATTTTGAATATCAGCCCAATGAACCTGATAGAACTAATCTCAAACTCATTATCACAGGAGACAACCTCCTCATGAGGATACCAATAGCACAGGCACTAAGATGGACAATTAGTAAATAGATCCTCGTGAATGCAAAGGACACCTTGAATATGTCAAAACTCAGCCACAGAATGGGAAAAGACTTCATCAAACCATCATCTGACAGAGGACTGAATTCCAAATTTTACTCACATCTTGAATTCTGAAATAGATTTCAGAAATCAGAGAACAAAGAATCAACAATACTTGGAAACCAGGTACTCCATGGGAGGACTGACACAGGAACAGGCTCTCAGTCTACATGATGGAAGAGGAACCTCAAAGCCATGAGAAGTCATGTGACACCCAAAACACCACATCTCAGAGAGTCAACACAGAGGATGAAATTAGTCTGAATTAAGTCTAAGGAGTAAAATGAGCAAAGTTAGGGTTGTCTTTTTGGTGCAAACATTCAACTCCATGAAAAATTGACCCATGAGGAGGCTGCCTGTCATTTATTTAGAGACAGAATCCTCCTATGACAGGGAACTTATAGGGCCCCAGTAGGGCAACATCCCAGAATATATCATGGTGATGCAATTGGTCCAAAGTTAGTCTAAGGAGTAAAGAAAGAAAACTTAGGGTTGTTGATTTGGTGCCTATTTTCTGATCCATCCATTAAAGGAGCTCAGTAGCTTCTGCACAGCCCTCCCCAGATGCCTATTATCCAGCAAAGAATAAGTAGTGTGACAGGCAGGCATGGTGCTCCACTGGGATGCCACATTTCCGTGCTCCCCAGCGGGAACTTGTTACCTTCGACACACACTGAGATTACAAACTCAGAGATGCATTAAAACCCCCACTATCAAAGTCTGTTAAGGATCTCCTCTGGCAGAATCCTCCCCTCCTCATCCATCTGGGTAAGTGCTCTGCACCCAAGTGCAGACTCAGAAGGTGGTCGGGTCCCAGGCAGGCTGTGGGAGGAGGAGCAATGGGGCTCAGGGAGGTTTTCGGCATCTGCAGAGGAGACACTGAGCTCTGACAGCCCCTCTGCACAGGGGACAGTGTACTGCACGAGTGAGGGTTCACACTGTAGGGTATGTGTTCCTGTAATTTAGAATCTCCTGTTGTTTATATTGCATTAACTTTAAGCCTGTATATTTAATGTAAAGTTTCATGTTGACTGTGTCAGCATTCATATTATTTGTGTGTGTTTTTACAAGCATATCATCAGAGAATTGACATTTCTTTTTCACATTTTAATTATAAATCCTATCCTCTTAGCCTCTGTGATTGTCATATCCCAAAATGAGTATTATAAGTGACTTTTGAAGATTGGGTAATTAAAAGTAATTTTAGGATCTTTTGAAGTCAGTCCCTGCCCAATTTCATATCTTCGAGAATACTCTCTTATTGCTACAAAGTATCTCTCCATGTTTTCTTGTTATATTTGTGTCTCTCAGTTCATCTTCAGAAGTTACCAACTGGTGGTGCTGGCACCTGCCCAGACTTTAGAAGTTAAGAAATGTCAGCAAGGGATCAAGGAGATGAGGCTGCTGACAACAGAACACTGAACTCACAGAGCATATGATGATCTCTCTGGACCCTGAGGAACTAGGAATTGGTAAGTGCAGAGCTTGTGGAAAGCAATCTTTATGTTCTATTAACTGAAATAAAAATCCCTTCCAATTCCTCTGCTAGGGGAAATTCATGCCCCTTCCTCTCTTCAGAGAAGCCAACGGGACAGACTATCTCATTCATTTCCTTTGCTGTGTGCATAACTTTCATATTTTTTCCAAACTGCACCGTTTTCTAGAGAGATAAAGCCAAACCTCTATAGTTTTATTGTTACTCACAGTGCATGTGACAAGGAGGGCGAAACCACTTAGGGAGAAAGCCAGTCTCAGCTGTGACTGTGTGGGGAGGGTCAGGACGGCAGGTTCTTCTGCAGCCCACGTGAGTTTCCCAGAGCTGAAAGTGGCGTCTGTGGCCAGATTCTGCAGATTTCTCTCTCATCTTAAAGGAAAGCTGCTCTACTTCAGTTTCTGGAAGAGTATGCAAATGCTTAGTGAACATTCTGGCTACATGTTTGAGCCCTGGAAAGGCCAGTAAACATTTCAATTACAAAAATAAATGTGAGGTCTAATTTTGGCAGTTTTGAAGAAATAGCTGTCATTTCTTAGCCCAAATATTTCTCATGATTTTGCTCATCCTATTACTGATGCTGATTTACTTCATGGCCTCTCTGAAAACAGAGTTGGCTTGGTGATGGTTTGCCTTTCCTGATGCACCAACCTCTCTCTAGTGTAGTTCCAGCTTTGCAGGTCGAACTGTGCAACACACAGAGGATACTGCTCTCCCCTCCTCCTAAGCCCACATGTAGGAAGCAGGAGCAGTTTCCCTTTCCTGACCAACCCATGTATTTTGTATTTTCTCACAACAGGGGTGAGAATGACGACCACATTCTAAAGGTGTGTTGCTGGATTTTGATCATAGTGGAAACCTGAGACTGTGTTAATTAAATAAAAACCTGAAGTCAGGAGGTGGAACCAGTGGCTAGTTGACAGGAATTAGCCATAGAGGGTAAAGAGGGAGGGCATTTGTAAAATCAGAAGATTTAAATTTAGATAAAAACAGGAAAGGTGAGCTGTATGCAGATGGCAAAATCAAGGTCACAGTTTTATAAAATTAAGGGTGGATAGGTATTCCTCAGCCCTCACATGAATCATGCTCTGTTTGCTTTCAACACCAGATGATGGGTGGGCTGACCACATACTGCAGAATACAAAGCTGCCATTACTCCTGCCTTTCTTTGCAGTGCACCCACTGGGACATAGCCACCCAGCATGCACTAGGGACTAGGAACTGCAAAGGTTTCTTCCTTCCCTTCCACTCTCCATGTCCTTTCAGAACACAAGTTCAGGTCATTGTCCTGACCTCTGGTCACCGGTTTGAGGCCTATTTAATGATGTCATTGACCTTAGGTTGTCTATGATTTGGGTAAAGACAGAATGATGCAGTATCTACAGTCATGGCTTCCTGGCTCTGTGCAGTACAGGGAGGGGGTTCTAGCTCTATTGCCCTGGGCAGTTGAAGCCTTCACAGCCTTTTCTAGCAGAAAATGCTCAGGATTCTTCTGGACATTTCTTCATCCAGGTGTGCTTTTTTTCTTCTCTTCTTCTCTTTAAGCCTTTCTGCCCTCTTCCCTAATATGGCCTTTTCACATGGTACCTATTTCATAAAGCCCCATCATCTGTTTCCTAAAGCCCTTCTATTCAGAATACCAACCCTTTCTCTTTGCATAGTACAATAGGCCATCCCATAGCCATCCCAGAATATTCCTCCCAAGTTCCATGTTTGAAAAGTGCGTCTTAAATGACATTGCTGAGGTCATTGAATATCTGTTGTGTCTGCTGACCACATAGACCATGCTGATGTGAACACAAGAAACAGGTATAGATCCAATGGGGCCACAGCTAAAGGCAGGTGTGAGCCATGATGTGGCTACTGCAAATTGATCTCATGACCTCTGATAGAGCAGCCAGTGCTCTTAACTGCTGAGCAATCTCTACAGCCCAGATTATTATTTTACATTCAATGTGTGTGTGTGTGTGTGTGTGTGTGTGTGTGTGAGTTCACACATGTGTGCAGATGTACACAGAGTCCACAATAGGGCATCAGATCCCCTGGAGCTGGAGAGTCAGAAGCAGTTGGAAGCTGGTTGTTTTGGACACTGGGAACCAATCCTGTGTTACCTGCGAGAGCAGTATGTGCTCTTCACTGCTGAGCCTTCTCTCCGGCTCCCACGCTAGTCTTTTTAGTCTTTTCATGTAGGTGTTGAGACCCACACTCAGATCTTCTGCTTCCTCAACAAGTGCTCTTATCCTTGGCGCCATTCCCCAGCCCCTTCAAGTTTATCTTTTAGAATGTGTCAGTACAGGCGTCATTTAACATGAAATGCATGTTTTTCAACACACAAACACACACATACACATGCTTGCATACTCAGCATCTATTCTGTAAGTCTACAGAGGTCATCTTGTACTAGTAATAGTGTGTTACATGGAACTTGAAGACTCGTAGAACCTTTATTGCACTTCACTGTGATTTTCTCAGAATCATTACAAGAGAATCCATTCTGTACACAATACATGTGTGCAGAAAATTATGTTCCTTCTCTTTACTTTGGGGAAATTGATCTTTCTCCTCCTTCCCTTCTCCCCCATTGACTGAGACCTGAGAGATACCTTTATATGTTATAGGAACATTCACAATTAAATGGAAATAATTTAATAAAACTATTCACCCAACATACTATTGCTATATAGGATACACAGTATATTTATCTGGCAAATCAATTAACTCTTCCTGTGATACTATAGAATTTTTATATTTAGGTATTGTCTTTAAAAATATTTTCACAATTCTGAATTTTGAATTGAGCACGTATGTTTATGAATTTTGATATGTTTTCTTCCCCTTAATATCAGATGCTCTGGTCACATGGTCTAAATTATTATACAATAGCTTCATCTTATAACCTTAATTTTTAAAATGATATTTCTTTTAATGCCTTCTCACTGAACAAACTATGAAATGTTAGTGCTCTCATGTGTGCTAGAAAAACATTGTAGAGTTGGTTCTCTCTCTACCTTCCCATGGGTGCTGAGAATTGACTCAGGATCAAGCTTTCATAACCACTGTCTAAAGTTGTGATCTTCCTATCTCTACCCCTTAGGACTAGCCTACCAGCGTGCACCACCACACATGTCTTTGTTGGTTGCATCACCTGCTCTGTATGGATGATGCTACATGAAAGCAAACACGTGTTCTATTAGAGACATTCTGCCAGCAGACAACTTTACAAACTTCCTGGTAGATATTTTATATTCATGACCTTTGAGTATGGAGAAATAACAGTGATAACATGAAGGAGAGATGATGTCAGAATCCTAAGGAGTTCACCTTTCCTGTTGGCTTGGGTGCTTTTCCTTTTGCTGGAATCACATGATGGAATGGCCCTGAAGCTACTGTAACTGTAGCTCAGTTTGAATTCACACAAAACCACTCTGAATCCTTATACTAAATGAGAAAAAATTAGAACCTGTGTTTTGTTAATATTTAATAGCAACCAAAAGCTTGCTTGTACTGAAACATAGTCAAGTTGAACAGAGAAATAGCAGGATTCAAAAAAGGAAACCACAATAGAGCTCTGTAGAGGTTTATGCAGATGTTACATTATCCTCGCTTTCTTCCCTCATTTCTGTCTTTTTCATTTCAGGCAGGGATGGAGCTGAACAGTCATTAACACAGCTGCCTTAACTCTCCCAGGTTACAAGCATAAGGCATACATGAGAAAGGCATCAGCCAATACTTCACAGAGACCATCATGTGCTGGACACACTTCATGACTGGTGTGGTAGACTTCCTTGCATGTCACTCATGATGAATTCCAGACACAGAAACATGGCTGTTCACATGGTCTAGAGGAAGTGACTGGAACTCAGCCTCAGAGTCCTCAAAGTTACGCTCTGAGACAATGGCAGGTCACTGTGAGAATTTGAAGTAGTTTATGAGGGATCACAATACTCAACATTTGTAATAAAACTAAATTAAGAATATTTGGTAATAAAGAAACAGAACCAAGAGGGCACTGAAATAAATGACCCTGTCCATGTCAAATCCATTGGCGTTCTGTCCTTGCAAAGGTGGCATTTCTAGTTCATGCAGTCTTCCTAATTCAGGCTCACCACAAACAACTGCTTGTGTCCCCGACGATGAAAACTCTGCACGGGAGAACAGGACTGTTCATAGGGAAGCTCTCACAGCAGCAGTGGGGACGGAAGTGTGCTCTGTGATGCACAGTTGTTGGTTTACATGAATGCCATGTAAAGGGAGCTCACAAAGGACAGAGAACCATGACACTGGGAAAGCACTAGGACAACGGGGACAAAGGGTGTCTTCTGAGGTTGGGGTGAGCTGACGTAGAGGATTCCAATGGAGAAGCATAAACTGAGCTCAACTGGTTATGTATTCCCAAGGTGATAGCATTGTTTAAGATTCACAGTCAAGGCTGTCTGGGATGAGGGGTCTCTTGCTTTTTCCCACAAGATTTACTCTGTGCTTCTTGACCATATAAGATGAATCAGAAGAGCAAGCTGTACACTTACACTAACATTAGAAACACCTTCTTCTCTGAGATAAGCATCGGGATCTCAGGCAACAGTGTCCTTCTCCTCTTCCATGTCCTCACATTCAGTAGTGAGCACAAGCCCAGACTCACTGACTTGCCCATTGGCTTCTTGGCTATAATCCACCTACTGATGCTGCTGGTTGCAAGCATCATAGCTACTGATATTTTCATGTTTCATCAAGGATGGGACGACATCACATGTAAATCTCTTATCTTCTTATACATATTTTTGAGGGGTCTCTCTGTTTGTGCCACCTGCTGGCTGAGTGTGCTCCAGGCCATCACTCTCAGCCCCAGAAACTCCTGTTTAGCAAAGTTCAAAAGGAAATTATCCCCATGTCACAACTTGTGGTCCTTGTTTGCCCTTTGTTCTGTCTATTCATCCATTTCCACTAACCTTTTCATCTCCATGGTTAAGTCCCCTAATGTGACCTCAGACCACCTACTGTATATTTCTGAATCCTGCTCTATTGTACATTTCATTTTCCCAATGAAATACGTGATGTCCACATTGTTCATCTTCAGGGACGTTTTCGTTATGGGTATCATGATCTTCTCCAGCGGGTACATGCTGATTCTCCTGTGCAGACACAAGAAGCAGGTCCAGCATCTTCACAGCTATAGCCTCTCTCAGAAAGCATCACCAGAGCAAAGGGCCTCCCGGACCATCCTGCTGCTCTTGTGCTTCTTTGTGCTCATGTGTATCTTGGGTAGCTTTATGATATTTTCAATGCATATGTTCAAAGATGATCCAATATTCTACCTTATCCTGTTACTTATGAGCCATAGCTATGCCTCAGTCAGTCCTTTTGTGTTCATCAGCACTGAAAAGGATATAATTGGCCTTTTAAGGTCCATGTGTGAGAGGACAGTGACTATTTGATTATTCAGTGATGGGTAAGTATCTTCAAAATGAAACTATGTTAAGTCAGATCCTCAAATCTCTTTTAACATGTTGTGAGGCAAATTTCTCCAGAAGGATTCATTTCATACCACACTCTGTGGCCCACTCATAGAAGCCTTCCAGTCCTGCCTCAGGGTTCCAGTACTGTGTTTTCTGGATGAATATTTTTTCTGTTGAGTTAAACTCCATATTTATAGGCTGAGGAGATAATGTGTGGCTAAGAAGACTTGCTGTGCAAAAGCAATGACCAGAATGCAGTATACAAGCTCACACAAAGACATGCGGTTTGGCCATGGATATGCACCTATCCTATGCAACTGGACATACCAATAGGAGGCTCCCTGGGTTATCTAGTCAAGAGACTGGCTTTGCAATCAGTAAGAGAATTTGTCTAGATGGATAAGATAGACATGGAAAGAGAAGGACATCTGCAGCATGGATTCTAATTGGTATTAGTAATCAAAACCCAGAGACATTTACAGGGGTTAATGCTGAATAACAGAGAAGCAGAGCTCCCCCTACTAGAGAACTCTTTTACCTCTACCAATGTTAATACAAAAGGGGTGATCCTGTCCTCAGACTGCATCTCCAGATTGCATCTGTCTTCATCAAACCTCAGACTTCACTGCCCCTCAGACTTGTCCTGCCTTATATTCTCCTTCTCCAACCAGCCAAATCAGTCCTGTCTCCACCTTCCTAGTCCTGGGATTAAAGTCATGGGATCTGAAATGCTGGGATTTGTAAAAGGAGATTGCACTTCTGTTTCCCAGACACCCAGACATGAATAATCACTCAAGAACTATATTAATTGCAACACTGTTTGGCCAACGGCTCAGGCATATTCCTAGAAAGTTCTTACATTTCAAATTCATCTATTTTTATTATTTTATATTTTAGCAAGAGGATCATGTTTTCTTACCTCACACCTTGCTTCTTGGGTGGATACATGGCATCTATCTGACTCTGTCTTCTTTCTCCATGCATTCAGGTTAGATTTCCCACTTAGCTATATTCTTCCTGCCATAAGCCAAAACAGCTTCTTTATTTGCCAATGATAGGAAAACATATTCATAGCATAAAGAGGGAGATTCCACATCAGGGATTAAATGTGCTTACCCCCTCTGCCTGGTCTCTGTGGCTAACTAATTGCTTAGCTCTGCACTCTGAACTTTAGGCAAGGTTTATTTGTTAAAACACAAACAAAATGTCACTACATTTCCCCTTTTTTCTAAAAGAAAAAATAAGTATATAACTAATATAAGAAAAACTATTTACAATAAGTATGATAGCTATATATGATATATACAGGCAATAACTACGTCAACTTATCTAATCCATTTGCATATGACAAATTCAGAGAAAATACTCCATTATCTATCCTATCTTAGTGAATCTGAATTCTTGTACATAATTTAATTCCTATCAAAACCTGTGTTACCATCCAAAATAAACTTTTAATATCTTTCAACCTTATATACTTTATGTTTCTTTAGTGAATTTCTTGTCTAAGCCTCATAAACAAGGATATTGTAACTACCTAGTCTTCAACTACCTCAAAGACCTGAGAAAGAAATAATATTAACTGAGTAAACAGGAAGCAGACCAATTCCAAAAATATTAGTAATGACAGAAACAACAGTCATTTGGATGCCTGGACAGTCATCCAAAGCTCCTCTGCAATATTAGGTCATCCATCTTTGGCCTAGACCCCTAGCATATCCGACAGCCTTTTTTGCGAAGCAGGATATTTTGTGTCCTGCTTGTTTAATTAGGACAGCATATTGTCAGCAATCAAAGCAGGGACATTTTTCTTGCTTTGTGTCTTACTTTTGCCACAAAGAAGGTAAATTCCACATAGAGTTTTTCGGTGCCCATTATCTTCTCTGGAGTAGATTGATGCTACCAGAAGCAGACATATCTCATTGTCATAAAAAAGAAGAACCTAGGTTATTAAAACACCTTATATTCCATATTCTGTAGATCTCTGAAGTGTTTGAAAATGACCTGTTTATCTTAAATATATCTTTGTTTGACCTTGAAAGCATACCTAATGTGACTACAAGTTCGATTTTACTAGGTGATTAACTACTAACCTATATTTTCTTATTATCCTAAACAGTTGGTTATAATAATTTTTAAGGACTAGGAATTTGTATTACATTGTTAAATGAGCTGTATAGGTACAATACCTTGAACAAGATTTGAAATGTATGCATAGTGTATTTTTAAAAAATTAATCTCAAATTTTTATCAATATTCAAAATTTGTATATAATTTACAAAAGTCAAATCCATTGTAAAGCTAGTAGTTGGCAGACTAGTAGTTGCTGTTAAAGAGTAGATTCAATAATCTTATCATATCTATATCCTCCCTTTTTCTCTTCAGAGTAGATTCAGATTAGATTCAATAATCTATCCTTTTATCATGTCATGGTTATAATATCCATAATCCATTGAACAAACAAAACCCACACACCCCATTTATTGGGAATGTGGGCATCACATTCTTAAATTTTTCGTGCTGTCTGGAGATGATGGTATCTTTAGGTAATGCTGAAAGAACAGAAAGGTTTAATTCTCTTGTTAAGTCTATGTATAATGGGATGTGTAGGGCTTGTCTCAAGTCCTGATTAGAGTAATCTATGAGGCTGGATCATTTCAGCTAGACACCTCAAAATTGTTCTGAAGAATTTGTAGTCCAAAGTTAATCTTTAAATGGTACTATCAGCTGAATAGCATCATACAATGCAGGTAGAATTGTTGTGGAGCTCTATTTTCTTCCTGGAGACTTCAAATATTACTGTAGGAAAATTTATTGTTCACTGTGGAAAACTTCATTTACATCAAAACAGTAAGTTTGAACTTCAATATACACATATTCAAAGAAGGGTACCATAGAGATGAAAATAGTTATGAGGAGAAGTAAAATTTTGAAAGCAGAGTTTTGATAACCTTAGTCCCTAGATTTTATTTTCTTTCTGTCCCATGCCAGGTGGCTACTGATATGAAATAGTTATAAATTTCCTGAATTAAAATCACCAATAAACTGAGGTGAAATGAGCATATGCTGTTAAGAATCTTTTAAAAACCAGAGCACCAGCTTTGGCATGTAGTAATTCTATATCCTTTGATATCTGTGAATATCTTAAAGGGAATACCCTAAGCCTGGGCCCTAAGCACTGACAAAATGCCTGCTGGTAAATATAAATGCAGGACTCTGCTTATCCCTAGGGGAGAAAAATGGAGGCCTGGCAGTGAGAAACTGTTTCCATGTAACTGAAATACATAGGAAACAGTTCTGAACTATGAGAATTAATTCCAAATTTGCAACAGAAACAGAAGTCAGCTACAGCAAAAAAATCTACAGCAAAAAACAGTTACTTTATTCACAAAGCAATAATTTCAAAAAGCCTTGGTTTTTGATTTAGCCTTTATCTGACCCTTTGGTTCTGCTCATGAAAAGATGGTTTCACAATTACTGTATAATATTGCAGCTTGTAGCAGGAAGCCAAGAAATTCTAGATTTTAGAGGGCCCATTGGTTGAATCACATTATTGACAGCTCTTAGATCTGTCACCATTCTCCATTTTTCAAGTTTTTTTTAACAGCAAATACAGGAGAATTTCAAAGACTGGTTAATTCTTCAGTATGTTGAGCATCTAATTGCTCCTGTACCAGCTTCTCTAAAGACAAACATCAAAGGACATTGGTTTACCCATTTATGATTTTTTTTTTGGTCAACAAGTTTAAAGTTAGGACTGTTAGCACCTCTGAGAGTTTGTCAGGTGTCGTTTCATGTTTTTGTTCAGTCTGAATGGTCAGTATCTGTTTTTATAGTACCTTAAAATATCCTTCCCAGAAACATGAATTGGTTTCTAAGACTGAAAGAATGTTTATCTAGGTATTCCATTATTGTAACAGATCATGACCCCATAGATTCACTGCTTTATGAGCCACATACAGACTCAGCCTTCCTCTCTGTCCTTCTAGTCCTATGCATTCAACCCATCTCATGCTTTGTTTACCTGAGATTGGGTTCCAATTCCTAAGAATTGAACATCTGTCTCCTGAAGAAGCCAATTTAGATGCCAAGATTCTGGAGTAATAATAGTCAATCTGCACCTATGTCTAATAATCCTTCCATTATAATGTTATTTATTCATACTCTCAGCTTTGGTCTTTGATTGTTTGTAGAAGTCTACCACAATACATGTTTTCTATTGGAATTTTTGATTCATCCTCCATGGTTATTCTATCATTCAGAGCAGTATGGGTTTTTATAATAGATGTTGGATTTTCTAATTTTCCTGGGAAGGTGTGTCTTCCACAGTGACTGGGAATGACTGGACCATGTTCAATCTAGGGGCCTGCAAGAGGTCCCTCAAGGAGTTTCCCAATTGTAACGGGTTTCCTTGTTTGTCTGTTTTTGCTCTACACTCATTGGTCCAGTGTTTGCCTTTGCCACATCTTCTGCATAACTCAGACGATTGGGGCTTCTATTTGGGGGATTCCCAGAAGAAACATTATTTCTAAAAATGCTCTGTCTACAATCCCTTCTCAGATATCATATTCTACCACAATAAAAGCATTTGGTATTTTGATGTCTCTTCATACATTTGGAAATTTTTTCTACTACTTCAGCCTCAGTGTTATAGTCAAATGACTCAATATTGGCTGTGTGTAGGATCCATTCATCCATTAGTTCTGTTCTGATCTTTAAGGATCCAAGTATCATTTTGTATTATACTTTAGCATTTTCAAAAGCCAGAGATTCAATGAATACTTGTCTACCTTCTGGATATGCTACCCCTATATGTACAACTTTAGTTAATCTTTGTAAAAAGTCACTAAATGTTTCTATTGGGCCTTGTATAACCTTACTATATGATTCAATTTTTTTTCCTAGTTTTTGAATCTTGTTCCAAGCATTTAAGGCTATTGTATGGTATAGGGGCAATATGTGTTCATTGTATGTTTGACAGGGTTTCCCTGTGTAACAGCCCTAGCTGTCCTGGAACTAGCTCTGCAGACCAGGCCAACCTCAAACTCTTGGAGATTCGCCTGCCTTATGACTCTGGGTGCTGGGATTAAAGGTGTGCTTCACCACTGCCCAGCATACCAGCATTTTTAATGGAACTATGATAAGAATATTTGATCTGTCAATAAATGGACAAGAAAACATTAATATAATTACTCTGTGAGAGTCTAGTCCATGGGCACTCTTTTGTTGTTGTAAATGGCAAGCAGGCTGCTTTTTGTCCCACCCAGCTGCCAGCCGCCAGGCTAGCTTTAACCAAAATAATTACACAGAAACTGTATTCATTTAAACACTACCTGGCCCATTATTTCTAGTCTCTTATTGGCTAACTCTCACATATTAGTTTAACCCATCTCCATTAATGTATATTGTCCCTTGACTGTGGCTTACCAACATGAGTCTAACCAGTGTCCATCTCAGAGAGGAGACCCATGTCATCTGCCACACTTCCCTTCTTCCCAGCATTCTGTTCTGTCTACTCTGACCACCTAAGGGCTGCCCTACCAAAAGGCCAAGGCAGTCTCTTTATTTAACCAATGAAAGCAACAGAAATACAGAAGGACCTCCTACACCACTCTTTCCTTGGCAAAGATGATGCCAGTGAAAACCAAGTGAGACACTGCCCAGAGAAATGTACATATGATGTAATAAAAAGGATTTTTTCTATAGTATATGCAGTGTTATTGTTGAACAAAGTTGACATCCTGATAGAGGTTAAGCATGGGGCATGTAAACTAGCCACAGTCAGGAAAGATTAGGATAAGTGAGAGAGTTAGGATGGATTCTGGGTGGCTTGTGGGAGAGCTGAGATCTTAGTAGGCTGAGGGTGAATTGGGATGCATATATACACCTTCTTGGTAATGTTCCTTTTCTGGATGAAGAAGACAATGATGTAATAAAGGAGTTTCTTGATTTCTCTTTAGACAGCTACTATATGATTCTACCCTGCATAATACGAATAAAGACAATTTACCATACTGTAAAACCAATATCAGAAATGCCCAGATAAGCATTGGCATCTCAGCCAACAGCTTCCTTCTCCTCATCCACATCTTCATGTTTCTTTGTGGACACAGGCCAAAACTCAGTGACCTGACCATTGACTTTGTGGCCTTAACACACCTAATGATGGTGCTTATTGTTGTGTATGTAACTTAAGACATTTTTATATCATCAGGGGGATGAGATGACATCACGTGTAAACTTCTTATCTTCTTGCACAGTTTTTCATGGGGCTATCCATGTATGCCAAGTGCCCATTGAGTGTCTTCCAGGCCATCATCCTCTACTTTCAAACACTCATTTAGTGAAGTACAAACAATTCCACTCACCATCTCTCATGTTTTTTTATTTTCCTGTGTATCTTCTATACCATCAATGGAAGTCATATCATTATAACAGCTATTGCTACCCTCAATCTCATATCAGATTTTATATATATATATATATATATATATCACGGAATCTTGCTCTTTCCTACCAATGGGTTATTCAGTAAAACACATGCTCTCCATACTGCTGGCTTTCAGGAATATCTTCCTTATCAGACTCATGGGTCTCCTGACTTAGTGCTTGGTGACTCTTGTACAGGCATGAGATTCAGTCCCTGTGCCCTCAGACTACAAACCTTCCTTCAAAAGCATCTTTAGAGCAAAGGGCCCTCCAGACCATCCTGCTGCATATGTTTCTTTTTGGTGATATTAACTTTGGGTAGTATTATCTCCTACTCAAAACTGTGTTTTATGGAAATCCAGTGCTGTATATGTCCTTATTCTTGTGGTCCATAGTTACATCACAGTCAGTCCTCTGCTTATTATTGGTGATGAAAAACATATAATTAACCTTTTGATATCCATGTGTGAGAGGATAGTAGCATTTGACTTTCTTTTATTGGTAAGTTCTTTTTTAAATTTTATTATTATTATTACTATTATTATTAAAAATTTTTACCTCCTCCCTTTTTCCTCCCCCTCCCTTCATTCCCCCTCCCCCTCCTTCCCCAGTCCAAAGAGCAGTCAGTGTTCCCTGCCCTGTGGGAAGTCTAAGGTCCTCCCCCCTCCATCCAGGTCTAGGAAGGTGAGCATCCAAATAAGCCAGGTTCCCACAAAGCCAGTCCATGCAGTAAAATCAAAACCCAGTGTCATTATCCTTGGCTTCTCAATCAGCCCTCCTTGTCAGCCATGTTCAGACAGTCGGGTGTGATCACATGCTCCATCAGTCAAAGTCCAGCTGACTTTGGTAAGTTCCCATTAGATCAGCCCCACCAACACAGTGGGTGGGTGGGCACACCCGTTGTGGTCCTGACTTCCTTGCTCATGTTCTCTCTCCTTCTGCTCCTCATAAGGACCTTGGGAGCTCAGTCCAGTGCTCCATTGTGGGTCTCTGTCTCCATCCATTGCCAGATGAGGGTTCTATGGTGATATGCAAGATATTCATCAGTGTGGCTATAGGATAGGGCCAATTCAGGCACCCTCTCTTCAGCTGCTCAAGGAACAAGCTGGGGACATCTCCTTGAACACCTGGGAACCCCTCTAGAGTCCAGTCTCTTGCCAACCCTAAAATGGCTCCCTTAATTAAGATATATACTTCCCTACTCCCATATCCACTCATTCCTCCATCCCAACCATCCCATTTCCCCAAGCTCTCCCCATCCTCCCCTTCTCACTTCTCTCTCCCCATCTCCCCTTACCTCCACCCCATCCCCACCCCCAAGCTCTCAATTTATGCCTGGCAATCTCTTCTACTTTCAATTTCCAGGAGGATAACTACATGTTTTTCTTTGTATTCACTTTCCTATTTAGCTTCTCTAGGATCACGAATTATAGGCTCAATGTCCTTTATTAATGGCTAGAATCCACTAATGAGTGAATACATACCATATTTCTCTTTTTGGGCATGGGTTACCTCACTCAGTAAAGTGTTTTCTATTTTCATCCATTTTCATGCAAAATTCAAGATGTCATTGTTTTTTACCGCTGAGTAGTACACTAATGCATATGTATTCCACACTTTCTTTATCCATTCTTCCATTGAGGATCATCTAGGTTGTTTCAAGGTTCTGGCTATTACAAATAATGCTGCTATGAACATAGTTGAACAAATTCTTTTGCAGTATGATAGGGCATCTCTTGGGTATATTCCCAGGAGTGGTATTGCTGGATCCTGGGGTAGGTTGATCCCGAACTTCCTGAGAAACCACCACACTGATTTCCAAAGTGCTTACACAAGTTTGCATTTCCACCAGCAATGGATGAGTGTTCCCCTTACTCCACATCCTCCCCAGCAAAGGCTATCATTGGTGTTTTTTATTTTAGCCATTCAAACAGGTGTACAATGGTATCTCAAAGTTGTCTTGATTTGTATTCCCTGATTGCTAAGGAGGTTGAGTATGACATTAATTGTCTTTTGGCCAATTGAAATTTTTCAGTTGAGAATTTTCTGTTCAGTTCAGAGCCCCAATTTTTAATTGGGATAATTAGCATTTTAAAATCTAGTTTCTTGAGTTCTTTATATATTTTTGAGATCAGACCTTTGTCTGTTGCAGGGTTGGTGAAGATCTTCTCCCAATCAGTAGGTTGCCTTTTTGTCTTAATGACAGAGTCCTTTGCTTTACAGAAGCTTCTCAGTTTTAGGAGGTCCCATTTATTCAATGTTGCCCTTATTGCCTGTGTTACTGGGGTTATACATAGGAATTGCCCTCCTGTGCCCATATATTTTAGACTACTTCTCACTTTCTCTTCTATCAAGTTCAGTGTGTTCAGATTGATATTGAGGTCTTTAATCCATTTGGACTTGAGTTTTGTGCATGGTGATAGATATGGATCTATTTTCATTCTTCTACAGGTTGACATCCAGTTCTGTCAACACCATTTATTGAAGACGCTTTCCTTCTTTCATTGTATACCTTTAGCTCCCCTGTCGAAAATCAGGTGTTCATAGGTTTGTGGGTTAATATCTGGGTCTTCTATTCGATTCCATAGGTCGACTTCTCTGTTCTTATGCCAATACCAAGCTGTTTTCAATGCTGTAGTTCTGTAATAGAGTTTGAAGTCAGGAATAGTAATGCCTCCAGAAGATCCTTTATTGTATAAGATTGTTTTGGCTATCCTGGGTTTTTTACTTTTCCATATAAAGTTGATTATTTTTCTCTCAAGGTCTGTGAAGAATTTTGTTGGGATTTTAATGGAGATTGCGTTGAATCTATAGATTGCTGTTGGTAGAATTGTCATTTTTACTATGTTGATCCTACCCATCCAAGAGCATGGGAGATCTTTCTATTTTCTGGTGTCCTCTTCAATTTCTTTCTTCAATTCCTTAAAATTCTTCTCAAATAGATCTTTCACTTCCTTGGTTAGAGTTACCCCAAGATACTTTATGTTATTTGTGACTTGCGTAAAAGGTGAAGTTTCTCTGAATCCCCTCTCTGCTTCTCTATCCTTTGTGTATAGGAGGGCTACTGATTTTTTTTTTGAGTTGATCTTGTAACCTGCCACTTCACTAAAGTTATTTATCAGCTGTAGGAGTTCTTTGGTAGAGGTTTGGGGGTCACTAATGTACACTATCATATCATCTGCAAATAACGAAAGTTTGACTTCTTCCTTTCCGATTCGAATCCCCTTGATCTTCTTATGTGACCTTATTGCAATTGCTAGAACTTCAATAACTATGTTGAAGAGATGTGAGAGTGGACAGTCTTGTCTTGTTTCTGATTTTAGTGGAATGGTTTTGAGTTTCTCTCAATTTAATTTGATATTAGCTGTTGGTTTGCTATATATTGCTTTTATTATATTTAGATATGATCCATGTATCACTAACCTCTCCAAAACCTTTATCATAAAAGGGTGTTAAATTTTGTCAAATGCTTTTTCTGCATCTAATGAAATGATCGTATGGTTTTCTTCTTTCAGTTTATTTATATGATGGATTACATTGAGAGATTTTCGTATGTTAAACCAGCCCTGCATCTCTGGGATGAAGCCTACTTGATCGTAATGGATAATTTTTTAAATGTGTTCTTGGATTCTGTTTGCCAGAATTTTATTGAGTATTTTTGCTTCGATGTTCATGAGTGAGATTAGTCTCCAATTCTCTTTCTTGGTTGGGTCTTTTTGTGTTTTTGAAATCAGGGTGACTGTAGCTTCATAAAAAGAGTTTGGCAATGACTCTTCTGATTCTATTATGTGAAACACATTAAGGAGTATAAGTATCAGCTCTTCTTGGAAGTTCTGATAAAATTCTGCATTAAAACCATCAGATCCTGGACTTTTTTTTGCTTGGGAGGTTTTTTTATGACACCTTCTATTTCCACACGACTTATAGGTCTATTAAAATTGTTCACCTGGTCTTGATTTAATTTTGGTAAATGGTACTTATCTAAAAACAAGTCCATTTCTTGTACATTTTCCAACTTTGTGGCACATAAGCTTTTGTAGTAAGACCTAATGATTCTCTGAATTTCCTTAGTGTCTATTGATATATCTCCCTTTCATTTCTGATCTTCTTAATTTGCATGTTCTCTCTCTGCCGTTTGATTAGTTTGGATAAAGGTTTGTCAATCGTGTTAACTTTCTCAAAGAACCAGCTCTTTGTTTCATTGATTCTTTGGATTGTTTTCTGTGTTTCTATTTTGTTGATTTCATCCCTCAGTTTGATTATTTCCAGTCTTCTACTCCTCTTGGGTGAATCTGCTTCTTTTTTTTCTAGAGCTTTCAGCTGTGCTGTTAAATCTCTAATGTGAGCTTTCTCCATTTTCTTAATGGGGCACTTAGAGCTATGAACTTTCCTCTTAGCACTGCTTTCATAGTGTCCCATAGGTTTGGGTATGTTGTGTCTTTATTTTTGTTGAATTCAAGGAAGACTTTAATTTCTTTATTTCTTCTCATACCCAGGGGTGGTTCAGTAGTTGACTGTTCAGCTTCCATGAGTTTGGAGGATTTCTGGGGATAGAATTATTGTTAAATTCTAACTTTATTACATGGTGATCCGACAAGACACAGGTGGTTATTAATATTTTTTTGTATCTGTGGAAGTTTGCTTTGTTGCCGAGTTTGTGGTCAATTTCTGAGAAAGTTCCATGAGATGCTGAGAAGAAGGTATATTCTTTACTATTTGGGTGGAATGTTCTATAGATGTCTGTTAAATTCATTTGATTCATTACCTCCATTAATTCTCTTATTTCTCTGTTAGGTTTCTGTCTGATTGACCTGTCTATTGGTGAGAGAAGAGTATTGAAGTCTCCTACTATTAGTGTGTGTGGTTTGATGTCTGCCTTGAGTTCTATTAATGTTTCTTTTACATAAGTGGGTGCTTTTATATTAGTGGCATAGATATTCAAGATTAAGACTTCCTCCTGATGAATTGTTCCTGTTATGAGTATAAAATGTCCATCTCCATCTCTTCTGATTGATTTTAGTTTGAAGTCAATTTTGTTGGAAATTAGAATGGCCACACCTGCTTGTTTCTTAGGTCCATTTGCTTGAAAAACCTTTTCCCAACCTTTTATTCTGAGTAGATGTCTGTCTTTGTGGTTGAGGTGTGTTTCTTGTAAACAGCAGAATGTTGGATCCTGTTTTTGTATCCAGTCTCTTAGCCTGTGCCTTTTTATAGGTGAATTGAGTCCATTGATATTAAGTGATATTAATGACCAGTGGTTGTTAACTCCACTACTTTAGTAGTAGAGTTTGTGTGTTTCCCTTCTTTGAGTTGTGCTGGTGAAGCATCGCTACATGTCTGAGTTATTGTGGACATTGTTGGATTCCTTGAGTTGTGTTTTTCCTTCTATTACTTTCTGTAAGGCTGAATTTGTGGCTATGTATTGTTTAAATTTGTTTTTGTCCTGGAATATTTTGTTTTCTTCATTGATAGTGAATGAAAGCTTGGCTGTGTATAGTAGTCTGGGGTTGCATCCATGGTCTCTTAGTTTCTGCAGTACCTCTATCCAGGACCTTCTGGCTTTCATGGTTTCCATAGAGAAGTCCAGTGTAAGTCTGATAGGGTGAGTGTGCTCCTGACTCACGGCAGAAGTCCGGAAAACGGAGCACAAATTCTCATCACAAAACATCCAGAAAATCTGGACACAATAAAAAGACCAAACCTAAGAATAATAGGGGTAGAAGAAGGAGAAGAATTACAGCTCAAAGGCTCAGAAAATATATTCAACAAAGTTATAGAGTAGAACTTTCCCGACCTAAAGAACGATATTCCTATGAAGGTTCAAGAAGCATACAGAACACTGAATAGACTGGATCAAAAAAAAAATCCCCTCGCCATATAATAATCAAAACACAAAACATACAGAATAAAGAAAGAATATTAAGACTTGCAAAGGAAAAAGCTCAAGTAACTTATAAAGGTAAATCTATCAGAATTTCACCTGACTTCTCTATGGAAACCATGAAAGCCAGAAGGTCTTGGATAGATGTGCTGCAGAAATTAAGAGACCATAGATGCAACCCCAGACTACTATACCCAGCCAACCTTCCATTCACCATCACTGGAGAAAATAAGATATTCCAGGATATAAACAAATTTAAAGAAAGAATCTTTAACAAATGGTACTGGCATAACTGGATGTCAACCTGTAGAAGAATGAAAATAGATCTATATCTATCACCATGCACAAAACTCAAGTCCAAATGGATTAAAGACCTCAATATAAATCCAACCACACTGAACCTGATAGAAGAGAAAGTGGAAAGTAACCTGCAATACATGGGCACAGGAGACAATTTCCTACGTATAACCCCAGTAGCACAGACAATAAGAGCAACAATGAATAAATGGGACCTCCTGTAATGGAAAGAACACTGTCATTAAAACAAAAAGGCAATCTACTGATTGGGAGAATATCTTTACCAATCCCACATCAGACAAAGATCTGATCTCCAAAATATATAAAGAACTCAAGAAACTAGACATTAAAATTCTAAATAACCAATTATAAAATGGGGTACTGTTCAGACATCCTCTCCTCCACTGCCCAGGATCCTAGATGGGGAAGTCCCTGTGGATACCTTGGAACCCCTCTAGAGACAAGGCTCTTGCCAATCCCAAAACGGCTCCTTTGACCCTTAATCAGACTGATGACTATATTGAATATGACCATAGAACCATCGTTTGGTGATGGATGGAGATAGAGACAAAGACCCACATTGGAGCACTGGACTGAGCTCCCAAGGTCCAGTTAAAGAGCAGAAGGAGGGAGACTATGAGCAAAGGAGTCAGGACCACGAGGGGTTGTTCCACTCACTGAGACAGTGTGCCTGATCTAATGGGAGCTCACCAAATCCAGCTGAACTGGGAGTGAACAAGCATGGGATCAAACTGGACCCTATGAATGTAGCTGACAATGGGGGCAGACTGAGAAACCAATGATAATGGCACTGGAATTTGTCTCTACTGCATGTACTGGCCTTTTGGGATCCTATTCTATTTGGATGCACACCTTCCTAAGCCTGGATGGAGCAGGGAGGTCCTTGGACCTCCCACAGGTCAGGGTACCCTGCCCTCTCTTAGGACTGGAGGGAGGGAGGAAGGGTGAGTGGGGGAGTGGCAGGGAAATGGGAGGAGGGGAGGAAGTGGAAATTTTGAATGGTATTATTTATAAAGTAATAAAAAATAATCTTCTGGAAAAAAAACATTAATCTTTTGTACCCTGTATAGTTTGCAATTGCCATTGTAACCCGGAAACTATCAATGTATTGATCTTGGCAACCACAGTTATTTTCTGTTTCTCATTAGTATATCAAACATTTGAAATGAACTTGTCACAGTCTCAGTCTTGGTGTGACACTGTCAACACATGCCTGAGTAAGATGTTTCTCTCATAGGCCTTGGTGTGACCCCATCAACACATTCCTGAGTAAGATGCTTCTCTCATAGACCATCCCAGTTAGCCTTGATATGACACCGTCAACACATGCCTGAGTAAGATGTTTCTCTCATAGGCCTTCACAGTTAGTCTTGGCCCTGTGGGTAAGCACTGGTACTTACAGGGAAAACACTACCTACTAACCAAAGGAAAGAATCCACCAAAAAGACAGCTTTTAATCCAACAAGTGCAGATTATGCTTTCCATATGTGCTTTCCTTGGTGTGTGGCCTTCACTGGAGGATGGTCCACCCACCAGGAGCTGCACCCTTACAGAAAGTTCACCCTCCCTCTTCCTACAGCTGTCCACTGTCCACAAAGGGCATGGAGGAGACTCTAGGGAGATGATAGGAAAGGGTCAAGATGATCAAAACACACAGTAGAAAATTCTCGAAGAACTCAAATAAAAAGGAAAATGTAAATAAAGGCAGTGACTCTCAAACAATATTACCTTTATCTATTAAGTAAATATATAAGAGCTAACACATGACCGTGTGTGCATGGGAATTCTTGGGCCGCTGATGAGCTGTGAGAGGGGAGTAAGGGGAGTTTGTCTTACTGACGGAATTTCCAACATGTGGGAAAAGCAACTAGAATCTATGAAAATATTTTTAAATTGTGTAAAATAAATGACTAATAGAAATAATAAAATATTTCTAAAATAAGATTAGGTGAAGAGGGAGGCAACATGGTAAAAGATTATTAAGCCCACTTTGTCCACACTGGGTTAGCTGAAATGCCTGGCCATGGACCCATCGTCTAACAAAATGGAATAGGCCGCACTGAAGAATGTTGCAGGTTTCAAAAGATGTAGGATATGTGGCTTAACAGGATAGAATATTGACAGATGTGTAATGATTGAGAATAGGGAGAGACATGAAGAAACTGCCAAACAGAAATGTATAAAAACATTAACAGATCCAGGCAGGGTAGTCCATGCCTTTAGTGTGGGCAGTTATTTTAAGGGCAGAGACAGAGCCATGAATGTCGAGGGCTAGCCTGATATATAGTGAGTTCCAGACAAGCTACAACTACATGGTGAGACTCTGCCTCAAAAAGAAGAGGAACATTCAATTCCTCTGGGATTTCCCATTCTCTCTAGATAGAATATTCCCACTTATAGTGTCCACTTAATTTTTGACATGAGTTTAGAGCATTCTCTTCAAATTCTAATATCTGAAATATTAATCACTCCTCATAAAATCATTGTGTTTTTCTTTCTGTAATTGAGTCTCTCACTGTAGCCAAGGCTAGCCTTGAACTTACAATCCTCCTGCCTCCAACTGTGGAGTCATCACTTACTCAGACATCAGAAGAGACCACAAAGCTTGCGTGACTGCAGGCTTTAGCTACAGGTCCCCTGGTTCCTTTTTTTATAGGACTCATAATGCTTTTTATACCTCTTAGCCCTATTGGAGAAGAAGCAAAATCGCTTATATCTTCAGAGCCTGTTCCTCCTTCTGTCAGTGAAAACAATGCTCATCCCTGGGGCTCCTTATGGAGCAAAGCCCGCCTGGTCTTGGCCTCAGCTATCTATGTTCCATCTACCTGTGGTCACCTTGACTCTCCAGGTCTACCCTGACCTCTACATTCCATCTAAGTTCTGTTACAGTTCACTTTCAAATTTCACTCATAGCTAAAATCCTAAAATGGGAGTTTGGGGATATTGGGAACCAGAATCAACACCACCTGGAAAACAAGAGCTCATGGAAGGACTGACCCCAGGAGAGGCTGCCTGTCACACTATAGAGGGAGAACCCTCAGGTCGACAGGGAACTCATAGGAGGATAAGGAGGGTCACAGAAAGATTCCACGGTCATAAAATTGTCCAAATTAATTCTAAGGAGTAAGCTGAGAAAAGTTAGGAATGTCTATTTCAAGCAGTCTTTCTGATCCCTCCCGCAGATGTATCAAGGGAGCTCAGAAAAAGTTTGTGCTCAGTTCTCCCCAGATGCCTGTTATTCAGAACAGAGAAAGTACTGTGACAGGCAGGTGTGGTGCTCCACTGGGATGCCACATTTCTGTGCTCCCCAGCAGGAACTTGTCACCTTTAACAGACACTAAAATTACAAATGGCAGAGATGCATTATAACCCCTTCTAACTGAGCCTGAGCAGGTCTCCTCAGACAGAGTCCTCCCCTGCCACGTCCATGTGGGTAAGTGCTCTGCACATAGGTGCAGAATCAGAAGGTAGTCAGGTCCCAGGCAGGCGGTGGGAGGAGGAGCAGTGGGGCTCAGAGACGTTTTCAGTGTCTGCAGAGGAGACGCTGAGCTCTGACAGCCCCTCGGCACAGGGACTGTGTGCTGCAGGGCAACGAGGGTGTTTTCTTCTTAGGATATTCTTTTCCTCGGTTTACAGACACTCAAAATTAATTTGGATCCACATTTATTCCTAAGAAATAAGTAGCTCACAATGAATAGCTGGAAAAGTTGTCTGTTTCATAGCATTTTACTGATTTACCTATTCCTAAGACAAACTATCAGAGAGCTGAAAGGTTGGGAGTTCTCACTTTAACTAAATGTTCTCAGCCATACACCTATCGCTGTGGTGCATGCAGCAGAGCTATGATGATTTAAGTTCTTCTGAGTTTGAGTTATCAAAGATTTAAAAATCTATGTGACAATCGAGGCTGCAGATGCTAAACCACATCCCACAGAGGGCAATGTCACAGGACTGTAAAGTGCCTGCCAGTGTTTGCTCATGGTCACTATTCATTCTAATCGAGTTTCCGAAATCACAAATCAGAGGTCTTGATCCCTAGCCTCTACCAGTCTGGTAGAAACTGTCATGTGGCCATGATGATGAGGTTGCCAGGAAAATAATTGTTAAATTGCACTGAACATGATGGCTGGTTCCCTCCCTGACTCATTGAGACCTAGATATAAGACTTCCCAGGAAAAATGGTTGCTTGTTTTACCTTTTCTCTATGTTCTTGTCATGTACTGTATATAAGTTTTTATAATGGAAAAAGCTTAATCTCATTTTGTTTCAGGATATTTTTATTTTGGACAACTCAACTCCACTCTGTCCTGCTGTCTCTGCTTCACTTTCAGATTTTTCCCAAACCTCACCTTTTCATGAACTTATGTGAAGAGATGGGCAGGAGTTCACTTCTCTTGCCACTGAGTCAATGAACGCACTGACAGGGAGGTCAGAGCCCCTTAGCAGCAAAGCCAAGCCTCTCAGCAGGCGTCTCTGGGTGATGAGGGAAGCAGGTTGTGGTGCAGCACTGTATAGGATCCCGTGTTGGTGACTGAAGTCTGTGCCATGCTGCTCTTCTGAAGGATCTGCTCCTGCTCATTCTGGAGGGTGATTTAGAAACATCAGGTGACATCCTTGCTGCCAGTCTGAGCCCAGAGATGCTGCTTCCAAGGTTTCGAAATTTAAAAATACAATTCCCACAGTTTTTCAGAAACAGCTGCCGTTCTGTATCCCAAAGGCTCTTCATGATTTGCCCTTCACATTCCAGTTCACTTATTTTGGCGTGTCTGGAAACAGTCCTGGAATATGCTTTGTGATGGTTTTCCCTTCCTGGTGTGCCAGCCTTCTCTCCCTAGTGTCTTCCTATTTTTAAAGTTAGCATTTTGCCAAAGGTAAACATCCTGACTGAGTAACCCCATCCTCAAGTCACTTGTATGAAGTAGGACCAGTGTGACCTTCCACACCTCTCTCTCTCTGGTGATCCATGGATTGTGGGTTGTCCATGGTTTCGGTAACTATGGGATGACACAAAGGCTGAAGTCATGGATGCCTTGATTCAGACAGCACAGGGAGTTTCAGTTCCTCTGTCCTGAGCACCTGCAGCCTTCACAGTCGGCTTTAAACAAGGAATGCTTAGATTCTCTTCGTCATTTCTTGCTCCACACCTGGTTTTTCCCCTAATCTTCCCAATGTCTTCCCTTCCTCTTCTCCAATATGGCAGGAGAGGTCTTTCCATTTTCTGGTATCCTCCTCAATTTCTTTCTTCAAAGACTTAAAGTTCTTCTCAAATAGGTCTTTCACTTCCTTGGTTAGAGTTATCCCGAGATATTTTATGCTATTTGTGTCTCTCATGAAAGGTGAAGTTTCTCTGAATTCCCTCCCTGCTTCTTTATCCTTTGTGTATAGGAGGGCAACTGACTTTTTGGAGTTGATCTTGTATCCTGCCACATTACTAAAGGTGTTTATCAGCTGTAGGAGTTCTTTGGTAGAGTTTTTGGGGTCGCTTATGTACACTATCATATCCTCTGCAAATAACGAGAGTTTAACTTCTTCCTTTCCAATTCAAATCCCCTTGATCCCCTTATACTGTCTTATTGCTATTGATAGAACTTCAATCACTATATTGAAGAGGTCTGGTGAGAGTGTATAGCCTTGTTGTGTGCCTGCTTTTGGTGGAATGGCTTTGCGTTTCTCTCCATTCGATTTGATGTTAGCTGTCAGCTTGCTGTAAATAGCTTTTATTATATTTATATTATATTTAGATCCTTGTATCCCCAATCTCTCCAACGCCTTTATCATGAAGGGGTGTTGAATTTTGTCAAATGCTTTTTCAGCATCTAATGAAATGATCATATGTTTTTTCTTTCAGTTTACTTATATGATGGATTACATTGATAGATTTGCATATTTGCATTCCAGCCCTGCATCTCTGGGATGAAGCCCACTTGATCATAATGCATAATTTTTCTAATGTGTTCTTGGATTCGGTTTGGGAGTATTTTGTTGAGGATTTTTGTGTCGATGTTCATGAGTGAGATTGGTCTGTAATTCTCTTTCTTGGTTGTGTCTTTGTGTGGTTTTGGTATCAGGGTAACTGTAGCTTCATAAAAAGAATTTGGCAGTGACTCTCCTGTTTCTATATTGTGAAATACATTAAGAAGTATAGGTATTAGCTCTTCTTGGAAGTTCTGGTAGAATTCTGCATTGAAACCATCTGGTCCTGGGATTTTTTTGGTAAGGAGGTTTTTGATAACAGCTTCTATTTCTTTGCTACTAACAGGTCTATTTAGATTGTTCACCTGCTCTTGACTTAACTTTGGTAAATGGTACTTATCTAAAAATAAGTCCATTTCTTGTACATTTTCCAATTTTGTGGCATATAGGCTTTTGTAGTAAAATCTAATGATTCTCTGAATTTCCTCTGTGTCTGTGGTTATGTCCCCCTTTTCATTTCTGATCTTCTTACTTTGCATGTTCTCTTTCTGACATTTGATTAGTTTGGATAAAGGTTTGTCAATCTTGTTGATTTTCTCCAAGAACCAGCTTTTTGTTTCATTGATTCTTTGGATTGTTTTCTGTGTTTCTATTTTGTTGATTTCAGCCCTCAGTTTGATTATTTCCAATCTTCTACTCCTCCTGGGTGAGTCTGCTTCTTTTTTTTCCAGAGCTTTCAGGTGTGCTGTTAAGTTTTCAATGTGTGCTTTCTCCGTTTTCTTTAATTGGGCACTTAGTGCTATGAATTTTCCTCTTAGCACTGCTTTCATTGTGTCCCATAGGTTTGAGTATGTTGTGTCTTTATTTTCATTAAATTCAAGGAAGACTTTAATTTCTTTCTTTATTTCTTCCTTGACCTAGGAGTGATTCAGTAGTTGACTGTTCAGCTTCCATGAGTTTGTAGGCTTTCTAGGGGTAGAATTGTTGTTGAATGCTAACTTTATTCCATGGTGATCTGACAAGATGTAGGTGGTTACTAATATTTTTTTGTATCTGTGGATGTTTGCTTTGTTACCAAGTATGTGGTCAATTTTCGAGAAGGTTCAATGAGCTGCAGAGAAGAAGGTATATTCTTTCCTATTTGGGTGGAATGTTCTATAGATATCTTTTAAGTCCATTTGATTCATTACCTCTATTAATTATCTTATTTCTCTGTTAGGTTTCTGTCTGATTGACCTGTCCATTGGTGAGAGCGGTGTGTTGAAGTCTCCTACTATTAGTGTATGTGATTTGATGACTGTCTTGAGTTCTAGAAGTTTTTCTTTTACATAAGTGGGTGCTTTTATATTAGGGGCATAGATATTCCTGATGAATTGTTCCTGTTATGAGTATAAAATGTCCATCTCCATCTCTTCTGATTGATTTTAGTTTGAAGTCAATTTTGTTGGAAATTAGAATGGCCACACCCGCTTGTTTCTTAGGTCTGTTTGCTTGAAAAACCTTTCCCCAACCCTTTACTCTGAGTAGATGTCTGTCTTTGTGGTTGAGGTGTGTTTCTTGTAAACAGCAGAATGTTGGATCCTGTTTTTGTATTCAGTCTCTTAGTCTGTGCCTTTTTATAGGTGAGTTGAGTCCATTAATATTAAGTGATATTAAGGACCAGTGTTGTTGACTCTGGTTTTTTTTATTTTTTGTGTAGTAGAGTTTGTGTGTTTCCCTTCTTTGAGTTGTGCTAGTGAAGGGTCACTAGACACTCAGACAGTTATTGTAGGCAGTGTTGGCAATGTTAGATTTCTTGGGTTGTGATTTTCCTTCTATTACTTTCTGTAAGGCTGGATTTGTGGCTGCATATTGTTTAAATTTGTTTTTATCTTGGAATATTTTGTTTTCTCCATTGATAGTGAATGATAGCTTGGCTGGGTATAGTAGTCTGGGGTTGCATCCATGGTCTCTTAGTTTCTGCAGTACCTCTATCCAGGACCTTCTGGCTTTCATGGTTTCCATAGAGAAGTCTGGTGTAAGTCTGATAGGTTTACCTTTATAAGTTACTTGACCTTTTTCCTTTGTAGCTCTTAATATTCTTTCTTTAATCTGTACGTTTTGTGTTTTATTATATGGTGAGGGGATGATTTTTTTTGATCCAGTCTATTCAGTGTTCTGTATGCTTCTTGAATCTTCATAGGAATATTGTTCATTAGGTTGGGAAAGTTTTCTTCTATAATTTTGTTGAATATATTTTCTGGGCCTTTGATCCGCAATTCTTCTCCTTTTTCTACTCCTATTATTCTTAGGTTTTGTCTTTTTATTATGTCCCAGATTTCTTGAATGTTTTGTGATGAGAATTTGTTGGATTTGCTGTTTTCTTTGATCAGAGCGTTTATTTTCTCTATAGCATCTTCAGAATCTGAGATTTGTTCTTCTATCTCTTGTATTCTATTGGTTATGCTTGATTCTGTAGTCTCTGTTCGTTTACCTAGATTTTCCATATCCAGTGGCCCTCGGTTTGTTTTCTTCATTGCCTCCATTTCAGTTTTCAATTCTTGAACTGTTTCCATTACCTGTTTGATTGTTTTTTCTTGGTTTCCCAGGGTATCATTTACGGATTTACTCATTTCTTCAAACTTTTTGTTATACTTCTCTTCCATTTCTTTAAAGGAGTTATTCATATCCTGTTTAAGGGACTCTATTGCTTTCATAATGGCACTTTTTTCCACTTCTTCTGGATTAGGGTGTTCAAGTCCCTCTGTTGTAGGGTCACTGGGATCTGGTGTTTTCATGTTGTTTTCCAGATTTTTTGAGGAATTCCTGCCTTGGTGTCTGCCCATCTCTTCCTTCAAATGTTCTCTAATGGATCTTCTGGTACCGGGTCAGATTCCCCCCTTTGATGAATCTTCTGATAAAGGATCAGTGTCCCTTGCTGACCAGGAATCTCACTGAGATGACACAGGGCCTACCTTTCCACCAGCAGGCTATTGAAACACAGGAACTCCCTCCTGCCAGGTTGCACTTCCAGCCCAGTCCCAGCGTGCAAGTCAGCTGAGCTGGGTGATTTTATGGCCCCGAGGAGGAAGGGAGGAATAAAGGAAGGGGTTCCTGGGTGAAAGGTGGTATGGGATAGGAGGCGAGAGGGCTTAGCCCCTGCAGAGTGACCAGGGAGTCAAGGGGGTCAGGGAATGTCTGAGCTCCTCCTTGTTGGGCTTCTGCCACAGGTCAGGAGCAAACTCACCCCTCTGATGAATCTTCTGCTAGAGGATCAGTGCCCCTTGCTGGCCAGGAATCTTGCTGAGCTGACACAGGGCCTACCTTTCCACTCCAGGCTATTGAAGCACAGGAACTCCCTCCTGCTGGGTTACACTTCCAGCCCAGTTCCAGCGTGCAAGCTGGCTGATTTTATGGCCCTGAGGAGAAAGGGAGGAATAAAGGAAGGGGTCCTGGGTGGAAGGTGGGATGGGATAGGAGGCAAGAGGGCTTAGCCCCTGCAGAGTGACCAGGGAGTCAAGGGGGTCGGGGAATGTCTGAGCTCCTCCTTGTTGGGCTTCTGCCTTGGGTTAGGAGCAAACTCATCCCTCTCCACATTCTTTCTTAATGATATAATATGAAGAAAAAACTGAGTCCCAATATCCAACAAATAGAAGTATTACCATAAGCATATAAGCCTTGCAGAATGCAATTCATAGTATTAGCAAAAATGCTACTAAAAGTTTCAATATTAATGTCGTCTGCCATATTGATTTATTAATTACCTGTTATGAGATCCGGTAAATTGTTTTAGGTGTAATAATCTTTTTTGTCCAGCAGGTGTCGTGGTTGCTAGTCACAACTAGCAGTCAAGCCAATGGTAGTAACATGAACAGTCCTGAGCAGCTTTAGTTTCCCGCCTTGGTACTGATTGAATACTGAGAAATACGCTTTACTTGACAAGTTAAAAGCAATTAAATCAATTCCATACACAGAGTAAGAAACCCAGAACTCATGGGCAGTGAGCACAAACCGGAAAATGCACAAAAGATGCCACGCAGCAAGGAACCATGCCAGGGAATGGCACCAGGGGACGCGACAGTGGGGGCGTGAGGTGTGCGTATGCTTGGGAAATTTCCAAGTTGCAGTAAGTTCCATTGTGGCAGGGTTTCTACAAAAACCGCTTAGTAAAAACAAACCAAGTGGGCAGGGTTGGGAGACTTTCTGGCCATAAACTAGTTAGGCCTTTGGGTCATGGACTGGTCCATTTGGTAGGTGTGGAGTCTGAATCCACATGGGTGCCAGATGAAGATGGAAGCTTAAAAGAGATTTCACACTAGCTCAGAATTGAGAATAATAGAGGGTTGCTTATTAAGGGGTAGGCTCACAAATGAATATCCTCTGCTGGAATGGAGAGCAGCAACTGAATCCCACAGCTGGAAAAGAGGCATAAATAGTATAAGAGGCCACGCCCAACTGGGCGGGTAACTTAAAGGCTACTGGCTGTAGGGTTTCCTACAGCACCAGTGCTGATATGCATGAGTTGTAAACTGCTGTTTTAACTCTACAGGTCCATGCCTTCTTCCATGGAATTAGTGTATTAAACATGCACCTGCTACTCAGTGCACACAGATCACAAAGCAACATTCAGAGTGTGTGCTCCTGGTGTCATCTGTCCCATACAGCTGGGAGACAATGAAGCTCTATTACTCTCTCCTTTGTTTGCCCACTATATCCTGGCACAACTCAGATGTCAGAGCTGTTCAAAGTAGAGAAAACTGCCATTTTACCTGATCTCTGGAAAATGTCACTACCTTCTCCTGCTGTCCCTAAGTCCTTACTGCGTTCTGATTCTTGACCAGGATTTGGAAAACAAACCCATAGAGGTTATAAAGAATGTCACAATTCAATGGGAATAATTAAACACCACTCATTTAATCAACACTCTGCTACTATCTAGAATACATGGTCCATAATCATATAAAGGATTCACCCTTTTCTAGCAATGCTATAAAATTTTTATTTAGAAAATCTGCTTTGTTAAATGTTTTCACCACCTAGCAGCCTCAGGTCTAAGCCCTTAAACAGCACCCTGTACTTGTGATTGTTATTCCTTTTCCCTCTCTTTATTATCTTCCATTACAGGTCATGTGGTCTAAATAAGTATAAAACAATTTCACCCTTCACCTTTGACTTTCATTGATAAATTTTTACTATGCAACAGGAAATTGCTTTCAACATTACATGCTCCATATTCATGGTGTCTAAGCTTGTTAGATGTATGTCATACAAGCTATAATTACTGTAGAAGAAAAAAATCTCAACTTTTAAAATGCCCCCACCCAAACAGGCCTGTGGGAAAGTACTTGGTACATATTCTTGATTAATGATCGATTTGATATGGGAAGGCACAGCTCAGTATGGCCAATGGTGGTTGTGGGAGTTATAAGAATATAGGTTGAGCACCTATATGGAGCAAGCTGGTAAACAACACTACTCCATGGCCTCCATTGGTTTCTGCCTCCAAGCCCATATCTCTAGTTCTGTCCCCAGCTTCCCTGGATGATGAACGATAGGCTGTATGGTGAAATAACCACGCTCCCCACCAACTTACTTTTGTCGTGGTATTTTATCACAGCAACAGAAACCCTAACAAGGACAGATATTGGTACTAGGTCTTGTCATGACACTGAGTTTTTTGAGGAGTGTGGAAGGACTTTGAAACTTTGGACTGAAAGAATCCATTGAATGCTGATATCTTAGTGAGTTATTCTGCATGATCTTAGAATATAATGCTGAGAACAGTGCAGATGATGGAGGCTTGACTTGTGAAGTTCCAGAGGAAAGTTTGAGAATCTGTTAAAGAGTTTATGAGGATCATTCGCATTTTGGATTAAGAACCACTGAAGTGAAACCTTCGCCTTGCTGGAACAATTAAAATCTGCCGAAAAGCGTTTTTCTCAGGTTCGTCCCCTGATCACTGTGGTCCAGATACCTCTGAGGCTGTGTCCCATGCTTGCAGCTGAGGTTGGTAGCATGAGAGCTTCTTTGGTGGTACTGGTTTTGGAGGCATGAAGGGATCTTGAGGTGAAATGTGACTTGGCATATGTGGTAGTGTTAGAGTCCCTGCAGAGAGCCAAGTAGAGGCTACTGATGAAGGTGCAGTCCAGTTGCAGTGGAGATCCAAGCAATTTGGAGATACCAATATCATGGGCCAACTACCAGGACAGCAGCTTATGTGGGGTGAAGACAGCTGTGTGTGCTTTGGATGACTTTCTATGCACTGTGAACCATTAGTGAGTCCCAGAAGTTCAGAAGACCATTACTGAGTCCCTGATGTCTGACACTGACATTCACAATTTTGGACTTTGCTGAACTTGATTTTCACTGTGTTCTGGTTCTTCCCTTTTGGGACACAAAAACATTTAAATTGTTTTTTAATAGAATTCCATAGGTATGAAATTTCACATTTTAAAGAGATGTGGCTGTTTTGCAGGGACTTTGGGGCTCAAGAGAGATGATGGAGATTTTTGAGTGACTTGGAAAATGATAGAGAGACTTTGATATTTTAGAGACTCAGCTATTTTGGAGAAAGTTTGAATGTCAGAAGGATCTTTGGGGTGTTTTAAGGAGAGTTAACTTTTAAAGAATGTGGAACTTTTAAACTTTGGACTCTGTTTTCTATTGTGAAGTTGATATTAGTATGATATCTTGGGAACAACAAAAAAGGAAAGGTTATAGTGTAACAGTGGTGTGATCATTTGTCAAGTTGACAGGGGTCAACTGTACTGGATGGTTTCTTGTCAAATTGACACAAACTAGAGCCATTCGGAAAGAAACTCAATTGAGAAAGTGTGCCCACCTTCTCAAGATTGGCCTGTCGGGAAGCTTGTACATTTTCTTGGTTGATGATTGATGCGAGAGACCTAGCTCACCATGGGCACAGTCTCTGGGTTAGTAGTCCTGGAAGCTTAAGAGCACACACTGAGAAAGCCATGAGACACAAGTCAGTAAGCAGCACTCTTCCATGGCCTGCACTTCAGTCCCTCTCTCTCCCAGTACTTGCCTTAAGTTCCTTTCCCAACTTTCCTGGATATTGGATTATCAGTTATAACATGAAATAAAGGCTTTCCTCCACAACTTGTTTTTGGATATGGTATTTTAATTAGTCAGTATCTAATCAAATAAATTGCACCATTTCAATAACATTTACAGCACAGTTCTTAATATAAACTTGGAGTTGGCATCTGGAATGTAAAGTATCACATCTCAGTTAAGGAGAGTGGGAACTTAGACTCCCATGGAGCCCTCCTTTCAAGACCGAGTTGCACCATTTTCCTTTAATTAGTTCCATAAAGTGGGGTGGGGAGCCCTGAGTCTGTAGTCTTTCCCCTGACTTCCCAAGCTTAAGGAGAAGGACGTGGAATGTGCACGGCTGACGTCACACTGTGCTTTTCTCATGGAGGCAGCTCTGGGGTGGGGTTAGAAACATGGGAGACGGAGTCACAGAGCAGCGCTCACACACTGAACTGTCCGTCAGCATTCTCTGGAGAGGACTTCACTCCAGTGTTCAGTTATTTTCTCATTTATCATTTATCTTCTGTTTCAGGCATGGATAGAACTGACCAGTCACTACGAGCTGTCTTAGCTCTCCCAAAGCACAAACATAAGATGCTGCATTAGAAAATCTGAAACACTGACAGAGACGACCATGTGCTGGAACACTGCCATGTTTTGTGTGTATAAAGCATGTTCTTACACACCTAGTGTCTCCCTGACACAGGAACAGAACTGTCCTTATGTTCCAGAGGAGATGATTGGAACCTAGCCTTAGCAGGCTAAAGGCTAAACTGCTGATTGTATGTGGGGTGTGAAATGTCTGGATTCATAGATCACAATTTCCAATATTTGCCACCAAAATATATTAAGAAATTTTAGTTTACAATGAATAAACTGAGTAAAGACAGCCTTGAATAGAATACGGGCATGCCTGATCCATGGGCCCTCCACCATTACTGAGGACTGACTTCCTGTTTTATACAATCATCCTCATTCAAACTCGCCCTAAATAGTACAGCTCTGTCTATAATGGACCTGGCAATCAAGACACTGTGGATGAAAACCAAGATCCTGCTCCCGCTCCAGTAAAACCCAACCATGGGAAATGTGAAAAGACATCATTTCTGATGGATGCTGTTTTTAATGCGGAAGAAGCTCACACACTGATGCAGCCACCGCAGGACATAGCATCCAGCCATGCATGGCTCTGAAGCTTAGGACAAGTGTTAGCATGAGGATGGTCTGTGGAGTGCGAGGTGGAGCTGAGATCTTCAGTGGAACAGGGGTGGGGCATCTACGTGTTTCCCCGAGGCAGCCGAGCTGTCAGGAGGGGTTCATGTGGTTGTGCTCATGACAAATCATTGTTATCCTCTTCTCCTCAGCCACTGTTTGTGCCCACATAAGATGAATGAGAACAGGAGACTCCATACTAGTTCCAACTTAAGGAACACCCTTCTCTCTGAAATTAGCGTTGGGATCTCAGCCAACAGCATCCTTCTTCTCTTCCACATCCTCAAGTTCTTTTGCGGGCACAGGCACAAACCCACTGACCTGCCCATTGGTCTCTTGGCTCTAATCCACCTACTGATGCTACTGATCATGGCGGTCACAGCTACAGACATTTTTATTTCTTGGCAGGGATGGGATGACATCACATGTAAATTCCTTCTCTACTTGTACAGAGTTTTTAGGGGTCTTTCCCTGTGTACCAGCAGCTTGTTGAGTGTCCTCCAGGCTATCATCCTAAGTCCCAGAAGCTCCTGTTTGGCAAAGTTCAAGCATAAATCTCCCTATCACATCTCATGTGCCCTTCTTCTCCTGAGTATTTTTTATATGTTCATCAGCAGTCACCTCTTAGTGTCCATTATCGCCACACCCAACTTGACCTTGAATAACTTTATGTTTGTTACTCAGTCCTGCTCTATTCTACCCATGAATTATCTCATGCAAAGTACATTTTCCACACTGCTGGCACTCAGGGAAGCCTTTCTTATTAGTCTCATGGCCCTCTCCAGCGGGTACATGCTGACTCTCCTGTGCAGGCACAAGAAGCAGGTCCAGCATCTTCACAGCACCAGCCTCTCTCCAAAATCATCTCCAGAGATAAGGGCCACCCAGTCCATCCTGCTACTCCTGAGCTTCTTTGTGCTAATGTCCATCCTGGACAGCATTATCTCCTGCTCAAGAACTATGTTCCTGGATGATCCAACATTTTACTACATCCAACTTTTTGTAGTGCATAGCTATGCCACAGTGAGTCCTTTTGTATTTATGAGCACTGAAAAACATATAGGTAACCTGTTGAGGTCCATGTTTAAGGGGGTAATAAATGTTTGAATATTCAGTCTTTGAAAAGGCAATGTGCTAGCATTAGAGCTGTCAATCATAGCATAGTGTCTATGTGCTTTGTTGTACATGATTATATGAAGTTATGTTTTTTTCCTCTTACAATTATTTACTTTTACCCGTGTGGTGACAAACATGTAACAGAAAATTAAACCACATTTCCCTAGAGATGCAGTAAGATATATATCTTATATCGTATATATATATATGATATATGAAATATAACTCATTGATTAATATATATATCAATATAGATATACATAACAATGAGTCTTTAAGCAAGTACTGTTGTTCTTACATATCATAGCCTGGGAAAACCTGTCCTAATTTTAGGTATGTGATCACTACTGGGAGAAAGTGCTCTTATACAGTGTAAAGATTTGTTACTCATATTGATTTAATAAAAAACTGATTGGGCAGTAGCCAGGCAGGAAAGATAGATGGAGCAGACAGACTAGGAGAATTCTGGGAAGAGGAAAGGCAGAGACGCAGTAATCAGCCAGATGCAGAGAAAGCACGATGAGAGTGCCTCTCTGAGAAAAGGTACCAAGCCACATGTTTAAACATAGACAAGAATTATAGATAAATTTAAGTCATAAGAGCTAGTTAATAATAAGCTTGAGCCAATAGGTCAAACAGTTTTTATAATTAATATAAGCCTCTGTGTGTTTCTTTGTGACTGAATGGCTACAGGACTGGCTGGGACAGAAACTTCTTATACAAAATGTGCCTAAATGTTTGTCAAGAATTTTCACATAAAGCCTGAGAAAGCTTTTTAAAAGGGATTCTAGACAGACAGAGACAGAGTCAAACACAACTTCTTGGTAACCATCTTTACTCCGGTAGGCTCTGTTTGCCAGTGGCAAGCATAGGCACGGCTCTTTTAAGAGAGGCTTCCTGACTCAGCATTAGTGGTAAAAACTTTACAGATCTTTTAAGAGGCCTGCTACCAAGTCCTTAAATGGTGTTTATGGACAGCTGGTGGCAGGCTTCTTGGTGGTGGCTTGTGTAACATGAGGGGCCGGCTAGTTAGGGTATCTGTTCCCGCCCAGTACCCCACAGCCAGCAAGTCCCAGAGAAAATCAACCACACAGAGATCTCTATAAGTTATAAAGCTGATTGGCCCATTAGGTCAGGCTACTTATTAGCTCTTATAACTTATGTTACCCCATTATCCTTATCTACATTAGCCACATGGCTCCATACCTTTCTCAGCTGGGCAAGTTACATGCTGCCTCTTCGGTGGTCTGCACAGAAATGGAGGAAGCTTCCTGCTTCCTAGAATATTCCTGTACTCATCACCCCACCTCTACCTCCTGTCTAGTTGACCCACCTATACTTCCTGCCTGGCCAATCAGTGTTTTATTAGAATACATGATTGACAGAATACAGACAATTCTTCCGCACCAGGCTTGGACCTAAAAGCTCCCCAGAGTTGTGGTAATAAACTGGCTCCTGCCTGTACTTCCACCATGAAGCTAGACTCTCAGAACGTTAAGGAATGGGGTGGAGGCAGCCACCAAAGCCACAGCTTTAATCCTAGCCATATCCCTTAGCAGATTAGACAGAAAAAGAAAGAGTACCAATAAAGACGATTCAGAAGAAAAAGAAAAACTCTTGAAATTGTTTACAATGTGTTTAAAGATATTCATATGCTTGGGAAAGAAATAATAGAGAAAGTTCTTTAAAAAAGAAATAGAGTAGTTGGGCATGATGGAGCACACATTTAATCCCAGTACTTGGGATAGAGAAACAGGCAGATCTCTGTGAAGTTGAGGTCAGCCTGGTCGATATAGTGACATCCAGGGCAACCAAAGATACACAGAGAAACCTTGTGTCAAAAAAATTAAAAAAGTAAAAAAGGCCATGTAAAATGGTAAATACACAAAGAATATGGATACTTTACATTATTGTGTTGTCTTTGAATTGTTTGACTGCTGAGGAAGGAACAACAACTAATAAAAGATATTTGATTATAAATGCTGCTGAATGAATCCAAACTATATATTTTAAATGCCTTGACTTCAAAATTTAAGTCAAAAGATATATTAGGTTGGACAAGAGGTTTTGGTTTTGTTTCCACGGGAAATGAGAGGATATGGATTCATTCTTGCTTAAGAAAAGTAAGGTTTGGTCAAGGAAGATGCCCTAAAAAAATCTCCAGTGGGAACAGATGGCCCAGATGATCCAATGTTTCAGAGCACCTCTGCTGCAGTTTCCTCTGAGTTCTGCATCCAGAACAGCTTCAAGACTGCTGCCTTAGATGATTCAGCCTCACAGAATACTTCAGTCAGGACTTGACCATCATCCTAAATTTTCTTTGGATCTACATAAGATTACTAGCATCTCCAATCAGCAGGAAGCAGCATAGAAAACTACTCCTACATTGCCCCAAAATGGTTTATGGAAGTTTGTCTTTGTTTAGAGTGTTGGATACAAGTTGTTATAAATAATGGTTAGGAAAAAACCTAAACAAAGGAGATTAAATGCAGGGTTTACTTTTTTTGTATTTGTCTGATTTATTTCACTAAACATAATTTCTAATCCCATCTATCCTTCTGCAAATGTAATTATTTAGTTTTTATTTATAGATGCACAAAATTCCATTTTATATTACATTTTCTTTATTCACTCATATGCTTATGAACATTTGGGCTGTTCCCTGGCCTCCTCTTCCTACCTCATGCAGCACTGTGAGGACTAATTTTGGCTCTTCTTTTCATGCTTGGTTAAGGTTGTTAGTGAATCCATTTTTGTTTGGACCTTCCTTAGTTCAGAAGGTTCTTGCTATTGCTTCAGTCACATTGATCACAATGTATCTCTATAAATATTTTTACCTTTCCATTTTCTAAGTCATATGTGTCCAAGAATTTTTCTATTTCTTTTACTTTTCTAGATTTCTGAAATATGCCTTTTAAAATATTCATTAATAATTCTTTACATTCATTTTAATCTGTAGTACCCTCCCCTTTTTGTGTCTAATTTTATTAATTCGGGTTTATCTCTATTTCTTTTGTTTAGTTTGATTAGACTTTTTTCTTTTATTCTTTGTTAATATTTTTATTAAGCTATATATTTTTCTTTGTACCCTTCTCTTTTACACACCTACGAACACCTGAATTTTGACAAAGAAGCAAAAAAAATAAAAAATGGAAAAGAGAAAGCATATTCAACAAGTGGTGCTGGCATAGCTGGATATAAACCTGTAGAAGAATGAAAATAGATCCATATCGATCACCACGCATAAAACTCAAATACAAATGAATCAAAGACCTCAACATAAAACTGTAAAGTCGGGATCATAACACCAGTCCCTGGCATCCATCTAAGCCCCCTGGCCTGAGAGTTGCATTGGTCTGGACTCCAAATCCCAGCATGCCAGGTTCTGACCCTTCCCCAGGGGACAGGGATAGTTTGAGAAAAAATGGAGCCACTGTGACACTGGCAGAGCATTTACAGGCAGGTGGCTAATAGCTTGAGGGTTTATATTCCATAGCTGAAAATATGAAAACCCACTAAAACAACGAGCAACCTCCTCAAGGCCTGTAGAAGAACATCTTCTCTCTATAGGCAGGGTGTTAATGAAGCCTGGCTGGCTCCTGTTCCAGGTGACTCAGAAGCCAGAGGCTAGAGGCTCATGGTGGGGACCACTTAAGTGGTCCAAAAGATAAAGGAAAGAAAAAGAGAGAAATCCGAGGGACCCCGGGCCCCAAAGCAAATGCAATGTTCAGCATGTGCAGTATTAGTGTGGGTGGACCACCCTGGGTAGTCTGATCATGTTTTTATCTATGGGAAGCAACCAGAGATGAATATCAGCAAAGGGTTCAACCATAGCTGTGAAGGCTGTGGTTGGCTGACTGGAAGGGGAACCCTCACCACTGAAGCTGCTGGTGTGCATAGAGGTCGACACTCAGGCAGATACCTGGTTCCTGAGCCAGGGTTCCAGCTGTCCTCAGCTGGCCTGCCCACAGGCAGGAGGAGTCGTGGAGAGAGCCTGGCCGAGTCATAAAGCACCAATATTATGGTAAAAATAAAACACTGTGGGTTCTCGAGTGGCAGCAGATCCCAGGCAGGGAGCCGTGTGGTGGGTAGGAGGCCTCAGTGGGACAGACAATTCCATGAGGAGCTGCTGTGGGTGATAGACAGATATGGATAGGCACACCATGCAGAGAAAGTTGTATTTATTTAGTGGGTTATGGAGGGGAAAGGAAAGGGGGAGAGCAGAGAGAGAGAGAGAGTCAGAGAGAGAGAGAAACAGAGAGAAATGGAAAGAGAAAGAGAGAAAGGGGAGAGAGACAGAGAGAAAGAGAGAGAGAAACAGAGAGAGAGAGAGAGAGAGAGAGAGAGAGAGAGAGGAAAATAGAAGCTGCCTCTTCAGAAGAGAGATGGAAAAGAAGGAGCTCAGGCTGGAAGCAGAAGGAAGATCTGCTTGCCTTGGTGGATGGGGGAGGGAGTGGGCAGGGCTTGCCTCTTAAAGGGAGAGGATAGACCATTACAACACTTACACAATGGAGTACTACAGAGTGGAAAAAACAATGACATCTTGAAATTTGTGGACAAATGAATGGATCTAAAAACCATCATATAGAGTGAGGTAAACCCAAACCCAGAAAGATAAACATAATATGTACTCATTCATAAGTGGCTTTTAGACATAAAGCAAAGAAAATCCAGCCTACGATTCACAACCTCAGAGAACCTAGACCACAAAGAAGAGCGTAAGAGAGACATACGTGGATGTAAACTACATGGACAGGAGAAAAAGACGATGTCCCGAGTAAACTGGACGCATGGAAATCATGAGAGAGGGTAGAAAAGGAGGGGCTTTTATGATTTGAAAAGATAAAATGGGAAACTTTGTGGGATAATGCTCTTGTACACTGTAAAGTCTAGTCACTCATATTGGTTTAATGTTGGAGCCCACAAGACTACGCAGTAAATGTACAGCTGACAGATTCATAAAGGCAGACCCACAAGTACACCACTTATGGGACACACATTTTGCAGAGTTGTGGGAGCTATCATATCTGTGAAAAACTTGTGAAGCCATGATTCTTCCCTTCGAAATGAGATTCATTCCTAAAACACCTCTGCAGTGTAATCTCTGCATGGGAAACAGAATGACCTTACTCCATTCCCTGACACCATGAGGACTTAGAGTGATGATAAAATTCATTCTTTGTTTGAATGGTCAATTTTGCATAGAATCAATCCTACAATCCCACAAAATTACCTGCTAACAGGCCACATAGAAATTTCTATAGAAGACAAGAACTGATCAGGAAGGCAGCATGCCCCTCATTTGCTAACAAAAAATGTGGGTGTCCCCAAAGCTGGTTCTCACAAAACAAATTAGATGAGAAGAATGGGTGAATTCAGGATTCATGGATGTTTAGTAACTTTATCTAATGGTTTTGGGTGTCAAGTATTTCCCCTTGAAATACCTGGGTCTTTCCTGGGTGGTGTCTCCTGTTCCAGAGTACAGCTTTGTAAGGGTCTACCTGCCCTTTTTGTGATTTTGATATACATATTATCATTGTACTTGCCTATGAAATTTTCCAACTATGTCTGTAAAAACTTTAAAAAAAACTTGTGAAGTTCTCCCCCTTACTCTTCCTCTCCTCATTACTCTTCACCTTATTCTTCTTCTCTGAGACTTTTTACTTCACTTTCTCCTCTTGCATGAAAAATAAAGAACATGAACATGCAGAAGCAATATACTTAAGTTAATTTTTACCCTCTAATTCTTGCCTGCAATAGACATCAATTTCTGAACCTTGAGGGATTCTGAGGCTGGTACTAAAGGCCCTCGATAGTTTAATAAAATGCCAATTGACCAGTAGCCATGTAGGAGGTATAGGCAGGGCAACCAGAAGTGGAAAATTCTGGGGCAAGGAAAGGCAGAGATGAAATCACCAGCCATTTTCCATCTGGGGCACCATGGGTCCTAAGTTAGGATGAAAAAGATCCCATTCTTCATAAAGACAGAGTGTTTTTCAGAATGGGTGTCATGTCTCCTGTAGTCTCCAGATTCTACCACGTGAGTGGTCTGGTTGAACTGCTGGGTATGAATTTCCTGAACCTCAAATTCCCATACATAGAGTCTGCTAGTGATGGGGGTGAGTGGGGAGAAAGGGAAGAGGTAGGACATGACACAGTAGGGCAGTGCTTGAGTCTTGACAGGCGTGTGAAGCCTCATTCTTCTGGGACGAGAGGCAGACTGGTAGTCTCTATAATTTTAGGGATTTCACCTCTACTAGTTGACAAGCACAGGTTAGAGCTACCAATGCAGCCTGCTGATTCATGGTTGGGTCGGAAGGGCCTGCACTACAACCACTATGGCTACTGAAACAATAGCATCTCCTCCTGCTTACATACTCCTTCATATTGGGGGAGCCGCCATCAGTGTGCCATGTGTAAGTGGCCTGAAGTAGTGCTGCCTCCTTTTCAGTAACATAGAGAGAAGGGGAGAGTTAGCTCTGGAAGTTGTAGGGCTGGAACCTGGAGGAGGGCCTGTTGAAGTTTACAGAATGGCTTGCTGACAGGGATAAGAAGAGGTTAGTGTGAGGGTCAAGGGCAGCTTTACATGGGTGATGGGCAAGAAAGGAGAAAGAAGGATTCCAAAAAGCATAAGAAACCGGCTATTCCTAGGAAGTATAGAATTTCATCCTTTGTAGTAGGGACTGTGAGTGACTGGATTAAACATTTTCTCTCTCTGATATGCTTAAGTCCCCTGAAGCTTTGGAGAAAGAGAGAGTGTTGGGCCTTAGTTATATATTTGTTCAGGCTTTGTAGTTGGATGATATCAAGTGGGCGAAGTTTGGCTGCAGAAGGGTTTGGGTGTCCCACACCTGGGGATCTACTTGAGAGGCAGGTAAAGGAAAAACAGTGTCAAAATGTGTGAGAATGTGTGGTTTGAAGGAGAAGGAGGAGAACGACTGGTGATCCTGGGATTAAGCAGAAGTGGGATGCAAAAGAAATAGAGCTCCCATTTTAGTTAGGAGTCTCTTTTCACCAAGGGACTGGGACATGTTGGTACCACTAGGGGAGTGTGGGTGAGTGATTAGAAGTGATTCATCTAAGTGGTGGGGTTTATTTAGCTTGGTAAGGTGGTTCTCCTAATCTGACAATAGAGGAACAAGTGACCTTGGTAACAAGATGTAAAAAGATGTATCACTCAGATGTTGTGTTGGCTGTCTGAGACTCCCAACTAGAAATGGCAGTGTTGGTCTTCCATGGACAAACTAAGAAGGTTGGCTGAAGGGTATCCTGGGATGGGTATCCTGGGATGGATATCCCCATTCCTCTCATGGCATGGGAACAGTCAATACCCCAATGTCCTTCTTGACGGCACCTTGGACATGGTCCAGGTGGTTTATGAGTGTTTGGACAGGCCTGGACCAGGTAACCCTCCTGACCACATTTGTAACAAGAACGTGAAGGTTCTTGGGGCTTCAGAGGTCAGGGAGTGTGTGCTTCTGCTTGGGCAAGCCGAGAGTCTTCAGCCATCATTAGGTACTTTTATTTATGGGCTTTTTCATCTCATCCAAGATACACCTTAAAGGCCACAGCTAAAGCTTCTGACTGTGGAGTCAGGAGTCCTCTTCTGCAAATATTTAAGTTTAGCCTTAATATCAGGGAAACTCCAAGAGAAGAATCAGGTCATAAGAAGTTGCTTTCCATCTGGGGTTCCTATGTTGTAAGAATCCAGGTTCCTGTTGTAAGAGGGCCCCTGTATGGCAGTTGAGGAACTGAGATTTTTTTTCCTGGATGACCTTGTGTACCTTTTCATAATTTACTTCCTTAAAGGCAGCCCTACGGAGACCAGCTAGGAATGGGGTTGGTTTGTATCTGGGAAGTACAGGTGGTCCTGTAGCAGAGCAAGAATGAGTAGCAGGAGGACTAAGGGATGTCACTGGACTGAAAGTGTGTGCCAGGTAGAGTTGACCTGGACAACCTGTCACTGAGGAGGGTAAAGGGAAGTTGAAGATACCAGAGGAGAGGGAGCTATGGGCTTTTTGTCTATAGGGAAGAGACTTATTAGCTGGATCAATGGTAATAGATCCATTCTGTTTTGATTTCATAGCTAACAGGTTCTGGGTGGGAAAACAGAAGACACAAAGAGAAGGCTTGGAGCTAAGGAAAGAAAAAGCTTTAATATAGAGGGTCTCTTTTCATTTACCCAATAAATCACAATAAAGATATATTATAAAGATCCTAAAGAATATTTGGATCTAGTCTGCCATTCATCGAGTGGCCATTTAGATTGATTATCTAAGGGATACTGAGGACAAATTTTATTGAAAAGGTGAACAGGTTTAGAGGATTTCAAATTGTGTGCCATGTGTAAAGGCTTGAGATTTTCTAGGAGGCATCCCAAAGGGGATGGGAGGGTGTGGAATGCTGAGTTCCCAAGGATGAGAGAGTTTGGGGAAAAGGTCACTGCTGCCTGCAGGTGCAGGCATTCTCTGAACTCAGGGAGGACTGAACAAGGATCAAGCCATTCAGAAGTTCATCCCACAACTCAATGGGGGTCAAATGTAGAAAATTAGCCTGGCTAAGCAGGTGAGAGACCCAGGTGCCTGGTAAAAGGGCTACCAAAGAGACGTGAAAGTGAAAGAGCACCTAGTTCTAGGAGGAAGAGTCCTGTCTACAGGAAAGGAATGGAAAAATGGAGACTTTTGTGGCTCCCTTATGTGGGAAAGAAAGGAGGAGAGGACAGAAAGGGATGCTATGACACAACTGGGCCTACGGAAAATGCCTGACTGCAGCTCCAAGAGTGGGGAGTATGGGCAGGTGAAGAGGGTCAGATGTAGCCTTAAAAATAGTGTCTGGGTTACCTCTGCTCCGAGAATACTAGAGGGCTGCTGGACAATCTGTCATCACTTCCTCAGACCTATGGTAACATTTACACCAAACCCTCCTTCTCCAGTCCAAAGAATAGTCAGGGTTCCCTGCCCCGTGGGAAGTCCAAGGTCCTCCCCCCTCCCTCCAGGTCTAGGAAGGTGAGCATCCAAACAGACTAGGTTCGCACAAAACCAGTACATGCAGTAGAATAAAAACCCAGTGCCATTGTCCTTGGTTTCTCAGTCAGCCCTCCTTGTCAGCCACGTTCAGAGAGTCCGGTTTGATCACATGCTTCATCAGTCCCAGTCCAGCTGGCCTTGGTGAGTTCCCATTAGATCAGCCCCACCATCACAGTGGGTGGATGCACCCCTTGCGGTCCTGACTTCCCTGTTCATGTTCTCTCTTCTTCTGCTCCTCATTTGGACCTTGGGAGCTCAGTCCAGTGCTCCAATGTGGGTCTCTGTCTCTATCTCCATCCATTGCCAGATGACGGTTCTATGGTGATTTGCAAGATTTTCATCAGTGTGGCTATAGGATAGGGCCAGTTCAGGCGCCCTCTCCTCAGCTGCTCAAGGAACAAGCTGGGGACATCACCTAGGACATTTGGGAACCCCTCTAGAGTCCAGTCTCTTGCTAACCCTAAAATGACTCCCTTAATTAAGATATATACTTCCCTACTCCCATATCCACTCTTCCTCCATCCCAACCATCCCATTTCCCCAAGCTCTCCCCATCCTCCCCTTCTCACTTCTCTCTCTCCATCTCCCCTGGCCCCCACCCCCCACCCCCAAGCTCTCAATTTTTGCCTGGCAATCTTGTCTACTTCCAATATCCAGGAGGATAACTGCATGTTTTTCTTTGGGCTCACCTTCCTATTTAGCTTCTCTAGGATCACGAATTATAGTCTCAATGTTCTTTATTTATGGCTAGAATCCACTAATGAGTGAGTACATACCATATTCATCTTTTTGGGTCTGGATTACATCACTCAGGATAGTGTTAGGAAGAAAGAAAGCATCTTCAACAAATGGTGTTGGCAGAACTGGATGTCAACCTGTAGAAGAATGAAAATAGATCCATATCTATCGCCATGCACAAAACTCAAGTCCAAATGGATTAAAGACCTCAATATCAATCTGAACACACTGAATCTGACAGAAGAGAAAGTGAGAAGTAGTCTACAACATATGGACACAGGAGACCACTTCCTACATATAACCCCAGTAGCACAGACAATAAGGAGAACATTGAATAAATGGGACCTCCTAAAACTGAGAAGCTTCTGTAAAGCAAAGGACTCTGTCATTAAGACAAAAAGGCAACCTACTGATTGGGAGAAGATCTTCACCAACCCCGCATCAGACAAAGGTCTGATCTCAAAAATATATAAAGAACTCAGGAAACTAGACTTTAAAATGCTAATTACCCCAATTAAAAATTTTGACTCTCAATTGAACAGAGAATTCTCAACTGAGGAAGTTCAAATGGCCAAAAGGCACTTAAGGTCCTGCTCAACCTCCTTAGCAATCAGGGAAATGCAAATCAAAACAACTTTGAGATACCATCTTACGCCTGTTAGAATGGCTAAAATCAAAAACACCAATGGTAGCCTTTGCTGGAGAGAATGTGGAGTAAGGGGAACACTCATCCATTGCTGGTGGGAATGCAAACTTGTGTAACCACTTTGGAAATCAGTGTGGTGGTTTCTCAGGAAATTCGGGATCAATCTACCCCAGGATCCAGCAATACCACTCCTGGGAATATACCCAAAAGATGCCCTATCATACTACAAAAGAATTTGTTCAACTATGTTCATAGCAGCATTATTTTTAATAGTCAGAACCTGGAAACAACATAGATGCCTCTCAATGGAAGAATGGATAAAGAAAGTGTGGAATATATATGCATTAGAGTACTACTCAGTGGAAAAAAACAATGACATCTTGAATTTTGCATGCAAATGGAGGGAAATAGAAAACACTATCCTGAGTGAGGTAACCCAGACCCAAAAAGATGAATATGGTATGTACTCACTCATTAGTGGATTCTAGCCGAAGACTCTTTTGAGAAAGAGATTTATTTGGGAAGAAGTTCAAGAAAGGGACTGCCTTGGCCAGGGTGGGGTAAAAAACAGCTTCCTACAGAATAGGCAGAGAGGCTTTTATTGAGCTTCTTAGAGGTGAAGTTCTCCAAGTGAAATGAGGGATTGGTTAGTTTTCCCTGCTCAGGGACTGGTTAGTTTAGCTGGTCAGGGGCAGAGATGGCTCTGATTTCATGGCCAAACTGTGTTTCTTTCACTGATCCTTTTAAGCCTTTTGAATCTAATCTTAGGACCAGGGCATATTTCTTTCACTGGCTTTGATTCTAGGAACAAAGTGTGTTTCTTTGGCACTGGTCTCAGAATCAGGGCATGCTTCTCTGGGTCCTGGTTTGGGGCTAACGGTGTTTCTTTCCCTGGCTCAGGTCTCAGATCCAGTATGTGTTTCTTTCACTTGCTCTGGGTTCAGAATCAGGATACTCAGTGAGTGGTTGGTTTCCTGCTCCAGTTGGCTCTTTTACCCTACATTGGCACTATGTGACAGGAAAATTCAGTCCATTTGTAACAAGAGTCCCAGTTACAAGAGGAGTCCAAGAGAGTGTTAGAATATAAAAGCTTAAGTCTTGATATTAAAGATCAAGATTGTCCCATGAACTTCAAGAGTACAAATGAGTGGAAGTAGTCTAACGATGACATGGGACTTTTCCCAACTCCCCGGAAGGAGATAGGGAGTTCCTGGGACTGACTGGCTCCTGATACCTCTGGATCCCAGGCCATGCTGGTATGGCCAAGTTCCTATACAAAGCCAATAGGGGTGGGCATTTTCCCAGATTAAAGTAGGCCTACTCCAATCTCTAGTGTGAAGACTCCCCTTAAGAAAATCCCACACTAGCTCAGAAATGAGTATAGTAAAGGTTTATCTATTTAGGGGTAGACTCACAGATCACAGTCCTCTGCACGAATGGGGAAACAGGAACCAAATCCAGCAGCCAAAAGAGAAAGGGTGCACACTTTACGTTGGCATTTATAATATAAGTGACCACACTCAAGTGGGCTGGCATCTTAAATGCTACTGGCTGAAGGAGTTTCTACAGCACCTCCCCTTTTGTTTAAATAAGAGAGTTCTAAGCCTAATACAAAATTATATACAATAAGAACAATCATCAAGTATAAAAATTAGAATTACAACCAGAATAAACCTTATCAAGTAAGAAATATGATAAATGTTTCAATAATTATCCTAGCCTAAGGAGTATAAGTCTTGTATTAGAAATAACTTGGCCAAGTCATGAGAGGAAGGTAACTATGACTATCTAGTCTTCAACCCCATCGAAGACCTGAGAAGGGAAATAATATTACTTGAGTAAGCAGGAAGTGCAATAAAACAACTTCTAAAACGTGCAACAAATGACAGAGACAACTGGCTACATGGGCAATCACCCAAAGTCTCAGTTGCGATGTTGGAGCAACCAAATTTGACCAAGGCCTGGAGTAACTGACAGACCATTTTCAGAGGCAGGAAAATTTTCAAAACCATCTTACTCTGCCTTAACAGGATTTGACAGTCTTTTATTTTGTATCCTGCGTGTCTTGTCCAGACACCATGCATTTTGTCAGTGGTCAAGGTATGGGCAGTTCCTTACCCAAAGACCAGCTTTGCCAAGAAGAAAACAAGCTCCAAGTGGAGTGTCTTCAGTGCTCAACATTGGAATAGATTAGTGCTGCCAGGAGCAATCGTGTCTCATAACAACAAAACCCTAAGATATTTAAATGCCATATTCTACAGCTCTTTGAAGTGGTTGAAGATTACCTATCTATGTGGAATACAATCTCTATGTATCTAAAGAACTTGATTAGTCTAACTATAAGTATGACAAACATGGAGGGCTACTGAACTATAAATCTGAATATCTATATAGCTTAAAGACTAAGACTTTATATTAGAATATTAAATAATCTTTAAACAATTGTGCAACAAATGAGGACAATGACCTCAAAATGTAAACAATGTATAAGTATCTTGATCAGAGATAGAATTGTATAGTGCAATATGATAAATACATCCAAAAGTTTATCAATATAAAAAATATCTTATGCAGAGGTAGAAGCACGCATGCATAAAATATGACAAAATAACTTTCCCTAGCTGTACAAATATTGTAGAGAGAAATAGGAGCATACTCAATATAGTTTGAATTTGTATCAATATACAAGAATCTATACCAATGTAAATTACCTATAAATAATAGCTCACAAGTATTCACTCTATTACTCACTATTATTATTAGTGTGACGAAGCTCACACTAATCTTTTATCCCATCCAATTTCCCCTTTTTCTTTTTTTTCAAGATCCCTGAGCCTACATAATTCCCACCGCAACCATCAACCCTATACCAATTTTAATCAACCCCTAACTAATGTCTCTAACCCTGAGGACAAACTTTGTTGGGAGGAGGGACATCATCTTCTAGAATTACTTTCAGCTGTCATGGGGGTGGTGTTCTTTCTATGGGATCCTGTGAAAGTTAAATGATGGTTAAGTTTCAAGATTACTGCATATGTATAATTACAAATAGTCTCTAAATATTTGGTAGGGTTTTCTGAGGTTCCTATTTAGAGTTCTAGCCAGAATGTTGTAAAAAGGTGCACCATTTCAGCTAACCAAGCTGAAACCATCTTGAGCAGCTGGTACCCCGAACAGATCTTATGGTAGTACTATCAGCATCATGACATCATATCAACCAGGTGGAGTGATTTTCATATATTAACATCAGGAATGAGTTGGAAGATGACTCATTGGATAAAATGGTTATTATACAAGCATGAGGTTCAGAGGTCAGATCCCCAGCACACAAGTACAGGTAGGCATGTATGCACATGCTTGTAATCCAAGCTTCAAGAGGGGATCTCACTGCTCTACTAGTCTAGCTGAAACAATGACTCTCAGGTTCAATGAGAGACCTGGTCTCAACAAGCGAGGTGGAGAGAAATAGATGAGACCTGAAGATGACCTCTGGCTTCCACATGCACACAAGAGGGAGTCCCCAGGTCCTCAAGTATACACACACACACACACACACACACACACACACACACAGACACACACACATGAAGACCCTGAGAGGTGGACTCTCCTGCCTGTGACCACACAACAAGCATTAGGAACCTGGCATGTGTGTCCAGACCTCTCCAGCTTCTCCTAAGAGTGATTCTCGGCTCCTCCAAACAGTAGTCTCACCTGCAGATCCCCATCTCAGAGCTTCCCAGGGACTGTGTGGGGACAGAGTACCAGATGTCAATGAGTGACCAATGTAACAATGTAACACACCATGCAACAGAAAGTCTTTTCTGCTACAGGTAGAGAAGTTCAGGGTTCAGGATGAGGTTAGACCGTGGTGGCCCTGTTTTCCCAGTAACAACAGACTGTCGGCTTTCTTCTTCCTGAATGAACCCTACCTGATTACGTGCATTCAAAGCTTCTTCAACAATTTACTCTCACCTCATATTCAAAAGCTTTCATTTAATCCTCCCTTCCCGGCAATGGTCACTTGCTACCTTGCTCGGAAGTTCTCTGTAGCTGTCTTCTAGAGTTTCCATCCTTCCCAGGCCCATCTATAGGCAACTTGACTCTGTAAATGTAGAGTTTTTGGTTCTCATATTATCTTTGGTTCCTGCTAGGTTTACAATTCTCTCTGGAAGTTATGAATCTTTCCTCCCATTATGTCTGCATTAGCTTCAAACATTGAGAAGAGTTGAATTCAAGTATCGTTTGCTAGAAACTTTCAGTGATTCCCAGACAGCGGTTCTCAACCTCCCTTGTGCTGCCACCCTTCAATACGGTTCCTCATGTTGTGGTGACTCCAACCATAACATTAATTTGTTGCTACATCTTAACTGTAATTTTGCTACTGTTATGAATCATAATGTCATTATCATATATTGAGGATATCTGATATGTGACCCTAAGGTGTCATGACCCACAGGCTGAGAACCACTGCAGTCTTAGGGATAGTGGTGGTGCAGCAGGACCTACAGTGACCCAGAAGTTTTTACAGATTTTCTCTGAAGCTCTGATTTCACATACATACACACACACACACATACACACACACACACACACACACACACACACACACACACACACACACACACACACCTAGGAAGAATAGGGAGAAAATGAAACCTCACACGTTTGACTTATAAGACATTTTGCTGAGAAACAAGAACAGGGATTATCTGGTTTTTACTTAATAATAGCTTGGGTAGAAAATAATGGAGTTTTGGTGGAGAAATTCTGAGTGAATTCTGTTACAAGGTTTTTAAAAATCAGAGCCAACAGCCCGCCAGCCATCCCAGCTTCCATCCAGAGGGCCTTCGGAGTGATCCTTCATCTGGCGAAGGACGGCGATACAGTCGGAGACCCACATTGGAGCACCGGACTGAGCCCCCCGAGGTCCAAATGAGGAGCAGAAGGAGGAAGAACATGAAAAACGAAATCAGTACTGCGAGGGATGCTATCACCCACTGATACAAGGGAACGGATCTGATGAGAGTTTACCAAGGCCAGTTGGACTGGGACTGAATGAGGACGTGATCTAACCAGATTCTCGGAATTTGGCCGGATTCTCTGACTGTGGCTGGCCCGAAGTCTTTCTGAAAAGCCATTGACTATGACACTGGGACCTGTTTCCTCTACATATACTGGATTTTGGGGATCCAGTCTGTTTGGACACTCACCTTCCTGGACCTGGAGGGAGGGGGAAGGAACTGGAACTTCCCACAGGGCAGGAAACCCTGACTGCCCTGGGGGACGAAGAGGGAGGAGGAGGGGGAGTGGGGGGAGTGGGAGGGTGTTGGGGGGCGGAAATGGAAACTTTTATAATTTAATAAAATTTACTTAAAAAAAAATCAGAGCCAACAGAAGGAAAGAAATACCCTTCTCTGGATGTTTGGGGAGTTCCCCAATCATCCCAGCAACAGTAGCCATAGGAAAGGCAGAAGGGAACTCAGATCCTCACCAGGTTTCTGAAAGAAACTGAGTGGTTGGCTGCTTTGTGCTGAAGCATGCTGGGGACTGAATCCTTTGATGATTCCTCCGTTGTCGTACCTGGAAAGTTAATTTCACAGTGTTCACTGACAGCTGCACTAAAAGTATAGGCTGCCTACAAAATTAATGTCAGGATCTTTCTAAAAGTTCCCGTAAACAAGCCAGTGCACCAGCAGGCCAACGTACAAGGAAACATCAGCCAAAGCCCTAAGTACGCACATTCTGGCGCCACCTAGTGTCACATGGGAGGTCGGCAGTGTTAAAAAGGAATAAACAGCACAGCAGAAGTTCACACAGGGAGGGGTGAATACCCAAGTGTTCTGGGAATTTAGAGAGAGAGATGGGATGGTGCAATGGAGAAGTAGGCGAGACCAGCTCCTGATGGAGGCCCCATCAGAGCCATGCGTTTCTGGCAGTGAGATGGCATGTGACTTGCAGAATAACTCTGCAGTGAAAACAACCTGACATCTCATGGGGTCTGAGCCACAGGCCTTGTCACCCTGCGATTCTTGGGTCAGTCCGCGCTCTCTCACAGGAGTCACCTGGAGTGCTGTACCTGCGACTCTGTTTCTACAGAGACACCAGTCTAGCAGGTGGGAAACCGATACCATCCTCTTCATAGCCGGTCCAAGACGTAGAGAAGACGCTGTCCCCCGCAGCCCGAGCAGTGGAAGAAGCGCCTGAAACATCCACCAAACCGGTTCTGTTGCTCAGATGACTGTCAGCCGCGGGTTCCGATGTTCTTTCCAGATGACCACGTGATGTCAGCGCAGTCGCCCATACCAGCTGCTTCTCTCACGTGACCATGTGACTGAAACGCAGCTGCCCATCCCAGTTGCTACTTCAGGGGACTTTGCGGCCTCGACCCCGCAGTGTCAGTCAGATGCCTCCAACACACCCACCTGAAGAACATGCTGCCTCAACTAACTGTCCACCTCAGCTCCTTTTACATTAGGCTCAGCACCTTTTTATTACTCCACCCATGGACCCCGCTCAACACTTCGCCCTGCCCATTCTTTAGCTCCTCCAACCCTTCTTCCAACCAATCATTTTCTTTTTCCATCCTTTAGCTCTGCCAATCCCTTCTCCCCCTGCCTCTTAGCTCCGCCCTCCTTCAGGCCCTCCCATCTTAGCTCTGACCACTCCTTCTGCCTGTCCAGAAAACTACCAATACTTCCGCTGAGCCCCTCCCTTAACCCCGTCGCATAGCCCTGCTCACCTGTCTAGCCCTGTCTGTCTCTTCTGGTCTTTTACAGCCGGCACCCACTCACTCATCCTTCAGGTGTTCCATCTTGGAATCTCTTGTCTGCCTCTTTTGTATGGTGTTGCTGGGCACAATCAGAATCACATCAAGCAGAGCTCAGTCTAGCTAATACTGCTTCTGTCTCCTCTGGAGTCAACCAAGCTCACCTCTGTACCTGCCCCACCACACACACACCAGCCTCCCTGGGAGTTCCTTCCAGAAAGAAGACACAGGCCAGTTGTCACGGAATTGTCAACAACTGAGAGAACCTGGACTCTCACATCAAAACTTGGGGTCGTCCTCTCAGCTCTGGCCAGTCTTTTCCATCTGCAAAATGTCCTATACTGGCCCTCTCATAATGACCTTTGGGTAACCTCAATCCATCCTGCAACCCTCTTGCAGCACAGACTCAACACTGGAGGTCAGGACAGCAGATGGGTACTCAAGCAAGCGCAGGAAACCGACTTGAGGTCCGGGTTAAGGGAAGTCCCAGGGTCAAGTTCAATAACAGAAGCTGGACTGCACCATGTGAACTTGGTGCCAACCCCCTGAATAGTGTTCCCTGGACACCGCCTCCTGTGAGTGCACACTGAGCCTTCTGCTGTCTCTCTGTCACTGCTCAGATTCTCAGGCTCCAGAGGGGGTCTGATTGACCTGGGGTAGGAGTCACTTGAGTTAGGTGTAAAAGGAGCAGCAATTTGGTAAAGCAGGGAGGAAAGGATTTTACAGACAGAGGGAACAGCGTGTACATCACCAGAAAAGGACCCAGGCGATCTCAGAACTGTACAAGCCAAGCTAGGCCAGGAGCTTGTCTGTCCAGAAATCCAGTGTCCCTGTCCTACAGTGTATACTACAGAATATCTGGAAATGTGTTGAATTATTTTATAAATATTCCAGAAGCAATTATAAAGAATTCAAGTTATATATAGGATCATATCATCTTTATATGAGGATATTTTTACCTTTTTTCATATTTATATTCCTTTCATTTCTTTCTCTTACTTTATTTGTTTAGTAACAACTTCAAGTCCTGTATTGAACAGGGGCAGAGTGTACTGAGGGGACAAAGTGAACATCTTGGTTTTGTTTCTGGTTTTAGTGTAAATTTTTGGAATTTTTCTCCAAGATATAGTCTGTGAGACATGTCCTCTGTATCCCTAGATTCTTCAGTACTTTTATTGTGAAGGGATGTTGCATTTTATCAAAGACTTTTTTTTTGCATCTAATGAGATGATCATGTGGTTCTGGCCATGAGTCAAATTATGTTGTGAATTACGTTTATTGATTTATGTATGTTGAACTATCCCTGCATCTCTGGAATGAAGCCCAGTTGGTCATGGTAGATAAACTTTTTGATGTGTTCTTGCATTTAGTTTGTAAGAATTTGTTGAGAATTTTTGCATCTATATTCATCAAAGGTATTGGTCTATAATGTTGTATTGGGTCTTTGGTTTTGGTATCATGTTAATACCAGATTTGTGAAAATTAATTTGTAAATATTCCTTTATTTCTATTTTATAGAATAATTTGAGGAGTACTGGTGTTAGCTCTTCTTTAATAGTCTAGTCGAGTTCTGAAAGACCTCTAAATCGGGGAGACTCTCACTCAAATCTTGGGTAACATGACCCCCCATGAACTCATGAGAGACTGTCCTTGCTGCAATCACATGAGGTTTATTGACAGGACAGGAACCAGTGCTCTGGGGTCAAAACTTATTTCCCACGCAGGGGTAGAGAGTTCGACCCCGAGTAGCTGGAAGAAGGGGTATTTAAGGGAAAAAACCATAACCCCATAACCCAAAGGGGGTATGGAGGGTATCATTGGAAAATTCCAAAAATACCAGTGATAGTCACAAGGGGGTAACTCCCTGTTTCTCAAGATTATTCTCAAGATTACAATCTAACTTTATCTTCAGCTATTCCTGAAACAGAGTCAATGAACCGGCTAATCCTAGATTTCTGATTCTTCTCTCCCTGCTTAGATTTTTGGCTTTTTTTTTTCTGTTGGGGAGGGGAGTCTGGATTTATCCAGGTCTTTCAGTTCTACACCAAATACCTCTCTCTGGCTTTGAGCTTTGTTGGCTGGGAGATTTTAATCACCGCTTTTGTCTCATTGAATGTTATAAATCTATTTGAATTTTATTCATCTTGATTTCCCTTTGGTAAACTGTATAGAGCTAGAAATGTATCCATTTCTTTTAGACTTTTCAGTTTGGTGAAATGTAGAGTTTTAATTTTTAACTTTATTTTCCGTGTACGGATATTTCACCTGCATACATGTCTGTGTACCATGTGGGTTTCCTGCTGCTTATGGAGGTCAGGAGAGGGTATGGGATTTCCTGGAAGTGGAATTATAAAAGGTTGTGAGCCACTATGTGGACCTTGGAAACTGAACCCAGGAACTCTGTCAGAGCAGCAAGGGCGCTCAACTGCTGAACCATCTCTCCAGCCCTCCTCTTACTTTTAATGAATCTGATTAAAGTTTGTCGATCTTGTTAATCTTTTCAAAGAACAACTCTTTGTTTCATTGGGCATTGTGTTGCTGTATTCATTTCATTAACGTCAGCCCTGAAATGGTTATCTCTTCTTATCTACCTTGTTTGTTTGGGGGCTTTTTGTTTGCTTGTGGGGGCGGGGACTTGTTCTTATTTTTGCAAAGTCTCGGGTGCCATCATTATTAATTTGAGAGATCTCGTTTTGTTTGTCTGAGTAGGCACTTAGTGCTGTACTCCTTCCTCTTAGTGCTGTTTTCATTGTGTCTCATAGAATCCAATAAGTTGTAGTTTTGTTTTAATTCAATTCTAGGAATTTTGTTGTTTCCTACTTTTGGCCTATTTTTCATTAAATACTGTTACTTAGTTTCCGTAAGTTTGTGTACTTTCTGTAATTTGTGTTTCTTTTGATATTCAGCTTTATTTGGGTCAGATACAATGGGGAATGAGACTTCCACTTTTCCTGTATTTGTGGAGATTTGCTTTTTGTCCTAATATGCAGTCAGTTTTAGAGAAAGTTTCATGGGTTACTGAGAAGAATGTATTCTGTGGTGTTTGGGTGGGATTTTCTGTAGATATGTTAGATCCATTTGATTGATGATACTGCTTAACACCATTATGTTCTTTTATTGCTTTGTTTTTCTTTGTTTTATATATTTGGGGGTGGGGTGATCTGCCTATTAGTGAGAGTCAGGTATTGAAATCACTGCTGTTGAGAAGCTCCGCCCAGTACCACTCCTCCCATTTCAGACCCCACCCTTGAGAAAGCCTACCGTCAGCAGGTCCTCCTTTGAAACTGCTCAAGGCTATTTAAGACAGGGGCCTATAGACCTGCTGTGTGCTCTTATGGTCTCTCACCTGCCTTCCTGAGAGTCGCCCAGGAGTGCTCTGCTTTGCACTGCCCTGTTTATTAAATCTGGATTGGTTAATTTGTTTTTATTTGGATTATTGCACCAGCAGTGGAGGAACCCAGTAATCAGGGATCCAATACTTATCAACTACTATTATTGTGTTGGAATCAATCTGTGGTTTTAGATCTACTAGTGTCTCTTTTATGAAATTGGTTGTCCCTGTGCTTGGTGCATACAGGTTTAGGATTGTGATATCCTGTTGATGGATTCTTTTCTTTATTGTATATGTAGTGTCCTTCCCTGTCCTGATTAGTTTTGACTTGAAATTTATCTTTTTTCAAATACTAGAATAGCTATGCCTGCTTATATCTTTGTTCAATTTTCTCATAGTATCTACTTATATACTTTTACCCTAAGACTGTCCTTGAGGTGAGCTATGAGAAAAGGGAAACACTTGGTCTCTGTTGGTGGGAGTACAAACTGGTGCACACTGTGGAAATAAGTGAGGAGGCTCCACAAAAAGCTAGAAGTAGTAGAATATGGTGGCGTACACCTTTAATCCTAGCAGTCAGGAGGCAGAGGCAGGCAGATCTATGTGAGTTTGAGACCAACCTGGTCTACATAGTGAGTTACATGCCAGCTAGCGCTACAAAGTAAAATCTTGTTTAATTAAAAATAGATCTACCACAAGAGCCAGCGATACGACTCTTGGGTATATACCCAAAGGACTTTTTGTCCTTCTGTGGAGATGCTTGCTCATTCATGTTCATTGCTGCTTTGTTTACACTAGCCTCAAAATGCAAACAACCTAGATGTCCATCAGCTGATGAGTTGATAATGAAAAGTGATACACTTGGGAGTTTCATTCCTACTGAATCCCTACTACCTCCCATGGTTTTGGAAAGGGCTATGCACATTACCATAGGAGATTATTGGTAATTTTATGCAACTGTGAACCCTGTAAACTACCACTGGCAAAATTATGTCACAAATGTCATGGCAGTAACCAACCACTTTATGATTGGACTCATGCCCACTCCACAAGTTGAAACCTATACCTAGCACAGTTATCATGGCTAAAGAACCTGTAGGGAGATAAGTCGTGGGCTCTAAGGGAGAATCTAATACTGTGCTTAAGGAGCATAGTAAATCAACTCCTAAAGGGGCATATTAAATCAATTCCTAAATATGCTAAAGGGGCATATTGAAGCAATCCCTAAATATGATAAGGAGGCACATTAAATTAATTATTAAATATGATAAAGGGACATATTAAATCAATTTCTTGCTATATCCACAGATTAGTGCACCACTCAACCCTCATCTCTCAACACTCATTCTTTTCACAGTGGGTGGAGACATGCACAAGACCTCGAAAGCTCAAACTAGATAAAATCCTAGTATGGGGAGGGAAGATAGGCATGGAGTCTCAGCACTAGCTAAGGACCTTGGTGATTGACAGCTGTTGGAATAAGGAGAGTCAGTTTTCTTTAATGGTGCAGCCCCGGCAGGTCAACCAATGGAAGGAACGCCAGACAGCTAAGAGTGTATGTGCAGCACAGATTTTGCTTGATGGCTTTAAAAACAAAAAAGAGAGGAGCAGAAGAGATGCCTCAGTGGTTAAGAGAACTGACTGATATTCTTGAGGACCCAGGTTCATGTCTCAGCACTCATATAGTGATTCAAAACTGTAACTCCAGTTCCCGGGGGACATTTTGGGTATCAGAAGTATATGTAATGCACAGATAAGCATGCAAGCAAAACATCCAAACCCACAAAGTAATTTTATTTAAAAAAGAGGTCACATGGTTGGGTGGGAAGGGGGGGGCGGGTCTGGGAAGAGAGAGGGGAGGGAAGTGAATATGATAAAAATAAATTGTAATCAATTCTCAAAGAACTAATAAAATATGGAAAAACCTATAAGATAAAATATATTTATAAAAAGTTAAAATTAAAAATAATTAAAGCTATATATACTACAGAATTGAAGCCAAAAAAAGGAATCATTACAACTTCCACCCCCAAATTTGCCCTAAGCGTTATCGTTCCAGAGATGTGTATAATGATCTAGGATACTAGTCCCCTGGGCCTAGAGCTTTTACAGTCTGGACTAAAAAGGAAATGGAGGGCAATGAGGAAATGGAATGGTTGGTGTCCCTTCACTAGGAAAAACAAACCAAAACTTAGCCCTTTTCCTTTCCTTTGGAAAAATAAGCCCCAAGGTGTGTACTCACCAGGTCAACATGGACCAGAGTGCTACTGTTTCTATTCCATAATCTTACTTGAGAGCTCAGAGGGGCATGGGAAGGAGGGTGACCCAAGTCCTGGCTTCCACGAGTTTCCAAGGACAAGAACCATCACGGCTACTTCAACCTGCAAAGAGTGATAGGAAATGTAGTTTTTATGCTCAGTCAACCCAGAGAGCATGTCTGTCATCAGAGTAACTGGTAGCTCATCACACATTTGTCTACAGTGACAACAGTCACACGTCCTCACTTACAGACATCTGTTTTGAGGTGACCGCCATGGACCAGGCCCACAGATTCCTGCAGGGTATCCTCTGGTGAGCACATACAAAGTCAGACCTCACCTGGTTACTTAGGGAGCTCTCACTAGGAACAAAGCACTTAGGGTCCCTTACTCCCTTAATCCCACAACCCCTGAGAAATAAGTACTGCCCTCCCCATCTGAGAGATGAGGAATGGGCTCCATCATTCTGTAACAGAGACTTTATATCCATGATGACCGACTCCAGAGCTCTGGACATTAACAAGTACTCCACACTAGTGATGATCTCCTAGAGCTCCCTCCTCCCCCTAACACCTTATAAGGCCCAGTGTCTGAGTACTGATCTCCAGGGCATTGTATCTTACTTGACCCAGGCAGCATCCAGACAGCAGGATTATTATGATTAAACCCTCACAACTACTAGAGATGGAGTTGTCTTCATCTGTATTTCAAATAATAAAACTAAAACACAGAGAGGTAGACTCGCCAGTAGGTTCTCAGCATGTCTGGGATGGGTTTGTACCTCTCCCTTCCAAGAGCTTCCAAGAGCTGCCAAGTTCCTCCAGAGAACAGCATCTCCAGCAGAAGACACAGACCATCCCTCTGGTCATACCAGCAGGTGCTGCCTGGATTTGAGGAGCCAAGATTTTGGCAGATACTGGATGCTAAATGGCTTGGGAGATTCAAGGATGTGGTTGGGGGCCCAATCCTGCAAAGGCAGAGGAGGATTGGCCTAGGTGGGTCTGAAGTAGGGCTTCTTTGTCCCAGTTGTGGGATTTCCTTCTAGCTGAACCCTGCCTTGTCCCTGCAAATATTGTGTTATTAGTTGGAGACTGGAGGGCAGATTGCAGCAAGAGCCCAGGGAAGGGCCCTGGGGAAGTCACATGGCCAGGGTCCCAGGCCTGAGCCAAGACAGCTGAAGGTGGGAGGAGAAAGGCCCAGGCCAGGAAGTGACCTTCCTGGAACAGATATTATTCTGAGGAAGACCGTGGGGAGAGGAGTATGATCAGAACCTTCCACCAAAAGTGAACAGGAGCCCACAGTCAGTTGCCCAGTGACCTGAGGGGCTGTGCGTGACCACCGCCTTCAGAGGCATCTCTAAAGTCCTGCTCCAATGCTACACAGTTCACACAAGCACACACACACACACACACACAGAGAGAGAGAGAGAGAGAGAGAGAGAGAGAGAGAGAGAGAGAGAGAGCGCAAATTTGAGTTGTGTAGTTAGAGTTGGATGACCACGTTATACTCTCAATCTCAAGCTGAAATCCTATGGGCTGGGTGGCCCACTGCTAGACTCCCAAGCCACACAGATGAACAGAGGTTCTTGCCAATCAACCTACATTTCAAAAGAATGCTGTCAGGGAAGTCCAGAATCACCAGCCTGGCTGAGACTGCCTCCTGCATAGCACATGGGGTTGGATCAAGTCTGGAGACCGTTTTAGTGGTCCTACTGCTCACAGGTTATTTCCCCATTTGCCTTTACTTTCTTTTCTGTACAATTAAAAAAATATATAGGTATATGGCAAATAATCCAATGGGTTAAAAACAATAATCAAGAATGATGAGTTAAGCTGCAAACATCCCCAACCCCCTGGCGGGGGAAGGGAACAGAGCCCCTCCAAGCCATTGAGATGTGTACCCCTTCAACACTGAAGATCACTCTTCCACTCTGGCAGGTGCCTGGATAGGGGTTTTTGGTTTGTTTGTTTGTTTGTTTGTTTGTTTGTTTGTTTTAAAGGTAAGTTAAAGTCAAGAGTCTCTTGACTGATGATCCCTAGGCAGGAAGGAGGCTTCAGTACTCTTGGCCCTATCTTTAAAGGAACAGCTGCTTAGTGAATACAGACCTCTTCCCCCCTTCTAGTCCCGGAACTCTGACAGCTGGCTCTTCATCCTTGCTCTGGACAGAGATTGGTGGACTCTTATCTCTCAGGGGACTTTGAGAGGCTCCCAAGAGAAGACCTAGGGGTACTAGAGAGGGGTCCCCAAGTAAATAGAGTCAGTGGATTACATGTCAGGGCAGCTCAAGTCTGGTTGTCACAGTGGTGTCGGTGCCATAGAGCAGCTGCCAGGAGTCCAGATTCTTCCCTGAGGCAAAGAAAGAACTAGACACCCAGAGGCTTAGAAAGGTGGAAGAGCTCTTTACTGGGTCAGAAAGCAAAAAGCAGAATGTTCCCTGTCGAGAAGGCTGAAGTCTCCAGAACTGGTAGACTGTCCAGTGGACTCTGGGTTAGTCTTTTGTAGGGCCCCTAGGCTCCCCTCATTGGATCCCCCTTTTCTTTCTCTGTTCCCTCCTTTCCTCTCCCATTGCTTCATCTCCTTGACCAGGATGCTCCTTGACTCTAAGAGATAATCCCAGCTCCCAAGCAGGAGTGTTGTCTATTGTTTTCATTTGTGGTCCATTCACTGTGTAAGAAGTTTCTCTCTCTCCCTATGGCCTCTTCCACAACTGCCTATTCCCTACTAACTCCTTATATGGTAAGCCCTAGATACAAGTTCAGAACCTTGGATATTTTGCTTATTTTTATGTGTGTTGTTGATGTCTGTGTATTTTTTAATTTTCTCTCCTACATTTTATGTTTTTATTGAAAATACTTTTTCATACATTATATTCTGATCACAGCTTCTGTTCCCTGATCTGTTCCCATACTCTTCCCAATCCCCACCCCCTTCCTACTCCCCACCCCCTTCCCAATCCCCACCCCCTTCCTACTCTCCACCCCCTTCCCAATCCTTACCCCCTTCCCAATCCCCACCCCCTTCCCAATCCCTACCCCCTTCACAATCCCCACCCCTTTCCCAATCCCCACCCCCTTCCCACTCCCCACCCCCTTCCCAACCCCCACCCCCTTCCCAATCCCTACCCCCTTCCCAATCCCCACCCCTTTCCCAATCCCTACCCCCCTTCACAATCCCCACCCCTTTCCCAATCCTCACCCCCTTCCCAATCCCCACCCCTTTCCCAATCCCCACCCCCTTCACAATCCCCACCCCTTTCCCAATCCCCACCCACTTCCCACTCCCCACCCTTTTCCCACTCCCCACCCTTTTCCCACTCCCCACCCCCTTCACAATCCCCACCCCTTTCCCAATCCCCACCCACTTCCCACTCCCCACCCTTTTCCCACTCCCCACCCCCTTCCCAATCCCCACCCCGTTCCCAATCCCCACCCACTTCCCACTCCCCACCCTGTTCCCAATCCCCACCCACTTCCCACTCCCCACCCCTTCCAAGTTCTCACCTTCTTTATGTATGGAAAACAAGCAGGAAAAAAATGAACCACAGTAAAACAAAACAAAAATAAAGAAATAGAAAATTTTAAAGAAAAAGTATGAGAAACATATAAACACATGCATGCATGTACATACACACACCATAAAAATCACATAATCAAAAGCATAATATATAAGCAAAAGACACATACACCATAAAAATCACATAATCAAACCATAATATATAAGCAAAAGGCTGTACCAGGCTTTTTTCTTTTAGGCCACCAACCAGTTTTCAAATCATGACACAGAGATTGGTTTTGAACACTCAGCCTAGCTTAGGCACATATCTGGCTAGTTCTTTTAACTTAAACTAACCTGTTTCTCTTTATATCCTTTTGCCTCGAGGACTGCTACCTTGCTTACTTCTGTGTATCTCACTTTCACTGCTCCTCTGTCTGCTGGCTGGCATGCACCGGGTTCCTTACTCTGGGTGTCTCCCTCGTGCTCTCCTCCTCCTTCTCTCTCATTCCTCTGGTTCTTCTTAAGTCTGGATTTCTCTACCTATTCATTCTCTCTGCCTGGCATCCCCACCTATCCTTTTCCTGCCTATTGGTCATTCGGCTTTTTATTAGACCAATCAGGTGCCTTAGGTGACACAAGCGCGACACATCTGTGCACAATGGAACAGATGCAGCATGAAGAAAAGTAGCACATCTTTGCCTAGTTAAATAGTCCACAACAAAGGATCAGTACGGTAAAAAAAAAGAAAAGAAACAACAACAACAAAAAACCAACCACCCAAATCATATGAGGCAAAAAAAAAAAATCTCCAAAACTACCTTTGAAATGAATTTGTTTGTTTTAGTCATCTGCTGATAGACATAGGGCCTCCCTTAAGTATGGTTTGTATACCCAGTGAAACACCATTGGAGAAAACTAATTGTGTCCTTTGTGAGCAGTTGTCGGTGGTGACAGCGTCTAGGTTCGGAATGGGGGTTCATGTCTACTTCCCCTCTCAGCACTGAGACCCCATCTCACTTGTACCTGTGCAAACCCGTGCACGCTGCCACAGTCTCTGTGGGTTCATATGTACATCAGTCCTGCTGTGTCTGAAAGAAACTGTTTGTTTGGTGTCTTCATCCCTCCTGACTCTTACAGTCCTTCCATTTCCTCTTCTGCTTAGCTCCCTGAGCTCTGAGGGGAAGGGTTTGACCATTTAGAATGGAGTATGCAATGTTTCTCACTTTAAGCACATTTTCCAGTTCTGAGTCTCTGTATTTGCAGGAGGAAGTGTCTCTGATGATAGATGAGTAACATACTGATCACGGACGTAACAGAATGTCATTCGGAGTCATTCTACTGCTACGTTCATGTAGCATGACAGTAGCATTTGGTTATCCTCCATGTGTATGATTAACTAGTCTCAGATTCTTGGCCATGCAAGCAGTGGCGGCCATGGGTTCCACATCATGGAGTGGGCCTTAAATAAGATCAGATAGGGCTTGGATGGAGAGGGTCTTCAATGCGATCAGAGAGTGGACTTGAATGGAGTGGACCTTAATGCAATCAGAGAGTGGACTTGATGCCATCTCTTGGAGAGGGCCTTAAATGCGATCAGATAGTGGACTTGGAGCCTCCCACAACTTTTGTGCCATTGTTCTCCAGCATACCACGTAGCCAGGTCACCATTTGATGAGAAAGCTTTGTTAACCAATTGTCATCAACAGGTGGGACCAAGAGGTTAGGGTATGGTTTTCTGGGCTCATGGCCCAGGTGCTCTCTCTCTCTCTCTCTCTCTCTCTCTCTCTCTCTCTCTCTCTCTCTCTCTGTGGTTCCCTCGCGGCACAGCTGAGCTTGTACTTCTTGTTCCTATTTTGTGAGTTCTTGCCCTTATAATAAGTAAAAATATAATTATCTTTTAGCTAGCCTGGTTATTTCCCAGATTGAGCTAACTTCTACAACCATTGTAGATGGAAGGGTTTGTAGCTGGGCTAATGTTTAGCTGTCTCTTCTGGTAGCATGCAGACTACCTTCCAGTACCATGAACACTAGTCAGTAGGGGTGAAGACTCTAAGTAGACACCAGTTCAACTTCTCCGTGTTCAATGAGGTATGTAGGTGTTTTCTGCAGCAATATGGCTTTACCATCAGTTTGCAGAGAGCAACCAATAGCCTTGGCGATAAAGCAAACAAGCAACAACCAAACAAGCAACAACCTGAGTTGTTTGTTACTAACAGCTCAATTAGATGTAATACATGTATGGCACTGCAGGTTTCATTTGGTGGTGAAAGATGTCCATTGGGGACTTTGTCTCCACTGATATTTGGTGATTTCATTTAGATTTCTTTCATATACATAAAGAAGCTACTACTGCAGGAGATTTCTATATAACCGCTCCAATGACCCTGAGTGTTAACTGTCTCTCACCATAGTCCTTCCCCTATACCACACTTCCTCCCTCTTTTCTGTTTAATCCTTCCATTCCAGCCCCCTTCCTCCATAACTATGCATCATATTTCCCCTTCCTTGGAAGATCCCCTACCCAGTCCTTTACTTTATACCCAAACTCTGTGATTATTCAAGAAATAGCATTCCTATCAAAGGTTTAAAAGCTAACATCTACATATAAAGGAATACATACCATATTTGTCTTATTGGGTCTGAGTTACCTGTCTCACTCAGAATGATTCTTTTCTAGATCCATCCATTCACCTGAAATTTTCATGATTCTTTTTATTCAACAGCTGAACAATATTCCATTACGTAAATATACCACATTTTCTTTATCTATTCATCTGTTTATGAACATCTGGGTATTTCCAGTCTCTGGCTGTTGTGAATAGAGCAGTAATGAACATGGATGAGCAAGTGTCTCTGCAGTAGGATGCAGAGTCCTTTGGCTGGATATATGCTTAAGAGTGGTATGGCTGGGTCTTGAGGGAGATCTATTCCTACCTTCCTGAGGAACCACCACACTGATTTCCATGATGGCTGTACAAGTTTGCACTCCCAACAGACATAGATGTTTCTCTTACCTCCACATTTTGCCATCATGAACTGTCATTTGTTTTATTGATTTTAGCCATTTTGACTAGTATATAATGAAATCTCAAAGAAGATCTTATTTGCATTTCTCTAATGACCAAGAATGTTGAACATTTCTTAAGTGTTACTCAGAAATTTGTGTTCCATCTTTTCAAAACTGTCTTGTTCTGTATGCCATTTTAATTAGGTTATTTGTTTTCTTGGTGTCCAGTTCTTTCAGTTCTTTATAAATTTTAGATATTAGTCCTCTATTAGATGCACAAATTTGTAAAGATCTTTTACTATTCTGTGGCCTGCCACCTTGTTCTAATGATGGTGTCCTTTGTCATATGGAAGCTTTTCAGTTTCATGAAGTTGCTGCGGTCTGCAGGAATCATGCAGTGAGATTGCAGCTGAAAAGGCAGAAGGCTGACCCACCAAAATAAATGTGTTCTGATGGAGGCAAACCCAGTTTGCATGGCACTGGGTCCACTTCCTTTTGCATATCCACTGATTCTCACAGTGGATCTCTTGTGAAGCCATAAGCACTCTCCCTTGGCACAAGATTCAGCAGAGTATGAATTATTAGGCAAAATTCTTTCCATGTACTGGTATTTTGGGCCATCCCTCCCAACTCTGTGGGACCTCTAGTGGGAAATTTAGTCACACAGTCAATAATCTTGGTTCTCCAGTTTGTTCCCTGAGATACCTTAGAAGCCACCTCCCTGCAACTATCTTCCATTTGTCAGGACATGCAGTCAGGAAAGGAGTCTTTCGCCTAGATCACATTTGGGACCTTCAAAGATAAAGGGACGTCTAAGCTCAGAATTGTCTTTGTTTTGCATGTGTGTATAAACTAGAAACTTTACAGAACAGGAGAACAGCAGGAGAAGAATAAAGAAACTGATGCAGAAAAGTGCAGCCTCTCCTAGGCTTTCTTCATGGTGCCAAGCCCAGCTGCTCTCCATGACTCCTTCAAGCCTTCAGAAACAGTATCACCTGGGTGACTCTTACGCTACTGAGATTTCACCTTGATGATGTTGGTCTTTTTTCTTTTCTTTCTTTTGGTTTTTGGTGACAGTGCTTCTCTGTAACTTCGGGGCCTACCCTGGAACTTGCTCTCGTAGCCCAGGCTGGCCTGGAACTCACAGAGATCCACTTGCCTCTGCCTCCGAAGTGCTGGGGTTAAAGGTGTGTGCCAACACTGGTCTTTTCTTAATCACTGCTAACTTCTCAGCTCTGGCTAACCAGCATCACTTGTTCCAGTAAAGCAAAGGTTTCACTTCAGTAGCACCAATCTCTTGTTAAAGCTCTCCTGACTCTTCAGCCCCAGCTGCCTAGAAACTATAGACTCTTCACACATATTGCCATGTAGAGTATTTGCTTCCCTCTGAAGCTTCACACTAGGCCTCCATCATCTGCACCACTCCTAACACTATCTTCCAAGCTCCTACACAACAGGCCCACTGAGTTCTCAATACGCAATAGTTTTCTAGTCCAAAGTTCCAAAGTCCTTCCATGGTTCTTCCCAAAACACATGGTCAGGCCTCTCACAGCAATACCCCACTCCTAGTACCAAGTTTGATCTTAATTACGGTTACAGTTGCTGTGAACACAAATGACAGCCCAAGTGCGCTATTTCCTCCAACAAGGCCAGCTTCTGTTTGCATTATCCTTCCCCAATGGTACCATCAAATCATGAATTCATCGGTGGGCTGACCCTTCGATCATTTCAGAGCTCTCACGATCTAATCGCCTCTCGTGATTGGATCCATCAGCTGGGGACCACACTGAGGCACACGAGTCTTTTGGGAGAGTCCGAACCACCAGACTGTAAGAGCTGTGTTCTCATCTGGCTCTCTGCACTTTGAGACCACTCTGCCAACCCCAGCCACTGTAAGGTGGTCCCAGTGAAGAACCAGCGTCTTCTGCTCAAACTCTCAGTGCCCTCACCTGACTTCCCTGCTGTTCCTTTCAAGACACTTGTCTAAGAAGCTGGGAGGCTCTTCTGCCCCAGGAGACAGGGGAGAAAGCCTAAATCTAGGCTTAAGGAATTGAGCAGCCTGCTGGGAATCAAACTCCTGATAACGCTCATTGGGTCACCAGAAACAGCCCATTTGGCTTTCCAGACTCTTGGGCATCTCCTGACAGCACTGACCAAATCTCCAGACCTCTCAGCCCATCTTGCTGCCTGGCTCCTCTTCAGTTTCTTCCTTCTCTTCCTCCCTCCCCCCCCTTCCTTCTTCCCTCCCTCCCTCCCTTCCTCCCTCCCTTCCCCTCCCTCTTCCTCCCTCCCTCCTTCCCTTCCCTCCCCTCTCTCTCTTTCTCTTTCTCTCTCCCTCCTTCTCTCCTCTCCCATTAGTTAGCAAGATAAGATTCCCCGGCAGATCTCCTGTGCTGATAGACTTGCCCTCAGCTTCTGTGAGAGACGTCAGCTGCTACCCTGTCACTGATTATGACCTCAGAGGCTTCTGACCTTCCAATGGGCCTGTGGGCCCTGTTAGCCCTAAGTCATGGGGTATATGGCTCCCATGGTACCCTGGCACACAGAACCATGGCCAGAGTCAAGCCCTGTGGTGTCACCTAAGCCTGTGCACCAATGTACAGCTCTGCTGGTTTGCTTGCTCCCAGAACACCCCGGACCTTGGCCTCCCATCTGACCAAGGTTTCTGAGTGTGGCATCGGAGTCCATGGGGCCACAGCAGCTCTCCCTCTTCCAACTGCCTGAAAAGGAGCAATTTGGGGGCTTTGTTATCCAAGTCCTAATCCACATTCAAGATTTAAGTGAGGCTGCCTTGGTGAGCTCCACTAGCCTGTGTGGACAGTCCCGTGCCCCTTAGAGATGTAAGATGCCAGTAGACATGCCTGGGATGGGTGTCATGGAGTCAAAAGGTTCCCTGGACTCTGCAGTGGTCCCTGCCTAGAGGAAGCAGCAGCTGACAGGGCCATCCTGAAAATGGATGGCAGGCAGCTGGAAGGAACTCCTGACACCCTGGCTATTGAGGATAGTCTGAGCTATTCTGGAAATGCACATTCCTGGTTTTCTCGGTTGGATGCAAGCAAAGAGTTCCCCTGCTGTGGCTCTTGCTTTCCTTCCCATGAAAAGTGGGGCAATAACAATGTTCTCCATCAGTGGTGAAGTCAAATGAGCTCCACAGATACCACGTATGACCTCCTCCTTTTGCCTCCGCTCTGACAGCTTCCTCTTGTTTTCTAGCCATAACTGAGAAGGACACAGTCTGACCCCCTCTGTGATGGAATCAGGAGGCTATAAGAAGCTCCACCGGTATAAGAGACACAAAATCAATACTCGGGAGAAGCTCATCAAGAAGTTTCCTTACAGGTACAAGATGCCTAGACACCTAGGACAGAGCCCTGTCGCAGCCCCCACATTGCTCCCAGGTCCCCAGACACAGGCGTTCTGAGGAGCTGGAGCCAGAAGCAGAGAAAGACTCTAGTCCATGGAGCCCCTAGAAACACTGTGCTGTGGTCAACAATCTGGCCCTCCCTTCTTCACCTGCTGTCCCAGGCCAGGGAACCAAAGGGTGGGACAAAGGTTTTGTAAATCACTGGGTATGAAGCCAGACACATAGGAAGGCCCAGGTATGAACTCCTGTGGATGGCTAGCTGCAGGACTTAATCACTCAAGGGACCTTCTAGGTTATCGTGGTTGACGGAGCCCAGCCCAGATTCTCCACAGTCTTGGAAGGCCAATGGCAAAGAGTCGCAGAAGGACCAGCTGCCCTTACAGAAGAAACTGGTGCCAACGCGGTCCATTCCCCTCCAAGGGTAAGTTCTGTACTTGACTGCCCTCAATGGCCACACAGAGACAAATATCTCATCGACATCACCCACCCTATCCATGGAACCCTCAGTCACCTTTGGACAGGCCCTCTCAGAGAGTCAGCAGACACGTGACTACAGTGCTCCATCCTAAACAGAGGTGCAGGAAGCAAGAGACTCCACCAGACTGTAAGTGCTGCCTGTATATGGGCATGGTAGACAGGCTGCTCTATCCTGAGGGACTTCCAGCCCAGTGGCAAAGGATACCCTGACACCCCAGTCCTACCCCAATGCATCAGTCCAACCACTGTGAGAAATTAGTTCTTCTCCAGACAGAACAGCCAGGGTTCAGCAGCTAGGAAATGCATGTTGAGACTGCCCAACTCACTACATTAGAACAGAGGAGTAGGGTGCAAGTGGAGAAACCCAGCCCCATGCAGCCCTCTAGCTCTGAACCTGTGCCTGCTACTTTCTGGGAATCCAGACAAGAAGGCCAGCTGAGTGGCCCAGGACACAGAGAAAGGAGAAGGAGGAAGGTAAAAGAGGAACAGGGACCTTGAAGGAGAAGCCCAGCGTAGGGGACTGCATTTGCAGGTACCATAAGGGGTGGGGAGAGAGCAAGGACCCACCTAGTGGACTTGTGAAGGCAGCCTCAGGCCAGGAGGTAAGAGGAGCCAGTCATGGGTGGGAGGGACCAGTCTCACATTGAGGACAGTCTCAAGGAGAGCTAGGTCTCAGGTGGTGGTAACTACAGAAGAAAAATAACCATGACTTAGCTGAGTTTATCAACCAACAAAGCTCCCTCAGTAGATGGGCAGAACTAGGGTACACCCTGAGGCCCATGAAGCATTCAAAATCTGCTGTGTCTAACTTGGATTTCCAAGGCTGGATGAGCAGGGAGCAAGAGGAGAATTTCTGTGCCTCTTTGGCAGTCATTAGCTACAGAGGCTGCATATAGGCCTGGGACAGGCCTGGCTGGAGACATCCTTCAAAATCCCTCCCAGATGTGGTCCTGTCTGCCCTGGCTGGTTGGACCTGCAGGGTTCCCTGGGTCAGGTGTGGTTCTATGTGGCTTCTCTAGGGTCGGAGCTCCGGACTTCACATTGCCGTTCAGTTGCTGCTCACAGCCTCCGCATCCTCCACTGTGTAACCTCTGGGAACTTAAATTACTGCGCCTCCGTTTCCCTAGACAAGACTTTAGCAAGCTCCTCTGAAGGCCAGTGCTGACCAGCCCTACACCAGTGGTGCTTCAGGGCCAACTGAGAGCTTTTCCTAGAACGTCCACTCTCCATGGCTCCTTCCTCAACCACCTTCTCTCTGTTCCACGCAGCTGCCACAAAGATCTTTGTAAAGAGGAACAGCCTTGTAGCCCACCAAAAACCAGGAGTGGCCCACCCCCCACACCCAAAAATCGCACAGCACCAATAAACTTTGTGGATTTTGCAGTCCACTTCTGCTCGGACTGATCAATTTGCCTCAAGTTTCCCATTTTTAAAGTGGGTATAATATTTAATCAGGAGGCCTTGGAGTAAAGACTCAAAAGAGCAAATGACACTTCTAGAACTTTATCCAGATACATGTGCACATAAGCCAAGGTACTGGGACAATAACAGAAATCATTCTGCCAGCTGGAAACAGCGAGAGTGCGAAGCCAACTAAACACCGGCATCACCGGTGCTCACAGCTACACCTACAATCTTAGGTAGCCGTTAAAAAAGGAGCAACTATGTGTTGATTTGGAAAGATCTATAAGGTATAGAATTTTTTTTTTCGAGAAAGGGTTTCTCTGTGTAGTTTTGGGCCTGTCCTGGAACAAGCTCTTGTAGACCAGTCTGGCCTAATACTCATAGAGATCTGCCTGCCTTTGCCTCCCGAGTGCTGGGATTAAAGGCGTGTGCCACCACTGCCCGACTTGGTATAGAAATAATTTTAAAGCATTGAAATATGTGAGAAGTTGTCTTGTGTATGTTAAAAAATGTGTGTGTGCATGCACGTGTGTGTGTTGCCCGAAAGGGGACATGTTGGCATGTGAGGGGACGTCTGGAGGGAGCATAACAGTCGCTGCCTCATTAGAGGGTGTGTGTGTGACTATCAGCAGCGTGCACAGCACTGAAGGTGGCAGCATGCACCTCAATGCATCTGGATGCGACACACCTGGTAGTGTGGCATTAGAGCTGGGTGTCAGCTTCAGCAAACAGGCTCCATCAGGGACTCTGTGAAAGCTGAGCCGAGCTGGGAACTAGGGTGAGTGATAAACAGGTGTGAACCAGCTGAGCACCCAGTGAACTGTCACAAAGTGAGGGCCGGGACATACAAGTGGAGAGGGTGGGTGAGGACTGGTGTGACCACGGGCCCCAGCCTCTCACTCCATAGTTTGGTTGGAAGGGCAGAGCTCTGGTCTTGGGTTTCTGGGAAAGATACCAGGCTCTGGGCTCTCCACGTTCCTCCAGTGGGGAGAAGAGCAGTCTTGGGGCCAGGATTCATACAGCCAGCAGCAGCAGTGGCAGTTCCTTCTAAGATCCATAGATGCAAGAGTCCTGCATGGGCCTGTGGTTGCTCACCGACCGCTGCTCTGAAGGCCCCAGGCAAGTTCCTGTGAGGGAGAACCCAGCATGGAAAAGGGCCAGGGGTGAGTGGCTGAGCAGGTAGACCCCAGGGCTTCTCTGCACCCCACGGATGGGGTTTCACTTTGCCTGCTCTCAGGCAGCTGCCTGAGGTCCTACTATACCTAGACAGAACTCCGAGCAGGAGAGGAGAAACTGCAGTGCTGGCAGTCCCAACTGTTCAGTGCCCCAGGCTCAAGAGCTACACTGGCACAACCAGAGACTGCAGTTTAAATCCTGAGAGCTAGGGTCCTGTTGTTCCAGGCTGTAGAAGCCAAAGACTAGGGGTTCCACACGCTCAGACTGAGCTTTAGCCAGCAGCCCATCACTAGGCGCTTCTGGCAACAGTGAACAGCACCAGAAGCAGGTGGCAGACAGCAGACGGTAGGCAATGCCTGCTGTCACAGTGTTACAGCTTCCTGACAGGTCGTGGATGTCAGAATCCTTTGCCCCAACAGTAAGTGAGCCCCGCCCCCCGTATCTTCACAGCCATTTCTCTTCAGCCACAGCTCTTGGCCCTCTCTCTCCCATCTCTTGTCTGCTCTCCACCGTTTCTGCTGCCCATTGGTTATTCTTGGCTACTCTCGAACTCCAGCTGCCGTCTTGCTGCCACCACCACTGGCACCTGAGCGCTGCTGTGGAGGTGATCTGGGTTCCATGCCCACTTTCCTCTGATATGCCTGCCATGGCGCATTCTTGCGCAACTCAGCAGAAGAAACTTGAGGCTCAGAAATACCGAGTTGCCCAAGATCAGGCAGGTAAACTGCCCAATGAAGCAGAGAAACTCCCCAAAGTGAAAAATGTAACAAAACATATTTATTTAAAAACCATGACCAGGCCAGCTCCCCCGCGTGCCGGAAAAACTGCCACCATGTTGCACCCTGGCCTCTGAGGACACAGGGGAAGACCTGGAATCTTCCAATGAGATCAAAGAGAGACCAGCCAAGCAAAGGTGGACGGCACTGCTCTGCCATCCTGTGGCTGCCAACGGGGCAGGCTGTTCATGGTGACTCCTAAGCAGTACCTGGTGACACACCTCCCAAGGCTGGTCAGGGCATAGCTTCTCTCTGGCCATGTCTGCCCTTGCCAGTCTGGGTGAAGACAGGAAGGCCCAGGGCAGGACCTCAGGCCACTCAGAACCAAACCCTGGCATTCTGTCTTGTAGCAGCATGGACAGGTTCTGCCTAGACATGACTGAGATCAGCCTCTCACAACCAAAACGCCACCAAACCAAACCAAACAAACACTGGGGTCTAGGAAAGAAGCAGAAGCCTGCCACCTGCAGTAAGAAGAGATATGCATCAAACCAAAGGCAGAAAAGGCCAGCCAGAACTGTCACCTGAGTTGTGCCCAACCCATAGGTATGAGTGTGGCCTGTGTCCAGGTTCTGGGTCAGGCCCACTGAGTATGGAATGAGAATGGTTCTCCAATTCACACTACAGGTTCATTCCAGACCTCCTGGTGGCCTCTTGGTCATAGGCCCTCTCGACACCCAGCGCCCCTAATGCAGCCGCAGGTAGGAGGGGGCGGAATAGTTAAAGAGCAGAAAGTCCATCTTATAGAGGTCAAAGAGGCGGCGCTGATAAAAGGGACTGATGTCCTGGAAAAGGCGCCGGGCCTGGTCACGCGTAGGGTCCTTCTCAGGCCTCCGTGGTGGAGCAGGAAAGTGCAGGCCGGGTTCACCCACCAGGTCCAGCACAAAGGCCGCGTCATCTGCCAACGTCTCGAATTTGCCCACCACGTCATAGCGCACTAGGCATGGGTGGCACAGCGCGTGCGCGCGCTCCCAGTGTTCGTTGAAGGGCTCCTGGCGGCGCGTTCGCGGGTCGAGGAGGTAGGTCAGGAACTCAGCAAAGCGCACGTCGTGGCCGCGGGCCAGCGCATCGGGCTGTGCATGTGGTCGTAGGCGGCGCACGATGCGTGTGCCATAGCGCCGTTGGAAGGCAGCACTGTGTGGCCGCACCAGCTTGTTGCGGTAGGCCGAGGCCAGGCGCTCGAAGGGCTCGCGCACGAAGAGAAAGGCCAGGTAGTCGCGAAGCCTTCGGTTGACCTCGGCCGGCGCAAAGTCGGCCAGCGAGGGCAGCAGGCCAGGCGCGTGCGCCTCGTGCGCAGGGATGGAGCCCGGGTCCCCACGGCCACGCAGCGCCAGCAGCACGCGCTTCCAGTTGGTGCAGGCCACCTTAGGCACATAGCAGTACAGCAGTCCATGCGCGTCGTCCACCAGCACGTGCCGAAGGTCCTCTGGCTGCAACAGACGCTGGCGTCGTGTGTGGCGGCTGCAGGCGCGGTGTAGCAGCTGGCGCCGCTGCTGGTGCACCTCGGCCATCACAGAACGCTGACCCTGCAGGCGACAAGGGACAGAAGCAGGCAGGGCCAAGCGTCAGAGTGCAGCGGGCTCCAGGCAGGGGCTGCACAGACGCCACATGCCCAGGGACTCAAACAAGGGATTCCCCTACTGGAAACTGGAATCCCAGAGGTGTCACCAGTCTCTGCTTGGTCTGGGGCCTGAATCTGCCCTGGATTTGGAGGAAATGCAGCCTAACTGCTGAGGCGGGAAGGATGTGAGGAGCCAGGTATGCTGGACACTGTGCATGTGCTAGGATTGCCGAGAATGGGTCTTTACAGTACTGGGTAAGCTGGACAAAGAAGGATGGCCGAGGACAGGGCCTGTAGCATATAGCCACGGGAACGCATAGCGCAATAGACGATCTGTCCTCTATTGTGGGTTTAATTCCTGCTCCCCCATTGTGTCCTCCCCACTTCATCCACTCCAGCAAGGACAACAGAAAGGCTGTGCCCTGGCTATCCTTGAAGCATAGCCATCCCTTGGCAGCAGCCATCCAAGTATTTGTAGGATGTTGGTTTTTATGTGTGTTACTGATTCTGTATTAGTGAATGGACAAATTTCTTTGGACCGTGATTCATCCCCCCCCCCCAGCAAAGTTTTTCCTTTTATATGTTTGGATATTTTTGCCTTCCTGTACATTTGTGTACCATATGCATGCAGTGCCCAAAGAGGCCAGAAGAGGGCATCGGATCCCTCTGGAACTGGAATTATTAATGGAAATGAGCCACCATGTGGATGCTGTGAATCCAACCTGGGTTCTCTACAAGCAGTGAGTGCTCTTAACGCTGAGTCATGACTCCATCTCACCATCAGCAAATCTTAATCTCAGTGCTTAAGATTAAGCACTGAAGATTAAGACAGGAAGTTTAACCTTTTCCCTGCCCATCTGTCCTTTGGGGGAGGGGGAACAAGCCACCATCATTTATCTAGCATTTCCTGTATGCTAACCACAGTATAGCATTATGAATTAGGTCCTATTCAGAGGATCGTGCGCATGGTCCATTTAGCCTGTCTCAGTCACACAAAGACCAAGCTGTGCTTACAGTGTCCCTTCAAATTTATTCTTCAATAGGATCCTCATCTCTAAGACTACCCCACCACTACTCCACCTCCATGGTTTGAGATGGACGAAAGGCAACCACCAGGGTACAGGGTGCCTGTTAAAAATCTATTAAAGTTACTCTTAGTGATAATGATAACTGTAACATCCTTCTGCTGTTCATTTTTCTGAAAATAATCAAAGACTTGGGGAATGAGGAGTTTGGGTACCTAATTAGTAGCTGCTGGACTTCCCCTGGATCTCCTAACTAAAAGGACGACATCTAAATAGCCAAACTCCCCTTATGCCAGCACAGGCCATCTTGAACACTTAGACCTTGAGAACACAAAGATCACAGCTGCTTCCCCTGGCTCCTGAAGGCACAGCTTCAGCGGGGGGGGAGGGTGAAACTGTTTGTTTCCAAGGCTTGATGAGATCTAGAAAAGCCTGCAGCCATTTCTACCAGGACTAAAGGGAGAGTAGGAGTCTATTCTCATCATCTGTCCCTCCACCCCTCTCCCAGCCAGCAGAGAATTGCTATAACTGGCCCAAGAGACAAGTCTGTGATTGGCCTAAATACAACCCTCCATGTCTGTGCTGGGTGATAAGAAACAAATGCTATGTTTGGTACCAATGCCCTGTCTAGGGCTATGTGAACAGAGTGCTCAGACAGCTCTATGAGGTCCTCAGCACTGTTCCTGGTACTGCAGCATTAGGCCCGTCTCCGGAGGGTCTTTCCTTGCCTGCTTTCTGTAGTGTGGTCTGAGATGGCAACAGGCAGAAGGCAGGAGAGTCAGCTCGGTGAGGGAAGAGCTCCCCCTGCTGCAGCCTGAGCTGAGACAAGGGCAAGGCAGCCAGCTGTCTGGGCAGTCATGGAGTGGCCAGAGCAAGCAATGACCACAGAGAGGCTGGAGAGCTGGGGCTGAAGAAGCAGAAGGCTTGAAGAGCCAGAGAAAGGAACATGCATGCCCTGCTTCCTGGAAAGTTTTGGAAGGCTGGCAGGTGTTTGGGGCCAAGAGTCTCAAATGCAAGTCTAAGTACTGTGATGCTGGCTCATGTAAAGGGTTTAGAAGCCCTGACTTTCTGCACTGACATAGGAGCAGCAGCAGTAGTAGGACTATAGGCCCTGACACCCCAGGCCTGAGTGAGCGCTATAACTCCACATGGCACCATTTACTGCTCTTCCCACCTGCCTACCCAGAGCTCAAAGTTGCCAAACAGCTAAAGTCATAGGCACACACACACAAAAAAACCTGTATATGAATGTTCATAGAAGCATTATTCCTATTGGCAAAAATGTGGACACATCTTAAATACCCATCATCTGACAAATGGATAAATAGTATATGGCATAACCATAGCAGAATACTATTCAGCTGTTAAATGGAAGGGAAAGTACGACGAATGCTAAAGAGGAACCTTGACAGCGTTAGGCTGGGTGGAAGAAGCTAGACTGAAAGGTAGACTATTGCATGATTCTTTTTTGATAGAGGATAGCCCTAACTAGCCTGGAACTTGCAATATAGACCAAGCCGGCCTTGAACTCACAGAGATCCTCCTACCTCTGCCTCTCAAGTGCTGGAACTAACAGCATGATCATAGATTCCTTTTGTATAGGATGATCAGAACAGGTAATCTACAGACAGGAAGTGGATTGGTGGTTGTCAGGGGCTAGAAGAGAAGGAAGAGGAATGACCGCAATATAATCATAGTCTTTCTTGGGATAATGCAAGTGTTCTGGAATTAGACAGTAGTGAGATCACATGTAAAATATAAAACCACTGAGCCAGCCATTTCAAAAGAGTGAATTTACACTGAGTTCTTTCTCAGAAGGGCAAAAGCCTTCAGAATATTTCCAGCTCAGAGGCCATACCAGAAGCAGAAATGGTAGGTCCCCAGCCTCGGGCATGAGATCATGGATGCTGGTGGCACAGGAGTATGTGGGCATGTGCCCACAGGCACAAACGTGTTTCTGGAGCTTTTAAAAGTAGTTCACAATTCATTAAGTGGTGTGAATTTTGTGTCTCATGAGGGAAGGAAGAAAACAAACTACTTCAGAAAGGATGGGCAGAGGGGCACTTTTCTCTTTTGAGAGCTGCCAGAGTCCGAGAATCCACAGGCTCGGGTGAGCTTTAGAGTAGGAGGGAGAGAGTCGGTGATGTAATGTGGGGGTCCTGCCTGCATTTCCGAAGGAGAGCTAAAGCAGAAAGGTGGACAAGCACAGACACATCTTGAATTCCAGAAGGAGATATTTTGGAAGAGTTAAAATGCACTGTCGTGGGATATTTGTACCCTGAGTGGAGGCGTTATTGCTGTGGTTGGTGAATAAAAGGCTGAATGGCCAATAGCTAGTCGGGAGGTATGGGTGGTATTTCCTGGGAGAGAAAGGAAGAGGAGGAATCTAGGCATGCAGGAGACATCGGGAGACACGAGAAAAGGAAACAGTACAAGGTAGAAGAGAGGTAACATCACAAGGTATAATATAGATTAATATAAATGAGTTAATTTAAGTTACAACAACTAGTCAGGAACTGAGTTTTCATAATTAATAAGAAGTCTCTGTGCCATTATTTGGAAACTGGCTGGCAGGACAGAATAAGACTCGTTACAATGCACATCCTAGATCCTGCCTGGAAGCCCACACAAGGACCAGTCCTATCTGGAGAAGACCAGGGCCTGGCTGAGAAGATGTGTGCTGCCCTGAACTTTCACCATTCTTGGTGAGCATGCCAAGTTCAGCCATGACCACAGGGTCTGTAGGCTCTGGGAAGATCCTCTTCTCTATCAGAAGTGCCTCGGAAACCTGGCTGCACCTGGAACCCCCACAGACCAGGCTGCCCTCAACTTCCTCACAGCCTAGCACATCCTTGTGGAGGAATGCCAGCCATCTCTTCCTTAGCTCGCCTCCCTCCACATCAACTGTGTTGGGACCTATGCCTAGCCTCAGAAGAACCAACCATGCAGCTTCACACCATCACAAAAGGGGTGTGGCCTGGGTCTGACCAATGAGATGTGGGGAAGTCGGCCTGCTGTTCCTGGGAAAGGCTTTCCTTAGGATGCAAAGCAAGAGGACAAGGGTGGGGGAACCCAGACCTTTAACCCCCCACCCCTGGGGTCCTCGTCTGTGAGGATGGCAGTCATCTTGCAGTCACGAGGCTGCGAATCTGAAACGGAAGTCGACACTCAGAGGATGACAGAGGGTGGCAGAGGGTGACATGCCACTGCTGTTCCCTGGGCTCCTGGCCTTTCTGTCAACACTGCTGTCGTTTAGTCAACAGGGTCCACTCAGCAGATGACAAAACCTAGGCTTTGGAAAAGGGAACTTCCTGAGGGCATGGCATTTTGTGGGAGACTGGCTCTTGAACTTGGGACTGCAGGGACTCACCAGCTGGGGCCTCATCCTGCACTACAGCTCTTGTCTCCCCAGTGAGCTTCCCAGCTGCCCAGCTGACTCAGTTCTTCGTGAACTCTGTGACTTCTGCAGGGTCCTCAGCTCATTGCTTCAATCCCCCATTAATAAGCACACATAACAGTAGCCCTATCTTATGGTTTGCATAAGTGGGTGAGTGCATGGCACAGGATCAGTCCTTGTCCCCTGACATTTCTATTGCTGCCATTTCTCCAGAAGCAAGTATATGGCCTCGAAGGATTTGACTCCAACAGTCCTTGGATCCTGGGACTTGAGGACCCATCTGTCCCTCTGAAGGCTGCAGAGCTGGTGGAATCTGGGACCCGAGAGTCTGTTCTCCACCTGCTCAGTGTGCAACCAGGAGTGAACCAGACATACTCTGTGAACAAGACTTCCTAATCTTTAACCCAAGGGTACTAGGTTCAGCAGGCAGCCTCAACAATCCTCCCGTAGCAGTCCAAGGGAAGCTTCTGGCCCTGCTGCCTCTGCTTTAAATCTTCCATGGCTCCCCATTGCCCTTGCCAGTGTTTGGCCCCATGGAGTGCTACCCACCCACCAGGCTCACCGCAGACAATCTCTCTGTCTTCTCTGTAAGGCTGTTGGCCTAGCGGCTCCTTCTGCCTGTGGTGCTCACATTTTCCTCTTCAGGTCACTCTAGAGGACATTCTCTTGGGGAGTAGCCTCTCCCCGTCTCTACCAGAATCCACTTGGGGAGGTCCTTGTGATCCCCACCATTCCCTCAGAGCACAGCTGGTTCCCTGGAAGTGTAGATGCTAGTCAGACTGGTGGTGCTATCTGCTCTGAGGGCAGGACCCCAGTCCAGGTGTTTGCCACTAAATCTCAGCACGAGAGAATATGTTGTGGAATATTATTTTAACTGGTAAAAGATGTGTTACATTTGTTTATGCTGTGGAATATTTAACTGTGTAAAGGTGTGTTGCATTTTGTTTATGCTGCCTTTGTTTAATTATGAAAAGATGTGTTGCATTGCTTCACCTTGCCTGCCTAAGACACCTGATTGGCCTAATGAAAAGCTGAATGACCAGTACCTATGCAGGAGAGGGATAGGTGGGGCTGTCAGGCAGAGAGAATAAATAGGAGAGAGGCATAAGTGGGAAGAACAAGAAAGAAGGAGGAGAGAATGAGGAATTTGTTCCTTGTACGAAGCCAGGCAGTTGCCACCCAGCAGACACAAGAAGCATTGAAAGTAGGATATACAGAAGGAAAGAAAAGTAAAGAACCCTCAGGAAAAGGTAGATAAAGAGAAACAGGTTAAGTTAAAAGAACTAGCCAGAAACGAGCCTAAGCTAGGCCAAGCATTCAAAACTAATAACGTCATCTCCGTGTCGTGATATGGGAGCTGGTTGGTGACCCAAAAAGAAAAATCCTGGTACCAGAATGGCTGCATTCAGTAGGTGCTAATACATGCTGTCTGGACTTGAGTGATACTTCTGTCGAAGGGGAGGATGGTGAGTCTGACCCACACATACACCATCACTAGGGGAGCAACTACATCTACAGTGCCCTGTATCTACAGTGCCCTGGGCATCCAGGGTCCCAGATGTTAGGAGCACTTTGACTTAGCAATATATAAGCAGGCTGGGCTGGGTTCCTTGGGAACTAATCCCACCCTGAGTTGAGAGCTTGTGCTGTTGGGTGTGTGAGAGGCTGTGTGCAGTCCCAGTAGGGCCACTTGCTCCATCTGCTTGGAGCTGATTGTGTGTGTGCGTGGGGGCATCCTCTGAACATTCCCTTGTTGTGCCACGTTAGTAAACTTTGGGAGCTTAACGACCATCTACTTGAACTCCTGAGACAGACATAGATTAATGACCATCTGTTGCTGGTCCCCTGGGACAAGCATAGCTTAATGACCGTCTGTTCACTGGTCCCCTGGGACAGACTTGGGATTGTTTTACTTCCCTGTATCTGCAGTATATAACACAGAACAGGCACAGGCCTCGGGTGTGGTGGGAGGGATGATGAGTAGGAAAATTGACTTCCAGACTACACAGGAAGCCCTGCTGTGCACACTGGACAGAGCCTATGACAGCATGTATACAGGAAGCTGTGACTTCCTGTCCAGGAGGTAGAGGGCATCTCATTCACTTACCTGGTCCAGGTCGTACAACAGTTGTAGGGGACTCTTCCTCATTCCTCCAAACCAACTGGAGCCCAGGGCTTTGTTTTTAAATGCTGAAGGGCACAAGGAAAGAGAGCGATCACTGCTGGCTTTGGCCAGTACCCCTAAGACACATTTAACTCACTTGTGTGACTTACTTTCTTCTTGTGTATTCTCTTCCTCCTAGGGGTTTGGTAAGCCATGGGCACTGGTAAGGCAGTGTCCCTGGGGTCATTCCCACCTTCGTGCCCTACCCCCACCATTGGGAGGTGGCAAGTACAGGGAGCAAGAGGAAAAGGAGCCTGCCTGCTCTCAGGTACGAGCATCCAGCCCTGTCCAACTCTTCTCACCCTGCCTCAGTGCTACCATCACCACCCCCCAACCAGCCACTTCTGCTGGGTCCTAGGGCTCACAAGTCTGTTGGCTGCCCAGCCCCTAGATCTGAACTGGGAGCATCCATAAAGGCTGAGTAGTGGCACAGCCAGGCTGTAGGCTGTTAGAGTGAGGGCCCCATGCTATCTGAGGCATCATGAAAGCCCCCGGAAGCATGTGCATGGCCCAGGGTGTGGATGCTGCTCCTGATAAATGCAGCTTTACTTGTTTCCAGAACTGGACAGGGACACTCTCTACATTTTTATCTTGTGTTCTTCGGTGTCCTTAAGACTATAGGGCTGTTTGCACACCCCAGGCCATGTGTGTATGTGCCTAGAATGAGTGAGACTGCTTGAACCAGGGCACTTGGAGGAAGCCTGTCTTGAAGATTCCTATGGACCCAGTTCTTGAACTTCTCCAGACTATACCCAGGGAAAGATCTCTGATCCTGTTGCCTTTTTGATATAACAGCACCTTCATTGGAGAGTGAGCTGCCAGGAAAGGCGAGCACCACTAAGTATAAGTTGTGGCTAAATACAGCAGCTGGCATCAGTGTCTGAGCAGGGTTGCAACATGCCAGAGTGGCATCTCTCAACAGCAGGGGAGAAGAGCATCCTCATCATTCTGCAGGTTAGAGGTGTCACTCTAGGCCACCCAGTGACAGGGTCTTCTTAGAGCCTCAGCAAGCAACTGGTGGGTCACTGGGGGACCATAGTTCCCTCTAGGTTTGTGGGCGGGGTAGGGAGAGCAACCTGGAGAGACCACACCACAGTCATCTGACCCACAGCCTTCTTTGAAGGTTCCTATCCTTCCAGAAGCCACTCCTTGCCCAAGGCCTTCCATTTCCTGGCCAGACCACAGCTGTCTAAGAGTGGGTCCCACAACAGATGCCAAAGGCCTGTGGGTAGAGGACAGGCACCCAGGGTTCCAAGAATAGCTGTGGTCACAGATTACAGGGCCAGGCCATCTCCACCCTGCCAATGAAGAGTTCAGGGCTCCAGTCTCGTTAAGGACAGGCTGGCTGTAGAAGGGATGGTGTGTGTGTGTGTGTGTGTGTGTGTGTGTGTGTGTGTGTGTTCTCACACACATGTCCACATGCAGGAGTGTGCACACACAACAAGTTTATCAGAAAGGGTTGCCCTTATAGTCCATGGGTCCAATTCACTAAGGACCACTGAGGCTACAAACAGTCACATGGAGCCCCAGTACCTTCACCACCAGGCTTGCTTGACCTGCTCCCAGCTGTAGTCCCTCCCTTCCCTAAGACACGTAGAACAGAATGTAGATGCTTGCATAGCCAAGGAGGGGCCTCAGCAGAACTAAGACTTCCTCAGGAAAGCTAACAACTACCCTGCCTTGGAGAGGAGAGAGAGAAAGGGAAAGAAAAGGAACAGATGGAGTGCCAACAACAGGAGAGAGACGGGGATTGCTCTGGACTGCAGCTGGGCAACAGTAGTGTGGACACAGGGAGCCTGGAAGTGACGATACTTTGGAAGGAGACCAGAGCAGGCCTGTGGGATGGAAAGAGGCCTGTGTCAGGCAAGAACGTGCTGATTGTCCAGGCAGGCTGCCTCCCTCAGCTCAAGACACCAAAGTGAGGCCCACCAGAACTTTTGGTGCCCTGTCTTGGGTGGACTCAGGACCCCTGAAGGGTGGAAGGAAATCCTGGTGAAAACACCACTGGCCTCAACAGAGGGCTTTGCCCAGCATCCTGTGTCCACACAAGGGCAAGTGACACAGGACACTATGTGACTGTGTTGTGTGAAACTGACCTGTGTGGTCCTGTCAGGTGGACACTGTTACTTTCCCACTTACTAGATGGGGAAACTGACAATTACAAGGCCAAAGGCTGTCAAGGCTACTGACTTAAAAGACAGGCTACACCTCAGGTCCCAGCGTCTGCACTTCTAAGGCCCAGGCTTCCTTCCACTTGTTGGGCTCCTGCTCATCCCACACATTCTAGGGATCCAGGAGGCCCTCAAGCTCTGCTTTACTAAAAAGGAAGTGTTCACCATGGTGGGGAGGGATGAGGCACACAATGTCCCAGAGAGTGAATACAGCAGGGCACACCCTCTCAGGAACTTGTGGGCTAAAGCATCACAGAAAACTCCAAGAAAGTTGACCTCGGTCCTCAGCAGGAAGCCCCATGCCCCAGGACTGGTTGCTTTGGGGGATGGGAGTGGGGTGGGAGTCCAGTCCAGGGCACATTGCAACAGCCACATCCTGGTTAATAAGTTCTCACTGCCATGTTGCAAGACTAACCAACACAAGCACCAGCAAGAGCTAGATCAGAGCCTTGGGTCTGCTGGCTCCTCTCAAACCTCCCCCACCAAAAACAAATGCTTTGGGGGAGCTCTGCAATCCAGTGTCAGGGGCATTCTTTCCTGTGATTACCCTGACGGGAGAGGGGGACACACTGGACAAGCTCTTCACAGGAAGAAAGGTCATTCTGCCTCTCTCCAGTTATATTTAAACTCTGTTCATTGACTTTTACAAGCCAGCTGCTGTGAGGAAATTCCTATTTGACCAGCCATCACCGTGTCCACATTGCCTCTTAACTATCAGCCCTCGTGGCTTGGGAGCAACCGGAAACTATCCTGCCAACCTACTGCTTATTTCATGCAGGTCACCTCAAAATCCATGCAGTAGCCCTGCTTCGTGGTATCCGCCTGTGGTCCCAGCAACTTAGGTGGCTGAAGCAGGAGGATCACAAGTCTAAGTACAGCTCAGAGTACCCAGCTATCCCAGGCAAATATTGAAACCCTGGCTCAGAAACCTAAAATTGAGGAGGAAGGACTCGGAGCTACGAATACAGCTCACTGCAAGCACATGTGATATTTGCCTACCATGAGGAACCCCACTTCAGTCTCCAGTACTGGATCTGGGGTGGGGTGACGCTTGCTACCCATTTGTCTCACATCAGAGTCCAGGTCCTGTCAAGGGTAGAAGCCTCTTGCTGACCGTGTCCCACTGAGCATGGCAGAAAACATCTTCAGTCACGCTGCTGGATAGGGTCATGTCGAGTTGACACAAGCTAAAGTCATTTAGGAAGAGAAAACCTCAGCTGAGAAAATGCCCCGACCAGGTTGGCCCATAGTGCATTTTCAAATGATCGATGTGAAAGGACCCAGCCCAGGGTGGGCACCCTGGGCTGGTGTTCCTGGGTGTAATTAAGGGAACTGTGTTATTGTCCTGTATTTCTTAGACAGTGCCAGTGACTATTTAAAGACCGGAGAATACCTCACCTCCTAAGTGGCTATTCATGGCTGAGAACTGGGCTCAGCTCACAACACCTCTCTAGCTTTGCACACTACTTTTTCGGATCCTATGCACCAGCCCAGCACCACACATGTTGCACAGACCTTCTATGCCTCCAGCGGACATATGTCCTCATGGATCCAAATCCCACTCTTAGCACTTATTTCTGTCCTAATTTGCTTTCGGTTGCTGTTATAAAACACCATGACCAAAAGCACCTTGGGTAGGAAGGTGCATCATAGTTGATACGCCATCACTGAGGGAAGTCAGTCAAGCAGGAACCTAGAGTCAGGGACTACAGGAGAGGTCATGGAGGAACAGTTTACTGACTTGCTCCCTATGGCCTGCTTGGCATGCTTTCTTATACATCCAGGACTACCTGCCCAGGGGTGGTACCACCCACAGTGTCTTAGACCCTCTATATCAATTATTAATTAAGAAAATGTCCCCACAGACTTGCCTACAGGCTAGTCTGATGGAGACATTTTCCCAACTGGGGTTTTCTCTCCCCAAATGACCCTCAGCTGTGTCAAGTAGACAAAAAAAAATTAACCAGTTCATTACGTTTCCCATATAATCAAATTCTTTGCTTCTATCAAAGTCTATGCTAAATATCCTTACTTTGTAAGGTGGAAAGAAAAAGACTAAATCACCATTCCAGGCAAGGATGGCGAAGGAGCAAAGCCACACAAACATTCTAGGACAGCAGTGAAGCTATCACGGAGACCCTGTGGGGAGGGTGATGTGCTGGGTAGTTATCCCATCTCCCCCCATGTACCCCTTTCCCTGACTCTGGGCTGTAGGACTCAAATCCTGCCCCCACATCTCTTGGCTTAAGGAAGTTGCTTCTTTCCCCTTGATCACAGTTGCCTCCCTGCTCTTACCTGAGCTGATTGACCTATCAGAGAGCATTTCTCCAAGAGTCTCCTGAGCTCTGGACTCCAGTTGAACCTGGGGAGTCTCTTGTGAGCCCCATCCCGACAGTCACACCCTCTCCTTTTGCTACCAGTCTGACATTTAGACCGAGGGGTTCCGAGACTCCTCTGCTCTCCCATTTGACAGATCCAAGCACCCTAGCCCCACCTCTCAGTGTGTATCTAAGAGTTGATGATGTGGAGACCTGGGGTTTTAGTGTCAAAACACAACTCTGTGAGGTGGGACGCCTATAAGTTCTCCTGCTCCTAGACAGTGGCAACAGGTTCAGCAGACGTGGTTAGAGGTGTGAACAGCAGGGGAACCCAGGCACCAGGCTCATGTCGAGGGGGCAAAGGACAGAGGTGGGCTGGAGATGGCACCACCACTGGGACCCCATGGCGAAAGGTGGCATGCTGGGGACAAAAGTGTCTTAGGCCGCTGCCCCACTCCTCCATGCTACCTTCTCTCTGACCCTGGGCTCTGAGCCAGTGTTGGTAGCAGATCCTGGGGCAGGGGGACCAGAATAAGCTTCCTACTAGAAAGAGGCCAGTGAGATCCCCGGGGCAGCTAGAACCCAGACCTAGCCTGTGACCCTGTTCAGTGCTCCATTGCCCAGCAGATGGTGACAGTGACATCTCATTCCCTGTAGCAGATCCCAGCTCTGTCTCTCAGCTGGGATATGGCATTGGGATTCTCCTGGGCCCTGATCCCTCATTCACCTATAAATTTCTTCCCATGAGCCCCTGATGACCCAGAATTGGGTGCAAAAATGCGCAAGTCCCCCTGAGGCCTGGGACAGTGGGACCCTAGCCGCTGCAGCAGGATCAAACCTTTCCACTGTCTCCCAGTCAGGGACTACCATAAGCACACTTTTCTCCCCTGAAGTGGAGAGCTAGCTCTAGGATAGGAGGTGGAATTGGCTTTTGTGGGCCCAAGGAAGTATGAAAAGTTAGCCGCCGGAAACCTACCCCAGTAGGGTGTGAGCACCTGGAGAGACTGGGAGGCAGGAGCGGCAGCTGAGGAAGCAGAGACCCATCTCAGACTACGGGGAATGATGCCAGGGTCAGCAGGGACTTCCCAAGTCAGGTAGCATGCGGCCAGCGGGGGGGGGGGGGGGAGTAACGGGTAGCCGGCAGCCCCACCTGAGCAAAGGTGTTTACACTTCTCCCTCCCCACATTCTCACCCCTCCCCTCCAGATCATGTGAGCAAGGAGGGGGCCCAGGGCAGTGGTTGTTTCTTTTTTCAGACCTGACTGGAGGAGCTGTCAGGAGAGATATGTCCCAAGAGGCATGAAGACACACTGAGAGCCACCAACACATATATACGCTCCTGTGCAGACACTCCCTGGGGCCCTCATACCCCACAGCAGAGTTGAGTGCTGAGGGACCTGAGCCACTGTGGCCCGGGACTGGGTAAACATTTGTCTACAATGAATGACAGGGTGGACAGAGACTGTGGCCACAGCAGACACTGGGACCACACCCCAGACTGTGCCAAGGGACACTGTAGACACGAGGAAGCACCTATACAGGGCTAGCCATTCATCATCAGGTCCTGGATAAGGGGAGGAAGGCTTCTTGGGGGGGAAGGCTTCCGGAGGTGTCCAGGCACAGCCACTTGTGTCTGCTCAAGGAGAGGTTGTTAATTGACAGAGTGGGTAGGCGTGGGCCTGGTGACTATTCCTTAGCCCCCCCTCCCAGTTCTGTTCACCTGTACCCCAGCCCAACCCTGGTCTCCATCCCAGGGATTTCCTAAGGATGAAGCCAACATGATGAAAGGGTGGGGGCAGGGGTGGGTGTAAGCACTATCTACTATCTACTGTAACATTCAAACTCACCCTCCCAAAGACCCTATAAGGATGGAGTCGGCACCTATTCCATAGATGTGACTGCTGAGGCCCTGGGAGGGGACAGGTAGCAGGTTAAGCTTTCTGAGTGACCTCCAACCTACCAGCTTGGCCACTGGGTCCCTCCATGAATAAGTACCATCCAGAAAACATTTTTCACTTGTCCTAAGTCACTCCTAACTAATGCCGCTGTCCACCCTACGGTATGAGCCTGACAGGGAGGGAGCAGACTCCATAGACACACAAAGATGGGCAGTTGGTCACAAACGTAGCCTAAGCACCTCCAGCCCCTCCACACCTGGCCTCTGCACTCAGCTTTGTCGAGTGAATTGTCCATCAGAAGATCTGAGGAGACCTGAGCTCATTCAGAGTGAAACCACATGCCTGGTAGAAACTGTTACGAGCAGGTTGTGGATCCTGTACCCCCAGGCCTGCATAGAGCTTTGGTGGATGAAGGGACTCAGCGGGGTCGCAGATGGAGACTGACATCCTGAAGCGGCAGCGCGAGCTGACTCTTGAGACTCAGAGAGTGGGGACACTGACAGTATCCGCCTAGACTGGTTATATGCTCCACCACCATCACAACCTGACCAAACAAGAGTCACCTCGCCAGCCAGCGACGCGAAAAAGACCCCTTTGGGGAGCGGAAGGCGCATGCCTTCCACCCCGCCGGGAATAAGAGTAGGTGCCTGGTCGACCCAGGGGGCGCTCCAGCAAGTGGAGCCCCAAAGCTGAGGCACCCGCCAATGCGCACTCACCGGGACGCAGAAGGAGGAGCGCGCACAGGAACAGGAGCACAGCGCCCAGACTTGCTACCACCGGCAAGCGCCGCCGGCAGCAGGAACGCCTCCCCATACTGTGCCCCACGCGTGGCAGGCGACGGTCGTTCAGCGCGTTCTCTCACCGCGCAGCTGAGACCCAGGACACGCCCAGTCCTGAACTTAGCCTAGGACCCGCCCAGGAGTGTCATCTGGCGCTCCTTCCTGTCTAGCAGTAGGCGCGTGCTTTAGCTGGCTGAATGCGTGAAACTGGAACCCAGGGCAGTGAGATGCAGCGTCTAGTCCAGTAACTAGTCATTAGGGTCCTCTACCCTGTGCAGGTGGGAATTAGGAGTGGAGAAACTGTCCGGTACAGGTGCCCCAGGCCCAAGGACCATACTTGCAGAGCCGGAGGTTGCAGCTTGGGTGGTGAGAGACAAAGCCCTGTTGGTCAGAAACTCAGACTCCAGGTGCTCAGGCTGGACGCTCAGCCCTAGGCTTTAACCCCTAGTACTGAGCAGCTATTGTAACCCTGGGTGTGACAGATCTGTCCCCAGGCTTTGGAACTCTTAACCTTCAGTATTGACAAATGTCACAGTTTTCAGACTCAGGGTGCTGGAACCCTCTGCAGTTGAGGCTCGGTATCTTCTCCTCTCAGCCTGCTTTCTCCAGTCTTAGTCCTTGGCAATTTCCTGTCTCCTCTCAACTTTCACTGGTTTTGCCTATGAAGACTCCATTCCCCACAGCAGCCTCTCTGGGGAAGACCACTTTGGAGAGCCCCACCCCACCCCACCCCGACCTGACAATGCAGTGATCATGAGCTGATTCAGAATGAAGTGTGCCAAGCAGTGTCCGCACCAATCAGGGCACAGCCCTTCCTGTAAATTAAGGACTGAGTTTGCACCAATCATAGCACAGGTACCAGGGAAAAGACTCCCCCTCTACCCAAGAGTCATGTTGATTTTCCAAACACTGACGGTGGGTCAAAAGTCCTGTATCCTGCACAAGCTGTTTGAAACAGCAGTGATGGAGACTATGGATCAGGAACCAGGAAGTGCTTTGGAATCCAGCAGCTGAACTCTGAGCTCAGCTTCCCCAGGTGCCCAAGAAGAGTTCGAGGTAGCCAGAAACCACGAGGGCAGGTTGCAGGGCTGAAAGGCCTTGCTGCCAGGAAAGGAGAAAATAACAGTTGGTATCACAAATCTTCCAGAGCCCAGGATCTTAACTTCTTTAAAGGAAAAAAAAAAGAGAGAAAACATTAAAGGGGTGCTTTACAATAGAGACCTCCTTACAGCTGCCTTAACTAAAGTGCCTGGCTCCTGGCCAGTGCCCCAGGGGCCCACATTGACTTTTCAGGTGGGAAGGGAGATGGACAATGCAGGACATAGTCAAAGGTGTGCAAGGCAGGGAATATGTGAGGGAGCCCATCTCTGACCGGGCTCCACCTGTTACAGTGTGCTCTGGGGTGCCATCATCCCTTCAAGGCCCAGAAGCTTGTCAACTAGTGAAATGGAGAAGGCAAGCCCCTCCCAGGGAGCATCTCCTGTTGTTCTTAAGGGCAGAGGTCGGAGGGCTGGGCTGAACCTCAAGCTCACGGATGTGGTGCCCGTCCGTGATAGTACCTGCCCCACGCCAGGATCGGTTATGAATGTTTTCCCTTTCTCCAAGCCCACCTTGTAGCCTCTCTTTTTGTGTGTCTTCAGGTCTGCTCAGCTCCCAGTTTATGAAGGATTTGTCCAGCCTTGAGGAGAAGTAAGGGGTGTCGGGCATGTCTTGCTGAGCACTAGCCCTGTCCTGTCTCATCCACACCTGCTGCAGACACAGGGGGTTGAGCTGCAGAGAGACACCAGAGTGAAGTCCAGCTTTTGACAGACAAAGGGTTGGGAGTGTGGCTTAGTGGTAAAGGGATTTCCTAAACTGTGAAGCCCTGGGCTACATCCTGATGCCACAAAATGAAAAGAAATAGAAGACATCCAACCAGGCCTGTGGGCTGGGGATTGCACCTGACCTGAGAGTCTTAGGGAACCCAAGCAAGCAGCTGGCCCTGTGTGCAGGAAGGGTATGGCTGAGCCAGCATTTAGCCTTGAGTGTGTTGGGCGAGGAGCTGTACCCAACACTAGTGTCTTACCCACCACCTGTGTCTCGGTTCCCATACAATAGATGTAATATGAACCTCACAGTTCAATGAGAAACTGAGATGTTTGAAAAGTCTCAGGTGCGCAAGTGTCGTGAAAGGACTTGATATTAGTATTCAATAATCCTAATTGCTGCCTCTTAAAGCAATGATCTATTGTCTATTAATGAAGACTATGAAACAAATAATCGTTACACATTTAACTTCAAACAGCCATGATGGTTCTACCTTGCTAGGTGGGAACCCACCTAACACTACACTCATCCTTCTCAGGGTTCCCCATCTTCAGGAATGCCTGCTTTCTTCCAACCCAGCCCAGAATACCCACAATACCTTTCTACCCCAAATCTCACCCAAACTCACAGGGTTCCTCAGTCATGCATTCCCAGGACTTGGTATAGCCTTCCAGTCTTCAGTGGTTTGGTCTTCTAGGCCGCCACCTAGTGACCAAAATTGAGAACAACTCAGCCCGCTGTTGTTCCTAGAACTGGGAGTCCCTAGAGAATCCACCCTAGGAAGTTTTGAAGTCCTGGAACCGGTGTGCAGATGCCTGCCTCCAGGCCCAGGTCCCTGGTAGCTCTGTGGAAAAGCTTCCTTCTGCCTTCTGTAAATATCCTGAAGTGAAGGTCAATTATAGCCAAGTAACAGATTGTCTTAAAATTTAGCAGACTCCAAAATCGGCTTCAGTGTTTGTGGTTCAAGACCTGGGGGAGGGTCCCGGCTGTATGCTTCCTCCAGGAGTTCCATGCTACTGCAGTCAGATAGCAACAAAGGGATATCTGGAAGTCTGCCAAGCAGCACATTTGACGGCTCGTGATCGTACATGATATGCATAGCTGTTCTTACCCAGACGTCTAGAACCTTAGGACCACAGAATGTGACTCCCTGACTATGTGGCCTGCCTTTGACCTCGCCTGATTTATTTTATCTCTCTGGAACCACTGAGGTTCCAATGACAGGGCTGGGTTCCCACATCACACAGAGACATGCCTGAGAATTTGAGGATCTGATTTGATTCTGTCCCTGATATTAAATGATTAGTAAGGAGACTTTGGGGTGGGTGTTGGTGAAGGAGTATAAAGTGAGAGGCGGGACAGCTCCTCAGATCCTCCAGTGTGTGATTCTAAATTGCAAACCTGACAGCTGAGATTTCTGGGTGCTGTTTGTGCCTCTCAGTATCTGTGTTGGTCAGGGAGGTAGGGGCTAGCAAGAGGCCAAAGCTGTCTCTGGAGATGAAGTTCCTTAGCTCAAGTAATCGATGAGAAAGGTGCCCACACCTCATTATGGTACTGATTACATGTGCAGCACCTTCAGGGCCCTTCAGGTATGAGGTCATTCCATCCCCAGCCATATCTATGTGATATTAGTGTTGTTAGGGTCATCCCTTAGTGTCCATGGCGCTGGAACCCGCAGATACTGTAGTCCTGTTATAGAGCAGCATGTGACCTGTGAAGTCCCCCCGTTTGCCTCCAGTCATCCTTAGATGCCTTATAGCTAATACAATGCCATCATTGTACAACTGGATTTTAGACTGTTTTTCTGGAGGACCCATAGTCAGGATAAAAATAGGTACAGGTTCATACGGGGGCAACTTTAGAAAAATCTTCAGATATGGATCCTAAGGGCCAACCGTCCTTTCACTTATGGAGACCCAGAGGGATCAAGAAGCTTGCCCAGGGACACACAGCTAATGGGCAGGGTAGTTGGGGCTCAAGCCTAGCACACTGCTGTGATCAACCTATGCGAGCCCCTCATTCCTTTAAAATGTTTGCAAGGTTTATTTTCTGAGTAACTTATTCTAGAAGGAGATTCACATGCAGTTGTGAGACAGCACAGGTACCCCATGTGCCTGTCTGTCTCCCCAGTGATGACATCCTGAACAGCCCAGTCAGGATGCTGTCTTTGAGGCTGTCCACCCCTCTTCTCGGGGAGAATATTAAAAATTCATGAATTGATTACAAACATTTAAAATCAGATTTCACAATCAGAGTTTCCAACTTTCTTCTGAGATCAGGGCTGACAGATTACTGGGGGTCTCTGTTAGAGGGAGGGGAATCAAAACAGAGAACAGAGGTCAGTCAATCAGGTCCAAAGCAATGCTGCCTAAGAGAAGGCCTTCTAGGACTGACAGATGTCAGGTTGCTGTTCATGGGGCTATTTCTGCACTCCTGTCTCCCCAAGGGCCCAGGAGTTGAGGCTAACCCAAACCTGCAGCCCTCTTCTGCCTGATGTGAGAAGAAGAGGCTTTAGGCACCAGAGCCAGTGAGCAGAGAGAAGTGTCTGGAATTGGGCCCATAGTGCTCAGGTTTGCAGAAGGGAGGACCGAGGTTGGTACTGCCAAGAGAGCCCTGCCTCATTCAGTCTGGTCCCAGCCTGCAACAGTATCTGGTATGAGGTGGTGGTGCTTGACCACCTGAGCCTGTAAGATCAGGGTCCTAGGTGGAAGCTAGGAGTCCTCCCTGTGGGAGCACTGAGGACTCCAGCAGGAGGCACTGGGGACCCAGCATGAAAGAAACTTTTCTCCATCTCCGACTCTGCCTAACACCATGCACAAGGGAATGAATGTGAGGTTTGCTTCCCTGCCATCAGTTCCCAAGCAGATGCCAACAGGCAATCCTGACCCCACCTACCTGGAGCACATGCCCCATCCCACAACTGGGGTCTCAATCTCCAAAGCTACCCCATTTTAGATGCTAATCATGAGCAAGGCAGTGACCTGTGCTTTGGCTGACTGGCTATAAACTGGGGTTCCTATGGCCTAAGATTGAAACTCAAGGGTAGATGGACTGCCCAGCACCCAAAAAAGGAAAACCAGTCAGAACCTACTACAATCAAGGTAGCATGTTATATTATTCTCCAACTACCACAAAGGATTCATATGTCAGCTGGGCAGAAGGTGCTGTGAGTGAGGTGTGAGAGGTACAGACCCCCCCTTCTCTCTCTCTCTCTCTCTCTCTCTCTCTCTCTCTCTCTCTCTCTCTCTCTCACACACACACACACACACACACACACACACACACACACCGACTTCTTGGGACTCTAAGAATCTCTTGATGGGGCCCTTGCTTAGGAACTCCCTGGGATTCCTTACACAGTCATGATGAGCACCTCCCCACTGCTCTCCCTGAGTTCAGGAGTAGAAAGTTTCCAGGTAAACAAGTGACGCCTGGGGCTGTCCAGGAGCCCTGAAGCCGACTCTCTAGAATACTGAGATCAAAAGTACCCTCGTCACCCTGGCATTCCGCAAGATTTGTGAACTGGAAGTCAGAGAGCATTAGAGGCAAGAGTCCCCCGGTGTCCCCAGCCTCAAGGGCTTCAGAGACCAGTCTATTTTTCTCACACTGCTGTACCACACCTTGTTAACACCCACACCACCCCGTCTGTACACTGGACACTTAAGGTCAGGAGTCACTTCAGTGGTGTCTCCGTCCAAATGTGGGGTCCCGGGCTCCAATCTTCACTTCGCTCATGACCAGCTACAGTCTCCTTGCCTCTCTGACCTCATTTTCCTCTTCAGTTGGTTGGACTTGAGCTCTGAGGACCACTGAAAGGTCAGTCACCTTGTGTGCTGCTCAAACTCGCCAGTGGGTCACCTTCCCACTCTGCCTAGGGCTGGGTGTCATGACCTTTTTCTGCAGAGGGAGGGGTTGGTCACCACCCACCTGTGTACACAGGGACAGGGTAAAGGCCACAAGGTTGGCCAGGAGTGGTCACTAACCAGGACCACTGAGACTCAATGGTGGGCCCTTTCTGGCTAGAGGGAGGGAAGTGACACCCAGCCTTGGCCTCTGGTCCAATGCCAGAATGATGAGGATGGCTTTCTTGCCAAGTTGTTAATGATTAGGGGATGCTGGGGGTGTGGAGAGCTGTTACCACACCTATCATCTGGTCCCTTTGTGCTCAAATGTCAGGGAGGGGGATACAAGGGACTGGCTTCTGTAGAGTTTAAGCTAGATTCGATGTCACATGACTCCCCCATTATCAAGACACATATTCCAACATTGCCACCTGTGTGGCATCCTCTAAGACGGAGAAAACCTCAACCTCAGAGCCCACCAAGCACCCAAAACTCTGTCTAATTTGACAGGAGCTTCTCCTACCATCCAAGGAGCTTCTCCTCCCAGTAACATTCAGGCAGCCTGCCTTCCAGCCAGTGATCCAAATGACCTGCCCTTTGTGCTTTCTCTGCACCCAATGAGGGACTGGAGGAGGTGGCCCTGGGGTTGTCTGTCCCCACCTTGCTTGCTCCTGACTGCCCAGTCACTTCGAGCCGACCTCCACCTCAGTCTCTGCAGCCATGTCCAGCCTCCAGGAACTGTGTTCTGGCTTGCCCCTACGACCCCTCCCTGAGAACCGGGGTCGCTGGGCTGGTGTGCCACATGCTCCAGTCAGGACGCCCAGCCTCAGCCCTGCAGAAGAGCAGGTGAGAATTGCTACCCAGTCCTCCAGGGCTTGGGGCCCCTTGCTGTCCTTTAGATGGTCAGGGTGTCTGGGTACCCCTTCTGTCTACACCTTAGTTGCCCACCCTGTCCCCACCATTTCCCAGAGAAGAGTGAGGGGATATGTCATGGACTGTCGCCTGATATTCCTCAGGTGAAGCCACCCTGGAGTTACCTTAGGCTTGGAATTGGGCTCCCCACTTCCCAATGAGAACACTGGGGTTCAAGGTCACCAAAACAGTCTGTGGTGGTGCTGTGGCCACCTCTAGTGAGGAAGAGGAAGAGGCAGGGTGTGAAGTGGCCCTAGCTCAGCAACTTCACATGGACCTTGCCCGGTTCATGTGAAACTGAGTGACTGGGTGACTTGTGTCCTTTGCACCAGTTTTTCTTTGTCCCTTGCCCAAGCCTCCCAGGGCCTGCAGTTCTCCATCGAGGACACAACTGTTCTGGGAGGGATGGCAGCTCATGGAGGGCCTCACCTAGTGACTCTCTTTGCCCAAAGGATTGAGGCCCAAGAACTGTCCAAGCTGTCAGACTAAAACAAGTCCCTGAACCAAGGTGAGGCTGGTGGGCTGCTTTTCGGAAAGACACGGAAGTGTGAAGGCTGAGCGAGGAGCCCACCCTCGCCCTCACCCAGAGACTGCTGTCCTAGGGGAGACCACCCCTAAGCTTTCTCCAAGCTGTCCACAGGCAAGGAGTGCGTGTAAGAGCTGCTCCGTTAGGAGCTGGGAGTGAGAGCAGCAAAGTAACTGAGGGTCCTAGAAAATGGGGTGATGCCAGCAAGCTGGGGCTAGTGCTGGAGGAAGGAAAGACAAGATCGAGTGGGGGGGGGCTGCCTTTTTACTTGCCCTGTCTAATTCTACTGAGCTCACCTCTCTGTTGTGGTTAATGTTCCTCTCCCTTGTGCACCTCCCTGCACTGATGCTTAGTCACAAAAACTGGAAAGGCTCTGCCTCCTGCGGGGCTCTGCTGACACGCTTGTGGCTGGATGGCAGTGATCAGCGTTCATGGTGATTTGTGGTGGCAGAACGGCAGACAGGAACTGGGAGATTGGGCCCCTTCAGTTTCATTCCTGTATGTCCCCATGTATTGGGGACTGTGGACCCCCAGACCCTGAATTCCCTGTAAACAACTTGTTTTCCATGCTTGCAGCTGCTCCGAGCAAAACAACTTGTTTTCCTGTGTTTGCAGCTGCTCTGAGCATGAGACAGGGGAGTGGTTTATGGTGGCTTTCAGCTGAAGGATCCCGAGAGCTAGGGAGTGACCAATGGTCAGGGAAGGCACTATATAAGCTGCTCTGGAACACAGTAGAGTTGGCATTCTTGGGGAATTCAAGGATGGCCCATGTCTCTGTCTCTGTGAGTTTCAATCTCCAGCCCCTATCCAAACTGTCCTGTAGTGCAGGTGGTATGCTACAGATGTAGTACCGTAGTACACATAGTACAGGCGCTACAGGACCATAGTACAGTGTGCTATACCCATGTGTTCGGAGGATGCAGCATCCTTAAAGGAAAGGTGACCTGCAGATCCAGGGAGTTAGAGTATGGAAAGGCTAAGTCATCCTTCTCAGATGGAGTCCCCAAACCAGTAACAGCTTTTCTTTTATCTACTTGCTTTCAATGGTGTATGTGTGTGTCTGTGAGTGTGCTTGCATTTGTGGATATGTGTGTTCTTGTATGTACATAAGTATGCTCTGGTGTGCATACTTCAAGTTCTCTCTTGTTTCCACTGTTACATGCTATTCCATTCTGTCATTGTTTGGGTAGACTGGGGGCGTCGCTCCCTGCTTTTCGTTGGCAGCTCTCTATTTAAGTAAGGAGTGCTGCCTATATACTTTAGCCAGTGTACACTCAGCACAGGCTTGTTCAGCCTTCACAGTGTGTCTCACAACATGAGCAGTTCTGTCAGAAGGACCTTCTTGTATACCACCTCCCCTGTGTGCAGTTTCTCTCAGTGACCTTTTGTAACTGGAGGTTTTTCTCCCAACCTCCAGTTCCCGAATAACCACTCTGAGGCTTAATATTAATTACAAACTGTTTGAACTATTAGCTCAGGCTTATTATTAACTAGCTCTTATGACTTAAATTAACCCATTTCTGTTATTCTATAATTTACCATGAATCTCGAGGCTTGTTGCTCCACATTTTGCTTCCCTGGCAGCTGCTGGTGTCTCCCTGACTCTGCCTTCTTTTTCCCTTTTATCTCTGTTTAGATTTCCCACCTAGCTGTAGTCTGTCCTGCCACAGGCCAAAGCAGCTTTATTCATCAACCAATAAAAAGCAAGACATATTCACAACATACAGAAGGGCATCCCATATCAATATTTTGTCACAAATCCTGCTTCATCCACTGCACTGTGCTGGCCATTAAATGCCACAGCTGAACCCTTCACTATGGCGGGCCCAAGTGCCTATCTAGTAACACAGTCTCCTGAAGGCCCTTTCCCATGGTGGATCTACATACCTGTCTTTGCCAACACACCATCTGAGCTTGAGTGCAGGACTCCCTTGGGATGATCTTTAGGTTCCAGCAACACCAGCATGTGCTCATTGAATCCATGGACAAGAATATTTATTAAGAAGCCAACCCCATATCTTACAAGGGACCCAGGGGGACTTTTTGGCAGAGGTGATTATAGTAGCTTAGACAAGGTTTCTAGAATGGAGAGGAGGTCTATTTGGAGACAAGGGAAACTGTGCATGGAAAGGCAGAGATGGACCTTCCCAAATGTGGAAGCTGGAGGAGACCTCATGCAAGCGGAGCTGAGAGCAGAGCTTGGAGAGCTGGGTGCAGCATGACTGGAGAAGACCCAGAATGCCAAGGCCACTTGGTGCCACCAGAGAGGCAGTGAGACCTGTGAAGGTTTTTGAGTAGGGCCATGACTTGGTGCTTAACAAGACTTCTCCCATGCCAAGATAGTATAAGCAGTTTTTAAGAGACCCCAAAGGCAGCAAGGGGCAGGGTGGTGGTCTCTAAGTGTGACAATTGACAGGTCTGTGATCTGGCGCTCACAGAGTCTATAGGTGAGCCCAACACCATACTAAGTATACCAGCTAATTAGTACTTAGGAGGTGGGCTCTAACATCACTCCAATTTACGGACAAAGACAGTAAAGGAGGAAGCAGGGCACATAGGTGCTGCTGAGAAAATCCTCCATGCATATAGCTATATCTCTAACAACACTGCATCCTCAAATCTGCATCACACCGCACTGACACTTAGCTTGGCCCTCACATCTCTTCTGATACCAGATGGCCCTTGTCCTCTTACAAGAACCTTTACGATTATGGGACTTTTCACTTGGACTCCAGAACAGTCTCAGGATCCTTAACCAAGTTTTTGTAAAAGCTGCCTTTCACCTTGTAAAGCAACATGCAAGTTGGTGAATGAGAATGTGCACATGGTGGGGTCATTACAGTGGCTACCATATCAGCTATGCACACTGCCCAAGTCTGCCTGCCCCAGAATGCAGCCTCTGGACCATTTTCCAAGCTAGATGCCTCTCTAGACTTACAGTGGCTTTCTGCTTTCCTCTTCTGAGTCTGCAGCCCCAGAGGAAGATGGGACCAAGAAAGGAAAGCTTAAGGTCTGCCTTCATAAAAGGGCCAGCGGCCAACAAGGAAGGAAAGCAGATGTTCTCAGAGTGACTCAACCAGTTCCTGAGTGGAGCAGAGGCAATCCAGGTGCCTCAGGGCCCTTAACCCACCACCTCTCACCCCCTTCCTCCCCAGCTGGCTCTGAGGAATGCCCTGCGCTACTTCCCACCTGATGTTCAGAAACTATTGGCCCAGGAGTTTGCCCAGGAGCTACGACAGTTTGGACACATCTACATGTACCGGTTCTGCCCCAACATTGAGATGAGGTGAGCGCTTGTGGGCTTGGCTTCAAATAAGGCTGTGCAGAAGTCAGGAGCCTCAGGGAATCCATGGCTAAAGAGGAGGTCAGTCTGTCTGAGCTGGGACACCTATGGAAGTGCAGAGAAAGTAGGTAGTGAGGTGTCTTTGGAGCATCAGGAGCTGACCTGCCTGGCCAGAGGATGTGGTCCTTGTCAGATAGGGCTCTGGCCTGCACCCCGTCCTGCATTCAGTCCTGTTGACTCTGGAACATGAAGTCTCTCTGGAATACTGTGTCTTTTGCTCTCCAGGGAAGAGCTGGTGGGATGGGAAGTGGCTGTCAATGACTTCAAGTCTGTCATGCTCTCTGCTGATGTTCTTACACTGTGGCATGCACAGCATCGTGGGAAGTCTTGTGAAAGCACAGAACACTGGCCTTGAAACTCAGCAGCCCTGAAGCAAAGCTGAGAATCTGCATCTTGGATGCTGCAGTTGGTGTCATAGAGAACCATTGTTCTGAATGTGCCAGAACCCAGGCTTGCTCTAAATGGCTCAGGGAGTCTCATGTCCCCCATGAGACAGGAGCCAGTGCCTTTCTCCACCTCTGTACCCTCTGCCACATGCCATGGACTTGTGTCTAATGAGTGAATGAAAGAACAAATGACTGAATGCCCACAGATTGAGGGCTCTGGAAAGCAGCCGTCAGCTTTGGTTGTAGTCAGATTCCTCCCAGGCTTGAAGTAGAGAGGGACAGTGATGGGAGGGGACTGGACTTCCTGCTGTGGGCATGCGGGAACTCAAGTCCCCTAGCGCCTGGTGACCCTGCTGCTCCCCTTGCCCTGTGCTTCACCTGACTTCTCTCTCACCTTGTCAGCTCGGCCAGGCAGCATCTTAGTGGGATGGAAGGCCTTAGTGGATGGGGGTGGGTCCCTTGTTTCCTGATGTGGGACTTCCCTTTGCAGGGCCTACCCAATCGATCAGTACCCATGCCGGACACGAGCAGCTGCAGCCATCATGCACATGATCATGAACAACCTGGACCCGGCCGTGGCCCAGGTAATGATAGGGGAACCGAGGCCAGCATAGTCCAGAGAAACATGCCCTGAGATCCTGAGTAATGCTAATAAGCCTTTAATGCACTTACAAAGCAGGCACAAGGCAGGTCCCTGGATTTTTCCCTGTAACTGTAGGGCAAAATCAAAAGCAGGAAACAAATAAAAAATAACAATGCATTTACATAAATGCACCTATGATTTTACCTTTCTAATGGCCACCTGAAAATAAAAAGATTTAAAAATAGTTTACCATAGTGTATCTTAACATTATTAATGGGATCCCTCATGTTCCCCCTTTTACACGGAATTTTGACGAGGAGGATGTATGTCACTTGGTCAGCCATGCTCAGTAGCCCGCATGGCTGGTGGATGCTATGTGCCTCTTCAGGCTTCTTGCCTTGCTGCTACGTCATTGCTCCTTTCAGTACAGCTGCAGGTAGGGGTCCTGCTCCTCTCTGTCCTCAGCCCTGTCTCAGATGATGCCACATCTTCTCCAGTTTCCGCAGGAGCTGGTGACCTATGGAGGAAACGGGCAGGTGTTCAGCAACTGGGCTCAGGTACGGTGGCCTGGAAGGCACTAAGTGGTCCATGATTCTACTTGATGCCTGATGCTTCAGCACTGGCAATCACTTGGAGATGCTTCACTTTAAGATGGAGTAGAGTGGTATTATGGGATGTACCAGGAGACCCTGGAGATTAAAGAGGATCTAGGCCAACAAGGCCACTAGGGTGGATCAGCAGAGACCTGTAGGAATCCCTGGGTCTGAGTGTGGGGTATGGGGTCCTTGTGGGTGCCAGTTCACTTACAGAGTCCAACATGTGTATTATCCATCCAGTTCTGGCTGACCATGTCCTACTTGTCGAAGATGACTGAGGAACAGACTCTGGTCATGTACAGTGGACACCCACTGGGCCTCTTTCCCAGCAGCCCTGGTGCCCCACGATTGGTCATCACCAACGGGATGGTGAGTCTGAGGCAGCAGGCACGGTGCCTACCCAGAGTCAGGCTTGGGAAAGGGGATGCTGTGGCTGAGGAGGAGATCCAGGCGGCCCTGCACCACTCACACGTGGTCCCTTCCTTTCTTCTAGGTCATTCCTAACTACTCCTCCAAGACAGAGTATGAGAAGCTGTTTGCCCTGGGGGTGACCATGTAAGTCTCAGTGTCAGCTCACAGCGATGCTGTCTGCTTTAGTTTCATTTCTGAGAATATGGCATGACTGTGTTAAGCCTGATTTCAGGGAATGCTTACTACACAGGGAGAAATCATTTCATTCTCACACCTCTGCACGCTGGTAGCTTTGTGTAAATGCTTACTGTTTTTTATAGACACATAACCAAAGAAAAATGCAATTTTGGATTCCATTGTTTCAAAGATTTTATTATGAGTAATCCCAGACATACAGAAAATTGGCCCACAAATAAAAACATCATACAGCTGGTTCAAGGAAGGCACACAAACACTTGCCCAGTTCTATACTCTAAGCAGTTCAGAGAACTTCTGTATGGTTAGAATAGGGTGATTTTATTAATGAGAAAGAAAAATTGAAACAATTTTCAGGGCATATTGCCAAAATTCTGTGGTAAAAGTAGAGCTGCTGAGGCCAGGCATGGTGGCACATGTCTTCAATCCCAGACTTCACAAAGGCAAAAGGCAGACGGATCTCTATGAGTTCAAGGCCAGCCTCATCTACAATAACAAGTTCCAGGACAGCCAGAGCTACATAATAAGAGAGACCCTATGTCTAAACAAGCAATCCAAAAGAGTACAACTTCTTGCTATAAATAGCATGTCTGTCTATCTACCCCTTGATCCATTCATCCATTCAGCTTGGCTTTGGATGAACTCAAAAATCATCCAAATTTCAGATATGGCTGACTGGGATTTGATCTTTGTTTTGGGTCTCTCTTTCCCCTTTTTAAAGTGATATCTGCATGTACAGTCAACCAACTGCTAATTGGAAATGGTTGTAATCAAATTCCACACTAACCGGATGCAGGCATTTTCTTGCTCTTGTCCCCTGAACAACAAGTGTAGTTACCATAGCCACCCACACAGCACTTGCATGACATGAACTACACAGGTTCTGTGCAGATGCGGGCTGTTTGACACGCAGGATTTAAGTGTCAGAGGACTTAGGAGTCTGTTGGGGGGTGTCTTGGAACCTGCCCCTCGAAAGGATTCTGATGGACGGTTCTCCCACAAGACACACTCATCCCTGTGTCCCGTGGAATGTGCTCTGACAAACTATGCAGCAAGGTGACTCACCAGGTACGGGACCCTGTCACCAACCTGAAGAGCTTCCTGGACCCTGACAGGGGATGAAAGCTTTCGGTGTGCTGTAAAGCTAACCCAGGCTCTGCATCTAAAGATTTCATCAACTGTCACAGGAGGAATTGCTCTGAGTAAGGAAAGCCTGTCCCACATGGGACCCCAAGGGACCATGTTTCCTGTATCTCCAAACATCCTTCATGCCCTTGGTCTGTGGGCTAGGGGTCCATACCATGGCAATAGTCTCTGTACTTTGCCTTTCCCCATTGACAATACTGCATGGAGTCTGTTTGTGGAGCACAGACTTGGCAATTCACTCTCTTCTGTGATAGTGGCACTGTGACCCTTAATGCAAGACTTTCAGTCTTTAGCACGGCACAGAGGGTGCCTCTGATGACCTCTGGGATCATCACTCAGGGAAACACCATATAAAATGAAATCTGCAGAATTCAGAATGGGGAGTCAATGACCTAGTCTCCAGGTGACAATCCATAGTGTAACCACAGCACAGCCCACCACCACCACCACCACCACCACCACCACAATGTACCCTGGATTTACCAGTCTTCAGAAACAGGAGAAACAGGGCCTCAGAAAAACTAAACACTCTACTGCTGGCTAGAACCCACCTCTGAGTCTTGCTGATGCTATTGGGCCTGGAAACTTTCTGCTCCAGTGGAAGCAGCCTTGGATCAGAGGGCTGAGGGAGCACGTCCTGGCCCACCATGGCCTTGGGATTGTCCCACAGTTCTATTTCACAGGTGGGGATTAAAGTCCAAAAATGACAGAGCTACAAATGTCAGAGCTTGTCTGCCTATGGTGCTGAGGGATTGCTACAGGGAGATGCGGGGACACAGACTGCAAAAGAATAGAAATCAGTCCTGGTGGTGCATGCCTATCACGTGATCCCCTTGGGAGACTGAGGCAGGGGGATTCTAAGGCCTAGCTGGGATACAGTGTGAGTTCAAAGATAGCCTGGGCTAGTTTTTTTTTTCCTCACTTAGGGAAAAAAGTATGTTTTTCAAAGAAAAGCTGGTGCTATAGCTCAGTGGTAGAGCTCTTGCCTAATATGCATGAGGCCCTGGGTTCAATCCTCAGTACAGAGCAAAGGTGGGAACTGCAGCAGAGATGGGACAGGGTTACTGTGTAAGGAGACTAAGACCTGGAGGCCAAAACCTTCCTGCCATCAGAGTGGCACAGGTAGGCATGCTGGCGGATCTATGTGGCTTCCCATGTGGAAGGATGGGGGAACAGGCTCAGGCTGTTGGTTGAATGTCAGCAGAGGGGACATTCACAGGTTCTGTCACAGTGGACTGTGTGAGACTATCAAATGACAGAGGAACGATCTGCAGGACTGGGATATTCACATAAGCCAGAGTTCCTTAGAGAGCTGACCCCAGGGGACTCATAATGAGTTTCACCATCTTTAGATGACTTTCTTTTGCCAACATGGTCTTCTTGTGTTTGCGATACTTATGCGGTCTTTTGAGAGAAGGGACAAGGCATCCTTTTCGTTTACTTATCTTTATGAGACAGTGTCTTGCTAGAAGCAAGAATTCATGATCTTTCTGCCTCAGACTTCTAAGTGCTGAGACTACAGTTATGTACCATGCTTCCATATCTCCATTTTTAGAAGATAAAACAAAGGTTCTGGATGGTCAGATGTATTATGTGGTTGTGTGGTAGGCTTGATATTCATTCATAGGCTTGTGACAACATAGCATCCAATCAAAGGAGAGAAGGGACTGGGAAAAGTCACTGAGAGGCAGGAATCTAATAGGTCCAGGTCCTAATAAACTTGACATTGAAAAACAAGCAGCAGAGAGACCTTGAGAAACTCCTAGTCTTCAACAAAGAGTGCAATTAAGCTAGCAGCAAATGCTACTGTCCCCATTACACTGCCCAAAACAATGTTTGCTAATTATCCAGCAATGGCAATGACCACACTCGGGCAGTACTGGTGATATCACTGGAAATTCGATGGCATATATTAATACTAGAAATATCTGTGTCTGATGACCTCACAACCTTTCGGCCTGCTTGCTGCCCTGTGGACACAGCCCACAGGTGGAGGGAGGTCACAGGAGGTCACACCACTACAACTATTCATTCATTGACATAGAAAATCAGAGCTGACAGGCTTCCCAGGAGGGTGGAGAGAACCATGGCTCTGAATGGCATCTGCTGTGAAGCTGTGACCAGTAATGCCTGTGCTGACGTGAAAGGAACCCAAGGGCAGGCTGTGGGGGACAAGGTACTAAAGCAACACCTTTGGAATGGCGCCCAGACTCACTCAAACAAGAACCCAACAGCAGACCTCTCTCAGGATGCCAGCTGTAGATCTGATGTGTCGTAAAGATTCTCACAGACATGTGTTAGCTGCTATGACCTTGCTATGTGTCCAGTGCCAAGATTCAGCTCTCATTTGAAGACGCCTCACAGTTAAGCCTACTGGATGTCACCCAAATGGAATCTTGCAGAACATGCTTTCCCATGTCCGACACCTTCACTGGGTCATGTGTGCCAGGGACACATCATAATCTCTTTTCTCATCCAGTTCTTACATCACAGTTCATTGTCTCTCCCCTCCATGTGTGGGCATTTCCATGGCTTCAGGTATTGGCCACTGCTGATAAATTTGCTGCGAATGCCTCTGTGAGTGACCAAGTAGACACTAGCATGTAGTACAGGCCTGCTGGGCCATGCTCAGTCTTGCCCTGACTAGCCCAATCATCCCCATGCTGATTTTTTTAATTAATTGTATGACAGATTTTAGAGGAATAAAATATGGCTGGAAAATACCAGTAGGCAGAAGGGCACAGGAGACTACAGTTTATTATATCCTTGCCCTTTTATTTTTACTTTAACTTTATAAATATTTTGGTTAGAACACAGAGAATTGGGTTTCACTGTGACATTTTTATACACGTATGTCATTTTAGTGATTTTCTTAAATTTTGTTTTAATTTTACATGTATGAAAGTTTGCCTGTGTATATGTCTGTGCACCACATGAATGCAATGCCCATGAAGGCAAGAAGGAGATGTTTAGTCCCCTAGAACTGGAGCTTTGTAAAACTGTGAGCTGCTATGTGGGTGCTGGGAACCAAACCTGGGTCCTCCGCAAGAACAACCAGTGCTCCTAACCACTGAGCTTTCTCTCCAGTCCCATTTTAGTTATTTCTTATTTGTTTTCCTGACTATTCCCTGATGCCCGTCTCTCCCTCTTGTTAGTCCCCTTTATTCCCTACGCAGTCCCCCCTCTGCTTTCGTGACACATGCATTCTTGTTTCTTCCCTTTCAGATCTCCTCCCCCTCATCTTTCTACTTTTCATCTTTCTCTCTCTCTCTCTCTCTCTCTCTCTCCTTCTTCTTCTTCAACTTCTTCTTCTTCTACTACTTCTACTTCTTCTTCTTCTTCTTCTTCTTCTTCTTCTTCTCTCTCTCTCTCTCTCTCTCTCTCTCTCTCTTTCACACTACATATATAAGAGAGAATATGGGATGTTTGACTTTCTGACTGACTCTGGTTTACTATAGTTAACATAATGATCTCTAGTTCTTCCACTTGTTGTAACAGAGGAGAACACAGGAGAACCCTTGAGAGTCGTCCAAGGTTTAGTCTAAAGTTCTAAGCACTGCCCTTTTCTTCCCTGCTCAGGTACGGCCAGATGACAGCAGGCAGCTACTGCTACATTGGCCCCCAGGGAATCGTCCATGGCACTGTGGTGAGAGATGGGCACACATGAGTGGCGGATCCCTGCAGGTGGATCTATCAGGAGTGGACAATAAGCACCCTGTCTCCCCTGCCTACAGCTCACTGTGCTGAATGCTGGTCGGAGGTACCTGGGCCTCGAGGACTTGGCTGGGAAGGTCTTCGTCACCTCCGGGCTCGGTGGGATGAGTGGAGCTCAAGCCAAGGCTGCAGCCATCGTCGGATGCATTGGGGTGATAGCAGAGGTAAGCTGGGGAGCTTCTGCCTGTCCCTCAGAACTCCTGACTCATTCATTCAGCCTCCCTCTCCCTTTCCTTCTGTCTCTTCCTTCTTTGCCATCCACACCTTTCCTCTACTCCCACACTCCACTCCCTTCTTTATTTTTTTCACCAAACCCCATCACCTCCTCCACAAAGCCTTATGCTACCTCACAGGTCAGGTCCCTATGGCAACAGATGGGTTCTGCTTGCATGGTGCCCACCACCCTCTATTTTCTATGCCCACTAACTTCCAACCATGAAGCTTTAACAGTGTGTGTACAGCCATTGCTTCCGGTGTCCCTTCTAGATGAAGAACCAGGATGACAGAATAAATATTTGTGAATTAAATTAGATAGAGCATCCCTCCCCCAGCTTTAGCAGTTGGCACTGGATGGAGGAGGCAGACGAGCTGCTCCTTCACAGAGGTGTGCATAGGGGGCTTGTGGCTCTCACATCTGTTTGGAAGATGCCAAGGTCAAGGAGGGAAGCAGGGAGCAGCAGAAGGGAGGAGCTTTGAGCTAAGTCCTGGGGACACACTGTGAAATTCAGCTTAGTTGACACTACCTGTGCCTTGCTTGTCTGAGCTTTTCTAGGACTGTGTTGGGCTGCAGGTAACAGGGCAACTGTAGCAGCTTACATGAATGAGAGTTATTTTTCTCATGTTACTGACAATATTAGTATATGTTCAGCAGCTCAGTGATGTCAGTGCTAGTTCCTCTATATTTTCCTGGGCTTCTCTCATGGAGATAAAAATCTCCGCATTAGCCAGTCAGGCCATCCACATTCAAAACAGAAAGAAATGAGAAGAGCTATGTCCGCTCTAGCTGTCTATCTCAGCAGGAAAATCGTGTCTCACAGAAGCCCCTTCCCCTTTTCCCATTGGCTGTAGTGACAGCCCTGAGGCTGCATCATGAAAGTGGGGTGGGGTGCGTGGGGTGGCTTGTGAGGTTGTTCAGGGGAGATGTAATGGATAGGCCTATATGTCTATTGTGACCTCAGGTTGACAAAGCTGCACTTGTAAAACGCCACCGGCAAGGCTGGCTGATGGAGGTGACTGACAGCTTGGACCATTGCATTGTGAGACTCAGGTACAGTTGGCTGCGTGGGACTCAGAGCACTTGAACCCAGGCATTGGAAGCAGGGGAGAAAGCATGGCTAGGGCCCTTCAGTGCCTGATGTCTGGCCACAAATGCCATCTAGAGGTTCCACTGTGAAGCATCATGGGAGAGGTCTCTGGAGAGACCCTTTCCCGGGGATTAGTGCAGCTCTCTTGTGGGCAGCCGTGGGGCTCTGAACTTCACACTTCCCTTCCTAGTACTGGAATCACAGATACGTGTTACCATGCCTGACTTAATTATATTCATCCTCTTTTCTATTTCTATTTCTCCAAATAATTTTGTGATCATCATTAGTAACTCCTACCACTTCCATGCCCCAGCCCATAAGTGAGTTCTATGAAGAGCTGATTAGGGTTGAGATACCTGTTTCCCAGGAACCACTGCAGCTCAGCTCAACCAACTGGGACATTCCAGCCTGCACTTTTCCTTTTCTTGTTTCATGGAATATGGGAGAACATACCTCACCCTAGCACATGCCTCCAGGTCCACACTCATTCAGGTCCAAGCTCACATAGGCCCATACAGGGCACCCACAGTTACACTCGGGCCCTCTCACTCAACCAGACCCAAACTCACACAGGCCCATGCAGGCCCACTTGTACACAGACTCATGCTCATACATAGGCCCACAATTACACACATGCTTACATGCAGGCTCATACTCACACACATGTGCATAGTAAACATGGGCCCATAGTCACAGAGGCTCACACTCATGCACAGGTCTCCAATCACACACAGGTCCACACACCCACATACACTCACTCTCACACAGTCCCACTCTCTCACACAAGGCCACGTTCACATGCAGGCCCTAGGTGGCCTCCTATGTCTGCCACATTTGGCCGGCATTGAACTTCCTGTATGGAGGCAGAGCAGCTCCATCCAGGGCAGCTGAGCACTGGTGTGGATTGTCTGTTCTGCTCTTTCGTCCTTCTAGGGAAGCAAGGAAAAAGAAGGAGGTTCTCAGCCTTGGCTACCATGGCAACGTGGTGGATCTTTGGTAAGTGGTACCCCGGGGATGCTACCAAGTGCTTTCAAGCCACAAGCTCTGAACCTCAGCTCTATCCTTCCTGGGAAGGCCATCATCCTCACCCAGACCCACATAACCTTTCCGCCCATGCACTTTGCAAAGGAGAAAGAAGACACTACCTGCAGGGTGTGTGGGTGGAGATGTGGGCTGCAGTTTCTGTGGGCTGGCCCTCCTCCAACCCACGCTTGCTGGCCCTGCTCTGACTAACCCACCGCTTCTCCAGGGAGCGCCTGGTCCATGAACTGGACACCACAGGGGAGCTCTTGGTGGATCTGGGGTCAGACCAGACGTCCTGTCACAACCCATTCAATGGTGGCTACTACCCTGTGCAACTCAGCTTCTCAGAGGCCCAGAGCCTCATGTCCTCCAACCCAGCTGCCTTCAAGCACCTGGTGCAGGAAAGGTGGGTAACAGGAAAGGTGGGTAACAGGGCGGGACAGTAGAGCCTGCAGATCCTAACCTTTCTGAGCCTTGGCTTCCTTTTTTCAGAGGGGGTGGTGAGCACGTTACTTTGAGGGATGATGGGACAAACTGAATTGATATTTGTCAGATCCCTAGGGCAGCTTACATGTCCGTGCTGGGTACACACTGGGTTACCCACAGTACCTTTGTCTGGCACATTGGACCCAGGGTTCCAATGAAGAATGCTGGTTGTGGGGGGCACTACAAAACAGGGGGTGTTGAGGGGTTTGGGGTTTTGACTAGACATGGGAATCAGTGGCACTGGGGTCAGTCACAGTGAGCTGGAGGAGGCTGGTTCGCATGGAGACCTTCTGGCACTGGGCTTAGAAGGCCTTGGGGAGGTTGATGGGGTGGGGTTGGGGAGCTGGAGGACAAGTCGGGGACTAATCACCTGTTTGTTACAGCCTGAGGAGGCATGTCTCAGCCATCAACAGGTTGGCCCAGGAGAAGTTCTTCTTTTGGGACTATGGTAACGCCTTTCTCTTGGAGGCTCAGAGAGCAGGTAGGCAGAAGGCGAAGCTGGGCAAGTGGTGTCTGGGGCCTGTGTGAGCATACCTTTGTGAACATACCTGTGTGAGCATACATACCTGTGTGAGCATACATACCTGTGTGAACATACCTGTGTGAGCGTACATACCTGTGTGAGCGTACATACCTGTGTGAGCGTACATACCTGTGTGAGCATACATACCTGTGTGAGCATACATACCTGTGTGAGCATACCTGGGTAAACTCTTTTCTCCCTGTTTCATACCCATAGCTCAGCCACATGGTCATCCTTCTTGAAGCTGGTCCTGCCAGGCAGCCAGGCTTCTCTGAGCCTCAACTTCTCCTTACATTTGAAAAATATAAAAGGCCCAGGGTCCACAAGAAATTCTCTCCTTCCAGGCCTTTTTCCACAGTCATTTGCAGGGAGGGCCACTTGTAGACCTAGTGGACCAGGGTCCTCTGGGTGGTGGCTCTGGGGCTGACACTGAGTCTGTGGGCCAATACACCCATACCCTACACCTAGACCACACGGATGTCAGTATACCATCCAGGGCTGCACTCTGCTTGTCACCTCTTATTTCACCAAAGGAAAAATCCTGAGACTCTGTTCCCAGACTTTCCCAGGGCCCCTTATTTAAGTCACTGTCTGTGTGGTCATGGGTGCTCACACAGATGGGTGACTCTACAGGAGCAGATGTCCAGAAGAAAGGAGCCAACAAGACGGAGTTCCGCTACCCCTCCTATGTCCAGCACATTATGGGGTGAGTGATGGGGGTTCTATGTTTGGGTGTCTAGTACCTTTTCTGCTCCTCTCTGGACTTAGGACCTGGCCTTTCCCGCTGGAAGGGCCTGTAACCCTGATCACCACAGGGCTGTGTGCTGAGACCTCACCCAGCTGGGAAGTAACAAACAGTGGTCACAGCATTTCCACATAACACACAAGTGCAGAGGGGGCTTCGGCGGAGCCTCAGTGAGAAGACAGAGAACCAAAGGTTCTGACAGCCAAGGTCACTCCCTGTGCACACCACCCTGCCATGTATCCACTCATTTTCCTAAGTTATGTGGCCAGAAAGCCAGGATGATGATTCAATCCTGAAGACCAAGACCCCCAGTGGCTTGAAGGTCTTGTGCTATCTGGTTGTTCAGGGCAGGTCTGAGAAGGGCCAGCAGCCCAAGGGAAATAGGGAAGTAGGGGACCCAGCAGGAAGCAGGACCAAGGTAGATCAATCAAGGAGGGTGGACTTTTAGACCAAAAAGTCTAAAGTCTGTCTGTGTGTACAGAGGGAGCCAGAGAAGAATGTAAGACATCTCTGGATGGAGTCCAGAGAGGCAGAAGTTGTCTTCTGAGCTTTACTGCTGTGGGTGGAAGCAGAACCAAGGGTGGGCTAGGACACTGGGGTCCAGAGTGGCTGGGTTTTCCTCAGAGAAGAGAAGCAGGAAAGAGATAGCAGGGATGTACTCAGCCGTGCTTGACAAGTATGGAGTTAGTATGACCCGAGGTTATAGCATCCCTCTGCCCCACTTCAACTGCCACAGGAGCTGAGTCACCACGGAAGGCCAGGCCAGGTCAACACACCCACCCACTTTTCTCAACTATTTACTTTAAATGATTGGTCTTTGTGTAGTCCTTCTAAGAGCAGTTCGAGAAAATGTCTGCCTGTCTTTGTTCCATTGTTCCATTTGCCGGCTCCAGAAGTGAAGAAGTGAGGAAGTGGAGAAGTGAAGTGGTACAAGTTAAAAGATGGGAGCAGAGTCCAAGGAGGAGGCAGAGGAGCAAGGATGTCCTCATTGCTAAGACTTATTGCTTAGAAGCCAACTGTTTTGAGTTCATTCTGGTTGCTGCCCAGATCCCCTAGGCATGCCTACATGCCGCTCCATAGCTCAGCAAGAAGGTGCAGGCAGCCCAGGAGGTTGTGGCTAAGGAGATATTTGTCCTTGCAGGGACATATTCTCCCAGGGCTTTGGGCCCTTCCGCTGGGTATGCACATCAGGGGACCCCCAGGACCTGGCTGTCACTGATCATCTGGCCACATCTGTGCTGGAGAAAGCCATTGCTGACGGAGGTGATACTTCTGGGTGGGTGGTACTCAAGAGTGGTTGGCCTCCCAAATTCCCTGCTTCTGTAGGACAACTGGTAGCTAGTGTCGTGTTCTGCATAAATCTTGAGACCACAGGTTACGGCACAAGGGGACCTCAAGCACTTTCAGACTCTCCTCTCTCAAAGATGCTCAGAGCATGAAGCCCATCCAAGTATCAGGCTATGCCCCCGCCCCACCCCAGTCCTGGGCTCATCTCTGCCTCTGCCTCTGCTGGTTGCAAGGCACAAGGAACTTTAAGTCAGTCAGCTATCTGTCACTGTGACAAACACCTGAGTGAGCCAGCCCCTTTCTTAAATTGGGGAGGTTTCCTTTTGGTTCTTGGTTTCAAAGGCTTCAACAGTGGTCAGATGGTTCCATTATTTTGGAGTGGAACACCCCTGGGAGCCAAAGGGAAAAGTAACCCCAACATCTCCTTTAAGACTACACCCTCAATGATCTCACTTCCTCCCTCCTCTTAAAGGTTCCATCATCCTCCAGTGGTGCCACAGGCTGGCAACTGGGCCCACAATCCCTGGGGTTTGCCAGATATTGACAACTGGCTGGCCTTTCTGACCCAGCTACTCTCCTGCAGGCCCCGGGTTCCATGAATGGGGGAGGGAAGCACTTGAGCATTGGCCTTGTTTGATGCATTTCAGGAACACTTCCCATTCACTTCAGCTGCCTTTTGTGAGCATGTCACCCCCACGCCAGGGCCTGTTGTCATTCACCTAATGCTCAACTTCTCTGAGCATTGGACCCCTGAGCTCATCTTGATCATAGGTGCAGAGGTTTTGTTCTGCCTCCTGGCTAGGTGGCTGTGGTCTTCCTGTGTCTACATGTCTCTGCTGCTTTCTTGAAGCACATCGTCCTTTCTAATGTACTTGACATTGTCGGTCAAGTACAAAGAGGAGGCCAGACCAAGCTCAGGGAAGTAGCTGGGGTTTTATATTGGGAAATCTGGCCCATTACCTTCTCAGCTTTTCTCTAGCTCAGAACAGCTGCCTGGGCCTAAGCACGCACAACTGGGTGTCAGCTAGGTGTCTACCACCCAGTGCTCCACAGAGAAGCTGGGTGCTATCACACCTCCAAATGTGATGGCTAAGAATCCCCAGCACAGCCAGCGTTCAGCTACAATGTGACCTGCCCTTGCCGAGCAGGAACACTCCAGCCTGAGGAGCTCCCGCCAGGTAGAGCAGACAGATGCTGAGGGCCTCCAAGACACAGAGCACAGCACAGGACCATAGAATAACAAAAGGGATGAGTTCGAGTGCACCTTTACCCTGAATATAGTTTTCAAAGCGGAGTTTGTTTAAGTAAGATGTCGATGTTCTCTGTGCTGTCTGCTGAGTCTCGGCTCTCACATCACCAGCCTGTTCTCATGAGCTGCTCAGACCTGTTGTTGCCATGGCCACCCTCCTCCTTTTGCCTCCTCCTGGAGTAGGCCAAGGATTCCTACTTTCGGGCCTTTGTGCTGGATGTGCCCTCTGTAATTCTGTTTCCACAGAGCTTCTCAGCATTGAGGACTCTGATCTTCCCTTTCTTAGGGAACCTTTATCCCCTAATGTATCAATCACCCCAGTAACCAGCAACCTTCTAAAGCATCACCCCAGCAACCAGTTCCTCACACTCTTCTTCATAGCCAACTGGCATTCTTGTCCCTGTGCCTGGCTCAGTGGCTGGTACACAATTGGTCCTCAATATCTGTTCTTTGAGGGAATGAATGCATCAGTGATGGGCTGCACAGACCCATATGTTAGTTCGTGTTATCACTGCACACTGGTTCCCAGATGCAGAACGGCTAGTGTAGGGGGAATCACCCAAAGTCTCCAGGTGCCTGTTGCAAACATCCAGCAGAAAAGAGAGCTAGGGCCCCTGGGCAGCAGTTTCCAGGTCCTAAGATATCCCTCCCCTTGTTCCCTGCAGTGAAAGCATCCGTTAAGCTACAGTATATGGATAACATCCGCTGGATCCGGGAGGCTGCTAAGCACCAGCTGGTAAGAGCTTGGCTTGGGGGAAGATGAGTACTGCAGAGGCATGAAAGAGGCTGAGCTGTCAAGAAACTGCCCAGAAACAGGATGCAGTCATAGAGGTCTCAGCACAGTCCCAGTACCCATCTTGAATGCCCTGAGAAGGTGCAGGCCCTGCATCAATGTTACTGCTGACAGCAGCATCGTGGCAGCCACCTTATCCAGGAAAGAGCTTGTAAAAGGGTGTCTAGGTAGCAACATGGAGAAACTGGAAACCTTAGACAATGTTGGTGGGAGTGTAAGGCATTGTAATCTAGTCATTCCATGCTGGTTGTAGACCCTAACAGGATTGGAACCGATTTCGGGGTGCTATAGATACTGTAACTAAAATGCCAAGGCAATCCAAAGGGCTCTTGGTAGACAAATGGATCAACAAAATGTCTCTCCACACAAAGCAACATGTAAAGGCATTCTGCCAGTCACTGACACCTGGGTAAAACTGAGGGATACAATGTTAAGAGAAATAAACTAGTCATAGAAGGACAAACCCATGCAAGATGTCACTCACATGCAGACCCTAGAGTAGGCAAGCCATAAGCAGGGAAGTGGCAGGGTATGTCCCAGGACTGGGGAGAGTGTGCAGAGTCAGTGTTTCATGAGGACAGAGTTTTGGCTAGGGAGAATGAAAAGGTCCTGGAGCTGGATGGTGGGGCCAGCTGCACAGCACTATGAGGTGGTTCATGCCACCAAGCAGCATGCTAAACATTATTAAGGCAGTCAAATTTGTTATATGCATATAGCTAGGGTTCCTATTGTTGTGATGAAACACTATGACCAAAATCAAGTTGGGGAGGAAAAGGTTTATTTGGCTTACACTTCCGCCAATGTTGTAGTCCATCATTGTAGGAAGTTGGGACAGAAATTCAAACAGGGCAGGACCCTGGAGGCAAGAGCTGATATAGAGGTCATGGAGGGGTGCTGCTTATTGGCTTGCTCATCATAGCCTGCTTAGCCTGCTTTCTCATAGAGCTCAGGACCACCAGCCCAGAGATAGCACCACCCACAATGGGCTAGGCCCTTCCGCATCAATCACTAAGAAAATGCCCTACTTCTGGATCTTATGAAGGCATTTTCTCAGTTGAAACTCGCCCCTTTCACATAGTTCTAGCTTGTGTCAAGTTGACATAAAACTAGCCAGGACAATATATTTTACCAAATTTTTTTATGAAGAGGATAAGAAGGGTGGCTTGGGACTCTGAAACAGTTAGCAAGGTAATCCTTCATCCAATCACTCCATAAACAGTCTCTGGAGTTCCTGTGGGAGGTGAGCTGGTTCTGTGGCACTCCCAAAAAATGCCCTGGGTGAGTGGCTCAACCTCCATCTATGACATGGAGGCAGTGGTGCTGGCTTGCACTGGGCCTCTGTGATCCCCCCCCCCACCCCGCACAGCTCTGCCAGGCCCAGAACTGAGCACGTAAGTAAAGGACAACACCAGTAGGAGAATGGATGGATGGTTGGTCAGAAAGGTGTCTATTAATAGAGAACAGCCAGCAGGCCCTGGTTAGAGATGATGGGAGGACTGAGGGAATTAAAGTAGAAACATTTGGTCCACACATGACTTTGCTCACCAGCAGGTCCCTGGCCAGAGGTCTCAGGGCCAGAAGGAAACTGTCCCCATCATGGCCCATCCCATCCTAGGGCTACATTTTGCATGTGTGTCTCCATAAAACCCCCATATGCCACCTTCAGTCTCTATGACCCAAGTCCAAGCCAGGGAGCCTGGGGCTGGGGACAGAGTAAAGGAAGTGCTGCAGACAGAATACACAAACCATCCAGAGAGGTGGGAGGAATAGAGGCAGAGCTGGCAGCAGGGATGCCATTGTCAGGGGCTGCTATAAGGGGTGGGTTCAAAGTCAGCTGCACATGTCACAGACCAGCAAGCAGATCGTGATGTCCACCTTTGAGAGGAAGTGATCGTTCTCTTGAAAGCTGGTGATTCTTTTTATCTACGACATTCTTGATAAACTTGGCAGTTGTGTTTGCTGTCCTTCTCAGTGCCCTGACCAAATACCTGACCAGAAGCCACTGGAGGGGACAACATTTAGTATGGTACATGGTTTCACAGCTGGGAAGCTATAGAGACAGGAATTCGAGGTAGCTGGCCACACTGTATCCATTGCCAGAAGGCAGAGGAAGCTCGATCGGCTTGCTTCCTGCTTTTCATAGTCAAGGAGATGGTGCTGCTCACCTCAGAAGCCTTCCTTCTTCAGCGAGCCCTTCCTAAACTCTTCCTAGTGTACTACAGATGTGTTCCCAAGGCCATTATAAATCCAGTCGGATTCACAATGAAGATTAACCACCACAAGCCATTTTATACCAGTTCTTCTTCATTTCCCCCAAGAAATCTGAACACCTCACAGCAAGGATTCACACTTGCAGGGAAAAAAAAATAAACAACTGACTCCACTTCCCGGGCTAACTCTGAGCTCAGTAAGACTTTAGTGTCTGTCTGAGTCTGTTTCCTCATCTGTGTGATCAAGTTTGTGACAAGAATGCAGTATCTTCCTGGGGACTCAGCTGTGGACTGTGGGGACAGTACTCTCAGTAGGTCAGGCTTGATCAAGTCTCACATTGGAGGCTCTGATGTGAAAGAGGCTCAAAGGGGCAGGGTCCACAGTAAGAATCCCGCATGGTACACATGGAATCAGTCTCTGGGCACCTTCAGGAATGGACCCTAAGGAAAATGACATAGAAAAGAGTGAGGTGGCCTCAACCTCAAGAAAAGGCAATGTGTGGGCATGCATTGGCCCAGCAACGTGGTGTATAATGGGCTTGATGAGAGAGGTTTGCCAGGGTCCCATACTTTAGCATTTCCATGCATTTCAGGGTCCTCTGAGCTCTCCCTAGAAGGGCCAGCAGGCTGGAGTTGGCCAGGTAACAGGGCTCTGTAGTATCATTCACATCTCTCCTATACCGCTAGCTGAGATGCTTGCTTTAGGCTGGGGGGCTTTCTCATTCTCTCCTCTGCAGGTGGTGGGCTCCCAGGCGAGGATCTTGTACTCAGACCAGAAAGGACGTGTGGCTATTGCTGTGGCCATCAACCAGGCCATTGCCAGTGGGAAGATCAAGGTGAGTGAGACAGCCTGTGGTGCTTCAAGGAGGCTTCACACACTTTTCACACAGGCTCTGCTTGGGGGTTTCCCAAGTCGGACTTTAGGCTCACACTCAAGTCTACCCTCCCCACCTCTTCAACCTTCTGAGAAAGCTGCTCCCACCAGCACCCTGACCTAGTAGCAGGGAGCTTTTACCCTCCCCTGGCTGAGTTCCCTGGTAGGGGTACTAGGTTCCCTGAAGGCCTTGGACTTGGTGGAACGGATAAGCAGAGGGGCCTAGATAAGAGCTGCCCTGGGAACCAGGCCCTGCTTAAGAGCACGGAGGGCCTCACATCCTCCCAGAACCCCAGCCCTGATCATATGTCATTGTGACGAGGGAACTAGAAACAAAGAGGGAGCAGGCTTGTTCAAACACAAGTCCCAACAGTGTTTCTTTTGCTGTGACCTGGGTAAGTCAGGTTACTGTGACCCAGAGTTTCTCTATTCTGTAGGAAGAATAGTGTGCTGATAGATCAAATCAGTAAGTGTGAGGATCAAATCAGTCACAGTCCACAAAATAACTCCGCACATCTTTTCTGAATGATCTTGTTCAAACCGTGACAAATGTCCCCAGGTTTACTTACTTTCCTCTCTCCTCTGGGGACCCAGAACCCTGAGGTCATGTGCTGAAAGAAGTTGTTTGCTCCTTTCCTTCTTGTTTTGGGGACTTGTGTCCTGTTCCTGGTGACATTGTTCTGTCAGAAGTACTGGGAGTGTTACTCGGAGGTGAAGGTGAACTAAAGAAAGGTGTGAGGTGTGGAAGGCCGTCCCTGCACATGGCTCAGGGTCAGAGCCCAGGGTGGCACCACAGCAAGAACAACATCCTGAGCTCTTTGGGATGCTTCCCAGACGCCTACTGTGTGGGGGGGGGGGCGTGCTGCGGAGAAGCCCCTGCTCACACCCAAGCTAGTGCTCTCCCACTTTCATTCACTGGACAAGGTTTGATAGTTCTACTGTGCTGATGCCTTCTGGGGGACACAGCAGGGGTATGATGGGCAAAGTTCCAGCTTGGAGCTGCTGTAATAAAGAGAGATGATGTTTACCTAACTGCAGGTATGGGCTAGGGGGTATTTACCTAACTGCAGGTATGCGCTAGGAGGTGTTTACAGGTGCCATGAGGCACGGGGAAACATGAGCCAGGTGAGATGAAGGACAGGCCTTCCTGAAGTTCTGGCATTCAGCTGAACCCTGAATGACCAGAGGTGCCAGAGAACAATTCCACTGCAGAGATGAAGTCATAGGCACAGCATGGCCTGCTCACGGAAGGCAAGGGCAGCTGAGGGGTTCTGAGTTTTGGGGCATCCTCGAGCCTCCCAGCATGTTGCATCATATTAGGTGAGCCTCTAAATTTCCAAGAACCACTGTCAATGGTTGGGAAGGCTAGCTGCATCTCTGAAGTAGATCAGTGCTATCAGGAGCACACATATCTCACTGTCATAAAAAGCCTTATATTATTACAACATCTTAAATGTTCTATATATCTCTATATGTTCTATATATCTCTATATGTTCTATATATCTCTATATGTTCTATATATCTCTGAAGTGTTTGAAGGTCACTTATCTACCTAAAATATATCTGTTTGACTTTGAAAATATACCTAACATGACTACAAGTTTGATTGCTATAGATAATTAACCGCTAACCTGCATTTCTTAACTATCCTAAATAGTTTGTGATAACTTTCAAGAACTAGAACTTTACATTTTAAAATGAACTGTATAGGTACAATATATTATACAAAAGTAAAAGCATATATATAGTATGTTATAACAAAATTAACCTTAAATTTGTATCAATAGATAAAAATCTATACCAAGGTAAAATATTAGTAGTTGCTTTTTAGTTTAAAAGTAGATGCAATAATCTACCCTTTAATCCTATCATTTCTAAGACTGGGTCTATTTTCAAGGGGAAAAAATCCAAATGGTGTCTGGAGTGGCCCCACTCTCCTCCTCTACTTCATGTCAAAAAGCCTGGTAGACACCACTGACTGACATGCCCTTCCCTGTCCCCTACAGGCCCCAGTGGTCCTGAGCCGTGACCACCATGATGTGAGTGGGACTGACAGCCCCTTCAGGGAGACTTCCAATATTTATGACGGTTCTGCCTTCTGTGCAGGTGAGGAAAATGAAAGGATCATTGGCCCTTAGCATTAGCCAGCGGAGGAGATGCACATCCTTAGTCACAGCACCTCTGGCAGCTGAGTGGCACAGGGAGCTTGAGCTTAAGAATTAGAAGCAGTAGCCAGGTGGCGGCGGCACACGCCTTTAATCCCAGCACTTGGGAGGCAGAGGCAGGTGGATCTCTGTGAGTTTGAGGTCACCCTGTCCTGGAACAGAGCTAGTTCCAGGACAGGCTCCAAAGTCACACAGAGAAAACATATCTCGGGGAAAAAAAATGAAACAAAACAAAGCCACACAGAGAAACCTGTCTTGAAAAAGCAGAAATAAAATAAAAATGAAAATAAATAAAATAAAAAAATTAGAAGCAGCCTGGGTGACACAGAGACCCTCATCTCAAAGGGGGGAATTAGATTCCCTGTCTTCCAGATTACAGGCTGCATGTTCTTGTCCTCCCTCCTCCTCTTCCTCACCCAGCACCAGGGAGAGCCTAGGTTCCCTAATCTCTGTGAGAACTGGGGTGGAGGAAGGGGAAGGTGGATAAAGAGCTACAAGAGGAAGCTGCAGTCTTATGCCTGTGTCTCCAGGGTGGCAAAGTGGCAACAGTCCACTGACCTCCTCACACCTGTCCTCAACATGCTAGATGCTTAGAAGGCAACCAGCTGGGGCTTTGCTTCCCCTGGGTGCCTGGCTCCATAGTTTGCTGGGTACATGGCTGCCATGTAATGCTGGGCTTGTCCCTGGCGCAGCAAAGCAGCTGAGGAAATAAGAGGTGCTAGATAATTACTTGTAGGCCATGGGGAAGCACTGGCACCACAGCCAAAGCAACAGACAAAGGAAGCCAGAGGTTCTTCATTGGGAAATCTCATGCAGGTTCATATAGAAAGACACATTACAACTAAGCATGCTCAGATGGAGCTCTTGCAGCTTTATACATTGCCCTTTCCAAAAGAAAAATGTTGGATAGGAATACCTCCTGGGTAGAATAGTGTGATAATAAGCAAATTTTTCTCTAAGTCATCTAAAAGACTGAATCATCTGAAGTCATCTAAAACTTCTGGGTTTCTCTGGAGAGCCCTATCTGAAGCAAAAGTACTACTTAGAGGAGGGCTGGCAGTGCTGAAAGGGGCAGCACACCCACTGGGCCTCTCGAATACCTGTCCAGCAGCCAACATGGGGACCTCACTTCTCTGATGGAGTCAAGAAGCATCATTCATTTGCAATGCCTGCCCTAGGCATGAATGAGCAGTTAGTGCAAGAGAGTATGGAAGTGGGGGGGAGGATAATAGGCATGACAGGCTTCGTCAGTTTCTCTTGCTTCCTGTTTCCAGACTCCCCTGTCTCTGTTCCCCACTTGTCCACTGTCACACTGCTCTCCAGTCCCAAGAAGGAGCATGAGTCTATCTGGCACCCAGACCACCTAGTGCAAGGAATGATGGGTCATGTTTGCCCTGTTTCTACAGACATGGCTGTGCAGAACTTCGTGGGAGATGCCTGTCGTGGTGCCACCTGGGTTGCTCTTCACAATGGAGGAGGTGTGGGCTGGTAAGAAGGCGTCAGAGAGCAGACTGTAGCCTGGTGTGGAGACTGTGGGGACCTCTTGGGACAGAGACAGGTCCAGGGGCCTGAGGTTCTTGGACTTAGATCCCTGGCCACTTGTTCTATTGAGGGTTTTATGCAAATGCAGTCCTCATGTGAACTGGGAACCAGAGGGTCAGTATGTTGGGGTGTGGAGGATGGAAGAACAGAGAGGGAGACTTCTATAAAGCAACTCCAGCAGTTTGGCCTAAACCTGTCATGTAGGACACAAAAGCTAGCATGAGCAACAGCCATGTTCGTTTCTACATTCCAATTCCACCATAACTATTTGACTTGAAAGAGCAGGAGTCCATGGCTGTCAGGACAGTAGATTTTAGGCTCCCCACTCTCCCCAGCTCACAGTTGTGTTCACACAGGTCGCTTTCCAGCCAGCACCAGGGCAGGGTCATTAAGGACTCTGTGGTGGCCTCTGTGTTAGCCATTGTTCTTGCCTGTAACAAACATGGTCTCTAGCTTGTACAGGGGAAATGTTTATCTGATTCACGGCTTCACAGTTCATGGTCAGTCGGCCACACTGTTTTAGGCAGCACAGCAGGGCAGGAGCCTCTAGGGGTGGGGACAGAGCCATTCATCCATGCCAGGGAAAAGAAGAAACTGGGATCCCATGTGGTCCTGCAAGGGCCCTTCCTCAGTGATCTGAAGAGCCTCCCCCCTCCCATGAAGTCCCACCACCGCCCTCAAGGGAACACTGAAAATCCGGACTGTGGGGTTTCATTCTGATTGGCATTGGCCATTCCTCTCCTGCCAAGAGTATTAACTCAGGTTCATCAGACATGGACGATGCAGCATCGTTTGCTGATCCCTTTCAATCTTCCCTCTCACAGAAGCAAAGAAAGGGCAAAGGCTTTTACAGATGAGGAGACTGAGGCACAGACGATTTGCCTCTGCTGAGGAGGTTTCCTGTCAGGGATCCCCAGAGCAGGCTAAAACTGGAGCCCTGGGTGCTAGGTCTCAGAGAGGGAGAAGACCTGAGCCAGTATGAGCTGGATCCAGGCCAGCCTTTGTCCTGAAGAGCCGATTCCTCCCATTAACCAGCTCTCCAGAGTATTCAGATGACCCGCTTGGCCTCCTGCCCACCAAGGCTGGAATTCCAAGCTGCAGCCCTGTCAGGTGGCTTTAATTAATGGAAAATGTGACCAGAGTGCATGTCCTAGCTGGAGAACAGCACAGACAAGAGCTCCCTGGTTGTGGGATGCAAGGGAGGGGACAACCGTGACTGTGACAGAGGCTGAAATTTGTCCAAAGCCTCACAAGACAAAAGCAGCAGGCAGGCTAGGGATTTACTAGGGAGGATGAGGGAAGTCCTGGGTTCTAGCCCTATTGCATAAAGGGTTGAGGAACGCGGCTCTCACTCGTTGCTTCTCCAAGGACAAGTCACACCCAGTTCTGTGGCTTTGGTTTCTTCCTCATTTGGCAGGAATGTGTGTGTGTGTGTGTGTGTGTGTGTGTGTGTGTGTGTGTGTGAGAGAGAGAGAGAGAGAGAGAGAGAGAGAGAGAGAGAGAGAGAGAGAGCTGTTTGTCCGCAGGCTTCTTGACTTGCTTCTTCCCTTCCTGGGCTGTGGACAGGTTCTTCTCTGTGCAGGGTCACCTCCCATAGCTCTGTGTCAACTGTAGTGCACTCCATGACCTCTGCCTCCTCATGGTCGCTCTTTTGGAGTATCTGCTTAGCGACTGCCTTTGTGCCGTGTGTCCATTAGTCAAGCTTAGTGAGAACAAGAGTTGGCTGCAGCTCCCTGTGCTCCCGGATGTGTCATTTGGCCAAGTCACTGAGGACAGGGACATTTGGCCAAGTCACTGAGTGGAAGAGATTGTACCTTAGCAAAGGCTTCTCTGGGCTCTTTCTATAGGAAAGGATTGCAAGGGGGTGGGCTTCATGTGTCACAGGATCATTTCAGAGATCAGGTAAGTTAACACAGGCAGTCTCGGGGCAGTCAGTGAGTCTGGGCAACTAGCAGCCCACCTGTGCCATGGCATCTTGTGTGCCAAGAAGCCTTCTTTATGGCCACTTCAGAGGGTCGTGAGAAGCAACCGCCCTCCCTTCTCAGAGCACTGTCCCAGACTTGGGTGTAGCTCAGTACTGGAACACTTGTCTAGCATGTACAAAACCCTGGGTACAATAAGAATGATTGCTTCCCATCCCGATGGACAAACAGGCATTGAGCAGACCATGATAAAGAGAAGGTCTTGGAAGTATATATAAAGTAGACCAGACCAGCTCAGAAGCATAACTGGCTGAGAAGCCAGGATGCTGCCACTCTGTTCTGCTGACCACATGGATCTGTGATGTAGAGGCCAATGGGACAAGGCTCCCCCAAAGCTGATATCTTCTCAGGTCAATGCCTGTAACCTTGCATGATGTCTGCTCTAAGCAATTCTACACAGGGAGTGAACCGGGAACTCCTTTGTCTCTTGCAGGGGCGAGGTGATCAATGGGGGATTTGGCCTCGTGCTAGATGGGACCTCACAGGCTGAGCAGAAAGCCAGGATGATGCTCAGCTGGGATGTCTCCAATGGTGTAAGTCTCCCAGAACTCCTCACCTTCTTGCTCCCTCTTCTTCTCCATGGCTCCGCCTCCAGGTTGGAAGTCTAGGCTTCAATTCTGACCCTTCCCCAGTAAGAGCCTTTATTACCTTTCCAGACTTTCCTGGGCTCCCTCTTTCTTAAGGATTTATTTATTTTTATTCGATTTTATGTATATGAGTGTGTCTGCATATTTTCACACTATGTGTGTGCCTGGTGCCCCTCAGAGGTCAGAAACGGGCATCAGGTCCTATAGAAGTAGAGATACTGATGGTTGTGAGCCAACATGTGGGTGCTGGGAATTGAACCTAGGTCCTGTGGTACAGCAGCTAGTGCTCTTAACTGCTGAGCCATCTCTCCAGACCCCAGGGTTTCCTTTGCACCACCCCTTCCCAACTGTTTCCACACTTTCCTTTGGATTTCCTTGTCTCTGATCTCACCCTGAAGTCTAGCTTCTGTAAATGCAGCTGGACCCTGGCAGGTTCAGCCCTTCCACTGAAGCACCCCCTATACTGGTGTTGAGGCTTCACTCTTTGGGGACTGGGATGGAACTCAGGGCCTCAGGCATGTTGAGCTCTGGCATTTTGCTGTGCCCTGGCCTCATGATCTCCCTCTTAAGGCCCATTGTTGGAAGAGGTTTCCATCCGGCCCGGTCCCATAATAAGCACACAGAAACTATATCATTTGCAATACTGTTTGGTCAATAGCTTAAGTGTCTTTTTAGCTAGATCATATCTTAATTTAATCCATTTCTATTATTTTATACTTTACCACAAGGCTCGTGGTTTACCGCAAGGTTCCAGCATGTCTATCTTTGGTAGATGGCTACATGGCTTCTCACTGACTCCCATAACATACATACACACATACATATATATGTACACACACACACACACACACACACACACACACACACACACACACACATCTTCCAGTCTGGTTATATTCTGTTAAGCCATTGACCGAAAATAGCTAGCTTCTTTATTAACCAATGGCAATAAAACATATTCACAGCATCCATCACTTCCCACATCAGCCCATCTTTCCCTGCTTTGTATTGCTGTTTCTTTTTGTTGCCTGGGTGGCCATTGCCCATGTCAGGCAGGTGCTATACCCCAGCTACGCCAACCCTCACTGTCACCTTCGAAGGCAGCCAACGAGCACATTCCGCAGCTCGATGGACCTTTCATCCTGCTACTATGACCCACCTTTGCAGTAACAGCATCTGGGGGGGGGAAGGGGGCAGATTCCTCTCCCAAACCACATCACAGGCAGCCCAGAAGGGTTGACCTGAGGTCAGAGGTTAGGTGATGATGAGGAAAGGTATACAGGATATGAGCAAACCGCAGAGGGATTCCAGAGCAAAGGACCAGAGTGAAGACAGTAGCTCTAAATGACTGAGGTTGTACCCAGAGGCAGGGGAAAGGGAAGGAGCCTCTGGTAGGGCCATTCACCAGGAACCATTAAGCTTCAGAACTTCAACAGGAGAGGGGGGGTCTACATCCTGACACTAGGAGTTGGAGTGAGTCTTGATGGGGCTTCCTCCCAGGAGACCTCACTATCAGTGGTGTAGATATAGGCCAGAGGAGGCTTAGAGATGGTGGGTGGCAGACAGATGGGGAGGTGCCATAGTCACCACTTAGGACAGCCCAGGTATAAGAGAGGAAGTGGGCTAGGGAGGGATCGTGTAGCTGATGGTGAGGAGTCTGAAAGGGGAAGGGATGGGCACTAGGGATAAACTTGTTCTACCCAGGGGGGTGTCCTCTATAAATGCCAGGTCATTCTCAGAGGTGGGAAGAGAGCTGGCCAGAATAATAACTGGTTTCAGATTGAAAAGAGGGTAAATTAGTTACTTGTTCCAGGTAAGAGAGCAGGGATTCTAAGCCTGGCAGATACAAAGGAGGTTCTGAAATCCCCAAGCAGAGGGCATAAAGTTGGCAAGCCAGGATACCATGTGGAGAGCCCAGTGATGTTGATACCAACGCTTTGTCCTTGGCATCTGTAGGTGGCACGGCGTTGCTGGTCTGGGAACCCCAAGGCCTATGAGATCATCTGCCAGACAATGCAGGAGAACAATGGCCTGGTGGTGACGCTTCCCCATGAGGTGGCAGATGAACAGGTGCTACAGCAGGCCCTGCGGCCCTGAGAAGAACTGATATCCTCTTGGTGTCCCCCTTCCCTCTGCCACCACCCTCCCCCTGCATCCTAGCCTAGTGTTCCTAGTGTCCCACACAGTGAACCGCAGACACCTAAAGAGGTGGAAGCACTTGTCTTTGACCAGTGGCTTGAGAGCCCTGCGATGGAGGGCATGTCTCATTTATGTGAAGGTCCTTAAACCTGAGGTAGAGTGGACTCCAGCTCGGATGGGAAGAAATTTCGAATGCTGACTAAGCTGGCAACAGTCTGCCGTGACTCTGTGACATTCTCAGAGTGCTGTTCAGTCTCCTGTCCAACACTGTCCCTACAGCGCTCTCCTAGCCATTCGCTCACCCCACCCACACTAGGTCCTTGATGCTGAGTACAGGCAGGAAATAAAGAATAAAGTAGAGGCAAATGTGTGGTTTAAACTGGGCAAGGGGAGTGGGTAGCACCATGTCTGAGCAAGGTGGCCAGGTACTGGGACATGTGGAGAGAAGACACTTTCCAGGCCAGCTGTGTGAATCTGAAAAACAGAACTAACCACTTCTTGAGGTTCCTGGGTGTCTGTTTGGGATCTGGAATCCCGCAGGAGTTACATTGGCTTAAAGCTGGAATCTTACACCCTTCTCAGAAAGATCAACCAGATCTACACCGGGCTTGCCTCTGGAGCAGGGGCCCTGGCAAAGAGAATTGGGTAGCTGTGCTTCCTTGGACCTTCCTCTAGAAGTTACTACTACTTTATCGTGCCTCCTACCTACCCCAAACCTCAGCTTTCAGGGCCCCTCCCACCACCCTGTTGCCCTGTGCCCTCTCTTCAACCTTCACCAAGCCAGATCTCCTGCTGTGGGTACCATAGGCTTGTTGTCCCCTAAGCTGAACCAGGACTAAGAGGAAAACCCAAAGGTGGATGAGAGAAAAGGAAAAGAAAGACCCTTGAGAACACTGGCCTGGTTCCAGAAAAGTTGTGCTGCTATGAGACTGTCATGTTTGGCTCACACTGGTATAAGACCAGACAGAAGGAACCCTTTGTCTTCCCCAGAGTGCCATACGGAAGACATCAGGGTTCTCCAGCAACCTCCATCCAGGATAGACCATGATGCTCACTGTGGGAGCAGAACTGAGAGATTTGGGTTTGGTAGTCCTACTTCACTGTCAAGAGTAACCAATGGCTTTCCTGTGCAGTTATTTAGATTTAAGGAGACACCAAGTCTTGGGAAAACGTAATTCAATCTGATGCAAACACAAAAAGATGCTTTATTAATGATGTTACTGTAATCAAACATGCATGGCAATTAACATACCAAGAGAAAAGGGTGTTATGGCTGACACTTCTGGAGATCCCCACCCAGGATCAAGAAGTGATATTGCTCTGGCAGCAGTGCCAAATGACAATGGCAGGAAGCACATGATAGAACAAAATGCTTACACTATGAGCCAGGAAGCAAAGAAGGAAAGTTTGGACCCAAGTCTACAGCCCCCCAAGGGCATGTCCTGAATAACCAAAGACCTACCACCAGCTCTGCCTCCAAAGGTTCCACCACTTCCCAACACCCTTTTGAATAAGCTGAACCATAGCAGAGGTCAAAACTTGCTTTCTGGTAGCTTGATCTTTATTTCTTGCATAAAACAAGAATTTTCCTACATTGAAAAGTAGGTGTGAAGCCAGACATCCTTCCTTGAGAGATCAGGGTCTCTGAGCCTCAGTTTCCAAATATGCCCAGCAAAGCCATGATACCTAGATCTCTGTTGAGAGATAATCTTGGTTTTTCTTATCCTCTATGTGCTATCACAGCAGAGGATCAGGCAGAGGATGGCACTGGAGCAGCCCCTTCTACTCTATACCTAATGTGTGTGCACTGTTGTCATACAGAGCCCTAACCCTTCCCTGTAGAGGAACTTCCCTGCAGTGTGAAGGGTACGGTAGGCAACAGTCAACACAAGCTGCTAGCCCTTGTCTTCAGTAGAATGGATACCTCATGTGACATATTCATTATTCGGATGTGGCATGTGTGACAGGAAATTGAATTGTAAATTTTGACGGTTTAATTCATTTAAAGTAAATTTAGTTCTAGCTCATAGAAGTGTAACTGAAATATAATGAGATTATAATTACATATATACCTGGTTTAGGCTGGGCCTATTCTATTTTTCTCCTAAAAGTCAGGAACATGTTTGCCTATAAAAAATGTAGTCCTTTTAAAAGGCTGGGGGAGGCTCAGTGGTAGAACACATTCTTAGTACACATACATACTTAGTATACACCACACACACAACTCTAAAATAAAGTAAATACATATGGTAGCATTCAAAAACAAGCAACAACCTTGTGGTGAGCTTCTGAAAAGTGTCCACCAACACAGCAGTATAGATAATCAGGGCTCAGCGGTGTGGGATGGGCCCTGTGCTGACTGGCCTCCTCTGTTTTTAGTGAGGCCAGTTTTGCTCAGTGGCCTCTATGTAGTCCCTTGCCTCCATCCTCAGCGTAGGCATACTCCAGGGGAGATGCTTGCAAAGTGTAACAACAGCATGTCCTACCTCCACTTGAAAACCACAGTGGCTTCCCTGATCCTCGCTGGAGCCAGGACCTGAGCACCAAAACCTGGAAGGGATGGCAGCAGAAGAGTATTCCTCGGAGACCTGGCTCAGGAGGCCTAGAGAACCAGAGGAGAGTGAGCAGTGCAAGACCAGTAAGATGGCTCCCTGCAAACCCAGGAGGCTGAATGCACCCCATAAAGGATGCCCTAAAAGTTACTGAGACACTCTTAAAACAGCAGAGAATGTAGACAAGAATAACATCCACATGCTAGCCACTGCTTTCCAGCACATTTTCTTTCATCTTTTACTGTAGTAAAACACACAGAACAAAGTTACCACCCCAAACACTTTTCAGGGTGCAGTCCAGTGATCCAAAGCACACCATGGTACAATGTAGCAGTCCCCACTATCCAGGTCTAGGAGCTTGTCATCGCCCCAAGCAGATACTGTCCCCTCCCTACTGCCTTCCTATATATTCTGTGCTCCAGAGGCCTCACAAATGCAGTATCACATAGTGCTTGCCAGCTCATTCAGCCAGTGTCAAGTCCTTGGGTTCAACCACATGACAGCATATAGCAGAATGCCCTTCTGTGCCAAGGCTGAGCAAGACTGCCTTGTATAGAGGACTGCATTTGCTTAGCTATTCGGTCACTGTGAATGTTGGTGTGAGCACAGGTGTGCATGTGTCTACCTGTAGCACGAGTTCTAATTGGTCTTAATAATAAAAACCCAGAGTCAGATATTGGTGGTGAAAGCTGAAAGATCAGAGAGGCAGAGCAGCCAGCCACTAGTTCTTACCTCTATGAAATCCTCAGATTAAATGAGGTGTCCTGTCTCTACAAGTCTTCAGACCAAGCGCTGTCTCTACAAAACCTCAGACTGAATCCTGAGCCCCTGTATCCTCCTGCCTTGTATTCCCCTCTCTGCCCAGCCATACCACTTCCTGTCTCCACCTCCCTAGCACTGGGATTAAAGGTGTGAACCACCACCACTTGGCTCTGTTTCTCTTTTAGATTGATTCAACCTCACTTAGCCCAGGGTGTCCTTGAACTCACAGAACTTGGTCTGCCTCTGTCTCCTAAGTGCTGAGATTAAAGGTGTGTGTCACCACTTCCTGGCCTCAATGGCTAACTAGTGTGGCTAGCTCTGCACTCGGATCTTCAGGAAAGCTTTATTTGTTAAAGCACAAACAAAATATCACCACATTCACCCAAGCCCCTGCTTTCAACTCTTTTGAGTCTGCACCTAGAACTCAAACTATAAGATTGCATGATAATTTTATGTTTTTTTAAAGGGACTATCAAAACATTTTCCCTAGAAAATAATTTCTAAATCTAGCATTTATTTTCTAACTACTTGTGGCCTAAAACAAATCAACTAAGGCCAGTGAGATGGATCAGTGCTTAAAGGCACCTGCTACCTAACCTGATGACCTGAGTTCAACCCCTAGAACCTGCATGATGGAAGGATAAACTGACTGCTGTGAGCTGTCCTCTGACCCCCACCTACTATGGCACACACATACATCAGACACACACACACACACAACACAACTAAATAATAAACTCAATGCCAAAGGGAATCTAGGGTGTACTAAAAGCCTCGTTCTCCACCCAACCACAGAAGTGGCATGAAGGATCATTCTAGAAAATTTTTCCAGAGTATGTAAGCTCATGCACAGATAATGCAATGCTCTCTCATACAAACAAATGGGATATTCCAATTTCAGTGTTGACTTTTTTAATTGAAGCATACAAGAGTCATTGCTGTCAAGTTTGTCGTTAGTAGTTTTGCATATCAGATGTGCTGTTCAATCAGCACCTCTAATGCAGAAACCTTTCGCTCCACAGAGAACCCATCACTATTAGAAGTTAATCCTAACTCCCCATCTCCCCGTAGTCACCAGTGGCCACTAATCTACTGTCTGATGGACTTAGCTCTTCTGAACATTTCCTATATATGTCATCATTATAACACATCACCTTCAAAACTGAAATGTTTTTCTTGGTTTGGGCATGATATAACTTGCAATATTTTATGTTATGGTTCAAAAATATTCCACTGTATAAACACATATTCATCTGATGATGAAAAATTGGGTTATTTCCACTGGGGAGTTGTAACTAAGGCTACTATGAATATTCATGTAGGTTATGCATGGACATATTTCCATCCCTCTTGGAGTAGATACAGGGGGAGTGGCATAGCCTTACATAGTAAGGGACAGGTTGGTGGGAAATGGGGATAAATCAGTGTGGGTGCAAAGGGCAGGTTGGTTTTAATAGTATTTTCACCTTCATAAGACTAAAGCCTTCCCTGCAGAAAACGGACTGGGTGGGAGGCAGTTCAGTGAAGGGAGGCTTAAGACTGACCCCTTAGTTATTTGAGACCTAGAAATGAAATAGGTTTGAATTTGGGTGATGATGAGAGAAATGAAGGTACTCCAAACAAATCCATACGGGAGAAGTAAGGCAGCAGAGTTCAGGGAACAACTAGCAAGTTAGTAGAGTAACTCTGTGTCAAGGTAGCAAGAGAATGCCCTTGGTGGTATAGGCAGGGATCCTATCAGGACCTGCTACTGGGCAAGCAAGGGCTTGTAGTCCAGTAGTACCAAGTAAGTGTGCACTTCAGCGAGGTCATGGAGAAGATGTCAAGCAAACTAGAGAGGTTCAAAGCCTGCCTGCAAGTTCCAGACCATGTGGCCGCAGATAAACCTGACATCTGTTTCCTCACACCTGGCAATCACGGATTGAATTAGCTCATATTTTCAAAGCACAGAGGGCACGAGAAACTCTTACGAGCTGGGATTAGTTTTCATTCCTCTGCGTTACCCAGTAGCAAAAGGAAGAGCCAAAGGCTGAAGACCCTCTTCTCTCAAGCTGGAACTCACACCAAAGTACACACAAGTTGGAAGCCCCGCCCCTGCCCCACCCCCCGGCGCCCTCGTGACTACAGTCCCGACAGCCCTCGCGCGCCACGCCCACGGCTCTTGCGCACGCGCAGCTCGAGATGCGATTCAGGGCCTTACTCTACGCGGAGCTTTGACAGAGACTCCCTGAGGGGTGGCGGGGCGGACCCTTGGCGTCGCGCGCATGCCTGGCAGGGCCGGGAGGCTCTTCTCCGGAGGCTGTGGCTCGGAGGCCTCAGCTGGGCCTAAGATGGACCTCCCGACCATGCTCGCCGCCCCGGTCGCGCGGGGAGACCAACATGGCGGTGGGCCAAGCCGACTTCGCCGCGGCGCGGGGCCGTCCCTCGGTGCGGGCCCCGGGCGCCGCCGCCTGCTGCTACTGAGGGGCCCGGAAGATGGCGGGCCCGGGCCGCGTCAGGAGGAGGCCCCGGGGCCGGGGCCGAGCCCGCCGCCCTCCGAGGACGGCGGCGACTCTTTCGTGGTACTGCTGGAAGTGCCGCGCGCGACTGACGCCCACGGGCAGGAGGAGGCCGAGCCGGGTCCCTGCGCGAGTTCCCCGGAGCAGGTCCCGGCCTCCGCCCCCGGCGCGGCTCTGGCGGGCACAGTCACCATCCACAACCAGGACCTCCTGGTGCGCTTCGACCGCGGCGTCTTCACGCTGGCCGCCGCGCCCGCGCCGGTCGCCCCGAGCCTGCATCCCGCGGCCACCCCGGGCCCAGAACCCTCGAGCGCTTCGGTGGCCCGCCGCGGAGCGGTGGCCGCCGGTGCTGGCTCTCCAACCTACCGCTGCCCGGAGCCGCAGTGCGCGCTGAGCTTCGCCAAGAAGCACCAGTTGAAGGTGCACCTGCTGACGCACGGCAGCCTCCAGGGCCGGCGGCCCTTCAAGTGCCCGCTGGATGGCTGCGGCTGGGCCTTCACCACCTCCTACAAGCTCAAGCGACACCTGCAGTCGCACGACAAGCTGCGGCCCTTTGGCTGCCCGGTCGGGGGCTGCGGCAAGAAGTTCACCACGGTGTACAACCTCAAGGCGCACATGAAGGGCCACGAGCAGGAGAACCTGTTCAAGTGCGAGGTGTGCGCCGAGCGCTTCCCCACACACGCCAAGCTCAGCTCCCACCAGCGCAGCCACTTCGAGCCTGAGCGCCCCTACAAGTGTGATTTCCCCGGTGAGCGCGAGCCGCGGACCTGCGGGGACGGGCGGAACCAGCCGGTGTCGGGACCAGGGGCCAAGCTCTGTGTCGCTGTCTGGGCAGGGTTTACCTGGGGATGCCCTAATCTAAGTGGGGAGCGTGCAAAGAAACACTCCTGTGTTTGTGTTCACGTTCCTTCCAGGTAGTTAGATGTGAAGCCTTGGGTTCCTACAGCGAAGTAGCAAACATAGTCACAGCTGTCCCTGGCAGAGGCCACAAACCCTTTGTTAAGATGCTTCTTCTGAAAATGACTGCTTCTCAGAGTTGATTGAGTTGGAACTTTTTCTGAGTCTACTCAAGTTTATTAGAATATACTAACAGATCCAAGACTTATAAGGCCAAGTATGTCTCATTAAATTACAAAGAGGATGGCAGTACACATTACTGTTTCTCTGAACCCTCTCCAGCCTCTATGAAAGAAAGCCCCACGAATTAGCAGGCACAGAGCCACCAGGGATACCTTTTCCGTCCCATTATTATACAGAGTGATGCTCCTTTACCAGGGTGAACCTCAGCAGCCACCATCAGGTGTGTGGCACAATAGTTTTTGTGTCTTCTATGCTTTATTTTTGTCAGACTTCTTAGTTTCTGGGACATTAATACACACTGTTCTAATACTATGCATTATAGAGTATGCTCATATGTAGGGTTTAGCAACAGAGTCTTGGTATTGTATTACATGCCCACAGACTATCTGATACAGTCTGATTGAAAATCTGTGTGCTGTACTGTGTGAAGGACAGGGATTCACATACAAGCATGAAGTGCCATTGAGGGTTTTGTGTTGGCTGATCAATTGGGTTTCCTTAGAAGCTGGGAGAGGGGCTGGGGAGCACCATTAAGTGTCCAGTCAAGGAGGGATTCTTTTGACAACATGAGTCAGGAAGTGGTGGTGGGAATGGTGGGAGGCTTCAGGTAAAAGATCACAGAGGCAGGATAAAAGAGCATGGCAATTGATTGGGGGTGATGAGGGCTGTTGCTAAGGCAGAGAATGCTAATGTTCAGATTAGCCTAATCAGTTACCTTTCCTATGTAGCAAAGGTAACAGATTGGCGCTAAGTATGGAAGAGGACTTTTGGATGGGGCAGAGATTCCCTGGGCTGCTACTTTTATTCAGTGTTGTGCAGTGCTTCACAGCCATAGTGATAGCATTTTAGGGACTCTGAGGAAGAGCTTCAACAAAGCTAAGCATCTTTCAGCTTTTTATTTTCCACTCTGTTTGAACACCGAATATTTCTATCAAAGAAGTATTGATGTAGGAATTGCTGAGGTGTAGGTTGCTTGAATTAATGGGGTGGGGTTGGGTGGATCTATGCGGATGGAGGTGAATATGACAAGAACTTGAGGAAATGGATAAAAAAAAAGAGAGAAAAAACAGATGATAAGATGTAGGGCTGCCCCATTGCAGAGGCTGGAGGAAATTGAAAAGTGTGGAGGATGCAGTATCCCCCAGTGGGATAGAAAATCTTAGCTAGTGGGATGGTTGCAGAGCTGTCCAAGACTAACTCTTGATCATTAGTACGTTTTGTCCTGCTAATTTCGTGGGTTTCACTCAGACAGCAACTGAGTTTGTGGAAGATGCACATAGTTTATGCGATTGGCTACAGAACTGTCTGGCCAAGGCTGTGTTTGGAGGACACTTAATCACTTGTGCCATCTCCACGTAACTCTGCAGCAAGTGACCTGTGTGTGATACCCCTACTGTAGCTTCTAGAAAGCTAAATATTGGTGGGCAGGGCTTTGCAGAGATGGTTTCCAAGTCATGTCTTTGTCTGCTCATTGTGAATGTGCCCCAGGCTGTGGACAGTGTAAGCTGCCCTGTGTGCTTTTGTCCTATCCTATGAGCTGAGCTTGTGCTTTCTTCATTCAGGCTGTGAGAAGACATTCATCACAGTGAGTGCCCTATTTTCCCATAACCGAGCCCACTTCAGGGAACAAGAGCTCTTTTCCTGTTCCTTTCCTGGATGCAATAAACAGTATGACAAAGCCTGTCGACTGAAAATTCACCTGCGAAGTCATACAGGTATGAGCTAGAGGGTGCACCACAGTGTGGACCCATGCTTTGCACTGGCTGTTGTGCTCATAGTTACACTGTGTCACTTTTTTCTTTTACAAGGTGAAAGACCATTTATTTGTGACTCAGACAGTTGTGGCTGGACCTTCACTAGTATGTCCAAACTTCTAAGGCACAAAAGGTAAACCTTACATTTTGTTATTTAGGTTCTGAAAGCACATGAAGTATGTGTCATAGAACACTTTGAGTGAATCACTTACAGATTTCAGACTGTAAAATGGAGCTCAGTGTCAATGTTGTAGAAAATCAGAAAACTGTAAGGAAAGCATTAAGAATCTTACTTGATAGCAGTTGTTTCCTGTTAGGTTTGGATTGGTTTACTTATTATACTGTCATCCAATTACATTTTTTTTTCCTCTTAGATGTTTTAGAAATACTTTTTTTCTTGTTCTTACAAACTTTCGGTAGTGATAATGACATCTGGGGTCTGTGTACCTGTGATGTTCAATATGTTGTCTCATTCCATCTTGGTCACAGCTCCAAGATTAGTGTTATACAGACTTAGGGGATGGGTGGCCTATGTCGATTTGCATAACTGGAATCTGAGGTGCTCAGAGCAAAAACATTGCTTAGAAAAAGACAGTCTTTCTAAGTTGACTTAAGAGGATTCTTTCCCACTGTTGCCAGGCACACTCTTGCTCCGCCCCTGCCCCCCCCCCCCCCATCTCTGTGTCTATCAGTCTGTCTGCTTTCTGGCCATCTGTGGCTTGGAAAGCACATAGACCATAGATACTTCTAAACAATTTAAATTGCTGCATTCACTCCTTTGGGACTCACCTAGTCCTAGATTGTTGTAGCATTAATTGTTCTGTGTCTGGCTATGGGGCCACTTTAATTATCAAAGTTTAGTTTCTGGTTATGGGGCAGCCAAACAAACCCTGTGTGCACATTCTGAAATGCACTGATGGTACTAAATGGAGAGAGCATGCTGTTTCTGTGTCTAAAGCCTCATTTTTGTTTCAGGAAACATGACGATGACCGGAGGTTCACCTGCCCTGTGGAAGGCTGTGGCAAGTCATTCACTAGAGCAGAACATCTGAAGGGCCACAGTATCACCCACCTGGGAACAAAGCCATTCGAGTGCCCCGTGGAAGGTAGCATTTAAAATGTCAATTTAGCTGTAGACAAAGTACCACACCAACACTCATGTTGAGCTATAAGTTTGAGTTGCAGAAGCACTAAGATAATTGCCAGTCACAGCATTGTTGGAGCCCACTCTGACAGAAATCAGCAGGGTGTGCCTAGGAGGGGTCACTGAGGCTAAAGAAATGTTAGACTGAGAGAAATTATTGAGACAGAAAATACAGGATAGATTCAGGGGACTATCTCTGAAACTAACTAAAACTGAAACTGGGATTAACTCTGGCCAATTTCAAGTTATTTCAGAGCCTGCTTATATACAAAAGCAGAACAAAACACAACACAGTCAGTCAGTATCTAACCATAAGATCATTCCTGTCCTTGAGTGAGCAGCCTCCTATCTGACTTGTGCTTGCTGCTCAGAAGCAGCCTTATATGATGTTCCTGAGGTTTGGCATCAGCAGCGGTCTTTCTACTAGATAGAGTGTTATTTTCTCATAGGCAAAATGCTCTTTGCAATGGACTAAATCAAAAGTCTCTCACAGCCCTCAAGGTTATTGGAAAAAGCAGAACAGACAAGCTTGAACTCAAACGACTTCTTTAAGTCAGAATTGACTCCAGATAGAAACTGAGTCACACGTGGGCTCCACACAGCACTGTATTTATTTGGTTGGTTGAAAGTACATGCACACTGTCTTAGGAGTGTATTGGAAGAGGTACAGGTTTGCCTTTTTCCTTGCCACTCAGTCTGAGGTTCTAGTTCTACTACCTGTTTAACTTTGTGATTATGAGGAACGGGTGAAGTGAGGAGAAGAATGCTTCTTTATATGTAGTCTGGCACGTAGCTTGGGCTCACTAAATGACAAGTAACTAGTCTTATTGCACCTGGACAGAAATAAAGTCTGTGTGATTTTTTTTTCAAGCTAGGGTTTCTCTGTGTAATAGTTCTAGCTATCTTGGAACTAGCTCTTACAGAGCAGGTTGGCCTCGAACTCACAGAGATCTACCTGCCTCTGCCTCCTGAGTGCTGGGTTTAAAGGCATGCGCCACCACCACCTGGCCTGTCTGATTTTTTTTTTTTTTTTATAAGGGTGTTGTTGAGGCTTTGTCTTAGTTAGGGTTTCTACTGCTGTGATAAAACACCATCACCAAAAGTAACTTGGAGTATGTTTCAGCTTATACTTCTATGTTACAGTCCATCATCAAAGAAAATCAGGGCAGGAACTCAAAGAAGGGACCTGGCAGCCAAAGCTAAAGTAGAGGCCAGTTTAGTAGTAGTTCTGGGGTAGTTCTGGTTACTGGCTTGCTTCCATGGCTTGCTCAGCAGGTTTTCTTATAGCACCCAGGACCACAGGCCAAGGAATATTACCACCCACAGTGAGTTTGACCCTGCCACATCAATCATAAATCAAAAAAAAAAAAACCTCAGATATAGCCACAGACCAATCATGTGGAGACATTCTTCTCAATTGAAGTTCCCATTTCAAAAAGACTAACTTGTGTCAAGTTGACATAAAACTAGCTAGCACAGGCTTTTTTTCTTTAAAATGCTAAAGTGTAATTTATTTGCCAAAATTTTGTATGACCCATTCATGCCAACCCTGCTGTTCACTAAGGAAGGAGCAGTCCAGGGTGAATCAGATGGGCCCTAAATTGATGGCCTCAGCTAAATCTGTGGACTTTAGTTATCTTAGCTGGAGAAGGATAATAAAGACCACTTAAAACCAGCACCAGTTCTTACAGCATACTGAACATAATACAAATGGTATGATCAAGTTCTCCTTATCAGCATACTAACTGTGAGTGTGGATAGATAAATAGGAACATAAAAGCTGCTGTGAGATGTCTACACTTCATCCATACTGCTCTTGAGGGAGTGTGAATGTCCTGGTCAGCTTAAGGAGGAAGAGCTAACCAGACATTAAAGAATGGCTGTTGGAAACAGGGAGACTTCACAGCTGTTCACTTGGAGACAAAGCCTCGTCTGGTCTGTGGAGAGGCATTACAGTCACCCTGGGCTCGGGGCTGGCAGCTCAAAAGAAGAGAATCTCATCAACAGCAAAGACAGAAGTCAGAGCATGCTGTAATGATTTGGACCTGGATGAGGGAGGGACAGTAGTTGAGATCAGTGTCTCAGCTGAGATTGAAAGGGGAGAAGAGTTTGGTCATATGGTACATAAAATGATAAACTATACCATCAGTTTGACTTAAGGTACTCAGCAGACTTGTGTGTCTGCTGCTTGCTTAGAACAGGCTGGACTACAAGTGAGGCAGGTGGCATGCAGGTCCTTGCATAAACCCTACAAGTGGATGGAATTCTCAAGCAACTGAAAGTGTAAATTCGCCAGGTGGTGGTGGTGGTGCATGCCTTAAATCTCAGCACTCGGAAGGCAGAGGCAGGTGGATCTCTGTGAGTTCGAGACCAGCCTGGTTTACAAGAGCTAGTTCCAGGACAGGCTCCAAAGCTGCAGAGAAACCTTGTCTCAAAAAAAAAAAAGTAAGTGTGAATTCTGGATTCTAGTCCTGAGTCTGCCATTTGTCTGGCTCAGAGAGGTCTTGGGATTAGCAGCTTAAGCTCTGTGTCTCTTTTCCTATCCATAAAGTAAATAAAACCTTATAGGGTTCTTGCAGAGATTCAACTAATTAAAATTTTTAAAGCTTGTAAAAGCATTGATACTTGTCAGTTCTGATGATTGTATTGATTGCTATTAGGTGGAGTTTTGTTTCCTATTTTTTAAGCCTAGGAGGAGAGCCACATACAATGGTAGAACAGTGGAAAGGCTGCCCTGGTGGGAGCTCTAGGCAGGGTGCTAAGCCAGAGGATGTCTGTGGAGGGCCAACTCAGAATGCTGAGGCCCACTAGTGCCATTTGGTGTTGGTGGGCAAGTTTTAGTAGGGTAACTCAGGCAGAGTCGCAGATCAGGGGGCAGGGAACTGCTTATATTTACAGCTCTTCTGAGGTGATTGGTGGGAGAAGGACAGAAGTTCACTATTAAAAAGAGAGCTTTTTTTTTTTTAAGTTCTCAAGGAGCTTTGAGCCGTTAAGATAACCAGCCTCAGCAGAGAGAAGAGTAGCAGAGTTTGGTCAAGGCCTCTGCACAAAGCAATCAAGCCTGGTGCAGAGACTCCGGAACCCCTTCTTACTGGACTAAGTGAAGCTAGGCCCTGTGTTGATAGTGACATTGGGCACATCCTCAAGGTGGTGGACAGTGCCAGTGCCCAGGACCTCCAAGTGGGCTATTTAAGGAAAAATCAAGTCATAAGAGGAAGGACCCTGGCTATCTCTGTGCGGTTTGGGACTTCATTCTCACATGGAACTTCAAACGTGTGTTTAAACAAGCTCTAAGTCTGTTCCCTATCTTGACCCCATGCATCTCATTTTACAGACAAGGAAAAACTGCTCTGCAAAGGGTCAGAAATTTGTCCATAGCCATGGAGCAAATGAGGGTTGCGTGCAGACAACCTTAGCTGGGCAGCTCCCTGAACTTTTACACCTTTCTAGTCCAGGCCTCGCCCCACCACTCACCGGGGCAGAGTCACCCACCTTGCCCAGGCACCTGTGTCTCAGTCTTCTCAGAAGCTGTTTCTACAGAAGTCATTATTTCAGCACTGATCTTGTTCTGCCTTTTATTCTGACTTTATACCTACATGCTCAGCCAGCTCATAAGCCTCAACTCTGCCTGCATTTCTGGGTCTATGAAGGGCAGAGCACCAACATGACCTGCAGTCAGATAAAAGTAAGGCAATCGTAAATGTGTATGCCTTCCAGCATTTGAATCCAGATCTGATGTATAAGTGAGTTGAGCACCACTTGTACCTGTGACCTAGAGACATTTGCTCAGTTTCTGAGCTGCACAGAGCTGAAATAGGTTGGGTTGCCTTTTGGTTACGTGTTGAGATAGTTCCAATCCCTAGAACTGTTGCATTACTTTTTTTTTCATTTTTTTATTTTTTTGGTAATTGCTTAATAGAGGTGATTACACATTTTTGCAACTAAACTTTGGAGGAGTTGTTTTGACTTAACTCTGAGCAGTGGATGAAAGAAACAGTGAGTTTGATATGGTTACACTCATATTCTGTGTCTTAGACTGACTAATTCGTGGTCTGATTATTCCTTTATAATTTTTCCTTTATCCCGTGTGCTCCTCTTAGGGTATTTAGTATATGTCACTTGTCACAGGCCAGTGCTTGGGAACGTAGTGTCATGCTTTGTATTAGTCAGGATTCTCTAGAACAGAATTGCTGGAGTGGCTCTCTTTTTCTTTCTCTCTCTCTACATAGATAGACAGACAGATAGATTGATTGATTGATTTTAAAAGGGGGTTTATTAGAGTGACTTACAGGCCGTAGTCCAGCTAGTTCCAACAGTGACTGTCTCCTAAAGTAAAGTTCAAGAATCGTCAGTCCACAAGGCTTTATGTCTCAGCAAGTCATCAGTATACATTGGAATCCCAAAGAAGTCTCTAATGCCAGTGAAGGAATGTCTTGGCATCAGAATAGATAAACTTGCCAGGGATGGTGAGGGTAAGCAGGCAAAAGACAAAAGCTTTCATATTCTGTGTCCTTTTTATAGGCTGCCACCAGAAAATGTGGCCTAGATTTAGGGTGGGTCTTCTGACCTCAAATCAAAAAAAAAAAAAAAAAATCACTCAAAAGTGTTTAGTATATTCCACATGTAAGTGAAGTTGACAACCAAAGTTAGCTATCACAAATTTACTCCTTGTCAACTTGGTACACAATCATATCTCCTTAAGTCATTAAGAGGTTTCATTTCCAAATGAAATCAATAACCAGGCCACAATTACTCCTAAAACTGCTAACACATTATATATCTTAGACAAGCTGGTAATGTCCCTTAAGGGACATTCTTTAGTATCTTGTAACTTACATATGATAACCACTGACCTCAATTGTGTTATATAACATGATAAAGAAATCTAGGAAAGAAAACACAAATATCTTTACAGTACATTCTTAACAAAATGTGACAGAAACACATGTCAATTATCATCCTCAGTTTTGCAACTGGTCACGTGGCATTAATAGTTATTGCTACCTTCTTCTGCTATGCATTCTGTATTTCCCCTGCCCTCAACAAGCACCTCATCAGATCTTGTTTTTGTTGTTGTTTTAATGTTTTATTTTTTTATCCTTACGTGACCCATACCTTTATTCTTGAAAGATCTGAGCCCTTTGTCATCCTGCATAGATTGAGTTGTAATTTCCCATTGGCTTAATTTCTGTCTTAATTAAAGGTTTACTACTGCTGTGATGAAACACCATGACCAAAAGCAGCTTGAGGGTTTATTTGGTTTACATAGACTGAGTCACAGTCTATTAGAGGAAGCCGAGGAAAGAACTCAAGTTGTACAGGAACCTGGAGGTCGGAGCTGATGCAGAGGCCACAGAGGAGTGCTGCTTATTGGCTTGCTACTTATGGCTTGTTCATCGTGCTTTCATAATAGCGCCTAGGACTACCAACCCAGAGTGATACCACCCACGGTGGTCTGGGCCCTCCCATATCAATCACTAATTTAAAAAAATGCTTAACAGGCTTACCTATAGCTTGATTTTATGGAGGTATTTTATTATGTGGTTCCCTCCTCTCAGATTATTCTAGCTTATATCAGGTTGACATAAAACTAGTTGATAAATGATTTTTAATTGCAATTGTGGGTGTGGGAGGTACATGTGTCACAGTGGGTCACAGTGTGGAGGTCAGAGGACAACTTTGTAGAGTTGGTTTCTTCCTTTCATCTTTATGTGAGTTTCGGAAATCAAACTCAAGTCACCAGACTTGGCTGCGAACACCTCCCTTTTGAGCTGTATTACCAGTCCATGTCATTTTAATGTAGTTAGGAAGTATCCTTGATCATCCTCAGATGTAACTCTTGTTCTCCTCTCTGTTCCAGGGTGCTGCGCCAGGTTCTCAGCTCGAAGCAGTCTGTACATTCATTCTAAGAAACACCTGCAGGATGTGGGTGCTCCAAAAAGCCGCTGCCCAGTGTCCAGCTGCAACCGACTCTTCACCTCTAAGCACAGTATGAAGGCACACATGGTGCGGCAGCACAGCCGGCGCCAAGGTCTGTGACTGTGACCCCTGAGAGTTGCAAAAATGTATATGCCTGAGCATGAGAGAACAGGGATGATGCCTCTCCCCTCACCACTCAGTCATGTGTAAACCATGAATTTGGAGCTGTGGGTTACCACACAGCCATGGGACTTTTGCACTCTTTCCTCTCCTGCTACTTGCATCTTACCACAGCCCTTTTGTATTTGGTTTGCTCTTGCCTCTGAAGTCCTTCCCATCAGCCTGTCTGCAACTGGACCCTTTTCCCTGTAACTGCATCCTCTGAGTCTGTCTCACCATGTCCATTGTTCCTGAGTACTGAGTCCTGTCTCTTCCTCCTGGTCTTAGGAGATATCGGATCCTACACAGAGAACTGTGTTCTAAAGATGGGCAGGAAACCATCCAATCCCAGAGCAAAGTTGTATCTCGGGAATGTGATGGGGTATGAGAGACCTCGTGATAGTGGTCAAGGGCATGTGGCGGGGAGGATACTGAGCATGCAGGACCTGACCTTCAGCGTCTGTGGTACAGCACTTAGAAACTCGCCCCTCTAGGTCTTATGCAGTACATCAAGAATGTAGGAGAGGCAGCAATGTCTGCATCTCTCTAGTGCATTCACAGAGACAGTTCTCTCTGGGATGCAGTAGGTTCTGCTATTGGTATGGTAATTGGTGGAGGCCATACATGTTTCTAACCAGTTCCTCCTCACTGTGATCTGAAAAGCAGACAATACCATTTAGCCTATTCCCAGTTGGTATCACCTTTCCTCCCAGAGGGTCTCAACCACTGTCCTTCTCTCCAGCTCTGAACTGGTGCTATATGACCCCACAGGCCTCAGCATGACATTCCTTCTTTAACTGTATCTCCCTTTCCCTAAGCTAGCTAATTCAGGTTACTTTCAAAAGTTTTTCTTAAACTCTGGATAGGTGAGAGGCCCTTTTAGCAGACCCATGTTTATTGTATACATCGACTGAGTCATTTAGCATTCCTCTTGCCCATTGTCATTAGAGGACCAGGAACTCAGGGCAGTGTGATGACCGCCAGCTTGTGTTTCAGTTCACTTCACAACGGTTCTCCTGCTGCAGAAATACTTGCCAAGGTCACAGCAAGAGGGAGTGCTTAAGCCAGATCTTTACTAGGATCTATTTGCCACCCAAAGGCACAGTCCTAACCATTAGCACTACAGTGATTTTTCTCTAGTATGTCCATTTATGGTTGACATTTATGGAATTAATAAAATGTTAGGTTGGAGATTTTTGAGTAAGTGGGCATATTTTCTTCCATCAAAATCACCCTCTACAAAGAAGATAATCATCAAGATGTATGTTTGTTGACTTGTTTTTAATTTTGAGAAAGAAATGGGTCATCTGTTTCACTTTCTAGAAGGAATCACTCCCATTTCCTCTCAGAATGTTATATTGGTATGAAGATACTGGTAAAGAAACTTTCTGATACGAAAACTAAAGAGAGATTCTGACTTTGGTTTCTGTTCTTATGTCTAGACTAGATGTCTTTTGTAGGTTTGAGTTAAAAATGCATAGTGGTACTCACCTTTAATCCCAGCATTTGGGAGGCAGAAACAGGCGAATCTCAAAAAACAACAACAAAAGTGCATTATGCACTCTGAGCCGGCCTTCATGCTTAGAAAGTATGCATTTGTGGTTAACTTCTAGTTGATGTGGAAGAAACAGCTGAGATCCCCTTCCTCTGCTTCAGGTACTGGGGCAGTTCAGAGGCTGCAGTGAGGTGAACGAGAGGTCCTCTTTTCTGAGTTCCATGCATCTGCCTAAACCTGGAGTTTTCTACCCAGCCCAGGCAGCCGGTTTTACTCCTTGATTAACCCCAGAGGACTCAAACCATCTTGTGGATGACAGTAGATGTGGAGCAGGGCACAAAGTTTTACAGAGACGACTGAAGCTAATTTCAGAAATAACTCCAGGGCCAGACTTGGATCAAAGCTGACTTACAGAGGCTTCATGCTTTGGGATGAATTGAAACCTTGGTTAGCTAGTGCAGCATAGAAGGAAGGACAGGCTTTGGAACATAAACACAGATTGAGGACATGAAGTATTAGATGAAGTACCTGTTGTCAAGCCAGCCCTTCTTTTGGTGTCTGCTATTCACTGTATGCCAGCATTAGGTCTTGCTTTACCCAGGTGGCAAGGTCTAGTGAAAGGGTAGTCAGTGTTGCTTCAAGGGGTGCCTGTTAGTATCTCAAGCAGGAAAAAGATTTCTCCATCTGGCAAATAGTAACTGGAATATCCATTACTTTCACAGATCTTGTACCTCAGCTGGAAGCTCCAAGTTCTCTCACACCCAGCAGTGAACTGAGTAGCCCAGGCCAAAGCGAGCTCACCAACATAGATCTAGCAGCACTTTTCTCTGACACACCTGCTAACAGTGGCAGTTCGACAGCTGGGTCAGATGAAGCCCTGAACTCTGGGATCCTCACCATTGATGTCTCTTCTGTGAGCTCCTCTCTGGGAGGAAATCTCCCTTCTAATAATAACTCCTTAGGGCCCATGGACCCCCTGGTCCTGGTGACCCACAGTGATATGCCTCCGAGTTTAGACAGTCCTCTTGTTCTTGGGACATCAGCCACAGTTCTCCAGCCAGGCAGTTTCAGTACAGATGATTCTCAGGCCATGAGCACAGGAGCAGTAGGCTGTCTGGCGGCTCTGCCTGTGAGGAACTTGGATCAAGACCCACCAGCTTTGACTCCCAGCAATAACTTGACAGTTCCTGACACTGCACCAACCTCTTCAGGCACTGCCCAAGAAACTACCAGAGTCCCAGATCTGCTGGTTCCAATAAAGGTGGAACAAGACTTGCCTCCTGTCCCAGATGTGGTCCAGGGGCCAGAAGAAAGCCATGAGCCATCCCAGTCTATGCTGTCCAGCTCTGCAGAGAGGCCAGGGGCTCAAAAGGACTCAGAGCTCAGTGCTGGCACCGGCAGCCTCTACTTGGTATGAAGCACTATATTCCATCACCACCACTAGCTCACTCCCCTAATGCACCTTGGATCATGTTTGGGATGAATTTTGTCTATGCAGACGGTTCTTTCTGGTGTGCAGAAGGACAGATGGAGCCTGGGCAGTAGTCTGGAAGCCTGACTTTGACCTTGATTCTGAAATTGACATTCTTACAGCTTTGTGCATATCACTTAACCTATCTGAGCCTTAAATCCTCAATTATTTCTAAAATAAGGGGTTTGGGCTACATTGTTTCTATGGTTCTTTTGAGTTCTGTGATTTTATAGTTTTCTTGAGAAAACTTGAGGCATTTCCTACTATTGAAATGTTCACGTTCATGCTTTTCACATAGTGATGAGTCCTAGAAGAGCAGTGTTGGCATCAATCATCTTCACAGTTCAGTGAGAACTTAAAAGCTAAGTCAGGATATTTTTATTACAATTAAACAGTGGTTCCTGAACCTTCATTCTTGAAGGATTATAACAATACTCCAATTTTGATGCTGGACAGTTATTGTATTCTATATTTATATATCAATTATACCTTTAATATAATCTAATTTAAAATAACTTAAAGATTCCTAGAGAGAGTCTGACTTTCCTCAGTCTATGATGGAAATGATCATACAGGTTTCTTTGTAATGCTGGTTGAATTTTGTTTTGACATTTATCATGTTAAGATTCAGAGTACCTAGTAACCAACCTACTGGAGCCGACTTGGATTTCTCTCAATGTGAGAGCAGCACGGCCTGTCTCTCCTTTTCTGGTGTATGGCTTGCTGGTGGCAGAGCTACACTTGCCAACATCTGCTTAGGCTACCCCAGCAGTTGCTAAGAACAGCAGGTGACTTGACAGGAACTGGAGGTAACAACAGATCACAGTGCGTGGGAAGCCTGTCCCTGGCACTCCGTGTATCTCAGAGCCAGCTATGGGTGGAGGTGGAGGAGCCAGCAGAGCTTGGGCTTACCCTTGTTTGTTCTCTTGCTAGCTGTGTGGCATTAGGCTCCCTTGCTTCTCTGAGTGGGAATGAGGTCATGAATGGGTTTCTGTATACCATGAGCTGTGAAGGGCTGGTTTCCTTTGTTCCTTGTAGGTTTAAGAATGAAACTTTTTTTATTGTTTACAAATTTTTAAATATTTTATTTGAATACTGTTTCTCTGACACCTCAATAAGTTTGCTGAATTCAGTGACACTTTCTATATTGGCATATGATGGTGTGGCACTTGCTGCCAACACTGCCCAGGGCTGCCGTGACATAACCCTGGCGTCAGAAGACTCGTGTTTTAGGGAGCAGGGCAGTGTACAGCACTTAGCAGCCTCTCTCTAAAATATTTTAGTGCATTTAGACCTTGGAGGAATGACCTTCACTTTTCCAGATGATGAAACTGTGTACATTTTCCTGTGCTAACAATCGAACGTGTGGTTTCCTGCATGTCTTCGCTGGTGACTGATTCCTGGAGCTCTGATACATTCCCAAGGCAGACTTAGGACGGTTCTCTAGTCCCCTTGCTACCCTCCCTCTGCTGTTTAGATCAAGCAACTGACACACTTTTCTTTGGTCCCAGGAAAGTGGGGGCTCAGCAAGAACTGATTACCGAGCCATTCAACTAGTCAAGAAAAAAAAGCAGAAAGGAACTGGGAGCGATGAAGGTGAGGCCGAGTGTGCTGCAGTGCTGGTGGGCAAGGGACTAAGGTTTCTTGTGTCACAGTCACAGGCAGAGAAAGCACACAGAACAGTTGTTTCTGTGTTCTTTGTCTTCTATGTTCAAAATGCCCTTTTATCAGTTCCTTAGCTTTATATAAACTTAGAAAACAGGTAGTAACCAAATCCCCAGCGTGTCTGAACATGCTTGACAGGTCTAAAGAGGCTCTGGGAAAGTGAAGGGTTCAAACAGTGTCAGTTCTGGAAGGCTACTGAATAAGTGAGTCAAGCCAGCCAGGTGTCAGCAAAGAGGAGAGTGGCTAGATGCTAAGTGGGGCCTGGTCCTGTGGTAGAAACCATGGGATAGGATGGCCGTTGTCTGTAGGGTAGCTGTGTGATGGCAGCCTGTGCACAGAAGTCTCTGTTGAATCAGCCTGAACATTTAAGAGCAACAGCTCACCTGAATGAGAATGAGAAAACAAAACAAAACAGTATCACATGAGCCAGTTAAGTCTGTGGTCTCGAGTGGTGCCCCTTCTGCACATGAGTTGAAGGTACAGTGCTGAACGGAGACTGGTGAATCCTGTTTAATGTCAGCAGAGCTCTTTGGTGTTCTCAGGCATCATTCATCTTTACATTTGCTTCAACTTATTTGATGCAATTTTATGTCTTTATGTTCTTATGTCATAGCTCTGATTTAAAATAATAATTTTCTTCAGACAGATGTTTCCCAGTGTGCCTGTCAGTGTCACTTGTGACTTAGAAAGAACAGTTCTGTGGCACAAGAATCCAAAACTTGTAGTATAAAACTTGCAGGGAAAATAAAAGGGGACATGGAGGTCTGTAGAAAAAAATTATCACATGCAAGCCAAATTCATTAAGAAAGTCAGATGGCTATATTGAGCCCAGTCGTAATTAATTGTGGACTTGGAGGAAAGGGAGTGCTTTAGACTCGAGGTGCAAAGTTTATTGCTCTCACTACGCTGGGGCAGTATCTTCAGAGATTAATTACTTGGTTATCAACTGCAGTATGACATTTTGAAAATCAAAGACACTTTTAAAGTCCTTAATATTGGTATTTGACAAATGTTGTGGTTTTCAGTTGTCTAAAATGCCATACCCACTGCTGACACCTGTTGGCATTAGAATCCACAGAGGAGTCCGAGGCTGTACTTGGCAGCTACTCTTCTGGTTTAGAACCATAACGTCTCTCTCTCCTACTCTCCCATGTTTGGTGGAGTGCTCTGTGAGTTGGTCTGTCCTGCCTGCTCAGGTGGCTTTTGCAGCTTGCCTCACTGGTGTAGTTGAGCACTTCCTCTCATTATGTGTTTCCCTAAATTAGCTATTACATCTTGGGGCTTGATCTGATTGATTCCTTTAGGGAGAGGAGAGTTAGTAAAACTCTTTGAAGTGGTGCTGGGTTCTTTGTGGAGTCACCTGAACTGTTTCATAGCAGCCTTTAGTGACTATTACCTAGCACTGTTAGATCCTGGGATCTGCAGAGAAGGTGATAATAGTTCTGCTTTACTCTTATTAGCTAGGGCATTTGTCTAAAGAGTGGCTTCTTGTTCTTCACCTTGAGGTATAATTGGTAGGAGAGAGTTGAAGTGCTTAAGTCTGCATCAGGTCTTTGTGAGTAGTTTCTGGCCACCTTCTATGACAATCACAGCATTTCATGTATTCATTTTAAATATTTATAGACTTTGAAGGGAAATAGAACTGTGGCACCTGCAAGGTATCTGGCTTTTGTGTGTGAAAAGAAGCAAAATGTCCCTGCCAGGGTGAAGGATTATCTCTGCTACCTACCTGTCTTTTTCAAAAAGCACTCTTGAAATCCTGTGACCAGCCCGGAGGGAGTCCATGTAGAGTTCCTGCCTTTAAATAGTCCTTGGAGCCACTTGTGCCTCTCCTAACATGTACTGTAAGTTCACACTTACCCTTTCTGCCTCAGGTGACCGTGCACAATAGTAGTGTCACCATCATGCCTACAGCTGTAACATGTCACCCAGCCACTCCTTGCATCTTCTCCGTAGCCCTGGTGAATCTGTTACTGACAGCATTTGCTGTCACAATCATGGGATGTTCACTCTCAGCTGGTGTTCCCCAGGTCCCGTCTCTGCCTAGGCCAAAGCAGACTCCCACCTGGGCTCTGTTGTCAGGTCTTCCTGGTCTCCAGGCATGTCAGGGCCTCGGCCCTTCTTACCTATCATGATGCTTTTGAAGAATACAGTTCCTTGGCCTGCAGACTCCCCATGTGCATTTCCTGAAGCCTTCTTTTGATTAGATTGAGGTTCAGGTCTTTTAGAGCTGGAGATGATGTGCCTTTGTGCATTGTGCTAGGTATAAGTGTATTGACATGACATAGATATTTTGCAGTTGTACGCCCCCAACTATACTGTTAGCTTCGGTCATTCTCTGGAACTCACAGCCCACTGAAAGCTCTTGTACTCAGTCAGTGTTACACAGTGAAATGACAGGATCGGACCAAGAGCAGGATCTATGTGAGGAGGACAGTGAACTTTTTCCAGCGCTGGTGACCAGAAGAACTCACCTGAAGCATGTTATCTACAGCGTTTATTGGGACTCAATTATATAAGGCCCAGCCCCTCCAGAGGTAAGGTTAGCAGTTTGTGACCCAGGACTATACTATACATCACACTGTTATCATTGGCTCTCTGAAATGGCTTAAGTACCCCAGGGAAATATAACATTCTTCTTTTTTTGTTTGTTTGTTTTTAATTTTTTTTTGCAGGGGGGGCAGGGCTGGTTCTTGACTTGTATGTATGTTCATGTACCACGCCTGTGCCTGGTACCCTTATAGGCCAAAAGATGGCATTATATCCCCTGGAACTAGAGTTGCAGGTGATCATGAACTAGCAAATGGGTAGTGGGAATCAAACCTTGGTCCTCTGCAAGAGTGGCCTGTGCTTTTAACTACAAGGCTATCTTTCTATCTAGGAAGCAAAAACATGCTTACAGGCGGGACATTCTAGGACCCCTAGGTCATCTTCCAGAAGCTCAGCAAGGCTAATTGTTTACTATGTGCAGAAGATATCTTGTTTCTCATGTTTTCCACAGGTAACACTAGACAATGAGTCTTGGCTGTGATAGTATGACCCTGATGCTGTGTAGGTGATTTGTATTAGGGTTCTACAGATACATGTACTCCCTCCCCACTCACTGATGCACTCTATCACTCTCGGTATAGACTCAGGTTATAGTATGGCTAGCATTGATTTTGTGGCTCTGAGTGTCCTGGCTATGCCTGTTGGGAGTTCCTGAAAGTGTATTCTTGTGCCCTTCCAATGTAACCTATCCTGAATTCATCTTATCACGTACTTGTCCCAGCCTGCAGCCAACCAATTCTCCAGAGAGCCCTGGTTCATTTACTGGAGACTGGTATTTACAACCAGGTTGCAGGTCCAAGACTGTGCTGTCTGCTAGTGAACTATATGCCCTAAGTTCTCAGTGACCATGCTAGAAAATATTTGTAAATATCATTGTTAACGATCTAAGCTGTGTTCTCTATGCAGAATGTTAACGATTTTTTGAAGGTATATACACAGTATTTCACACTCCTTGTTACTGTATTGGTATTTATAGTGAAACATTCCTCTGTGAGATCAGCTCAGACTAAGTGGCTTCTCGTCAGGTAGGGTTGTGCTGCTATTTTGGCAACAAGTTTGAGGGGAAAATTTAGGTTTCTGGGGTATCTGCATTTTGACATTGCGATGAGAGATTATTAATTGTATTTAAGTCTGAGCACAGACTCCCAGTATGACTACACCATATGTGGCTTTAACAAACAGAAAGACATCATTACTGTAAATGTTAGGTCCACACTGCGTGTGCAGTCTCAGAAAATATGTGGTCTGAAATCCAAGGCTACTCCCAGTGTGCTGCTACTGAGAGTAATACAAGAGAACTGCTGGCATCTTCAGCTCAGGCATTTAGCTCCTCCTAACAAAATCGCCAGTGTAAGAAATCTCAGTGTGAGAATACCTTTGGAGAAGGAAGGTCATTACTAGATATTGAATTTATGTCCTTGCACATAGTAAGCAGTGAGCAGTGGCTTAAGAGCAGGGAAAGGAAAGGAGGCACAGTGTGACCAAAACCCGAAGGCCTCTGTGTCACTCTGAAAGTATAAACAAGTCTTAAGTACATTGCCAGGAGACAAAGATTGAATACATCTAAGCAAAGCACACCTTTAGGGAAATGTATGGGAAGTCAAACAGTGACTCAGAACAAACCCCAAAGCAGGGCTAACCTTAGCGTGGAGTGGTTGTTGTCCTTGTGTTACACAGCAGAGTTAAAGAACATTTATTCTGAAAGCTTAGATCTCACGTGCAAAATGAAATATGGTAGAAACCTAAGGAGAGAATGAGTAAAGGCCTAGCAATATTGAAAATGATTCTTGTAGCTTGTGTGCAGACAGCAGAAACAGTGAGCTTGTGAAGATGTTTATTCATGAGGCTAATGAAGTTGATTTACTAGACTCTAATCTGTACCCAATGTTTGTAGACACAGTACATGAAATGAGGAATGAATAAAATTACAACTAACATCTTCATAGGGAAAAATCTTGGCAGGACTTTGTTTTCTAACCATTTGTATAAATTACAAAGTAAAATTCATTTGGAAGCCAAAATAAAGCCTGCTAAGCTGTTGGGTAGTAGAATAAAAAAAAAATACCTAATACAACAGAAAGTGATAGCCATGGAGTTATCTAGTTTGATCCCTTGAACAGTAGCAACACTTGTTTGGATCTCTTGTGGAGATTAAATGAGACTGTAGCCATAGGACACTTGAAGTATAAACTACTGATGACTCTTCCGGGGATGTGACTGGAAGATAGGTACAAATGTGTGCACAGGCAGCCTCTTAAGAAAAGGAAGTACAAGGTGGAAAACAAGCGTGTAACAGCCAGTGCAGTGTAACCATCTGTTCAGGTTGGAACTTTTGACTTGGATGGAACAAAGCATATTCTTAAATGCACACAGCTGTCCAGGCCATTGGTTTCCATTTCTGCTGACTTTGAATCAAGGAAAAACAACAAAAGAAAAGTTGTACTGTCAGTGGAAACAGAAATAAACATATCACACACACTGTTATAGTACATTATAGTACTTGCAACAGCACAGCATTCTGAAAGACAAACGTGAACACTATAATACAGAAAAGGTACATGCATCAGTCTATTGTGCAATTGGCTACATACCATACTCTACCTAGGATAGGAACAGCGAAGGCTGTCACCACACAGAATGGCCATAGTGCTTCCTTAATAATAGGTAAAGTGTTCTAAACAGCATCTGGAACATCTTGTATTTATTATATTCTAACTAAACAGGGATTGGAAAGTCCGAGTCAATCATAATCAGAGGCCAGTGAAGAGCCTTACTGTTTTCTCAACAGGTATGTTTGTTTGTGCACGACCAGAGGAGGGAACATCAGCAATCCCACACTTTTCACTCCCTTATTTCCTTGAGATAGGCCTCTCACTGAAGCTGAAGCTAGCCCTCTTGTCTTCTAGCTAGGCCCAGCAAGTCTGTTTCTGTGCCTTCCCCTCCTGTCATTTCTAGGGTTACAGGCATGTTCAGCCATGCCCAGCCTGTTGATGTTGGCTCTGGGGATGCAAACTTGGACCCAAGTGCTATATAGCAAGCGCTCCTAGCCACTGAGTCATCTCTCCAGCCCTCAACAGATCTTAAGTTGTATTCCCTAAAAAATTAATAGGGATCACTGGTGAAAATAGAAATTTCATGATGATTTCTGCTGACTAGTGTCACACATCTGTCATAACCAGTACTCAAGTGGGGACAGGTTCAAAGTTGTCCTCAGCTCTCTGGTGAGTTTGAGAATAGCAGCCAGCACCCACTCAGTGCTGTGCTTCAAGGGCACAGGTGTGCCCAGGTCATTTGGGAGTCACACCTATTCTTACTCTTTTGTTTTTGTTTTGCAAGACACAGTTTCTCTGTAACTTTGGAGCCTGTCCTGGAACTAGCTCTGTAGCCCAGGCTGGCCTAAAATTCAGAGATTCACCTGCCTCTGCCTCCCAAGTGCTAGGATTAAAGGCGTGCACCACCACTGCCTAGCTTTTATTTCTATTCTTGCCATAGATGTTTATGTTCTTCTGAAGGGTTTTGCCTTGAAAATAAACCAAAAATAGAACTAAGGTGAATTCTTTGGAGATGTGATAATTTATAGATGACTTCACTCTTGAAAAGCCCAAGAGATCCAGCTAAAAAATTAGCAAAAGGAGATAATTTAGTATCCAGTTAAAGAATGTCTGCCATCTGGAGTTCTCTAAAGGGCAGCAGTTAGCAGTGAAGAAATGTGGTTGCAGGGTCACAGCAGCCCTGCAGGAGGAAATTTCACAAGCAGGCAGGCATTCTACATGGAGAAGACAACAAAAGTTAGCTGAAAGACAGAGTTGGGTTACTGCCTGGTGGTGTAGTTTCTTCCCTCCAATACACCAGGGAAAGGTGAGCAGTGGATACCCAATCCATTGAGTGGAATGGAAGTATCTGATGAGAAAAGGCTGAGTAAATCAAATGATGAAATTAATGAAGATAGAACCAGGAAGGAATCTGAGAAGAACTTCGGTTCTCAATAGGGGCATCAGAAAAGATAAAACCTGGAGATGAGAAGGTATGGAAACAGGTGGCAGACAATCTAGGGAAGGCCTGAGACTGCAGTGTGGTTGGCCTGTCCAAAGAGAAGTCAGGCTGACCTCACTGGAAACTAACAAGGTAGAGGGAGAGTGGAGGCACTAAGGTGACCCAGTTGTTACCCCTTATAAGCCATGATCACATCTCTGGTCTTCACTGCAAGGGTCAGTAGAAAAGGGACATGATGTCTTAAAAGGCCATTCCACCTGCTCTTTTGACAATAAACTGACAGATGTCATGCGTGGAAGGAAACAAGAACGTCTGGGGATTTCTGTGGCCATCTAACTGAAGCCAACGTGTCTAGGGGTCAGTGATGGCCAAACAGTGAGAGGGAGTTGGGGCCTGTCAAGAAGTAGGGGCCCCTAAAACTGGGTATGAGGAAAAGGAGTGTTACAAGCTTGACACTTATCCCACAGGGTGGTAACACTCTCATTTGGAAGTCCAAGGAGGCTTGAGGACAGAATGAGGTGAGAAAGCTCAAGAAAGCAAGGGAATGTCTAGAGACTACACTAAATGTTCAAGCCTGTCACATGACTACCACAATATCCCAGCAGAGAAAGAATGGTGGCGTATCATGGGTAGAGTCACAAACCGGAGCCCAGGACACAGAAACAGGGCCTGGTGCATCCTTGCATGTGGCAGAGGTGACCCTGTGTACTTCTGACAATTGAATGCTACCCTTTGTGGATTTCAAAGGGTTTAGGGCTTTTGAAACACTGTAACAACAGCCAGCACTTAACTGCACTCTGCTCTACCTACTGTAACAGAAGGACCTGTTTTGTCCCACAGTCACCTTGGCAGGCTAGGCAAGGAGGCAGTTCTTCACATGTTACACATGTGCTGGCAGGAGGCCCAAGGAACCAGAGGCATGGTAAAGACATTTTGTCAGCAGATTTGACCAGAGCCACATCTGATGAGAACTCAAGGCAGATGAGCACTACCACGAACAAGTGTTTGCAGAAGACTGCCAGAGTGGCTGCATAGGCATCCAAGGAGGCCCTCTTGAAGATGACCTGGGTGTCTACAGGGACATTAGGTGATGATTCCAAGAGGAAAATAACAAAGCTGGGTAATGATTCCATGTGCAGCTGCACCTTACTGTCTAGCTTATGAAGATACCAGGAGTCCGTGGAAAGGACCCATCTGCAAGCTGCTATTCTACCAAAATTTTTGATAAGAGAATATTTACAACTCAGATGTATGACAACAAAACCGTACACTTTGTGAATGTTTTTGGTGAGTCAGTCTATAAGAACGATGGATGATGTATGGATGGACATCTATGTATATATTTACATAAAAAAAGAAGTTAGGTAAGACATGCCCATGCATGGATAGTCTCACCCAACACTGGGTGTGAAGATTGTGACTATTTTACTGTGGTCATTTCTACTTTTTGTATTTTGAGAATACATCAATTTTGTAATTTTAAAAACTGAAATTAAAACTGTCACATTAAAATAGCAAGCAGTAGAATAGGCATTTCTCCTGAGTGGCTTGTGAAGCTTTCCCAAGCTCTCTCGTGTCATTAGTACACAGACATGTGTGATTCCCTTTCCAGAGAAGCAGGAGAAAGAAGCCAGGGTAGGCATGTGCTTTCCACTCAATTTCTTTGGTAGCCCTGGGGTGCTAGTCCCAGCAAAGCCTAGTCTGTAGCCAGAGAGCTATGTGGCCATATCATGTGCATGTGGCTGAAATGCCCGAGTGAGTTGGTGGCCGAGTTGAGTCTTGAGTCAGTGATCTTGTCCTCATTGTAATCTTTTCACTTTAAAACAAATACCTTTGGGCAGGTGTATCACAGGTTCCCCCCACCCCCCTTTAGCTACCATCATGAATGAAGAAGGGACTCCTTGAAGGAAGAGGTTTGTGCCAGGAGTCACATTGCTGTCACTTCTTTCTAGGAGCGAATTTAATGACATCTATAAAATTCCATGGAAGTTTAAGTGCAAAGCACTAGTTGAATTTGGATTTCATGGAGTTGTCATTTAGCTGCAGGAGCTTTGGCCCACCTTATGGGACACACACACACACACACACACACACACACACACACACACACCTAGAACATGCAGGCCTATAGTTGAGGTGGCTTTGGGGAACCAAAGTGGAGTATAGACTTTACACTGTCACCACATGGTTTGTCCATTAGCCAGGTGCCTCTGCTCCAGCTATGCCTAGTCTCTCTTCTCTGTGTGTTAAGTTTGGTAAAGCTCTTTCAGGCACTGGCCTTTGAGGACTGTTGAATGGCTGCTCTCTACAGGCCGTGTCTGTAAATGATCTTGGGTGGGCTCTGGACATCTCTGTTCTGAGCCTGAGCTCTTTCATTCTCCTGACCTCAACTAAAGGCATCATTGCAGGCAGCCACTTGAGCACAGTGGGACTAGTCATTGAGAAGCAAACATCCAGAGTGATCATAGCAGTAAGGGACTACCCCCTACCAAAGAGAAGGGACCAAGAAAAATGGTGTCACCAGAGTCTAGAAGAGGAACAGTGCAAAGAGACAGACAAGGGAGATAGTTACTGCCACACAACAGCAGCCTGTCTGGTTCCCACCCACCTGAGCCTCATCTCTCTGATCTCAGGATCAGGTTCCAGGTGCTCTTGGGGGAGCCCGGGTAATAGTCTCTAAGGACATGAAGGCCGAAAGTCTTCTGTCCTTGTCCCCATTGTTGTCTCCATACTGCTCGGGTGGTGGGAGCAGGGTACACTGTAAAGGGTCTCATTATGTAGCCCAGGCTGGTCCCAAACTATCCTATCTTAAATGCTGGGTCTAGTCGTATGAAGCATCATCAGCTACCACTGCATTTTTATTATAGGTTTACAAGCCATCCTTTGGGAGCTCTGGGGGAAGTATCATTGTACCACATGATGAAGATGCAGAAAATACTTGCTAAATGAGTAATAAAACTTACACAGATCACTAGCCATGGAACACATTTCAAATAGTTATATTTAGTGTACATATAAAAGCCTTCATATTAAAGCCTGACAGAGTTGTCATATCTAAGGTTTTCTGTGCACTTGACCTGATTCTGAGTTATTGTATTGTGTCTATTAGCCAACAGTAGTCCTCTCTAAAACTCTGAAAGGTATATGTCCTGTTATCTCCATTTCTGGATGAGGATCTTGGAACATGAAGCAGTAATAGCTAATGAGGATCAATACCAGGACTAGAAATTAAGGCAGACTTGGTCCCAGGATTACCCAAACCATAGGCCATGTGCTATGTCTGCCCTCCCTCGGTTGAAGTGGACTGTAAGGAGTGTGTAAGGCTTGCCTAGAGCTTCAAGGGGCTCCTGGTTAGTTAGGCAGCCTGTCAGCATGATTGGCCATGTCAAAGACTGGAAAACCATGGTATCTCTACAATCAATCAGTAACTGTCACAGTCTTTCAGGCCTTAATTAACTGAGAACCCAAGATGTCCCCCTAATAATAGTGGCCATCGCCATTTTGTTTATTTGTTTGAAACAGGGTTTCTCTGTAGCTTTGTAACCTGTCCTGGAACTAGCTCTTGTAGACCAGGCTGGCCTCAAACTCACAGAGATCCACCTGCCTCTGACTCCCTAGTGCTGGGAAGCCATCACCATTTTTGTTAGAGAGCAGCCAAAGACAATTCCCTGAGAATCTAGAAAAGACATCAAACCAAGTTCGTGGCAGTATTTGCTCTCTGATGGGAGGTTTACAGAGGTTGGTGAAGAGGAACATGGTGATAGCTTATCATGATATCATTGAACTTAGAAAGGCTTCAGCACAAAGCATGAGTAATCTCAAGAGACCTGTGGGAAAGAGTGGCACTATGATGGGTCACTCAGCTCATTGCTTTTCTGTTAAACAGGAAAGAAGATAGTGGAGAAATAGATGGTAATGACAAATCAAAAGCAAGTCATTCCAGGGCCACAAGTGACAAGGACAGGCAGGGTAAGGTCTACAAGATTTTTGGCAGAAAACTTTTAAGTCATATTATTGGCTTATTCTGCTCAGTTTCTTTTTTAAAACTCAAATTCCAACAACCAAATAGTTAAAAATCCACCTGTCAGTTTTAAGTTCACTGGGAAGGATAAATAGGAAGTCATACAGGTTGGCAAAGGAAAGAATAAGCCACTGTGAGCACCTGGCTTAACAAGGTGGGTGTCCAGCATGACTGGGATTGAATACTCTGGAAACATGAATTCCTTACACTCTTACCCTTGCAACAGCTATGCTGAAAAACACCAGGCAAACCTTAGAACATGCAGTGTAGAATACACACACACACATACACACACACGGCACACACCAGCTATGTCCTTATTTTTATGCCAGAGAAGCATGCTGGGTTAATAAAAAATTTAAAAGCGTAAAAGTTCACATGTGTATAGTTCTGGAGCTGAGTAAGATAGTATAGATGTTTAAGAAGCAGTGACAGGAAGTTTCTTACTTTGACAGACCCAGTCCCAACCCTGATCGGCTATGAACACAGGGATTTTGGCAGAGACTCTGGCAGATGAGTTGAAACTGTAATGGAACCACTCTTCCTGCAGTGAGGAGAGCTTAGTCTCTGCTTTCAACATGGGCTCTCCTCACCTGGTCCATCAACCTAGTTAATATTTGCACTTTAAGAAATTGTTCCTTAGCACCCCCACCTCGCCCAAGAAAGCAGGCTGTGAGAAAAGCAAAGGGAAGCCCTGTGCCTATGGCTCCAGGTATCATACCAGCCACAAACATGAGTATAACACATTCAGGACACCACAAGGTGCTGATGACCTTCAGGAATGAGATAAGCAGGTCCACGGGAGTCGTGGGCCTTGCCGAGGGCTATGGATTTTTTTCGTTTGGTTTGGTTTGGTTTGGTTTGGTTTGGTTTGGTTTGGTTTGGTTTGGTTTGGCTTGGTTTTTCAAGCTAGAGTTTCTCTGCGTAACAACTCTGGCTGTCCTGGAACTTACTTTGTTTACCAGGCTGGCCTCAAACTTACAGAGATCTGCCTGCCTCTGTCTCCCAAGTGCTAAGATTAAAGGCGTGCCACCACCGCCCAACCTCCATGTTTAAAAAAGAAAAAGAAACAAATCTTGCTGCAACTAGTAGGCCAGGCTGGGTGCCAGCCAGCTGCCATGGCACACCTTTGTGCGCAGAGTACTAAAACTTTTGAGTTTTCTACCTGCCAGGAGCTGTGGGAGTTTAGGGACATGCCTTCAGAGAAGGAGCACCTAGATTCAGGTTCTGTCAGGCAAAATGATTATAATAGGCTTGGTAAGTTTTCCATTAAAATCTGGTAGGTTTGTCTGTTTTACCTCTTGCATCATGAAAATTCCTTTGGAACAATGTTCAAGTCAGTGAAGCTGTATGGGATGATGAGAACCATGAAGCTTCTTCCTCACAAATTCCCAGCCAGGGAAGCATTGTTAGATGTGCTGTTTTTATCTGCTTGGTTTTAGGAACATCTGAGACTGCTCATGGGAAAATGAAAGGCAGCATCATCAACCATCCTCATGTCCACTCAGGCCAGCACAGTTGTTTCTGTGGAAACCTCATGGTACCCAGTGGAAATCTGCCAGCACCAGCCCCTGCAGCTGGTCTGCAGTGTGTCCAGATCCCTGTTCTGCAGGTAGGAGCCACCCACGTGAATGCTGAGATCTACAGGGACAGGATGGTGGAGGGATAGCCACTGCCCTTTCAGTAAACTACTCCAAGTCCTGTGTCCTGTCCCAGCCATCTAATAACCCCAGCCTCTCTCTTCTTCCCAGCCTGTCTCACTGCATCTGTGCAAGCCCTTGCCTTTGTTAGGACTGACGTATCAGGTTTGTGGCACTGTGTTACCCTGTGTCTAGTTCCCTCAACTTGGTCCATCTTCCCCACATCTCTTGGAGGTGTAATGGCTTGTGCCTCTGTCTTGCCAAGGCCTGCTTGGGACCATTTTATGCAGGCTGGAGGCATCTGAGACTACCCAAGCTGGTCATATGTAAGCCTCACAACTGTTGGTATTCATGTTGCCCCACCTCTACCCAGACTCTCCTATAAACTCTCTTTAGACTGTTCTGGCCATGCTTCTGGGCACCACTGCCTGCACAGCAGCTGGTGCAGGCTTTCATGTGAAAGTGGTGGGGCCTTTTTGATTTTTCTGCTTTCTCATTGGTCACTGAAGATAAGGCTCAGTCACCTCTTTGGGCACTCAACAGACCTTTATTTGACAGCCATCTATGGGAGCTCACTGCCAAATCACTCAGCAGCCCCATACATACCTGCACTACCAAGATGACCTCTGAGGAGGTGGAATGGGGAAAGAAGAGGTTTGGAAGCTGAGAGATCTGGCTATATTCTGACTCAGTCGCACACACCTGCATGGTGCACACCACTTAGGGCTGTAGATGAAACTCCAGTAGGCCAGTGCAAATCTAGTTGTCAGAGACTGAGGGTAGAGCTGTTCCTGTTACTTTGGAGACCTTAGAGACGGCAAGGTCTATCTGGGAGAGAACAGTGAAGGAAAGAGGTGGGACCAGGGGTAGAAGGCTGTAAAGGGCCTGCAGGGCTCAGATAAATGGGGAATGGGTGGCAAAGAGTGGCCTGGGGAAAGAGGTAATGAAAGGGTTCTAGACCAAAAAAGAAGCATGTGAGGGTTTAGTGGGCAGAGACTTGGGCTTGTGTAGAGAAATGAGCTGAAAATCATGTTCCTCCCTCCTAGTTTGACCCAGTGGTAGAACAGCTTGGAACTGTGAGAGAGATCAAATACTCCTAGAGATAGGGACAGCAAAAAGAGTGGGAGGCTTGTCCCACAGTAGTGTAGCCGCAGTGTGCAGGTCAGCTTGCAGAAAGCACTTCCAGGGCCCAGGGTATAGGGTGAAAAGGTTATAATAAAAAGTGCCACCACGGGCATAAAACGAGCCCACTGGAAAGTGTGCACCTGGGTATAACTCTTTGACCTGTCTTTTGACAGCTAATTGGCCCTCAGCTTCAGTTTTGTTGTCAGAGATGGAAACAGCACTTAGAAAGTCCTTGGGGAAGTGGGAGGAGTGCTTAAGTTTGGGGGTGGTAGGCAGCTGTAATTGAATATGCATATGAGAAGGCAAAACCATTCTTTCCTGATTTGCTTCTGGTGACCTGGCAACCTCATCTTGGGGCATCTGCTTTCAGGTCTATGTTTGGCCCATAGGTAAGATGGGAACAGAGAGAAGCCTTCCCATGGGCTTGAGAAAGTACCAGGGCGTCCACACAGAATTTAGTACACTATAGGAGAAGCGGTACTGTTGGGACAGGGGACAGTTTTTGAGTGTTGAAATAAATAATAAACATAGGGAGTCAGGCAGCAGAAGATTCCAGACTTAACTCAACTTTGGACTGGATTCAAAGTGAGAGATATGGAGGGGCCAGTGCTTGTGCTTCCTGGTTACCAGTGTATGATAGTTCTTGATGTTGCCTCCCCAGGATGACCCCTCAGGTGAAGGAGGCTTGCCACTGGCCCTCAGCCCGCAGCGCTCTGCCTTGCACCCCTACTTCACCGTGGATCTGCCTGTCTACGTCCTTCAGGTCTGGGTGCCTACAGTTCTTGCTCTTCTCAGTAGAACACATCCATCCCAGGTTTCCCTTGTCAGGAGGCTATAGCGTGGGTTAACAGCTGCCATAGACTTGTCCCGGAGATGCATTGGGTTGCTGGTCAGGTCCAGCCACCTTGAACTTTTTTGAAAAGATAAGGTCACGGCTTCAAATAAGGCTTGGTTGACACTGCAGTATCTGTTTGTAGAACAGGTGAAACGTAGTGTGCCCGTGATCACTGCACACTCCAGTTCTAAATTCCCCATGAGTGAGATGCACCCAGATAAGTTCAGTAGCTGTGCCATGTAGGTGGGTGGTTAAGCTGAGAGTGGACAGCCACTAGTGCAGCTCTAGGTCTGAATAAAAGTGACTTCTCAGGCTGCCGACTTTTCTCAGAAATGTCATTTGTACTGTTCTAAGCCCCTCAGAACACTATTCCTAAAGAAAGGAAATCTGAGCCAGACACGATAGACATAGATGATACCCATTAACCAGGAGACAAGGGTTGGAGAACTGCACATTTGAAGCCAGTTGAGCCACATAGTAAGAATTTGTCTCTAAAAAACACAGAAAAAGGAAGAAGATATGGGGTGGTAGGGAAGAGAGCAAGAAGCAATAAAGGAGGGAAGTACAAACTACTGGTGACCTGAGACCTGCCCACTACAGCTTGGAGCCTACAAGACCAAAGTAGGAGTGCTGGATTCTAGCAGGAGAGTGATGGGTACCACCCATTGGACATCCCTCTGCATTGGCCGCCTGCTGCCTGCGGGCTATAAGCAGACATTATCTCGATTTTTTTGGTTTTTGTTTTGTTTTATAGGAATGGGTGCTTGAATATATATGGACCCATAAGTAAGTCTAGAAAAAAAATCTGGGAAAACATAATGGTTCTGAGTTCACATTTTTTTGTTGTTGTTTTGGGTATTTTTGGTTTTGTTTTATTTTGTTTTTGAGGCAGGGTCTCACTATGTAGCCCTGACTAGCTGTCCTGGAACTCACAGAGATCTGCTTGTCTCTGCCTTGTGTTGGGGTCAAAAGAATGTTCTTTGAAGGGACAAAGTATGGGATAAGGCTTTGCTGTGCCTTCCCCTTCTCTTCCTACCCCACCCTCTTCACTTTTCTGCTTGGTTTTACAGGAGGTGCTTCCATCACCTGGAGGGTCTGCTGGGCTGGAGAGTGTGCAGGCACCAGGAAGCACTATCAACCTGCAGGACCTTCAGTGACAGCAGCCTGAGCAAACAAGAACATGTTCCAGGCTGTGTTTCAAGACCTCAGATGATTGTGGTGTGGACTGGGAGATCTCATGTGACTTCTGCTCAGCAGTTCAGCCTGATTCTTTGAGACTTTGGGGTACATGCATGGAAAGTGCTTTCATTCTGGTCCGGCAAGAGCCCGTTTGGGCTATACTCTTTGAAACTGCCTCCACAGGTTGCCCTCAGTGAGATAGACACCGTGTCCATGCCATGTGTCTGCATTCCAGCCTTTCCCAGGTCCCCATGGGTCTGAGCTGGGTAGCACTTGTTACATTAAAAGATTCCTGCAGTAAGTGGGTGGAGCATGGCTCCCTGCTCAGGTACGTCTCTGCACTAAGTCTGGACAGAGCCTTCTATTGTAGTGTGTTAACATTTTGTCCAAGACATCTAGAAATTTGGTTCTTTTGTGAGACCTTGTGTGACAGACTGCTTCTCACCTGCTAGGATGGTCTTGGTGGGTGTGTTGGTCTCACTACGCTGTATGCCATGGTGAAGCCAAATTCAGGCTGAGGCAGGTTGCACAGGCAGCTAGTCTGAAAGGCGATTGGGGTGGCCTGGCGCCCACCAGTGGCCTGCTAGTAGACCCTTTTTCTAGACTCATACTTTAGGAATGAAGAGTTCAGACTTTTAAAGTCATTTTTCTAAACTCTGTATTTGGAATTCTTGGTAAATAGTAACTTGTCTTCAGTCTCTACAGTGAGGTTCTGAATACTGTATGTTAATGTGTAGGGCTGGAATGATAGGTGTGTTTTATGGTTGAGGTTGAAGGTAAGGATATTATGTGACCTTGACCTTGTGTGTTTTCACAGTGATTCTGTCTTCCCAGGGGAGATGGTTGCCTTGCACATATTTATTTGTTAGTGAAGACTGGATACAGGGTCACACAGAAATGCATTTTTCTTGGGCCTTTGAAGTGTGTACTTATTCAGATACTGTTTTGGTTCTGCCCCATCTGAGTTGCTTTGTTTCTTGAATATGGGGAGGGCCCTGAGTTTGGGCATGAGTCTTCTCTGGATGGATCTGTGGTGCCATCTGCCTAGGTGCTGCTCCCTACTCAAGTGGGATTGCGAATCCTACTTGGGAAGGCTTCTTTTCACAGGTCTTTCCTGCATCACAGGCCCAAGTGTAGGGACTGGACTTGCCCACCTGTCATCAGGGCCCTCCCCACTCCATGGCCAACCTGGTACCACTGTCACCTGCCTCCAGAGCCCACCTCACAGAAAATCTTCCTTCTCCCACAGCCTCTACCGTGTGTCTGCCAAGAGACAGCATGGGCTGTCATGTTCTGAGCACTGGAGCTTCCTGCTGCCACACACCCAACTCTTAGTACAAATGAATAAAAGTGTTTGTGTGTCATGTACCAAAGATTTTGCTCTGATTTCATTAAAGGTATGTGCATGGTGTTGAGATTCTTGCCCCTTCTGCCCAGCTGGCCACCAGTTCTTTTGTCTCCAAGAGCAAACAACACCCTGCTTTCCTGGGGGACAGGTTTTGAGCTTTTCTCCAAGCAGCTACCTCTGATGAGAACCAGGATGGTGTTCTGTCCCTCGAACACGTTTTGGGTGAAATAACAAAGAAGGGGTTCCAAGAGGCTTCCTTCAACAGGTCACTCAGACTCCTGAGAGACATGGCTTTATTTCCTGTGAGTAAGGAGGCTGGCAGGAGAGCATGAGGTGGAGTTAGTCCCTCAGGCTCGCAGTCCCTGCCTTCACTAACTACTGACCTCTTCCTGAGCCCTCAGCCAGCTCTGCTGCTAAGTGAAGAAGAAGAGCAACTCCTCCTTGTCCTTGTCCATTATCATGTGCTCAGACTCCTCCTTTATTTTGATGACTGGTGGATGGGAGCGGCTTACCAATCTCCTGCCTCTCTGCAGGGGCAATAAACATGGTGAGCCTGTGCTGCCTATGTAGATGTCGTGCTGTCTACGTACCCTGCCATAGGGTTCAGGAAGGGGCCAGCAAAGCCTGGTCATGCAGACCAGCCACTCAAGGGTGGCAGTGGCTAAAGGGACCTGGAGTGTGGGTCAGCCTAGCAGTCACCATGTCAGCTCCATGGAGCACACTTTCTGAAGGGCACGAGTTAAAGTATTTCCTAGCTCAGGGCTTCCACAGGAGACCCTGCAATGTGACAGAACACATTAGAGGTTGGCCTGTAGAAGACAGTGATCCCTTTTAAAAGGCCCAGTCCCATAACCTTCAGCTCTTTCTGAGTTAAGCTGTATGTTCTATGTACAACAATAGGCCTTGACCGATGGTCCTAACCAATACGTAGCTCCTCCATGCTCTTTGTCACATACATGTTGAACTAAATCATGTAATATGAAGCTGTCTGCCAACCTCCCAAAACTTAGCTCTCTCCTTTGTTTTTGGATTTGCTTGGGGAAGTTCTCTGAAGGCTGCTCTCTGAAGGGTCTCCTCTGCCCTGTCATCCCTCTCCTGGCAACATGTGTTCTCTCTCTTCCCCTCTGCCCCCAAACCTTTTTCTTATAAAATTCCTCTCCAGGAAGGAAAAGCCTCCCCTTCCTGCTAAGGCCCTGTTAGGTTTAGACCTCCATATATTGTCCTGTTTCTGTCTAATGCTCTCCCTGCCATCTGAGTCCTGATTATAGCCTGGATGCCTTTTCTCCTAATGAGCTGCATCTTCTGAAGGGAATTATGTGTTCCACTTCCTTTCTGAACTAAACACTGGGATATTTTGTACTATCTTATTATTAATGGTGTTCATCTTTCCAAGCAATAAAATGGGCATCCATGTTTCATAGATGCCCACTAGCTCCCCTGTCTCTCAGGGACCATGCTTGGCTCCAGGCCTGCTTTCAGGGCCAGACTTTCTGCTGTCACGTCGAAAAGGCACAAAGATGCCACAGTTCTTTTTCTGTGGGGCAAGGGCTTCAGACCCCAAAGACACAGGCCTAACAACAAGCAGTTGCTTGACCTAGGGTCTGTTTGTGGAGTGGACAGAGCAACAGGACCCGGAGACTGATTGTTCATGGGAGTTCTGTGACTGAGCATCTGCACCTGGCAGAGGCTGTGTGAATAGCACATCTGGGAGATTGGTCCTGGTGAGGACAGCCCTAGGACAGGGTACTAGAAGTGCCTGGCTTTGGAGATTATTCCACTCCAGCTTGGCACTGCAAGCAACTGTCTATTTTTTCAGGGAAGTGATTTGCCTTCAGGGAAGCCTGGCAGCTCAGGCTGGAGAGCCTAGGAGGTACACCCTAGAGTGACCCTGGAGCCACCTCTCACCTTCTTTTTTATTTCAGCTTGGGCCCTGGCTCGAGCCCGCTGCAACCGCTCCTCCTGCAGCTCCTTCTGCATCCTGGCCTTCTCTTCACGAAGCCTGGAGACAAGAGGTGGCTTATAGGGACCGAGGCCTAGGAGGAACCCCTTTTGCCATTCAGACTCCAGGTCAGTCCATGCCTTCCCATATGTAGAAAATGCCCCCTCTGCCCTTCCTGTCATTCGTGGACAGATCAGCCAAAGTTTGCAGGCGAAGGCAAATAGGGGGTGTAAATGTCATACTGGCCTTGAGAGTGACCTAAGGTTTAGACCACAACCCCCGAAAAGCACCTTTCCCTAGATCCACATCTTTGTCTTCAGTTCCTGTGCCCACAATCCTACACCTTGGCACATAGCTAGGCACATAGCTAGGGTCTTAAGGTGCTGGGACCCCAGAGGAGATGGCCCCATGCTTGGGAGAGAGAGACAGACTTTGCAGATAGTTGTGTCCCATGACCCCTGCCCTCTGGAACTCACAGAGGCCTGGCCTCACATTACAGAGACCTGAGCCTGTCTCTCTGGTCAAGAAATACACAAGGGTGGATGCTGATGAGCGTCCTGCACCCAAGCCAGAGCTGCAGTCATAGAAGTTTGGGTACAGTGGCTCACCTCATGCGCCGCTCCCTCTCCTTGACCTTCTCAGCCTGCTCAATCTTAACCTGGGGCACTCTCTCCAGATTCTCTAGCAGCTCATCCAGCTGGTGCTCCACCACAGTCAGCATCTGCACTGTGCCCAGGTTGGCCTCCTGCTGCATGCCCACACACTTCCGATACACATCCAGCACCTTGTGGTTCAGGCTCTCCAGCAACTTGTCCTGCGGACAGTCGGCCAGCGGTGTGGCATGGCTGCAGGCCCCGCTCACCCTCACATGATAGCCTGCCTACACCAGCAGTCATTGCTTGCCAGCCAGGATGGAACAGCCACAGTGTGGGCTCAGAGAGTGGGGTTAAGCAATGGTACCTGCTTTTCTTAGCCAGAATAGCTCTAGTGCTCCTGTGGTCACGCTCTGACTCATCTCATATCCCAGCCCTTCCTCCAGTTTCTTCAGCAAGCCCATTGAGGCCCAGTCCCTGTTCCAGGGAGCCATGCACTGACCCCAGCTCCCCACAGGACCACATTCTGTGAGGCCCAAGGTAGATGAGCTCACCCCTCATGAGTCTGTCTGACATTGAGGAAGCAGGTAGCAACTGCTATGTGGATATTGAGTGGTTATTATTGAGAGCAGCAGACAAAAAGGCTTAGTCAGGCCTGGCCATAGCCAGTGCCCAGTAGCTCTTGACCAGGGAGGAGTCAGGCCCCTGACCTGGTGTCTGCCACACAAGGCACTGGGCAGTCTGGAAAGAGCTGAGTGAGTAAATGATATTTCTGTGCTAGCATGCTGAGTTCCTGGCCCGCCCTTTTCCCTGCTATCAAGAGTTTGGAAGCATTGCAGGCAGCTGAGGAGGTAGGTGAGCAGACCCCTGGAGCACATGCCACACCAAGCACACAGAGCATAGGGGGTGAGCAGGGCCTAAGATGCTGGGCCTGGGCCCTGCTCTGAGACACTCCTGTCCCTACCTGCTGGTCACCCTTATACTCCCCGAAGTGGAAAACACGGACTTTGAGCTGCAGCTCTGCTGCTGACTCCTCCTCCTTGGAGATTGATATCATCATGGTGGTGATCCACTGCTTCAGCAGGTTGACCTCCCTGTCCCTACAGGGTTGGACAGTTCCCTCAGCACCTGGCTCCCACTAGGCATGACCTAGTAGGCAGAGCTCTGTCCTTAGACCATAGGCGTAGAAGAGTGGAGGCTCTGCCCACCAGGAGTGCAGAAAGAGGAGTTACCCACCCTTTGCACCTGATGTCAGTGGAAAAGCCCTTAACAGCATTAGCTTGTAGAATTTTGTGATGTTTACCGAATTGAAATTCCTTCCTTTCTGTTCCTAATTTGTGAACCATGGTGTTGTTTTACACACTTGTTGGGATTCAACTTGTTTTCATCTTCTTGAGGTCTTTGTAGCCACAGTGGCAAAACACCCTTTTCTGGACCCCTCTCTCCTGAGCTGTCTGTGTCTGGCTTGGCATTAAGGCCATGCTGGTCTCAATAGGAGGCTAGGAGTGCTCCCTCCTCTTCTGTCTTTTGGAGATGGCTGAGGAGTGTCGTCATTTCTCCCTTATATGTGTGAATGTATGCTCTCTCTGTGTGTCTCTGTCTCTCCTCTCTCTCTCTCTCTCTCTCTCTGTGTGTGTGTGTGTGTGTGTGTTGAGACAGGTCTCTCACTGCCTGGGGCTTGCCAATGAGCTAGGCTTGCTGGGCAGCAAGTCCCAGGAAACCTCTGCCCCTTCCATCCCAAACCATGGTTATAAATGCATACCACCATGGTACCTGGTGTGTGTGTGATTTTATATATATATATGAGAGAGAGAGAATCAAGCACAGGTCCTCCATTCCCTTAAACCCTTGAATGAATGTTTTGTAGAATTATCTATTAACCCAGCTGGATCTAAGGCTCTTTTGCTAAACTATCATCAATTTCTTTGTTTTTCTCTTTCTCCGAAGTTGTTTTCTGATTTTTTTTTCCCCCGTAAGAAAGGGTGATTGAGTTCATGGGCTATGACTCGGAAACCACATGTGGGTGTTCCTGGGGATAACTGCTGTCTGTCACCTGTGTCCTGTTGGTAGTGTGGATGGCTGTGTTGAGGGAGAGCAGGTCCTCTGGGATGCTGAGAGGTTCCTGGCCTCTCTCCAGAGTATCTCCTTGTGCCTCCAGCCCTTGCCAGGGTTCCAGAAAGCATTTTTGCCTAACAGCTGGTAGTTCCACTTCATTCTGGAGGCAGCCATACTGGACCAGTAAGGTGAGTTTTGAGGAACATGGCTCCCTGTCTGGACACTGAAGTCTCAGCTGGGTCAAGGCCTATGCCCTGGCTGCTTCTGTTGCCTGAGCTGCCTTTGATGGGCCTCTGGGTGGCGGGCTGCTCCCTGTACCCAGCAGACACCTGGGACACACACTGCTTTCCTGCCTTCCATCTCAGCTGATGTCACCTGCCCCTCACATCACTCCCCATGTCTTCTACCTAGCACATCCATTTTCTACTAGCCAATGTATGGGTCTTTCTGCCGTCACTGCCATCCAGCATAAGTTCCTGTAAAGAGGCCCAGCCTGACCTTTGCAGGTCTTGGACCTACCCAGAAGATTTGCTCAGAGTTTAGAGCCTTGGTGGATGAGCCTGAACAACACCCTCACCCAGTACCCCAGCCCAGCCTTCCCTACCCAGCCCCCTTGGGCTCTGGAATGAGCAGAGGAAGAAACTGGGATGGGGTGGCTGGTGGCCACACCCTGTAGCAGGGATTATGAATCTGAGCATCCTGTGAGCTCTGGGTGGGAGTGAGACCAGCTCCTGCCTCCCCTGCTGCCTCGTTGACTACATCTAGGACCTTGGGTTTCTCTAGGGTCTTTCCATTGCCCTGGTCCCTTGCTATGCTAGACAGACTTTGACAGACCTGTCTTCCCAGACCCCATCCATCCCAAACTGACTCCAGCCAGCCAGGTGGCCCTGTGCCTTCCCAACAACTGTACCTATGCTGCTTGGTGCCCACCCAAATGCTGCAGGTCCCTGGCAAGGCACATCTTTCTTTCCTCACATCTTAGGGCCAGGGGTGTGGTGTGAGGAGCCCTGATACATCCCCATAGCTGAAGTGTCTTGAAGGCCAGCTTCTGGTCCCTTCCAAACCATGCCTGCCTGAGGCCCCTAGGGTATCGTGGCCTTCCACATGGCAAGGCTGACTTCCCAGGGGCTGGGTTAATGGCAGAAGGACTGAATGGGAGGTCCACAATGCTGCCTTCTGACTGAAGGTGGCTCCAAGGTCCTGGTATCTACCCAGACACTATACAAGGAAGGGGGCAGCTGATAGTGCAATGGGGGCAGGAGTGGCAAGGGGGCAGCATGGCGACCTACATGCGGATCTGGGTGTTTTTCAGAGTGACGTTCAGATCATCCAGGGCCTCCTCCATCTCCTGCGTGTTCTGAATCAGGGACAGATTCTGTTCCTCTAACTGTGTGAAGACATCCAAGAGCTGTTGGGGCTCAGTGAAGTACAGTGCCATCTCCTGTGAGGGGTAGGCAGAGAGGGTGCTGTATAGAACGGGGCCTGGTGGAGCAGTGTAGAGTACTTGATGGGGGTGCAAGAGGGGAGAGAGCCCTGCCACAGACCTCCCCATCGCTGTCAGTGTCGTCTCGTGATGGCACAGTAGGGCTTGACCTGAGGACAGACAGTGGGGTCAGAGCTCCTGGACCAGTCTAGGCCACAAGTGCCAAGGGAAGGGGGAGTCAGAGGACTAAAGACATGGATGGAACGTGTTCCCTACCTCTCCCTTCCCCCATATTGCACCAGCCCCCATCAAGGTCCCACAGTCGAGAAACACTCAAAATTCAGTCATGAGTCCCCAGTTAGAAGAAGACTACCTTCCCTTGGTCCACTGGGTTACTCTACCCTGATCTATACCTCTGCACTCTCACATCGTACGTACCTTCCTACTTACCATTTGTTTTGAGTGCCCCTCTGAGGTCACCTGGATTGCGTCTGGTTACCTGCCTCACTCATAGCCATTGGGCATACCAACCTCTTCCCAGCTGACTGCAAGCAGCACCACACAGGACAGGGACTGTCCTGAGACAACTCACAGGGATGCAGAGGCTGCTTTGCCACCACACTGCATGGACGCCACCTCCACGTACTTTCCAGCCCTTCCCAGTGATCCCCACCCACCCCTACTGGACTGTGCCCAGGAGCCACAGGTGTGTTATCTGAGGGACAGGTGAGGTCAGCTCTGCCAGATGCCCAGGGATGTGAGGTGGAGATGGAGATATACAGGTGCATAGATCAGCTCAGTCACTGGCTCAAGGAACTTCAGGAGACTGCTGTGCCCCGCTGCTTTGATCCACCTCCAAAGGGATATGGTCCTCTCAATTGTGACCTTGTGCAGTTCACAATCCATCCAGTTGTGTTCACCTAGATCCCTGCTTTTTGTTTTGTTTTCTTTTTTGAGACAGAGTTTCCTGTGTAACCCTGAATGTCCTGGAATGCATACTGTAGACCAGGCTGGCCTCAAACTCAGAACCCACCTGACTTTGCCTCCTGAGTACTGGGATTAAAGGCAGACACCACCACCACCCCGCCCGGTTCCCAGCTTCTTAAACTGTGGGTCCCGATCCCATGTGGGGTATGTAGTTAAATGTGAGGGGAAAAAACTGGGCAACAATGAAAGGTCTCCTAATATGCAATGACCAGAAATTAAAAGTCAAACAAAGGAAGTATAATTAATCTGGGGTATTTTGGACAACACTCACCCATGTTGCATTGTGCATTCACTGCAGACTTGGTTCTGAGTACACACATGCACTTTTCACTGTGCATGCTGTTACACCATACACCACCAATAATGTTGCCTGGAACCACCTCAGCTCAGATCCTAGGCTCAGGCTCAAGACTACATTGCAAACTGCAAGGTTTTTACTGTGCATCCAATATTCTGGGACTCTGAAATATGGGGCCTTGCTGAGCCTTCTGGGATAGCTAACAGACAGAAAAAGCTGCCCTGCCCCTGGCACATGTCTTTCATTGAGGAACGCCCCTCCACTCTCCTTTACTGTGCTGTCACATTAGGGCTACTGACTACCTCAGTCACCCCAGGGCAAGAACCAGACACCTGGGGCAGCCTTGTGGGGTGACCTTCAGCTGGTTTCCCTCTCCTCACCCTCCCCAAGAGTCATATGAAATTTCTTGCCCCTCCCCTGTGACCCTGCCATCCTGGCTGTCTCCTTTAATGGCCTTTGCTTCCCCCCCAGCTCCTAGAGACCACTCACAGTCTGGAGTCCAGCTCACTGTACAGGCTGGGTTGGCTGCGTTGGCTGAGCTGGCCAACCTGCGGGAGGCTCTGAGTGCTGGATGGGGCATGCCCAGACCTTGTAAGCTTTGGGGATTTCTTCAAGCTCTGAACCTCTGGGGAAAAGGTGGGGGGAGGTTTGTATGTGCCCATGGCGTAAGGTGTGGGTCCCTTCTGGACTGGGGCAGTCATACCTTTCCACAGCAAGGCTATCTTGCTCTTGCTAGACCCTACAGGAAGCAAATGAAAACCCCATCAGACCATTGCTGGACCCAGACTTTCCATGATAATTCAGGCTCCCAGCCCAGAAGAAGAGGCAGAGAAATGCTTGGGAAGAGAGCCCTTGGTTTGACTGGAAAGCCCATGTTCCTGTGGGAAGGCTCGAACTGTGAGCTCCTGGGTGTTCAAAGTAGGTACTCCTAGCCATGAAAGAAAGGACCAGATGGGGCCCCATACATACAGGGTTCCTTCAAGCTGGATACAGGTTCTCTAAACCACTACCAGGACCCACCCTTCTCTTTGCCCTACCTTTTTCCCCTGATAAGGTGGTCATGCTGCTGTCCTTAGTGAACTCCCCAGGCTCCTTGGCCTTTCTAAGAGCTTGGCGCTTCATCTCCTGCTCTTCTAACCACTCCTTGGGTGACAGCTTGTACAGAAAATCCTTGTAGATCTTGTAATGCTGCAAAGTATCTTCAAATTTGGAGATTTCACTAGGCTCAGAGAGAAATGTAGAAAGTTAGGCAGTGTCTGCCACCAAGTCCTAGCTGGAAGTAGCTGGAAAGGAATCCTGCCCTGCAGGAGCCAGAACAGTCAGGATTTCCTAAGTTGTGACTCTCTGTGACCTACAGGGCCTTCATCCACGGGGATAAAGGCTGCTGCTCTCAGCCTGGACCACAATGGTCCTGTGTCCTGATGGTGTGGCCTCAGGAGAGCCGCTGAGTCTCAGCTTCATCAACACCCATAAAACAGGCTACAGCTTCCCACAGGGTTTGAGTCCTTGAGAGGCCTTTGTGGTCCTAGGTGGCCCTTAACTCCAGTGAAGTGACAGAGAAAGGGGCCCTCTGTACCCTACCTTTTGATGGCCATGATCTGGGCCGTGAGTTCCCGGATCTCAATGATCTTCTCCACCTTGATCTTGGTCTCTTTCTCAGCCCTGGGGAACCAGGAGGGCCAATTTAATGGATCATTAAAGATCAATCAGAAATGGATGGAGCCATTGCCTTGGCCTCAGGCACAAGTCAGGTGGGGAGCTAGGGGTGTAGCTAGGGGTAATGACCATAGGTTGAAATCAGGGCCTGACTAGGGCTCAAGGTTCCAGGTCCAGGTAAGATTGGAGTAGACCTGGTTCGGGTGTGGGTTTTTACTGACACGATCACAAGGGCCTGGAGGCTCACAGTCTCATGGCCTGCACTGAGCTGCGGTCATTCTCCCTGAGGAACTCGTCAAACAAGTTTGCATCCTTCTCCAGGAACTTCTCAGCTCTCTCCAGCCTCCTCTCCTCCCGGGTGGCCAGCATTTCTAGCCGCTGGATTTCATTTCGCTTCATTGCCACGGCATACTGTGAACCATCAGAGCATGAAGGTACCTGGCTGGGCCAGAGCCAAGCTCCAGACCCTCAGCTGGATATAGCCATTCCCACCTGGAGGAGGAACATGTTTCGCTTCTGTTCCATATAGTCATTCAATGTTCCAGGCTCCATATTCCTATCTGCAACAAGACCCAGAAGGTGAGTAGGGGAGAGAGGCTGGAGCCCAGGCTGGAATTAGGTACCCAAGACAGTCTGCAGAGAAAGCTGGGGTCCTGCTGCCTACCCAGGATGTTACAGTGATGATGGGTCTGAAAAGTGGAGAAAAGGCTCCTTCAGTGTATAACCAACCTCCCACATCTGTGTGGTGTTCCTTGGATTCAACCAATGGATCAGTATATGGAAGAGAATCACATTTGCCCTACAGTTAAACAGAATTCCTTTGTCACTACAAACAACTGTCCACATAGAATGCATATTGAGCCCACAATGTATAGATCTATGGATGACTTAGAGAATACAGGTGGGCATAAATATAACTTGAACATCACTGTGGATTCTGATACCAAGGGGGCTCCAGGAAGTTGTCCCCTGGGATGCTGAGAGGTGATTGCTAGGCTCCACATGGTTGGTGACTATCTGCCCTGGGCCTCTCTTACGATAGCACCCCCACAACTCATGAAGTTGGCATAGAAAGAGGAGTCCAGTGGTGACCATGACCTATCAAATGCTGCAGTGTGACCAAGATGACCAAGACCTGGAAGGCAAATTTCAGTTATGACCTCCTCACTGTAGTTGAACTGCCCATTGCCTGTGATTGGTTGGTTGTTGGGTGGGCCTAAGCCTCTACAAGCAGAGCTTGCGCTACTGGTGCAGATCATGCAGTCTTCCATGATCAGCATGTTCTAGAACTGTGGCCCATCAAGACAGAGCTCTTCAAGGTATGTGGTGTCAGACACACAGAGACAGGGCCTTTCTTAATCATCCCTTATTCCTGCACAAGGTAGGGGTGCTATACCTTGGGTCATGGCCAGCTTCCAGGCAGTGTTGTTGCGGAAGGTGTGCAGCTGCCGGGCCTCAGCCATCAGCTCCTGGTCCTCTAGCTCCTCTTCTAGCTGAAGCTCCCGGCGCAGGCTAGTGTGCTTGGCGGACACCTTGGATGCGTACGTCATCTTCTGGTGCACCCTCAGCATCTTCTTTCGTTCACGTTCCTGTGGGGGTGACAGGTAGTCAATGGATCCAGGGTTTTGTCAGATGCATGTCTCCAGTGCCTCTTATCTAATGCCAGAGGCTGAAGGGGCCCACACATAGGGAGACACGCACACACTCACACATACACCTGTGCTGAGCACTCTGTTGTTGGTGCTCTTAGAGAGGCTGTGGGCTCTTGCACACACCCTGTAGGGTTGAACAGGACAGTGACCACCTGAGGATGGGACTGGGGAGAGGCAGCTATACCAAACACAGGTGCCAGTTCAATGTGCAGCCAAATAACAAATAGTACTAGCATGGCTAAGAGATGATCACCTGTCCCTTCACCCAAAGTCCCCTTTTAACTGAGGCCAAGAATTGCTAAAACTGGCAAAAGGTTTAGGAAACTTAGGGAACCTAAACCTGTTTCCAAAAGGCTGTTTCCTCTGCGGGATGTCCTGTCAGCTGGCTGGAAGCTTACTGGTGGCTGGCTCCACTGCCCTGCTCCTCTGTGCTACCCACAGGGCACTCTCATGATCTATCCCAGGATGACAGGAGGGACACTCCCTGTCTATAGCAGCTCTCAAGCCCAAGTGCTGTCTAGCATTGTAGGCTTTGCAAGGAAGTCTCCCCATTCAGAAAGATTCTCAGCATCAGTCTTTTCTGATGGGACCCATCAGCTGCCACAATCCATTATCTGATAATTCCGAAGAATCTCAGCTGGGTACAAGGGTGTGGTACTAGGTGAGGAGGGTAGTAGGTGGAGGAGGGGTGCAGCAGGTGAGGAGGGGTGCAACAGGTGGGGGAGGGAGGCAGGAGGTGAGGAGGGGTGTGGCAGGTGGAGAAGGGGTGCAGTAGGTGTAAGAGGGGTGCAGCAGGAGGGGGAGGGGTGCAGCAGGTGGAGGAGGGGTGCAGCAGGTGAAGGAGGGGTGCAGCAGGTGAAGGAGGGGTGCAGTAGGTGAAGGAGGGGCGCAGTAGGTGGACTGCATTGTCGCTGTTCTGTTTTGGACCTGTTGGATCCAGGGCTGCCCTGGCTCCAGGTCACATGACTAAAACAAGATGCAACAAGCTGGGATGCAGGTAAGACAGGGATTGGGGCACTCCCCGTGGGATTCCAAGCAGGGGGAGAAGCCCAGAGGAGGGGACCTGTGAGGTGTGAGACAGGCCTTGAAGGACATGAAGAATGCTGGGCGCGAATGGCATTCCACACAGGGAAAGTGGAAGAGGTAGAGAGCAGCTGGGGAAGCCACCTGACTGAGGCCCAGTCAGAGACAATGGTGGGAAAGCTAAGCAAGGTCTGCACTTGACTTCCTAGGGAAAGCGAGTGCTCTGGACTTAGTGGGTTGAGGAGGGAAGCATTTACCTGAGGCAGGAGGAACAGAACGCAGGGAAGCTTCTCAGAAGAGGCTGACCCAGGCCCAGATACTTACTGCAATGGCTTTATTCCGCTCCTGCTCTCTGAACAAGAAGAAATCCACATCCCCTGACATGTGGAAAGGGTTACTTGAGGGGTCAGCTATAGTCACATTCCCTGGAGAAGGAAAAAATAGCCCATGTCTCGGGGTCCTCGTGACTTTCTACTCATCATGGGATACAGCACCACTGAGTGTTCTTTAATCCAGTCACACCAGAATCTTCTCCTGGGTCCTTAAGCCCTGTAAGCTTGCCTCTATGGTTTAATCTTAGGGGAGCTGGTCTCCTGCCCGGCATCTGTCTCACCCTGGTGTGAAAATCCCAGCAAGTCTCCATTCTCAGAGAAAGGAAGCCAGAGCCTCTGGCCAAAAGTGATGGAACTGAACAGGTTTCCTATAGGTAGGGCAAGTGGGGTGCAAGCCAGGCCAACTCCTGGAGGCCCCTGAGAGATGGGCAGAAATCCATCCAGGGAACCAAATGCAAGCCCCAAGTCGGGGCTCATGCTGGTCCACTCTGTGAAGCCCAGGTCATGCCTTTCTCCTCTACACTGATTCAGATCCTAGTGTGAGTTCCAGGGGTCCAGGAAGTCAGAGGGGTGAATGGCACACAGGGTCCCCGGGTCCCCATCAGTGTGAAGTCCAGGACAACTGTGGAAGGCAAGAGGAGTTCTGGTGTGGTACAGACTGTTAGAGAGCCTGGGAGAGAGGAAGGGTGTGCCTGTTTTCAAAGACCTCTGCAGCCACACTTATGGCCACACAATGGAATGTGAGCCAGAACTGTTCAACGGGACTACTGGGATGGCCCTTTCCACCTGAGGCTGAGGTAATGAGAGGGTAGTGTTTATAGTGAATTAATTGATGTGGGAAGACTCAGCCCGCCATGGGCAGCACCATTCCTTGGGTTTGGGACTTGGACTGAACAAGAGTGGAGAAGATGCACTGTGCTCCGGGCTTGCACGCCTGCATTGATTCCTCGCTGCTATTGGCTGGCAGTTTTCAGTTCCCGGTGCCTTGGCTCCCCTACTATGAGGGACTGTAACCTGGAGCTGGGAGCTAAGATAAGCCCTTTCTCCCTGGTTGCTTTGTGGGAAGGGGCGCATTTTGTCAGAGCAATAGAAAACAAGGGCTGGGAGTTTTCTCTTTTTGGGTTCCTTTCTTCCAGCCTTGAGTCAGACATGGTTGTGCATATCAGCCCTTCCATGACCATGACACAATCTTGTGTTTGAAAATTCTGGTGAGACAGAAAGACTTAGGACCTGGTCACCCGGATGCCTTCTCAGGGATTTGAAGCTCAGATCTGACTTGTTTCCCATTGATTACCCCACTACCAACCCTCATGTTTCTGTTGAGTTTTGCCTAACAGGAAGATTAACACCTCCCTCTGCTCTGCACCTTGGAAACCAACCTGTCGCACCCTAGAAAAGGGACCAGGCTTTGCTTCACCTACCCTGCGGGGGAAACTACCTTTGCTTTTCTTTGAAGATTTCTTTTTATCTTCAATGAAGGAAGAGGAGCTGTTGTTCACGAACTCCAGGGTGCTTTCTGGTGAGACATAAAAGCAATGTGAGAGCCACAGCAATGACGCCCTGGCCCTGAGAGCTGTGAACACACAGCAAGGGAGGTGCTGGGTTCCAGATGCTCAGGGCACCAGCTTAGCCACCTCTCCGAGCTCCAGGTCTACAAGTGAGATGAGGATGCTGGCTTTGCTGAGAATTAAGACTGTGGGTGGCCATGAGCATCTCTCCCCTGAAAACTGGCAGGAGGCAGCGGCTTCATGCCTTCCCTTCCCTCAGGCCCCTTGATATCTCCCTGTAAACAACATGCCACTGACTCCTCCCATGGTGGATGGAAATGTCAATATCACATTCCTTGGGAAGCCCCACCCCCTCCCACCTGAAAAGGGTTATGCTAACCTGGCCCTGTTACAAGAAACCTTAGGTGAAGGGCCAAGTTCCCTGAGGCTGGTTCATATCTTTCTTCAGGTGACTTCAGGTGTTGAGGCCCAACTGCTTTACTGACCTTGTCACCCCACACCCACAGCAAAGAGCCTTGCAGGCCCCTCCCAAGACAACCAGGACTCCAGCAGCCTGGAGCCCCAAACCCTGCCAGGGGAACCAGAAGAGAGTAGAACTGAGCTGTGGGGGTAAGTCAGGGATGACTGTGGTCCCCAGTGCCCTGGGATGGAAGAAGTCAGGCCTGAAAGGTTCCAGGTGGAAGGGTAAGGGTGAGCAGAGCCGTGGAGGCCCAGCAATCTGTCTGAGCACAGTAAGACTCGATCTAAAGCCTGGGATACTACAGGACTGAGCACAGTCTCACTGTAGCAAAGGGTGGGCCAGATGAGGGGTGAGGTATCCTGTGTTCCCCAGAGCTCCCTCCTGACTACTTCCTAGAGTCTATGGGAAGTTTTCCTGTAGTAACATTTGATTATCCCGTCATAAAGATTAGAAGATACTAAAAAGCTAAACGCTAAACACAAACACAACAAAGTGAACCAAAGTCAAAACTGTACTTCAAATCTTCATTCTTAATTGAAAAAGAAAGCCATATACATTGTCAAAAGTTTCCAATTTTATGGTTGTTGAGAAGCATCCTCACCCATTCTTTCTGCTCAACAGAGGTATTTTCCTGGTGAGAGAGTCTTCCCTGTGTGTCCTAAGCTGGCATCAGACCCACAAGGTCTGTTTTTCTAGTTTATCTAGATATATCTCCTGTATCTCTAATTTATCTACATATATCTCCTGTATATTTAGTTTATCTAGGTAACTCTAGCTTATCTGGACATATCCTCGATATCTCTGGTTTATCTAGCTATATCTCCTGTATATTTAGTTTATCTAGATATATCTCCTAGTTTATCTAGGTAACTCTAGCTTATCTGGACATATCTGCTATATCTCTGGTTTATCTGGGCATAGCTCCTGTGTTTCTAGTCTCTATAGATATATCTCCTGTGTCTCTGGTTTAAAAGAAGACTTGAGGGCTGGCAAGCTGATTTAGCAGTTAAGAGCATCAACTACTCTTGCAGAAAACCCACATTCGGTTCTCAGCACCCAAATGGTGGCTAACAACCATCTGTTATTCAAGTCCCAAGGGATCCAACACCCTCTTCTGGCCTCTGAGGGCACCGGGCACACACATGTACATATAAGCAAGCAAAACATCCAAACAAATAAATCTTTTTACATTTTCTCAAGAGTACATTAATTTGAGGAAGAGGAAAGGGGTGAATCTGGGATGAATATGATCAAAATACATTCTTATAAATTCTCAAAGAAAACGTTTTAAGGGCTGTAGAGATAGCTTGAGAGTTAAGAGTGACCCCTGCTCTTTGCCACCTGTGACTCCAGCTCCAAGGGAAGCCTTCTCCTGGCCTCCCAGACACCTGCATGCATGTGACAAACACACTTGTACATAAAAATAATAAATATTTTAAAAAGCAAAATATATGTTGTGCATGCACAGATATCTCTTGCTTTTTCACTAAGATGCTTTTGACTACTTGCTGCAACATAGCTGAATCCTGAGGACAAGTGAAAAAGCTTGTCCTAAATGCAGTCAACCTCCGAGACAGATGGGATGAATGCGGGTCAGGTGCCAGCATTGCTTTGGGACTGTCATCAGTGCCTAGGATGAGCAGCCCCTGTGTTGAAGCTTTGTTTCTAAGGAACATTCTAGCACCCACCGGCTTAAGATGATGAACCCTGTAGGACAACTGAAGCTGACAGCAGACTTGCTCACCTGCCCACAACCTTTACACACTCTCCTGAGTTATTGTCCCTCGCACTGATTTCTGACTCACTTTACTATAGAAAGTTCATGTGAACTGGGCATAGAGGCACACACTTTTGATCCCAGTACTTGGGAGGCAGAGGCAAGCAGGTTCATTGAGTTCAGGGACAAACTGGTCTAAAAAGAGAGTAACAAGGTAGTTAGGACCCTATCTCAAACAAAAATGTCCATGTAGCTACTTTCATGGCAGGGTTTCTATTGCTATGATGAAACACCATGACCAAAGTAACTTGGGAGGAAACGGTTTATTTCATCACAGTCCCACATCATATAGTACATTAAGGAAGAAAATCAGGACAGGAACTCAGACAGGGCAGGAACCTGGATGCAGAGGCACATGGAGGATTTGCTCATCCTGGCTTACTCATTCTGCGTTCTTATAGGACCCAGGACTATTAGTTGTTACTGGCTTTATTCATTAACAAATAAAAGCAACACATATACAGAAGGGCCTCCCACACCAACCAGTCCAGGAGTAGCACCATCCACAATGGGCTGGGCCCTCACTTATCAATCACTAGTTAAGAAAATGCCTTACAGCAGGATCTTATGGAGGCATTTTCTCAATTGAGGCTCTCTCCCTTCAGATGACACTAGTTGTATCGTCCAGCCAGGGCAATGGGTCACTCCAGGTCACCAGAATCTGTGTTCTGAGACCAGAGCTACAGATTCTGGCAACGCGCCAGCCTGTCCCCAAATAACACAGAGACTTATTATTAACTGTAAGTGCTAAGCCGATAGCGTAGGCTCCTTTTCAGCCAGCTCTTATAACTTAAATTAACCCATTTCTATTAACCTGTGTGCTGCCCTGAGGCTTGTTCATCTCAAGTACCTACCTCCCATTCTGCTCTCTCTCCTCGTGACTCCACCTTCCTCCCAGCATCCTCAGTTTTTCTCTCCCACCTGACCTCTTCCTGCCTAGTTGTTGACCAGTTAGCTCTTTATTAACAATAAGAGCAACACATTTTCACAGTGTACAAAAGGATTATTCCACAGCCATTTCCCCATTTTTGTCTAATTAAAAAGAAAGGTTTTAACTTTAAAATAGTAAAATTATATACAACAAAAGCAGTTATCAAGTTTTGGCAAAAACAGAGAAAATACTCTATTATCTATCTTTGTAAGTCTAAAGTTTTATACCTAATTTACCTTAACTTATAACTAAGGAAAACCTTAAGTCTGTTTAGTTTTTAACTCCATCAGAGACCCCAGAAGGGTGTAATATTACTTGTTTTTTAATATATAGTTTTGGTGTGTTAAAGTTAAAAACCTTACTTTTTAATTAAACAAAAGGGGGAAATGTGGAATATTTCTTTATATTGTGTAAATATACATCAATATGATTGGCTTAATAAAAAAGCTGACTGGCCAATAGCTGAACAGGCAGAGGTTAGGTGGGGCAGGCAGACATAAAGAGACCATGAAGAGGAGGAGGAGTCTCAGAAGCCATGAGGAGGAGATGCAGCGGAAGTAGGAGAAGGGCTTGCTGGACCGGGGAAAGGTGACAAGCAACATGGCAGAGCGTAGATAAGAAATATGGGTTGATTTAAAATTTCAGAGTTACTAGCTAGTAACAAACCTGGGCTATAAGTAATAAGTCTCATTGTGGTTATTTGGGAATTGGCTGGTGGGAGAGAAAAGTCTGCCTACACATGGCTTCTTCCATAGACAGGTATTTCGTGTTGGTTCTTGCAACTGGAGAGACAGTTTCGTTTTGGACAGCGAGGGTAGAGCTGGATGACAAAGTCAGCTATGCAGTTATCTTTGCATTTATTGGTTCAGATTGTCTATTTTATGTGTCTTTTAATGGAACTTAAAGTCTATGTCCATGGCTCATTCACATGACTCACACACAGCCCCTTGCTAGACCCTGGGAGTATTTTCAGTCTTTTACCATTTCCCAACTTTGTGATGGGTTCTGTGGATCACCAAGGTTAGCATTATTGGCCCAGGTCCCTTGCACTACCACCACTGCACAGCCCCAGGCTCTGTTCTGCACACTCCTGCCTCTGAGGACCCACCAGCAGACAAGCCTCCACAGCCATGCTGGGTCTGCTCAATCTCCCGAGTGCTTAGAGCGCCCCCTGGTGGTAAAAAGGAAGCTGTTATGGGGCAACCAAGGCAGTCCTTCACGCAAATGAGGGACTGTCAAAGGAAAGCACAGTTGGTGAAAATGCCACATTCCCTTTCTGGGTTTAGATACAAGGACGTGCCCTGTTCTGGACTTGGTGCAACAGTAGCAGAAGGCTGCAGCAGAGATGGGGACGAGGGGGGTGAGGGGGGCCCCAGTGTGGGCAGAATAGACAGAGACCCTGAAAGACAATAGAAACAGGGGAAAGGTTGAAACCCAGGGAAGAGAAACCGCAGCCAGGCAGCAAGAAGAGTTCCTAGAAAACACCAAACACTGAAGGCTAAGGGCAGGAGTTGCAGTGCTGAAGCCTTTCCTCTCGTCTTCGCGCAGCCTCCTGGGATGTGCCTTACCTGCTTCTTCTCCTCCAGGAGTTGGGCTCACAAAGAGCAAACAATCAGGACGTCCCTACTTCAGTCAGTGGGGGAACCCTGCCTGACCCCATTGGTCTTTCACCAAACAAGAGTGTGACTGCTTTTCCTTGGGATGCCCTCTCCCCAGCATGGCCAAGAGACTTATGGGACCAGAACCAGTTTGCCATTCAAAGGGTCCGAGAGGTTCCCAAGGGAGGGACCAGGCTGTTACCAGAGCTTCATGGAGCCGATGTGGCTTATCCTCTGCTCACATGCTGCACCCCAAACCCTTGCTTCCCGGGGTGCCCAACAATGCAGACCAAGAGGCTTGATCTAGGGGCTTCTTTTGACATGACACACTGAACTTTCCTCTAAGCCAAAAGACCATTTGGGGAAGTTTTGCTGGGCCTGCCAGCAAAAGACCATCATAGCTGGGTTGTTGGATCATATTAAAAAGCAGAGGGGAAAGATGATGGAGCCCTCACCAGAGTATCCAGCCACCCCTCCTAACTAGCTTTTATACAATTCTTCCCTAATGACATGTAGTCTTGGGTCTTAGGAGAGGGGGACTCCATCTACATGACTATAGAAAGCCATCATCTCTGATGAGTAAAGACTTTCTAGTCTTGCCTTCGGGGAAACCACCCACCCTCCTGGAAGTATCCCCTCACCCAGGCTCTACATTAGTGGTTCTCAATCTCCCTAATGCTATGACCCTTTAATACAGTTCCTTATGTTGAGATGACTCCAACCATAAAATTAAGTTTATTGATACTTCATAACTGTAATTTTGCTACTGTTATGAACTGCAATGTAAATATCTATGTTTTCTGGTGGTCTTAGGCAGCCCCTGTTCAACCCCCAAGGGGGTCAACAGTCACAAGTTGCTAACCACTACATTATAAGGAAAACCCATAAACACATTGGTTCCAGACAAACTTTAGTGGAAACATATCTCAGTTTGATGTTGGTGACCTTGGTAGAAGCGAGTAGACACTGTTGGTGTCTCTCGCTGGGAAGGGATTTTAGTCACAAGATACTAAAATACTTCAGGAACTATCTGTCCTTTGGCACGGGACTTGCAGATCAGAGGCATTTTGTTTCATGGGTCTCTACGGCATAATAATTAAACCTTAAAATGTAACTTTGGCTCTTACTCCTGTCTCAAAACACTCACACACACACACACACACACACACACACACACACACACACACAGAGAGAGAGAGAGACAGACAGACAGACAGACAGAGAGACAGAGAGAGAGAGAGAGAGAGAGAGAGAGACAGACAGACAGACAGACAGAGAGAGAGAGAGAGAGAGAATGGTCAATTCCAGGAAGGCTGGAAGCATGACAGTCCTAGGAAGGGTGGCTTAAGTTTCTGATGGAGCTTCATGTGCCAGGGAGACCAAAGTGACCTTATCGTCTAGAAACCTGGGCCAGGTTAATTGCTGATAGAGCATCAGTGACTGAGGGTCAGGCCACTCCCTCGGCCCCACTGACTCTTGCTCTGTGACCCTCCCTGGGACAGTTAGACCTTGATCTAACACTTTAAAAATCTTCAAGAGAGTATTAAAAGACAGAATTCAGAAAGAACCCCTAAAGCTTAACCGCAAACCATAAAGAACCCATCCCCAAGTGGACAAATGACAAGCACTAAGACTTTGATAATACAGAAGTTACAGTCAAACCCCAGATGAGATGACACATCACTTGCATTAGAGCCACTTGTCAACAAATGACAAATGCAGTAGACAGTTGGTATTGACAAGGATGAGGACCGGGAGCAGTGAAGACATAGCTATCAAGAAAGCAGTCTGGCAACTCTTCCAAAGAGCTCAGAACCAAATGAACATCTCAAAGCAATTCTAGTCCTAGATTCTGCATCACAAGGAAGATGAGCCAATGAAATAGGGCATGGAGTGGAGACCAAGGCAGTGAGGCCAGGGTCCCACTGTGTGACCCCATCCTCACCCCATAGGCTTCACTGTCTCAGTGTAGACTGGGTGTGGAAGAGCTGTTTTGTCTGCACACCTCTCCACTATGAGCTGACTGCAGACATGTTCAGAGGACATGTCAAATCTGGGCTCCAAGGGCTGAGGCAAAGCCCAGATTTTGCTATTCCATATATATATATATATATATATATATATATATATATATATATATATATATGGTGCGGGAGAATTATCTGTATTCTGTCAATCATATTTTAATAAAACGCTGATTGGCCAGGCAGGCAGTATAGGTGGGAAAGCCAGACAGGAAGTAGGGGTGGAGCAAAGAGACTGGGAGTATTCTGGAAGCAGAAGCTCTCTCTCAGCCATTCCTGTGCAGACCACGGAAGAAGCAACATGTAAGCTGTCACACTGAGAAAGGTAATGAGCCCATGTGGCTAACGTAGATAAGAATAATGGGGTAACATAAGTTATAAGAGCTAATAAGTAGCCTGACCTAATGAGCCAATCAGTTTATAACCTTATGGAGTCTTGTGCGTGATTTTTCCTTGGGACTTGCTGGCTTGTTGGGGTACTGGGTGGGACAGAAACCCCAACAAGCCAGCCCTCATACTACAAATGGCGCCAACGTGTGGACAACTGTATCCACATAAAGCTTGAGACAGCTTGGGAAGTAATTCTAGAACAAAATAACAGCATTGCATGGTTTCTTGGTGGCAGCAATTTCTCGGGTCTGTTCTGCTTGCTAGAGGCAAGCAAATGCTCTCATCTAAGAGAGGCTTCCTAACTCAGCTTTAGCTGCAAAACTTTGTAGCTCCTTTAAGAGGTCCTGCCGCGAAACACTTAAATGGTATTGATGAAAAGCTGAACGCATGCTTTTCGGTTTTCAGTCGTAGCAGGAAAAACGCTGCGCTGTTTTAAAATGCCGGCTTTCTGGGCTGTCCTGCCAGGGCAATCTCTGACTCTTTCAGGCAGGCAGTCCGACTGAGTGTGGTCTGTGAGCAGAATGCTGCAGCTTGCTTGCTAGCAAGGACCTTGAAACGCCATAGAGTTGTGGCAGTGAACACAGCTCTGGCTGGTACCTCAGTCTTGAGGTTGGAAAGCTAAGGAATGAGCTGGATCTAGCCGTCAAAGCCACGGCTCTCCATATTGCTTAGTAAATTAAAGACTCATATGGTCAGAAAAAGAAAAATATACAGTAAAGAGAGATTCAAAGAGGAAGAAAACCTCTAAATGGTTTACAGTGTGTATATGCAGGCTAAAAGTTAAAGTTCTTAAAGTTAAAAGGAAAGAAAGAGAGTAGTTGGGTGTGGTGGTACACACCTTTAATCCCAATGCCTGGGAGGCAGAGACAGATCTCTGTGAGTTCAAGGTGTGGTAGCATACACCTTTAATCCCAATACTGGGGAGGCAGAGACAGAAGGATCTCTGTGAGTTCAAGGACAGCCTGGTCTACAGTGTTATTCCAGGACAAAGATATACAGAGAACCTGTCTCAAAAAGTAAAAGTAAAAATAAAAAAAATAGAGGTTAAAGTAAAGCCACACAAAGATGGAAAATACAAAGAGAATCTTGATACTGTATGTTATTATGCTCTCTTTGAATTGTTTGATTGCTGAGGAAGGAGCAACAGCTGCTAAAAGACTTTTGTTTATAAATGCTGCTGAACTAACCCAAGATAGGTATTTTGAAAATACCTTGGCTTCAAAATTGAAGTCAAAAGGTATGGTACTTTGGAGAAGAGATTTTGCTTTTGTTTCCACAGAAAATGAGAAGCTGTGGATTCATTCTGAGTTAAGAAAAATCAGGTTCCATCAAGGGAGGCCACCTGAGAAATCTCCAACAGGAACAGAGGGCCAAGATGTCTGAGTTCTACATCCAGAACAGATTCAAGACTGCTGTCTGAGATGATCGAGACTCACAAGATACTCCAGTCATGACTTGATTATAACTCTAAATTTTCTTTAGGTCCCCATAAGATTATCAGCGCCCCCAACCAGCAGGAAGTAGCCTGAAATACTACGCCCACATTCCCAACAAATGGATTATGGGTATTTTCCTTTGTTTAAAAAAAAAAGAGGGAAATGGTGCGGGAGAATTATCTGTATTCTGTCAATCATATTTTAATAAAACGCTGATTGGCCAGGCAGGCAGTATAGGTGGGAAAGCCAGACAGGAAGTAGGGGTGGAGCAAAGAGACTGGGAGTATTCTGGAAGCAGAAGCTCTCTCAGCCATTCCTGTGCAGACCACGGAAGAAGCAACATGTAAGCTGTCACACTGAGAAAGGTAATGAGCCCATGTGGCTAACGTAGATAAGAATAATGGGGTAACATAAGTTATAAGAGCTAATAAGTAGCCTGACCTAATGAGCCAATCAGTTTATAACCTTATGGAGTCTTGTGCGTGATTTTTCCTTGGGACTTGCTGGCTTGTTGGGGTACTGGGTGGGACAGAAACCCCAACAAGCCAGCCCTCATACTACATATATATATATATATATATATATATATATATATATATATATATATATATTATCCTATGCATGTACATTCATGCCTCCCATGCACATCCTCACACCCCTGGGATCAAACAGAGTAAGAATAGAATGTCAAGGACCTTGTGGTCCTGGGTGCTATATGAAAATGGGATGAACAAGTCATGGAGAACAAGCCAGTAAGCAGCGCTCCCCCATGGCCTCTGCATCAGCTCCTGCCTCCAGGTTCCTGCCCTTCATAAACTCCTACCCTCAGAACTTTGGATGATGAACTGTTGGACGGAACTGCGAGTGGAATAGACCCCTTCCTCCCAAGTTGCTTTGGTCATGGCGTTTCATGGCAGCAACAGTGGCGCTGACTAAAACAGCTAGTGAAGTCATGGATCTTAGGAGAGAGCCCACAGCACTTTACTAAAACAGAAAAATCCCTAAGGATACAGATACACTCTAAACAGAGGTCTCACCCTCATCAAAGCCACTCCTCTGCAACAGAAAACCACAACCAGTCAAATCGCAGAGGACGGGTGATTGCGGAGTGTCCAGCTCTAAACGCGTCATTTACACGCTGCTGCACTTCTAAGGCTCAGGAATGTGGAAGAAGGGGGGCGGGAGTGTAGGTGCTGGAACAGCGAGAAAGGCACGGGGAGACTGTATAGCCTAGAAATGACAGGGAAGTTTCGCTCGTGATACCGCGATAACACGGCTGCCTAAACCAGACCTGCACAATGACACCACCAGGGGATGTGCTAACACGGAGGTGGCAGGGCTGGGAACCTCACAGGCCCTCAAGCCTAGACACAGACACAGCAACTAAGGAATGCTGAGAACTAGAGAACTAGTCTTCCACAGGAATGAGGTCCCAACTGGTTAGTCTATATCATGTGGTCAGCAACACTAGATAGACTGAGCAAGGTGTGTGTGTGTGTAGCAATAGTAAAAGAAAAAGAGGCCACTGTTATTAAAGGAAATGGGGGGCACATGGGAGGGACTGGAGGAAGAAAAGGAAATGATATTAGATATATATAATAAACGGATATATATATAACTGTGTGTATATATACATATATATACGTGTGTATGTATGTATGTATGAATGTATGTATATATACAGGATTTCTCTGTGTTGCCCTGGCTGTCCTGGAACTTGCCCTGTAGACCAGGTTGGCCTCAAACTCACAGAGATCCACCTGCCTTTGCCTTTCAAGGACTGCGATCAAAGGCATGTGTCACCACCACCTGACTTTATATTTTATTTTTAAAAACACTAGCCAAGAGCCATCAGTGCCCAGACACTGGGAGAATGGTTTCCTGTTCTATTTAAGGAGCAGAGTAGAGGAATAGTGCCCCCAAAGAGGGAAGGCTGCTTACTGCTGTCTCCCCAAAACTCAGGAGCACCTCCTATGTCTCATCTCCCCTCTTCCACCAGCACAGTGGCTAGCACCAGCCGGTGCCCGATACAGATGTGTGGAACAGCTGTGGTCTCACAGTTACCCCCGATGCACAGGATATGGGGACAGGAGTGCACTGGGAGCCACATATGTGGATGGCCAGCTTTGTCTATCGGTGGTTACAGGCTGACTTTGGATGGTTAGTGAGCTGACTTGACTAGGTGTATGTCAACTTGACACAAGCTAGAGTCATCTGAGAAGAGAAATTGCTTCCATAAGATCTAGCTTACAGCCCGTATGGCATTTTCTGAATTAGTTATTGATGTGGGAGGGCCCATCCCATTGTGGGTGGTACCACTCCAGGAAGGCGGTTCTGGATGCTCTAAGAAAGCAGGCTGAGAAAGCCATGAAGGGCAAGCCAGGAAGTAGTACTTCTCCATGCCTCTGCATCAATTCCTGCCTCAAGGTTCCTGCCGTGACTTTCCTCAGCAATGGACTTTACCTGGAAGTGTAAGAGGAACAAACCCTTTCTTCCCCAGCTTGCTTTTGGTCATAGTGCTTATCACAACAGTGAACCTTCTGAGACAGCCAGGTTGCAACTCCCAAGATGTAGTGCGCTCTCTGAAAGCCAGGTTCCTCTGAACTGCCTCATGAAGCTGCTGCTCCCAGCCCTGCCCACCAGAGAAGGTCTGCCCATCTGACCCTCCTGGTAGCCATGAGTGAGGCTCTTTACAGAGATAGGGGCCTGCAGCACAGCCTGGCCTCCAGGAAAATGATTTTGGCCGTTTAGTCAAAAACCCTCTCTCATGAGGGTCAGGTTCTGAGCTAGATATTCTCAACCGTGGATCCCTGAATGGGACCTACACTAGCCAGCTGCTGAGGTCCTGTGAGGCAGTAGGCTGGTCCTTCAGTTCCAGCCTCTACAGGAAGGTGTGGTCAGCTCAGGACTCCCTCTGACCTCCCAATGACTTAGGCAAGCCAATCCCGGGTCTGGTTTTCTACACACTCCCCAACCCTCAAGTCTGTCCAGCTAACACCTGCTGCTTTGCCTCAGCGCTAGGGATTACCTCCAACTAAACAACCTCGCCCCAGGTCCCTCTACAGGAGGTTGGTTACACTCTCGCATCTTCTTGTGGTAGTGGAGTTTTCCTGTACTGTTTGTGTTGAGAGGTGACATCTATTTCAGCCTTTATTTTTAAATACTTTCAGACAAGAGAAAGGAGAGAGAGATAGTGAATATGGGGGTGGGAGGCTCTAAGCATCCTTGTAGGAGCAAGTACGTATAATAGTTCGGTTTTTGGACAAAGTGTCCATTGTCAGCAGCTGGTGATAAAGCACATTCCGCTCACGCTGTGGGATTTTGAATCTGCTGGAAAGTATGAAATGTCTCCGGTTTGGGTTTTTTTTGTTGTTGTTGTTCTTTTGTTTTGTTTTGTTTTTTAAGATAGCTTTTTGCATCAGGGTCTCAGTATGTAGCCTCAAACTCCCGATCCTCTTGCCTGATTTGCCCCAGTGCTGGAATTACAAGTATACACCACCCCTCCTGAGAATGCTCAGTGTGTGGGCTCATGCTCATGGGAAAAGCAGAATGCAGAAGGGCATTTTTATTGTGCGCTTGAAAGGACAAACTGTGGGCACAAGTTACTGCTTGGATGTGCACAGAGCTTGCTTGGAGGTGTCTCTGCGCATCACCACAGCGTCCTGGGGAGATGTTGGGGGTAGGCTTTCAAATAGCTGTGTGGAGAGCGAAAATACACTTTTGAAGCTTGAACCACGGAGGACTTGCCAAACAAAACAAAACAAAGCAAAACAAACCATTAAGTTGGGATTTAAACGCTGAAGGGAGCAGAGAACACAGAGATGATGGCACTGTCCACCTCACAGCCTCCCTAGGGGCCACCCAGGGTGAGCACCTATAGCATGCATGTCATTTGGCCTGAGAAGGGACATTTCACCCATACTGGGACCTCCTCCAGGCTCAACATAGCAACCACAGCAGAAGAAAGGAGAGACCTGCTTCTGTTCTGGTTTTCTCTCCTGCCCTACAACCATCTGCAATGTCTTCTTTCAAATCCATATGCTCAAGTCCCTGTCTCCACAGCACCTTAGAATATGACCTTGCTTGTAAATAAGGTCATTGCAGACGTGTTTACAAAAGTTGAGGGCATTCTGACATAAGCCCAAGTCCAGTGTGCTAATAAAAGGGACACTGCAACACAGATCCACACAGGAGGAAACACTATGGAAGTGTGGAGGCAGAAATGGGTGGTACCCTTAAAGCCAAGGGCAGAGGGGCCTGGGTCAGAGTCTTTCCCAAACATCAGAAGGCACCAGCCCTGTCCATCTTCCTGTCACTCACGGCCATAGAAGCTGTGCGACAGGCTTTTACTGTTTAAACCATGCAATCCCTGGTGGATCTGCATCACAGCAGCCATAAGAAACTCATACATGGTGTTGATTTCGAACCCTTGAGCGAGTTCACACCTCACTGTCCTGGGCTCCAGGGTTCCTTTTGACCTCTGGGAGCCCCCACCCAGCTCAGTACTTACTGTCCTCGACCACTTTCAGAGGGAGCGCAGAGGAATGCGCCTTGGACACCATGGCTGAGGACCAACCAGTGAGCAAAGCTTGGCCTTAGCTGAGGAGATTCTCGCCTGGGGAGAGACACCGTCTGTGAGTGGGTGATCTCCAAGCCCACAGCCCACCTTGACCCTGAGTGACTGACGACAGTTGGCATTTCTGCTATGTGGCCCTACCACTGCCTATCCTAACACAACCCTGCATCCAGGTTTGGTAGGATCCACTGTCTCCCTGCCTGGGCAAAGCTCAGCTGCCAGGATCTTCCTGTTCTTAGAACCCACCTGCTTTGGTCAGCCTGGGGCCTCTGTGCAGCCTCTCACCTGAGGTTAGGGGTAGGGTGGGGTGGAGTGGAGGCTTCACTCTTTAAATTCAGGCTCAGATGTCACTCTGGGAGACTTCTGCACCAGTGCATGTAATGACCTTAACATTTTCTTTATAGGTTCAAGTGGTTACCACTTAAAAGGCTTTTTTATTGCCCATTTCTCCCAGAATGCAAGCTGCATGAAAGCGAGGCCTGTATTCCACCAGTCAGAGTCCCTGACCGTATCCTGGGCATTCTTCAAATAGAAACAAGTTTTCCTGTGTGCAGAGGCTCAGCCAGAGTTCCGGACCATCGCCAGGAAGGGCGGGGGATGGAGCCCAGGGTTACTTGCAGTTTGAGCTATCCCTCCCGGCCTCAGTCCCTTTAGAAGAGGAAATAGCACCCGGGAAGCCAGCCTCCAGACACCCTGAGCTCCTTCTGCCACGCCATGCCCTGGGGCAAGAATGCAGCAACAAGGGCTGGGTGCTTAAATTAGGCCTGCCATAAAGGACGTGGAAAAGAGCAAAAAGGGGCGCAGAGTCTTGCAAAGGGTGCTGGATCTCAGGCCGGCACCCCATGACCACCCCACCTGGAGTCCCCAACGCGGCCCCGCGCACACCCACCAGCCGCGCGCACACTCGGCTCGCTCCGAAGTCTCAGTCTGCAGACTGAGTTCTCAAGTCTTCTAATCCTGAACTGCGTTTAAAATGCCAAGGCAACCACTCTCACAAGAGCTGTGATGTCACAAAGCCCCGGAGGCGGGCCCGGGCACCCAGGGCGGGCGCAGAGTCCAGTGCAGGAACGGAACAGCTAAAGAGCAAAAGACCGAGACCGGGAAGAGACAGCCACCTGGAGTGAAGCCAAGTTTGGGTTGTTGCAGCCCCGGCAACAACCGACGCAGCCGTCTCCGCTACCCCTCCCCCAGATTCTCCTGCCCACCCTTAAGGAGTTTGCTGCCGCTGGGGCACACCCTGGCTCCTCAGGGAATGTTTAGGTCGTTCTCCTGAATAGTCCACAGGCCAGGAATGTGTCAAAGACAATCCCTCTTAGCTTCTGGCTCTACTCAAGGTCACTGGCGCCACCCGACGGGTAGAAAGATGGACACTAGGCGGGAAGGCCAGGGGTGGGATTGCAGAGGCTGCTCTGGAGTTGGGTGGGTGGGGGATCCTTGAAACACCAGATGGCTTTGTAGTATTCTGCAGGGTAGTCCAGCCATGGGAGAACTAAGCAGAAAGTATTGTGGGCCCTGCATGTGGTTTGTCCCCTACATGGGGTTTTTTTGTGCAGTTGGTGTTAAATACCCTTTAGAAACAAGTTGCTCTCAGCACCCTGGACCTAGAGGTCCTTGCACTGTGCTCTAGAATCTCCAACAATCTGGCCTCAGCTTTCTTTCACTCTGTCAGAATAGCTGGGCAAACCACAAAAAAAAAAAAAACAAAAAAAAAAACCCTGCAATTTAGGGTCAGCAAACCAAGAGATGCGGTTATGATTCAGTCATCCAAACAAATATCTCAGGAATGGTTTGTCTTTTATACCACGGGACTTTTAGGAATCTAGAGAAATAATCCACCCAAAGAGAAGGAAACAAACGAGGGTGCTACCAGTCCTGGTGTCGGAAGGATTGTCCCGAGCCTTCGGGGAACTCTCACAGGAACCGGTGTGAATCTAAGTCCCTAGAAAACACGCCTGTGTTAAACATTCTACAAGCCAGAGCTGGATTGCTGCAGGGCTAGAAACAAATTATCGTGGACAATACTAGCCCTTGAAATAGACTTTTGTCTTTTGTTTGTTTTTCAAGACAGGGTTTCTCTGTGTAACAGTCCTGGCTGTCTGTCTTGGAATTTGCTTTGTAGACCTGGCTAGCCTCGAACTCACAGAGATCAGCCTGCCTCTGCAGGGATTAAAGGCGTGCACCCCCACCAGCCCGGGGGAAACAGCCATCTATTGATCACACCTGTAATTGATGGAACATTCTTGCTATTGTTAAGTAACTCTCTTTGGAATGTTCTGACCCCTAAATTCCATCTGGAGAGCGTTTGAGGCCTGCAGCAGAGCCCCACCCCCTAGGCTGTAACCTGAGTCTGTGTTCCTGGGGCGGGGTGGAGGTGGGGGTGGGCACTCATTTGGCTGCACAGTAAATTCTTTCTCCCTGTGAGACAGAGCCGGTTTCCTATCAACACCGGTGAGAGCAGTTAGCCAGACACACCCTGAGTCCCACCAGCTCCTCTTGTGATCTTAAAGCGTTATTTAAAGCAGTGGTGTGTACTGAGCTCCTGGAAGTCCGAGAGCTAGCTTGGCAATGAGACATTCTCTGCTGCGGCTCTTGGCTATTTAGGTTAGAAAGAAAATCACCAAGAAGATGTGACCTGATATGAAAATTTAAAACAAATTTTTGTTTTTAGTTCGTGTGGGGAGGCACACGTGTAGAGGACAGAGAACAACTTACGGGAGCCTGGCTTGTCCTTCTACCCCGTGGGTTCCTGGGCTCAAACTCAGGCCAGCAGTCTTGGCGACAAGTGTCTCTGCCTGCTGAGATAGCTCTCCATATCTGATTTGGAATGTTTAATCTTCGCCTAACATCATTGGCTGACAAAGGGCTTATTTCAAAAATTAGATGGACCAAGTGGGTGATGGAAGGCTCGGCAGGTGTGTGAGGCGGCCGCTGCGGCCATCCCTCTTCAGCTGTCTTCACAGAGCCCTCAGTGTGGGGGCCTGGCCGCCCCTACAAAATTCTCTTAAAAGCTATGTATGTCTAAGGCTTGAAAATTGTTCGCAGTAAAATGCTTTCGGAAAAGCTAGCGGTCTTACTAAAGAGGAACTGACCTATTTCCCTTCTTGAAAAGTGGACCGGTCCAGGGTCTTGAAGACAGACAAGCAAGAGGAATGGCGAAGAAACAGTCACAAGGCTTGGGGAACTCCCAGACCCTGCTCCAAGAGGGCCAGGGCACTAGGAGTTGAATGAGGGAATCAGGAGAGAGCCCAAATGTATTCTGTCAGGGCCACAGGTGCCTCTGTGTTTTCTGTATGCCAACACCTTCCCCCAAAGTCTCTGGCTTCCATGATGGAGGTTTGTCTTGGAGAAGGAGGTGACGCAGGACATCTCCACATGGAAAAGGTGTCACAGATCTATGAAGATGGCAGACACCTCCAAGGGGGCCAGATTTTACATCATCTCTATGGTTCTGGTTTTGTCACAGCAGACATATCTGATATTGCATGTCTTGGCAACTTCCTATGGGATGATGGGGTGTGGTCGGGGAATGTCCTTTATTCTGCTGGCAAGTTCCTACCTGTTTCTCAGGAGTCACTTGGGAGTTCCCCAAAGAAGCAAGCCATTTCCCTTGGCTCGCACTTGAAGTGACCAATTCACTTCAGGTGATAGAGGTGATAGAGGCCAATACCTTGCTCTGGCCCATCCTTATCTGCCTCCATCTATCAGACATTTCCTCAGCCTCCCTGCCTGTTGGTGACCTGCTAAGTCAAGTGGGTAGGGGAAGGAGAGCCAGCCCTGTCCCTTCACTCCTACCTTGTGACTTCTCTGCCGCCTCCAGCCTCAGCTGCTCTGAGTCTCCCACAGCCCAGCCACTGCTGCCCTCCAGTGTGAAAGTGACACCCTGTGTTGAACTTCCTAGAGGGCTGGTTTCTCAACACCCATTGGATGGAGGAGGGATAGCTTGGTGGCCCTAAGAGGAGACCGTGGCATTCATCGGGGCTGATTCTGAGTTGTTCTACATGACTGTGCAGCTTGGGATAAACGATGGCTCAGTTTTCTCATCTCTAAAATGGGAATAGTATAAAGGCTATGTGGTTAGCAAAAAGATGTCATCTAACAGGACCTCAAGTAAAAACTTATCTGCCAGTATAATGTGATGCCATGGTCTGAGGGCTGTGTCTGGCTAAATGAGGTCCCTGTGTAAGCCTGCTGCATACACTGACCTGCAGAGCATCCCAGCTTAGCTGCAGTTATTTTAATGAGGAAGCTAAGAATCTGAGACATTGAAGTCTTTTGTTCAAGGCTACACAGCTGAAAGGGGGCAGACTGAGACTCTAGCCCAGCCTGTTATCCAGGGACTTTGCCTCTTCCCCAAGCCTGAGAGGCGGGTTCTGCAGCTGCTGGGGAGAAAGCCTTGAGACTTCGAGTAGAAGATGAACCTGTTCATTCTCAGATAGCTTTCCTCCTTGTCCTGCCTATGGTGGTCAGCCTTAGAGGTCTGGCCTGTGGACCCAGGCGACTCTAGCCCCAGGTATGCTGTTCTCAGCCTACCTCCTAGATGTCGGGAAGCTTAATGCAACAGAATAGGACATTCTCAGCCTTTCCCAACTTCAGGGTTGGAGTGCCACCTTCCTAGGTCAAATGTCAAGTCCCAGAGTACTTGCATGGAATCTCTTCCTGCTCAGAGGTTGTGTGCTCTGGAGTAACGTTGTACTTTGTGGCAATCTGGGGCTCCCCGTGAGAAGCGTGGCTGCCACCTGAGCCATCTGCACTCTGCTGAAGACCTCACACACACCTCTCTATTTCAGAGGAGCCGGAAGACACTTCACCCCCTCCACCTCCAGCTCCTGTCCTTACTCCAGAGCTGTAATGACCTACGGTATACACCCTGCTCGCTTTCCATCTCAAGACAGCTTACAGATGGAGTTGCTCTCCTGCCAGTTCAGAGAGATCATTCAGTTGGACTCTGGGAAACATCTGTGAGCTTTGCCATCCATACCCCAAGCAACAGAGCTGCCTAGGGAGGGCTGGATGCCTGTGGGGGAATGTGGTGGTTTGAATGGAAATGACCTGCTTTAGGCTCACAAGGAATGGCACTATTAGGAGGTGTGGCCTTGTGGGAGAAGGTGTGGCCTTGTGGGAGGAATTGTGACTTTGTGGGTCACTAAAGGTGGCCTTGGGGCTTCAGAAGCCCAAGCCAGGCCCAGTGTGATTCTCTCTTCCTGCTGCCTGCAGATCCAGATATAGAACTCTTGGTTCTTTCTCCAGCACCATGTCTGGCTGCATGCCACCATGCTTCCCACCTCTGAACCTGTAAGTCAACTCCAATTAAATGTTTGCTTTTATAGGAGCGGCCCTGGCTGTGGTGTCTCTTCACAGCAATAGAAACCCTAACTAAGACATGTGCTGAGGGCAGTGGGCATGCAGAGGTGGGTGCCTACTAGGTCACAGTGGTTGCGGTCCAGAGGCAACCAGAAGGTGGGCTTTCCCTGCTCTCCACAGAGCATCGGTTGACAAGGCCACTGCCAGATGCAATACCACCTTCGGCTTCAGAAAAAGGATAGATTGGAGAAGAGAGCAAGACAAGGGTGGAGAAGATGTCAGGAAGCAATGGCCACTGCTAAGCAAGAAACACTAGTGACTTAGATGACGGTGGGGCAATTGGGAGGGGGAGGGAGCTGGAAGGACAGGTGAGCTGTGGGCAGGGAAGGCATGGCACCTGGGCTGGACATGCTGCCCTAGGGGAACTGGTGGAAGTGTGCTGCTAATGAGGGCACCTGACCCTGGGGATGCTGGTGAGGACCTCTGACCCTGGGGATGCTGGTGAGGGTTCCTGACCCTGGGGATGCTGGTGAGGACCCCTGACCCTGGGGATGCTGGTGAGGGTTCCTGACCCTGGGGATGCTGGTGAGGGTTCCTGACCCTGGGGATGCTGGTGAGGACCCCTGACCCTGGGGATGCTGGTGAGGACCCCTGACCCTGGGGATGCTGGTGAGGGTCTGCACACATGAGTTCGTGGGGAGAAGAAGGTTGGAGATTTGGTCAGCTGCACCATGTCTCCTACATAGTAGACACAGATCTGTGAGCTCTGGGCCAGGGGTCTTGTTCGAGGCTCACCCCAACAGTGGCCCAGAGTAGCATAGCGCAGTCTGTGCCTTGGGCCGGTGGAGGACTCATCCTGCACATGTGCAAACCCCAGAAGAGGATTTTTGCACGGGATCATAGCCGTTATCTCCCCATTGTTTCTTACGGTGGAGCTGTAGAAATGCATTCTGTCATAAAATAAGCAAGTAGCAGCAGTCCCTCAGTGACCCATTGCCCAGGGATGCCCAAGCCCCAAGTAGGGACTGAGGAAGTCTCAAGAGTCTGGGTTGTCTACCCTCAACCCCATCACACTCTGGCTCTGAGCCTACCCAGTGTGAGGTTTTGTCCAGCCCACCAAGCCCTCCAGTCCTTGCTCCTTCCCAGCCTAAGACATCAGTGGCTCAGTCTGGCATTCCTGACCCCTGAGTCCAGGCTGATACTTTCTTGGTATAAGCCCAAAGCAGCGGTCACCCTCCACCAGGGCCTCTGTGGTGATTCTCATGAAGACAGGAGTCACCAGGTAGCAATGTGCCTCCTATGTGCCTCGGTGTGGAACCCGTGACATGGACGCTGCAGGCCGAATGACTCTCAGATGGCCAAAGCTTCTGAGGATTACTGAATATTTACATATCTGATTCTTTTCAAATAGAGTTTTACTATGTAGCTCAGGCTGGTCTGGAACTTTTCGGGTAGATAAGGCCGATAATCTTGTAATCCTCCTGCCTCAGTCTAGAATTGAAGCCGTGGACCACCATGTCCGGCTGTGTACATGTCGGCTTCCTCCTTACTGACCTTTCTTGTCAGCCCTCCTCCCCTCCCCCTTCCCTAGTAGTCCCTAGGGAGATAAATATTTACTGAGAGGCAGAGGGATAAATGGATGAGTGGGCATGAAGAGTTACATACTAGTAGGTAGGTGGATGGATGAACCAAATATGGAAAGGTGGGTAGGTGGCTCTGTGCGTGGATCTATCTTGTGTAACGGATAGTTGTGCGGCATCTTGTGTGGGGAGGTGGAGCATACATGTTGGTGTGCAGAATGATGGCTTCAGAATAGACCTACAGATGGAGCAATGTCTACACTCACCACCAGGTGTCGCCCTGTGCTAACTAGAGTCCTGGGCCCCGGTGTGTGTAAATTCCTGTCCCAAAAGGATTTACAAAAAAAAAAAAAAAAAAAAAAAAGGAACCTTTTGTACCCACCAGGTGAAAGGTTTCCCAGTGACGCAGACTTGTAAACAAGTTGCAGAGACTGAAACTGGAGACCCACGTCAGGGGAGACCATGCAAACAGCGTGCATTGACCTTGCTCTGCTCACCCTCAAGTCCCTGGGGGAAGTTCAGGTGGGGCCAGTAGCAAAGTTCCCAGGCCAGTGTCCAGACTGAACCTTCTTTGGTTAGCTGTGAAAATCTGCAGAGATGTGGCAAGGTTGAGAGACTCAGAACTACTCCCTCCCTACACATGCGCGCGCACGTGCGCACGCAAACACACACACACACAACACAAACACACACACACACACACACACACTACCCTCTTCTACCCTGCCTGATTCGAAACTTTCAGGGAATTCTAAACTAAGAAGCCAGCACCAGCCCAGCCCAGCCACTCCTGGCATCAGCAGACGCCAGCTTATTCTAGATCCCATCCAGTCTCACATTTACACTCAGACATCTCTAGGTTACGATCCTGAAAAGCTGATTGGCTGTCTAGAATTGCATAGATATGGAAGGTTGGAACGTTGCAGGTCCAGAGCCAAATTATCTAAGGCTGTCTTTATGCTCTTTAGTAATTATTCCTCTCCCACTTCCTAACCTAATATCCTTGTGACTAACGTGTCAAATCTTTTTGGATATATTAACAAACCGTGCTAGCTTCCAATGACCCAAAAGAACACTATCACTCAGCCTCTGGGTCTCCGAGCAGTCCTTGGCTTTAACCCACCTACCTAGTGTTTCTGTCCCCAAAGTGTTTGGAAAGTGCCTTGACTTACACCTTCCTCTGTTCTGTTACTATAAACTCAACGAGACTCTTACTGCACAGGAGTGTGATGCTTGGGGAACCTGAGTCTGGATTCCTGGGCCATGGCCACGCCACTCATGTTTGGCTCCAGAATAAACTACTTCCTATGAGGTGAGGGCTGGGTTTTGTGTGACGGTGTAAAAAGTGCCAGTGATAGAGAAATGATCATGGTACAGTGGCCACCCGCTTCAGCAGCTGCCACTTCTGCTCCCCTGAGTCTGAGAACCCACTCCTGAGCAGAGGGTAGACACAATCCCACAGGTGGCTTCCTCACTGCCATCGTCTGTGAGGTGACTGTTCTGTCCCTGAGCTTAGTCTCTTGTGACTTCTAGAACACACTCTTCTCCACATCCTGGAGCTCAGGCTGGCCTCAAACTCACAGCCATCCTCCTGGTTCAGCTTCCTGATAGCTGCGATACTGGGTATGGGTCACCAAGCCTAGTTTTCTTTTGGTTGGAGTATTTCCTCATTTTGCAAAGGAGGGTACTTAGACTTGGTTCCTGAGGTTAGCTGGTTTAGCTCCTACCTCTGGAGGCAAGGGTAAAGCTCTTCTGATCATCCCTGTCCCCACTCATCCGCCTACCAGCACATCCAAAGTGCAGCCTTGACCACCTCAGCAGCCATGGTATCTTCTGGAATGTCCTTGGAAAAGTTCCTTTTGCTTTTCTTGAAGTTAAACGTCCCCCTTGCCACGTTTTCTTTCAGGGTTCTCTCCCATTTTTATTATGAAATATACAAATCTATAGGATATATAAATATACACACATACATTTCAAAGGATAGGAACTTAATTGTGTGGTGTGTGTGCACATGTGTATGCTTGTGCACTCAAGGACAGAGGCTCAGTGGGTGTCCTTTTCTCTCACTCTCTGCCTTGACACGGGGTCTTCCACTGACCCTGGAGCTGGGCCAATGGCTAATGAGCCCCAGTGACACTCCTGCCTCCAACCCTGAGAGCGCAGGGATTACAAAAGCAGGCAGCCACACACCAGCTTTTACCATGGGTACTGGACATGATTAGGGTCCTCACATTCATGTGGCCAATACTCCCACCCACTGGACCACCTCTCCAGGGCCAGAAATTATTATTATTATTTTTTTAAAGAACAAGTACCTCGGTTAAGACTCAAAATAATTTTCATGTCTTAGCTTCGGCTAGGGTGTGCCTCAGCGGGGGAGCACTCATCTAGCGTGAAAGCAGGGCCCTGGGTTCCATCCGAGCACTACAGAAAAGTAAGAACCCTGTATCCCACCATGACACAGCCACAGGGGTACTGACTATTCCTCGCCAGTACCTTGTTTGGTTTCACCCAAGGCTGAACTTAACCTTTGGATCCTTTGCCATTTGGGGGCCACTTTGTTTGCTGGCGTGAACTACATTGTGAACCACGGCCACGGTGGGAGCATGTGGCTTGTGTGGCTTTATTGCTACTGGGAGCGTCCCTCTGTAGAAAGCCAGCACGGGGTATTTGTCCATTTTACCACCGAGAACATTTATTCTGTGTCACTTTCCCTCTCACAAGCAGCACACGTCTCGACTCACAGAAAGCTGCTGTTTGCGCATGCTCACTGCTGCAGTGGCTGCTCATGGCATGGACATGAGTTTATGTCACTAGATCATGTCACGCTGCTTTCCCAAGCCATTGTGCCGACTCCACTCCCCAGCGGGTGAATTAAGGTTCCTTTGGGGCCTTTCCTTGCTGCTCTGGAACACAGTCCTCCAAGCAGGATAGTAGTTACCATCTTCGGAGCAGCTGTGGCTGCTGGCAAGAGGCCCTCAGTATCGGGCCTGTTGACTTTCCCTATAAAAAAAGAGAGAGAGAGATAGTGGGGAGGTTGTCACGAGTCACCTGATGCTCATGGTATTTGGGACGCTGGGCAGACCGAGTGCATGAAGGCAGAAGGTTAACTGATGCGGGGACTCCATGTAGGCAGTGATTAGGAAGTCCTCACCCACGCTGAAATGGGACTTTCCCATGATGCAGCTGTTTGGGGTGGTCACCAATACTCCTGGTAGAAACCCCTCACCCATGCTCTTGTAAATAAGCCAAATAAACCCGTTGGTTCACTGAGCTAGACTTAAGTATAATCATACTTTGGTATGAGTTTTTTGAGACAGCGTCTCATTTAGCCCAGGCTGGCCTGGAATTTATTACATAGCTGAGGGTGGCCTTGAGACCCTGCTCCTCCTGCTTCTCTCTGCCTCCCTTGTGTCTCTGATGCTGCTCTGTGCCACCCCCAACACCATGGCTATAGTGTGGCTTTAACTTGCTTACCACCATGGACAGTGAGGGACTGATAGCTCCTCAAGTGCTGGTTGGCTCTCAGCTTTCTTCTGCGACATGTCACTGGGCATCCTTCCTGCATGCCTTCCTCTGTCTGCCCCTGTCATCCGCAGTCCATGCCTTGTGGATATCTGTTCTTTGCCAGGTGCCTTCATTACCCTGAACCTTTGCAGATGCATCCCTCATGCTTTTGTCTTACCCCACCTGGAAAGCAGCTTTGCACACATCAAGGTGGGAATTTAATTTTCTGTCCCCTCTATCTAGATACTCAACTGCCACACAATCATCTATTTAAAAGTCTGCCATCTGGGACAGAGATGGCTTGTTTGCCAAAGTGTTCGCTGTGCCAGTGTAAAGCCCTGGGTCTGACTCTCCAGCACCCACATAAGCCAGGCACTGGGGAGGTGAAGAGAGCTGGGTTCTTGGAGTCTGCTGGCTGGCCAGCATAACCGAATCACTGAACCAGGTTCAGTGAGAAACTCTGTTTCAAAAAAAAAAAAAAAAAAAAGTTAAGCTGGGCAGTAGTGGTGCACACCTTTAATCCCAGCACTGGTGAGGCAGAGGCAGGCAGATCTATGAGTTCGAGGTCAACTTGATCTACAGAGTTCCATAGTATCCAGAGCAGTTACACAGAGAAACCCTGTCTCGGAAAAACCAATAATGATAACAATAGCAATTATTATTATTTGGATAATTATTGAGAAAGACGCTTGGTGTCAGTGTCTGGCCTACACACACACACACACACACACACACACACACACACGTAAAGGAATAAATTAGTTAAAGCAGTATATCCACTCATATGCTTTCCTGGGATCTTGCTGCTCTGTGTCAGGACACAGGGGCTGTTTGTTTCTGGTCCCGCTGCCTGAATCAATAGGATATGGCCTGATTGTCAAGACTGGATCATAAAAGCTGGCACAGCCTCTTTCCAGTGCTCTCCTGGGCTGCTTGGAAAACAGCCTCCAGAGAGTGGGGCGGTGTAGCTGTGTAGAGGACCCATGTGTGGGTGTCGCAGCTAAGAGCTCAGTTCCCTGGGAATCAGCATTGATGCGCAGGGAGGTGAAAGCGATCTCTCATTTAACTCCAGCCTCCATATTTCCCATCATCCCCGATGATGCTGTGTGGCATAAGTGGCTCCCCTCACACAAACCCTAGCTGAGCAGGATACCTGAGAACACAGCAGATGCTGCCACTGTTGGGATGTTTGTTAAGCAGTGAACGTGGCTAGGATGGCCATCTCCACACCACCCACTGTCTGAGTAGACCCAGGGAAACACCCGTGGCTGGGTCTTCCCAGCACCGAAAAAGGCCAGCGTGTTCTTATGTACTTCAGTACGTCTATAATCTCAGGCTGGGAGTGCAGCCCAGTGGTCGAGCACTTGCCTTGCCCCATGAGCAGTTGATGTAATATATTTAAGAATGAGTAAGCCTCACATCTCCAAGTGTCCTGACATCTGGACACTTAGCTGGACACTGAACTCATCTTCACTGGCCATTTGGTTGCCTGAAAGGTGGGCACTCTCGTGGGTTTACACCTCTGGAAGCTTGGCTGAACAAGGAGGACACGGCTAATGACACGAGGGTGACAGGGACATAATAGCACCGGCCTGAAGTACCTTTGTGCTATGGCCTGCTCATACCTGAGCCATGCCCATGTGGAATTGGTCTGCCCCAGAGGTTAACAGCAAGGAAACACTTTCCCTCTGGGCCAGGAGCAAAGCAGGGGTTTCTCAAATGTTTGAGGAACTCTCTGAGGAGCAACAGTCCTGGGACCTCATGGTCAGGGCTCAGCACTAAATCAGGGACTCCAGTCTCTAGAACACAGGCAGCCTGGAGACCTCAGCAAAGCAGTTGTGCAGCCACTATTGTCAGCTGTGTGAGGGGGCCCTCAAGGGGGTTAGGGACACCCCAGTCCCTAAGGGCAGCACTGCAGCCCGTCCGTCTCTGACCCCATGGGTCCCAGACTGAGCAGGCTGGCTTAGCCTCGGTCTGCACTGGACAAGTCTGCTTCAGCACTCAGCTCACGACAGCAAGTGTAGCCAAGAACAAAAGATGGCAAATCCTCCCGGAGGGACTTTCTCACGGAGGGAGGCCCAGGGCCAGTGTGGGCTAGTGGCAGCTGGCCAGGCCAGAATGGGTCCTGCAGAGAAGCTGCCGCCTATGGGGGAGGGATGGGCTGGGGGTTGTTTTCAATGAATGGTCAGGCGAGCCTGGGAGACAGGGTTCTGCAAGAGCAGGGGCCTCCTGTCAGCAGGGACATCTCTGACCTATACGAAGGAATGGAGAGAGACTGGTGGGTTTTCACAGAGCAAGCAAAAGAGCGTGGCTCTCTCTGATCAGTCGCTGTGGGGTCCTTGTATCCCCAGGCGTGCTGGTTCCTGACAGGAGTACAGGAGTCCACTTTACCGTGGAAGGGTCCTTGTGGATCTAGACATGGTTTCAGTGGTCCAAGTGATGGACCCGTTGTCCACCATGGTAGGGTTTCATCCTAGTTCAGCTTGTCAGGTCTCAGTGCCATGACCTTGATCAGGATGCTTTCTGATAGGACCAGAGTGAAGAAGCTGAGGTCCAGAGAGGCCAAACGTTAATTCTACACTAGTAACCAGTCTCCTAGCAGTCAGTGTGAATGGAGGCATGTTCCTAAATTGCCCTGCATCCCAAATGCCCAGTGCCTTAGGAACCTGTAACACAGCTCCACTTCCCTTCTCCAAGGTCCCCTCCACTGACCTCTCCTGCCTGTGACCGGTTCATTTCCAGAGTCACCTTGCTCATTCTTCCAGGTTCCCCAAGCCAGTGTTTCATTGGGTGGCTAATCCTGCCTTTCCCACATTCCCAGAAGATAAAATGGAGATGGAGGGGAGGACTTCCCAGGCCCACTCGAACTCATTCTTCCCTGGCGGATTGATGGGGCAGCTCACAGTCAGACTGACCTCCACCCATCTTCCATAGGCTCACCTTCCTGATAGAGGCCCAGGGTTTTATTGCCTTTATAAATAGTTTCTTATAGGGGAGGCATTATGATCTTCCTTTTAAGAACCTGGGTTCTGGTTTCCAACAATGTGGGTTCAAATCTTGACTCTGTGGTCTATCTATCTGTGTGGCTTAGGATGAGTTAATTAACCTTTCTGTGTGATCTCTGTAATAGATTAAAACAGTTCTTTACCGGGCTATATGACTTGACACTACTCAGGCACTCAGAGCAGAGTCACTGGGGTGAGCAATGATCCTGCTAAGGATCCTGCTGAGGAGCCACCTTGAGGCTGCCCTCCCTCAAATATCCTTAGCATATGATAGACACCCCCACCTTGGATCTACCCACCTCCTCCATGTTCTTCTCCTGGTGAGTCAGCTTGAGAGATTTTCAGGATACCTGGGCTAGACCACGTCATTACCCAGAAGTCTCTGCTCACCTTGAGTCACATCCTCCCTGGAGCACACAAAGTGCAATGTTTGCCCTGTTATGACTGTCCTTTGGTTGCTCAAGGTCACACTAGCCTCCCCTCTGCTTCTTAATCACTGCCCCAGGACCATTGCTCTGACGATAGCCTCCTTCCTAACCTCCCCTTCAAGACTTCTGCCACCTGCTGGCTAAACAATCTCCCGGTTCCCCACCACCATCATTCTTTCTCTTGTCTTGTTGCTTCCATCCTGTCTGACATCACATGTCCCTGGCTGTCTGGAATGCACAGAAGTAGTCCTGCTTCTTACCTTCTTGTGTAACTCTCTCAAGGGTAAACATGCTTGCCTGCTACTTTCTCTGGTGGGGCTGATGCCCCCACAGCCTGTGGCATGGCAGAGACTGAACTGGGGATGCCATATACTATCACCTAGGGATGTAGATGTCTCTGGGGTGGGGCTGAGTACCACTCAACTGCCCACCTTGGGGCTGGATCTGAAACAGGACCACATACGACAGACAGCGGGGGTGAGTTGGGATCTGCACCCTAGATGCTTCCCTACAGACACATGCCCCGGCACAGACACGGAAGGTCACTGACTTTCTTTAGAGCTCTTTGTGCTCAAGACTCCAGATGTTTACAACCAGATACCCAAGGCTGTGTAAGAAACACCTTGAATCAGCCAGAGGCATGGAAGAGAGCCCCAGTCAGGAGAAGACCAAGTAAAGGGCCATTTCCAGGTGGGTGCAGACATCTGGGTTCTAGAGAGAATGGCTGAGGGTGGCCAAGGAGGCTTGCAGTTAGATACTCCTCGAAGAGTTGCGGGGTGGAGGGGGTCAGCCCTGCATTGTGCCAGGACTGCTAGTGATTGCCAGGACTGTAAGAGGAATGAGAGTTGGCCAGGGCCCTGGTGCATTCTGGTACTACTCAAGCGGAAAAGGAAGGAGCCATTTAACCCACTTCTGTCTCAGGGACCCTCACATCAAGACTTGTGAATCAATGGGGCTTTTTTTAAATTTTTAATATTTTTTTTGAGACAGGGTTCCATATTGTAGACAAGGCTGGCCTCCAGTTCACAGAGACTCTGTTGCTGCAGCCTCCTGAGCTCTAGAATTACAGATATGAGCCCTCTGACCTGGTCTTCGCTCTCTTTCCCTCCTGTCAGGTGCTTCAAAAGCTTGATGTGTGTGGTCTCTGATGGGGCACTCACTGCCTGTTTGCAGCAGCGAAGGCAACACCAGCAGGAGGCGCTGGTGAGGCACGTGTGGGTCCTCCCACAACGCAGCTACCCAGGATTGCCTAAATACCCATGCAGGATATAGTCTCGTTAATGGGGACAAGCAAGACATGTCACAATCACTGGATCTTAAAATGAACACGCTTTGGGTCTGGGGAGATTGGTTAGCCTATGCAGGTCTGGAAATACATGTTTGAGTCCTGGAATCCACGTGGAGGTAGAAGCAGAGCTAGCTCCACATGTACACCATGGCATGCATGTGCACCCTCCCCCTTAACAATCACAGTACATTTGTTTGTGATTTTCTCTGCATAGCCTTGGCTGACTTGGAATTTGCTCTGTAGACCAGGCTGGTCTTAAACTCAGAGATCTGCCTGCCTCTGTCCCAGTGCTGCGATTAAAGCCTTGCCCCCACCACCACCTGGCAACGGTAAATTTTTTTTAATGGACACACTATTCAGGCCAGCATCTCTAGAGAACGGCCCCTGTGGTAGCCTTGGCAGTAGAAGCAGAGAAGATGGGCTTTTCTTGTGTACCCTCTCATGATTGACTGAGTGACTCTGAGCCTCATATAACCACTCCTGCTCTGGAAGCCAGCTCATGTGTCACCATCCTGGCAGCTGGAACACTGGCGGGTCCTCTGGTGCCCACAGTGAGCCACTGCTGCTCCCTGGTGTCCTCCTCAGGCTCCACCCACACTGGCGCAGGCTTTGGCCTTTGAGCCAGCCTTGCCTAGGGACCTTTGTGCACCCTAGGCTCCTAGCCAGGACTCTTCTTGCTGGACCCTCTGCCTGGCTAGGCACTTGAATCCCTTAGATCTCTACACAAAGTCCATTCTCGGAAACACCTGTCACGTTCTGTCCTGTCCTGTCTGCCTGTCTATATCACAACCATGTCCACCCTGACAGACAGGGCTAAGCATATGCGAGGGCTTCAGAGAGCTGCGCAGGCTTGCTAGGCTGTCCTCTCTCCAGATTTTGGGGCAGGGCCTTACCTGTTGCTCTATCAAACACCTGTCTCTTGCACCATCACCCCAATCCCCAGGCCCAGAGACTGAGCAGTGGGGCGCCAACCCAAGGACCCCTCCCTTTGGGCTGTCCTCATCTCTGGAGTGCTGATTCCTGTCCCCAGCCTCAACAGTCTTCCGCATCATCTTGCAAGGTTCCATAGGACTCTTTCAACCTGACAGCTGCAGCTGGGTGTCACTGTCCCCAGGTGACAATTCCGTCCCGGAAGCAGAAGGAGCGTGTCACACTCTGCAGTCTAGACTGGGTCCCTGCTTCTCTGTGTGCTCTTTAGACTCCCAGTTCCTTGTCTGAGACCTGAGGTGTGACACACCTGCCCTGTAGCACCTGGCACAGCCTGAGCGCATGAGGAAAAAGCCTCTTTCTGGGGAGGTCAGTGCTCGCTGCCCTGACTGTGGAGAATTATACAACCCCAGTCTCATGCTGGCCTGGGACAGAGTCCTCTGTGCCTCTGGCTCAGGCTGTGTGGTGAATCAGCAGCAGGCTCCTCTGTTCATGCAGGTGGGGACTACTTAGAGGTCCCACGCATCCTAAGGCGAGATCAGAGGGGAGGCAAGTAAGCCAGGCGTGTCCAGTCTGTACAGGTGCGATTCTGACTTTGGCCTGGGGTAGGATAAAAAATTCCAACTACTCGGAAGAGGTTTCATCACCTCGGGGGTGAGGTAGGCTCATACCTTGTGGGAGGACAATGGGACAAAACACACGCAGGACTTTGATGTAGAGGGATTTTTTTTTTTCTCAGCAGATGCCAAAGGCAGAATCCATGGCTGTATTTGGCTTTAGGAATGTAAACAAATTCTGCTATTTCAAAAGCATGTTGGGCACAGATAAGACTGGGTTTAAGTATCTTTTCCACACAACTAATTCATAGCTTTGGGTAAGAGAAAAGTCTGGATACCAGATCTGCAAGGGGCTGCACACAGACCCTCCCTAGGGACTCCCGATGTTAGTGAAGGGCAAATGAGCACCTGGGAATGTGCATCTAGCAATTACAGGACTGTAGAGCAACACGGGGACATGCTTCCACTCGTAAGATCAGCATCAGCTGTCACGTTTTTACCAAACGATGGCCCTGAGAGCTGACATGGACCCGGAGAAGGAAGCCTGGAGCCCACTGGGGCAGGGGCTTGCAGGACTGGAGATCCTAGAGAGCAATCGAGACACGAACAATGAAAAACCCTTGGTTCACTGTCCTGGTCTTCAAATTCCGCTTTAAGAAACAGGATAGAGGCTGGGAATGTGATTCAGAGCGTTTACCTGCCTGTTATACGGAAAGCCTTGGGTTCTAGCCCAGCACTGTATAGACTGGGCGTGATGGCTCATGCCTGTAATCCTAGCACTGAGGTGGTAGAGGTCATACAAGGTCAGCCTCAACCACACCATGAGAAGAAAAGGCCAGGCTGAGCTACAAAAGACACTATCTCAAGAGAAATGAGTGGGTGGGTGGGGAGATAGACTCTGAATGGAAGGCAGGAAAGAGGGAGGGAGGGAGGGAGGGAGGGAGGGAGGGAGGGTCAGAAAGGCATTAGGGTGGAACTCAGAACATATGCTTAAAGTAAGGTGGCCCTGGCTTCCGTCCCCAGTACACCCCCCCCCCCGATCCCAAAGTAAGATAAATATACAAAAACATATGCACCAAAAATACTTATTGCAATTGATGTTGCATTTGCTGTTCTGGGCACTGGACACTGGGTTCACGCCTGCACAGCAGCAGCCTTGACTCTCAACCTCAGCCTCGGCCCTTTCTGTACTTTTCACTTTGAGACAGGGTCTCACTACGTCACCTAAAGTGACCCTGAACTCACTTTGTAGACCAGGCCTCAGTCTCCACATAACTGGGATGACAAGCCTATGCCTGCAGGTCTGGCTTTTTATTGCAATTTTATATGTGACAGTAAAATCAAATTTTCTAAATTGAACTTGAGGAATCACTTTTAACCTCCAGTAGCGCATTGTGAGGATTTTGAATGCCCCCAGCCTAGAGAGACAGTAGGTGCTGAGGCCATATCTCACTCATCTGCACACACCTGCTGACATCACATAATTACCACATAGCAAAGAAGAAGGAAATATCTACTTAAAAATAGGTCTACAAGCTGGGTGGTGGTGGCGCACGCCTTTAATCTCAGCACTCAGGAGGCAGAAGCAGGTGAATCTCTGTGAGTGTGAAGCAAGCCTGCTCTATAAAGAGTATCTAGGACAGGCTCCAAAGCTACAGAGAAACCCTGTCTTGGAAAAAAACAAACAAAAGGTCTATAGCTAAGTGAATGAATCTACTTCTATCAGCAACTAGACTATTATTTATTGTCAAGATTTATTTTTATTTTACACGTAGGGGTGTTTTGCCTGCATGTATATCTATGCACCAGGTACATGCCGTGCCTTCAGAGGCCGGAAATAGGCATTGGGTTCCCTGGAACCAGAGCTGCAGGTGGTTGTAAGCCTCCATGTGGGCGCTGGGAACTGAACCCAGGTCCTGTACAGGAGTGTTGTGGGAGTATCTTCTGCTGCCTCAGCCAATAGTCGCTGAAGCACGAGCCCACAGTGCGGAGGGGAGCGCCTTCTGCTCAGTCAGCCAATAGCCGCTGAAATACCAGCCCACTGGGGCGTGGTATATTTCTCTTTTAAAAAGAGACACAGATCCCGGATCAGGCTCTCTTGGTGCCGGCTTGGTCCCGGCTCCTGCTCCTGGCTCCTGCTCCAGCGACTAGGTTCCCTTCCTGACGGTTTATGGTGTATGTAAGTTTTACCCTCCAAAATAAATAACCCCTTAAAGCATAACTGGTGTGGGATTGATTCGCCGATACAGGAGCAGCCAGCAGCCAGCAGCCAGTACTTTACAGCTGAGCCATCTCTCTAGCCCTGCCCTATGTCTTTGATTATGATTTTTAAAATGTCTCCAAAGCTGAGCTCTACCTTCAAAATGTGCCTCTTTTGTTATGCAGTAAGAAAACTTAACAATGGTGTTGACCATCTGCATTTCCTTTTCTTTTCATACGTGCTTGTATTTCCTGACATTTTGAACAATAAGAAAGTGTGTGTGTGTGTGTGTGTGTTTAAGACAAATTTCTTGACAAAGCCTAGGCTGGCCTCTCACTGATCTGCCTCCAGAGTACATGATTTCTGGCATATGGCACCAGGCAGGACAATATTACTGCTACACTCATAAAAAAAAAGGACTATTTAAAAATAACATATAAATAACTCTTATATGATTAAAAAAACAGTAAAACTATCTTATTGGTTCTATTTTTAAGTAAGGCATGCCCATTGTAGAAATATGCAGAAATGTGAGTGGAGGCGCTGGAGAGATGACTCACGCCGAGATCTCAGTGTAAATATTGGTTCACGTCACTGGTACAAGTTGCTGAACCTCTCGTTCTGTTCTGTTTTCTGTTGTTGTTTTTTTTTTTCTTTTGGTAGAGCTGCATAGAGTTTGTGTCACCGTTTTTCCTTCTTTTCTTTCGTTCCCCTCCCTCTCTCTCTTTCTCTTTTGAGACAAGATCTTATTAGCAGCCCTGGCTGGCCTTGAGCTCATAGCAATCCTCCTGCCTCAGCCTCCCAATTGCTGAGATTACTGGCATGAGCACCCAGGACAGGCTCACATATTTTTTTCACTTTAAGCTTTGTAAAAGGATCTTTTTAAATTTTGAATCAAGTTGACACATAAAGGTTGGAGGTGAGGCCCTGAGTTCCAACCCTGGTGCTTTAAAACAAACAAAACGTCTGTCTGAGGTGACAAGCAAGTCTACTGCACACACGGGCCACAGCCGATGAGAGGGTTTGTTGTTGTTTGTCTTGTTTTTTGATGAGCTTCTAATATTTCTCAAATGGCAGGAAAAACATGCTTGCTGGAAAACTGACAGAACACCTGGTCATGTCTTCAAGTTGGCTTCTGATTGGAGACATGTGGCAGCTACGTGCAGAGCATTGGTGGGCTGTGGAGACGCCGGTTTAACCCGGCTTCAGTGTCGTCATTTTAAAAGAGGGAGTTAGAGGAAGAGTCTGGCTTTGTCTTTCTTCATCCAGAAGCGAGGTTAAAGTCGCCCTGAGCAAGAAGCAACCTGCATACCCCGCCCCTCCTCTGCCTGAACTAGCACTGGAACTCTCCCTAGTAGCTGAGAGATGACTAGTGTACGGCTGGGAGGGGAGTTGCCATCTCCAGATCTCCAGGGTTCCCTCCTCAACAACTCCAGGACACCCCTCGGTCCCTTGAGAACTGGTGTTACAAAAGTTCTTTCCCCAGAGACAGAAACACCTACTGCACTTCTTAAGGTCCTACAGCAAACAGAGGAGTGAGGGCACCAAAGTTCACTCTGGGGAACCTACAGAGTATGGGTGAGGGGTTACGGGCAGGAGCAGCCACACTTTAAAGGTATCTATTAGGTGTATTTCATTTTAAAGGTCCACAGCCATCAAGGATGATGATTCTCCAATGGCTGTGTAGATGGAGGCCCTTTCCCACCTAGATACTCCAGCCCTTCTCAGGCTGCTTGCCAATTAGGGCAGAATTGCTTATAACTAGCTGGGAGGTGGGACTGGCTACTCTGGCTAGGGTCCCATGACCCTCCCCGCCCTCCCTCCATGAGGCAGCATCAAGAGTCAACAAGCCCAGCTGTGGTGATCTTTTGGCAGCTGGACGGCTGATTTGATGAGGATGGCAGGACTTTGGCACTGCTGGGCTTACAGAGCAGGTGGCCTAGACAAGGTTGGTGGGAGCTTCAGCCTGAGGTTGGCATGACAGATCTATGTTAAGTCTCCCTTCAGTCCCCTCCTTCAGGGAGGGGAGATTCACTGTCACCAGGTGAGGCCCATGCTATATGGCTCGGGAGGGCATGCTGGGGCCTAGGAGTGGCATTTGGATGCATCTTCGGTTCTGATCAAGACTTCAGCTCCTTCCCAGTTGGTCAAGCAGGTCTGGGCTCAGGATTCTTCTGTCACCACATGTCATGGCCATGTGAGTCTTCAGGCAGAACCTGCCAGTCAGGCTTTGGGCTGAGTTTTCATGGTACCATCACACTTAACGCAGACAGCAATTCACTCCTGTCCTAATGGTGCCAGCTCCTCCTATGGACTCTTATGCCCATGCCTATAGGACAGTACCAACGTCCTAGAGACACTGGGTTGTACAAGTGAGGCAGAATTTGTCAAGCATTGGGACCGAGCTGGCATATAGGACACACCTCTGTTGGCTCTTGGCCCTGTGCCTGGCATGCTGGGCACTCAGGAAAGTGACTTACTGTATCAACTGGGGATTCATTCAAGCTTCTCAGAAAGAACTCGGAGGCTCTGTCAATGACCTGGGGTTGCATTTCCTGCCTACTACCTCCTGCCTGCCGCTGCCAGCTCAGCTCATTGAGTCCCACAGCCCCATGCTCTAGCTTCTCCAGAGTGGAAGATAAAGAGGCCGTTACTGCATTTGACTGTACTGCTGCTCTGCAATGCGCAGCCCGTCCCACCAGGCTGGCTGGGAGATGACCAGGAAACAGACTTGGTCCCTCATGGGCAGACCCTCCTCAGACACAACAGGATCCCCTCCTGACAAACTCCCCAAAGTAGAAAACGCATTGAATACACCTAACATATGGAGCCGCCTCACTCAGCAATATAGCACGGCACACTGTACACAGTGCCTATATCCAGAACCTTGCACACAACACTCTACATAACACCCCACAGCATCTGTACCAAGATACCTTAAACACAGTTCCTGTACCCTCACATAGCACCCTGCATTCAGTGTCTTGCATAAATAGCCCGGCACATAGTACTTGGCATACAGTGCCTCGCATAAATCACCCTGTATACAACCCCTGCACCTGCATTCACAGCCTCTGTCAGGCAGCTGACTGGGAGTGTGCTCAGTGCTGCTGCCCAGTACCAAGGGAGCACCAGACTGCAGTTCAGTAGCCGGGGAAAGGTCCATAGTCAGAGCTCTACTAGGTGCCACTCAAGCCATCCCAAGGCAAGAACCCTAAGTCAGATCTTTACGCTTCGGAGACTACCGGTAGCCATTAACCATTTGCAACAAAGACTCAAAGCAACGTCAGCTTAACGCGTCATGTCTCTGTCACTCTCCTGAGAGCCCGCCTGGTGAAGCAGATGCCCTGCAGGAGCTGGCATCTCCTCCCGGGCGATGGCCTTGTCTGCTTAGCCCCAGAGAGTTCTCCAGGTTCCTACCTTTGGAGAAGCATGAGTAGGCTAACCCAGCCTCACTTCTGCCAGCCACAGGGGCATCCAGAGACACAGTCTTTCTTTGGGGTCATTCTGTTGAGAACTAGAAGTTCTAAGAACAGGAGACTGAGCAATATTGGCAATGCTACCATGAGAGACAAGGATTAATTAACGAACATAGTAATTAATGGACCATTAAAACCTAGAAAAATGCTTAGAAAAAGAGTTACTAGCTATAAAGGAGGTCGGGAAAATGTCAGCTCTGACCTAAGGAATGTAGAGGCAACTGGGTAAAGGAAGCAGTGGTGCAAAGGGCCTGTGGTCAGCAGAAGTGGAGCACACTCCAGGCCCTAAGAAGCCTTTGCAGAGAGGTCTTTGGTTCAGTTCCCAGCACCCACATGGAGGCTCACAACCATCTGTAAACTCCAGTTCCAGGGGATTGGACACCCACTTCCAGCCTCCATGGGTACTGCCTACGCATGGTGCATAGTCATACTACAGGCAAACACCCATACGTGTAAAATAAAAATAAACCTTGGCAATAAATTAGTCTAGTTGCCTATAGAGTAGATTCGTTAACCTAGTTGTAGACCGACTCTTAAAGTACATAGTTTATTATTATTTGCAATGTAGTAATTATGCTTTTATCAAGTACAAGGGGATGTCAGCAGGTACATGCAGATGAGTGATGTATGACCTCAGACACTTACTGTTTATCAGACCTCTATATCCAGAGTAGTCATAGTCCCTGAGACTGGCTTACAGGAAGGAGCTGTGGCCCCAACTCAAAAACTTCTACTTGGTTCCAGGCGCTTTTCTAAGGTTTGGTATGTAATTCTCTCAATTCCTGAGCAAGCCACAGAATGGCTCCCTGCATTTGTTCTGTCCTCGGAGAAGCAGATGCCCAGGGGAAGGACCTGTGGGGATCTATAGGGGCAATGTCTGGGAGACTCAGGAAAGAGGAGTTAACTAGCAGAACAGCACCAGCCAGGATGCAGGGCTGATAGACAGGAAGCCTCCAACGGTAGCGTGGCCTGGAGAGTACTGGGCAAGGAGCCCCAGCATCACAGTTCCATCAGGCGTGTGGGATCCCTGCACCCAGCGGGAACAGCCAGGCAGCACCCAAGTTCTGTTCCCAGCTGGGACGCTAGGAGAGACCGTGTGGGTTCCAAAGGTGCGTCTCCTCAGGCTCTGATAGACAATATTCCCATAGGCCTCTGCACAGGGGCTCTGAATGAGTTTCCTCTGTGGTCCAGACACCTAAGGGCCATTCTCATTTTCAGACAGGAATGGAAGGGTTGCGACTTGCCTGGAAACGTACACCCAAGGCTCAGGAGCAGGGCTTGAAATGAGGCGGAACACCCAGATCCTTGCTTTGCTACCCATATCAACTTCCTCCCTGAGGTGGGGCAAGAGGCCTGTTGACATGGATGTAACTGAATAGGTAACTTGGACAGGGGCTTGTTTTGTGGCTGTTGGCTGAGAACTCCCAGCCAGCAGGACCCTTGGGCTGCCAACCCCTGTCAGGGTGGGGGCAGGCAGTGTGCAGTGTGGCCTCAACCTCTGTTGGGTAACTGGACTGGGGTTACTTAAATGGCTGCAGGTGAGGCAGCTTTAGGAGAGCTGTTTACCCAAGGGACTCAAGGGTCAAGAGCTGAATGTCTCTCCCAATGCTTATGTCATGATGCTAACTCCAGTCCTTCAGAAAGCCTGTGTTCTGGAGACAGGACCTTCAAAGATGGAATTAAATTAAAAATAAGCCACTGGGATAGAATCCTTAGGAGAAGAGATCAGGACACAGACAAACACAGGGAAGACCATACAGGAACTGGACGAGAAGAGGGCTATGTCTCCAAGCCAAGGAGGAAGGTCTTGGGAAACCTTCCCTGTGACACCTCGTCCTGGACTTGCAGTTTCATGCTTGCTCATGCTGTAACGAAGTGAGCTGCCAGGGAAGCAGGCATCCCACGCAAGACAAGCCCTGGCCAGTATCCCACGGGACTCTTGCTGAGCCCACCTGCTTTGCTTCAGAGGTCTGCCTCTGCAGGAAGAAGCCAGTAGGATGAGGTCCCCATTGTCAGCAGCTGTCAGTGGGAGGGCTGCAGATTTGGGGGTGCAGCTGGATCTGGGGACATGTGCATAGGAGAAGGAATGAAGCTTAAGCTAACCAGGAGAAGGTCAATTCAAGATACACGTCCTTTATTTTATTGTCTGTGAGTAGGTGTGCTTGCACGTGTGTGCTGTGCCGGGAGATCAAACCTGGGCCCCACAAGTCAGGCAAGAACTCTATTTCCAGTCCAAATCTATGACCTTAAAGAGCTTGTTGACTTGTGGGAAAGACAGGCAATGACACATAAGTAAAACCTAGAAAACCAGAACCATGAAATGAAATGAACCAAGGCCAGAGAGCAGAGAGCAGGGCAGACACTCTTTCAGACCAGGCGACCAAGAAAGCCATGGGCTCATGTGACATTTGAGCAGAGGTCTGAACAGGAGGGATCTGGTCATAAAGATACCTCAGGAAAGAAGGAAACAATAGAAGAATATGTGCCTGACAAGGGAAACGACTTCTATTTTCCTGTTAAAAGGATATACCTCTGAGTCTGGGGCTCCGTGATAGAGCACTTACCTTAAATGCATTATGCACCAGATTAAATAGCAACTATTAAGGGGAGGAAAGTATAGCAATTCTAAAGCAACAATTAAAAAGAGAAAGTAAAAAAAGGACTCTAAAATCAAACATATCTTGATAAAATTTGTGAGAAAACAGGAAAATATCAACACCCCCAAAGGACTCAGGACCAGGCGGTTTTACAGGCAAAGCCATATGATACTCAATAACATATTTTGTTTGTTTTTGTTTTTTGTTTGTTTTTTAAGGCAAGGCTTCTCTGTAGCTTTGGTGCCTGTCCTGGAACTAACTCTTGTAGACCAGGCTGGCCTTGAACTCACAGAGATCCGCCTGCCTCTGCCTCCCGGGTACTGGGATCAAAGGTATGCGCCACCACCACCTGGCTCAAAGAACATATTTTATATCCATTTATTTCCTTTTAAAAGCAATGCAAGTTTTTCTATTAAAGGGGTATTTAAAATTAAAATACATGATGCTAGGGAGATGGCCCAGAATTTAAAAGGATAGGCTATTCTCGCAGAGGACCTGGATTTGATTCCCAGCACCCACATGGTAGTTCACAACTGTCTGTAACTTCAGTTCCAGGGATCTTTCATCCTCTTCTGGCCTCTGTGGGCACTGCGTACATGTGGTGCACATACAGAACATTCACACATGGAAAATATAAGTAAACCTCTTTTTAATTAAGCTTTCAAAAATGAGGCTGAGCTAGCAGGATACCAAGAGAGCCTGGGATCTATATCAATACCTTGGTTCAAACAAAAACAAACAAAAAACAAAAACCCTGCAAATCTGAAGAAATAAAAGTCATTCCACTGCCAAAATATAGTTCTTGAAGTTTAAAAGACTCTCAGAGACTAGGAGTTCTGCACCCTCTCTGGCCTCTTCTTTCTTTTTCTTTTTTTTTTAATTGTTTGAGACATCGTTTCTCTATGTAATAGTCCTGGCTGTCCTGGAACTTGCTTTGTAGACCAGGCTGGCCTTGAACTCACAGAGTTCTGCCTGCCTCTGTCTCCCCAGTGCTGGGATTAAAGGTGTGTGCCGCCACCACCCGCTCCCTGGCCTTTTCTATGAGACATTTCTTTGAACGATGGTGCATGGGATGTTTCTGCTGCTGTGAGAGCTCTGCCCCACCCAGGTCCCTCGTGGAGAGTTCCTATTGCCTGGTTGTCTCTTCCTTCTCTCTAGTGAGTGTGGAAATGGAGCGTCAGGGAGAGCTGGCCTAGCAAGCCCGAGACCCTAGCATCTAGCTCCAACTCTGAAAATAAGCAAATAAGTCCTTCCTTCTGTATATAGGAGCTTTTCTTTCTAGATTGTGGGAAAAGAGGGTACAGCAGCTCCCAGAGGCCTTTGGATGATCAGAATCCCTGGGTATCATTCCCTCGTCAATAGGAATGCCTTGCATTCAGACTCCGATCCAGGCCATGCACTGTGATGCCCGTGGAGAGGTATCTAGGCTGTGGGAGCTAAAGCTGGCATGGGACTTGACTGCTGCGGGAGAAGGAATGAATTGCCAGGCCCTGCTGGGGAAGGAAGAAGGTAGGGAGCACAGCAGACATGAAGGCACACTCTGGAAGGTTCTGCTTGAGGTTTTTTGTTTACATGTTTGTTTGTTTTGGTCTCTTACAAGAAAATTGTTCTGATTTCCCCAAGGACCAACTGTCCCCTGTTTAGGGTAAATTCCTGGAGCCCTGTTTAATTTCTTTTGTGTGTGTGTGTGTGGTGTGAGTATGCATGTTGGGGGCGGGCACACATCGCATATCTATGTGTGCATGTAGAGGCCTGAAGCTGACATCTGGTGTCTTTCTCTACTCCTCCTCACTTTGTTCATTGAGGCAGGGTCTCTGACCGAACCTGGAGCTCACCAATTCCAACCAGTCCAGCAGCCAGCTTGCTCGCGGGATCCTGCCTTTGCTCCCGCGTCCTAAAATTACAGGCTTCTATATGGTGTTGGCCTTGCAAACTGCTTCTGAATATCTAGAAATCTCATCTGTGCAGCTTATATTCTTTGCAGGAAACAAGAGCACACAGAATAAAATGAAACTTTTTAATAAATTAGAAGATAAGTATCCAGAACTGTTAAACTGGATGGGAAAAGAGGGGAAGGAAGAGGTAGTGCAAATGCAGGCTCACCTCGAAGGTATCACTTATAAACCCTGGAGGAGAGAGCCACGTTGAGTGTTGGGGTCAGAGCATACCCAGGCAGAGGGAACGGCATATGCAAAGGTCCTGAAGGTGTGCCTGGTAAGTTGGTGACCATGTGGCTGGAGTAACATGAGCAAGAAGACGGGGTCAGGGGAATGAAAGGGACCCAAGAGAGACTGAGAAAGCTTGGGTTATATATACTATCTGTGAGTGAGCTTCCAGAAGGTTCTGAAGCAAGCGGGCCTAATCTGACTCAGGGTTAGGCAGAATGCCCTAAGCTGGTCATGGGTTTCTGGACAGCTGGGGCATCTTCCCCGTGGGCCAAGGCTGCTCAGCTACACCTTTGCTGTTGAGCCTTTGACCTTTGGCTGCACTTCTCCCTAGGGGGTGCGAGACATTGGACAGAGTGAGAGGAAGGCTGAGCCCAGCGTAGGTAGTGCTAGAAGTGCGCGGGCCCAGCCTGACCCTGCCCGGAGCGGACGAGCTGGGATCAGTCAACTTTACAGACTAGCCAATGCCACCTGCTTTGCTAGCTAGCCCTGGCTGCGGAATGCCCCAGCCTTAGGGGGTACCTTGTCTAAGATCAGAAAGTTGATGACCAGCGGCTTGTGATGAGCACAGGCTGCCTCGAGTGCTCTGGCTAAGACTCAGTTTAACTGGTGGGTCGTTCGCACTGACCTGGAGGGCCCCCAGATCCTTAATTAAGGGGGTCCAGACCCGCTGACGCTACAAATTCTGTCTCCAGCACGGACCGCTGGGAGAACAGGGTGAACGGTTGGCCACCTATCAGTACCAGGTAAGAAATGCCACGAAGAATGTCTGTCCAAATGTCCTAGGTGTTTGTAAGAAACCCCCTAGGCAGACACACCTGACTTTGCCTGGTCCTCTATGTGTGGCTAGGAAGGCCCGTGCTCTCTCTCAGCGGGTTTCTTCATGCTGGCTGAGGAACCAGGTATAGTGTAGGTTAATGGGCACAGCAGGGTATCCAGCTCTCTCTGCTCACGTGTTTTCTAGGGCTTCACTTTCCTCATTAAGTCGGTGCAAGAGCGGCCCATGATGGCTTGGGACTGAAGTCTGGAACTCCCTCTGCAGATCGGGAGCACCCTGCAGTCTTTGGGGGAGGCGCCTGCACTGTCACAAGCCTCTGCGGACAGTCAGTCGCAGTGGCCTAGGGCAGCGCAACGAGCGCGAATTCCCGTGGGTAACCGTGACCGCTGGAGAAAAGAGCAGATATATTTTTACAAATGGTTCCTTTAGACACGGTCCCTACTAGATCCGGCCTTGATCGAGATGCAGAGGGGGCTGCGGGACGATTCCGCTCAGGAGGCCCCACGTGGCCTGCACTTCAGGTTTGTGTGGGCTTTCCGTAGGTCCTTAGGCCCGACTCCCGTGCGCACCGGAGGACCAAGTGAGAATCCACGCAGAGGCCCGGGAGCGCGTGGGCTGCCGGAGGGCGCGGCCGGGGCGGGGCGGGGCGCGTGACGCGCGGCCTTAGCCAATGGGGCGCGCGCCCGAGGCCGAGCCTCCTGCGAGCCTTCGCGGCGCCCGCGGCGTCACGTGAGCGGCCGGAGAGCGCGGAGAGCGGCGAGCGGCGAGCGCCCAGCTCGGCCGCAGGGAGCGCGGGCTGCGGCCAGGAGCGCTGGACGCGCGGCCGCATACGGAGCCGGGCCGCACGCGCGAGGCCGCGCCAGGCAACGCCGAGTCCAGGTGGGAGACGCGCGGGGTACCGCGGCCGCGTGGGTCCGTCCGGGGGATCGCGGGCCGTCCCGTGGCGCGCGCTGTTCGAGCTGCGTGCCGGGGTCCGGGGAATGGGGGAACCCCCAATGTGAGAGCACGGGGCCCACGGAGGGCTAACCCCGTGTGCGCAGCTCCTGCCCGCGGAGCCCACGCGCGTCCGTGGCACTCCTGGATCTGCGCTCCCATATGGCGGCGCCCGGCGGGGCCTGGCGACCGAGGGGCGGAGAGGTTACTGTCGGTCATAGCTGCGGTGGCCTAAGAGGGGACGCGGAGGGGGGCACCGAGCAGAGGGTAAGGTACTCTCCGAAGCCGTGCGCAGGAATCTGGCCCACCTCCTTCCCCGCGTACTTCACACCCACGGGTGGACACCCACGCGCGGGCACCTGGCGGACACCCGCACGGCTGCACTGCGCCCCGCACACGCAGTCACACGACACAAACTCACACCCATTTGCGCGCACCCGCAGCGTTCCTGCGCTTCTGCTCCATTCCCCAGGCAGAGTCCCCAGGCCTCTTTGACCAAACATTACCGATGAGATGGCTGAGGGTAGCAGCCGCGGAGCAGGGCAGGCCACCCTTCTTGGAAACCCTCTCGCCAGCAGGGTACAAGGGCTGTTTTCTCTTACGGTATGCAAAGGTGAAATCCCAGATGTTTGATTGAGTCCTTCAGATGCTTCCCCCGCCCCCCGACCGTGGGGAGCCCTCACCGCCCTACAGGTGCGAGAATGACAGTAACTTTGGGGGCCTTAGAGACTGCTCAAGAAGGAGACTCTTATTTTGAAGAGCGGCCCCCATTCGCCACCCCCGTGATTTGCACGCTGACCCAATGGCTAGCCCTTGGCCGACTCTCGGCTTGTTATCAATTACATGTTGTTCCTACAGCCGCTGTGTCCCCGGGAGGATAAACAGCAGGCCTGGCCGGCTAGGAGAGGGGGCGGAGTCCAGCGGCCGGCCAGGGACCGTGCCCAGAACCGGGTGCCCCCTCCCCCTGCGCCTCTGGCTGCGCCACGTGCTGCTGTTTTTCAGGGACCGGTTTGAGCGCTGACACTCAGACTTTCAGCCCTGGGTCTTCAATGCCTCAGTGTCCCGGGGTTGCTTGCTCAGTTCTGTTTTAAGATCCTGTTGACTGACTGGGGCCTTTCCACTCCTGGATTCAGTCAAGGACTGTTTCCTGACTCTAGATCTTGGCCTGTATGGAAGAGTCAGAACTGCTTGTATTCTGGTGGGGAAGCAGAGCATAGACAGGTCTCACAGTGGTGCCTGCTGTGAAGGATATAATCCCGGGTGATTTGTCCAAGGGAAAGTGACTTCTGAGTTGAAATATCTACATAATGAGCTCCCACCTGGAACGCTTGGAGAGAGTCAGGACTTCCACAGATGAGTTATTGGTGCCATGGCCAAGGCTCTATTAGTGCAGATGAGCCAGACCTGAAGCAGCTGGAGGGGCAGCGTGTGTGGGCAGGGTGCTTGGTGCCCTGGGCCCTGGAGGAATCGGAAACATTTTTATGGCAGGAGGGAGATTCTTCTGTGCAGTTCCACTTTGCGGTCATCCTTTTGTACCTGCTTTCGCTACCTTGTTCCTGCCCGGCTTCCATGTCTCAGTAGGATCTCACACAGCTGCCCTTGAACTCATGATCTCCTGGCTGTCTCCTGAGTGCTGAGATTCCGAGTATGAGCCGCTCTGCCCACCAGCACCGCTGTTTGTACTTACAGCAGACTGGTTTCTATCCTTTTAACAATGGAGACTGGAGACCACCATCACATTTGAAAACAGTGTCATCGCCCGGTGTTGTGGGGTGTCCAGCTGTGATCATGTCATTGCAGGAGATCTTAGGTGGCTCTGTTCCAGGTCCTGGGATACCATGGGCCCTGCGTTTGCCTGACGGTCCAAATCTTAATAAGTGTTCCGGTATACATGAGCTCTTTGGGTGTACATGCGGCCTCAGAGCCGGGTCACACTGGCCGCACCCAGATGTGTGCACAGAGAAGTTGTGCCATTTGCCTGAGGTCACACAGCTGATAGCTGCAGACAAGGTGTGCGCCCCGCACCTTTGCCCTTCGCGTTGTCTGGCACTTGATTCCTGCTCAGCACCTGCCTTAGTGAAGAGCGTGTATTTTGAAGCACACTCCCGCTTTTAGATCCTCAGCTGAGTGTTTAAACCCAGATGGCCTCCTGGCAGGATTACCCTCAGGCTCAGATCTTGCTTCTATTCCCTGGAGCAAGAGAGAAACTTAGAGAGCACTGAGGCATAGAAAAGTTGGGGAAATTGAGACCCAGGGGAGCAAAATGACTCTGGCCTCTTGGCTGCTGGGCAGTGCCAGGTGCCAGGCTGTGGAGTGGACCTGTGGAGATGATGGACAGGATGTGGGTGCAGAGACTATGGACTCAACAGTTCTGCGCATTCCCCGTCTCCAGTCTTGATAATCACACAGCCAGCCGTGGTCACTGGGCGGGGACAAAGGTCCAGAGAGGTGGCCCCATCCCAGCCAGATACTGTTGACTCTCCTTGGCCGCCAGACCTAGCATGAAATTTGGCTTTGGAGGACACAGCTTTCCCTCTCCTTTCTGTCCACATTCTCTGAGCCCTTCTTGGGTACCTGTGTGGTGCTGAGAGCTGGGGATACGGCAGAGTGTGCTGCCAAGAGGGGACACGGGCATCTGCTGAGCTTCCCCAAGTCGGTGAGTGTCCCAGACAGGAGAGGTGGGGCAGGGGGAGGACAGGAGGCTCTGCTCCCACACATCGGCCAAGGGCAAATGTCACCCCTTCAACCTGCCTGAAGGTTGTGAGGTCCCAGGAAGTTACCCACGGACTGGGCTCTCAGACCTTCTGGAGCCTCATGGCCACCAGGGGCTGGACCTTGTCCATCATGGCGGGAAAGTGTTAGGCGCCATGGAGGGAGCACTTTGCTCAGCTGTGTGTCTTCTCTCCTAGTTGTAGAGGAGAAAGGTAGTTCTGGAACTCGGCTGGAAGTTTGTAGGGAAACACTGTGAAGGCAGGCAGGCACTTAATGGCCTCTAACCTTTTTTCCCCTCCACATTATAGCTACCAGGCTAAAGTACAGGCAGCTCAGACACACGCATGTCCCATTCAATTCTGGGAACACTGTGCTTGGATTCACAGAAGTTCATTTTTGAAATCTGAAGTGAACATCTAACAAGCAGCCTGTGCTTTTATTTGCTCAGAAGCCTCCGAAGCCTGGGCTCAGAGTGCAAATGGCCACCTTCCTTCTCACCCCCTCTCTAGCTCCAGGTAGAGGGCAGAGTTTAGGTCCTGCCACTTGCAGGGCCTCCTCCTCCTGGCCTCCTTTCCCCCTTGGACTCAGCTGTTCACAGAGAAGAGCATTCCTTGTTTTATTCCTTTCCAGAATCATTCTGGAAAATGTTTGAAACCAGAAGTGCCCTGGGTTGTGCAACGGGGCCTGGAGAGGGCTCTTTTGCAAACAGGGTGATGCAATTTCTGAAAACACACTCGTCGGCCCCATTGTCCCTTGGGATGGAAGCAGGGTCTGGACATTTGGCCACAAGAGGCCTTGGGCAGGCAACCGAGGGTGGGGGCTGCGAGGCACCAGTGAGCATGCAGTCCTTCTAACCAGACCTCCCTTGTTCCCTCTGCAGCCACCACAGGCTCGGCCAAGCCAGCATGGTGGACCACTTGCTTCCAGTGGACGAGACTTTCTCGTCACCAAAATGCTCAGTGGGGTACCTGGGTGATAGGCTGGCCAGCCGGCGTCCATACCACATGTTGCCCTCTCCCATCTCTGAGGATGACAGCGATGTCTCCAGCCCCTGCTCTTGTGCCAGCCCTGACTCGCAAGCCTTCTGTTCCTGCTACGGCTCAGCTCCAGGCCCTGAGGCCCAGGACAGCATCTTGGATTTCCTTCTGTCTCAGGCCACACTGGGCAGTGGTGGTGGCGGTGGAGGTGTCGGAGATGGCAATGGCCCTGTGACCTGGGGTTCATGGAGGAGAGCCTCTGTGCCCGTGAAAGGGGAGCATTTCTGCTTCCCCGAATTCCTGTCAGGAGACCCTGAAGACGTCTCCAGACCCTTCCAGCCTACCCTGGAGGAGATTGAAGAATTCTTGGAAGAGAACATGGAGGCTGAGGTCAAGGAGGCCCCAGAGAGCAGCAGCAGGGACCTGGAAGCCTGCGGCCAGCTCTCCGCTGGGTCACACCGGAACCACCTCCATCCAGAGTCTGGTGGGAGAGAGCGCTGTACCCCACCACCAGGTGGCACCGGTGAGGGTGGTGCCCAAAGTGCTGGTGAGGGGCCTGCGCGTGATGGCCCCATGCCCGTGCTGCTGCAGATCCAGCCTGTTGCTGTGAAGCAGGAAGCAGGTTCAGGGCCAGCCTCCCCAGGGCAGGCCCCAGAGAGTGTCAAGGTCGCCCAGCTCCTGGTTAACATCCAGGGGCAGACCTTTGCACTCCTGCCTCAAGTGGTACCATCCTCCAACTTGAACCTGCCCTCCAAGTTTGTGCGCATCGCGCCTGTGCCCATCGCTGCCAAACCTATTGGTTCGGGATCCCTAGGTCCCGGCCCTGCCGGCCTCCTTGTGGGTCAGAAGTTCCCCAAGAACCCAGCAGCAGAACTTCTCAAAATGCACAAATGCACTTTCCCCGGCTGCAGCAAGATGTACACCAAGAGTAGCCACCTCAAGGCCCACCTGCGCCGGCACACAGGCGAGAAGCCCTTTGCCTGCACCTGGCCGGGCTGCGGCTGGAGGTCAGTATGCATGGACAGGCTGGGCAGCCAGCTAGGAGGCACATCGCTGCTCACTGGGGTGTGTTCCCAAGGCCCCTTTCTCCATTAGATAAGGTAGATTAGGAAAGGAGCAAGGGGTGTGCAGAGCTGGCACAGTTGCTGGAGACTTCCTTGTCCCTCTTGGTGACTGAAGCCGGTAGCCACCTGGTCTCCGGTTTCTTTAAAGACCAGGTAAGTCTTGCTTGGGCTCATGCTATCTGTGGTCCCTCAGGCTGGGCTGAAGCAGAAGGAAGCTCAGCTAGGGAACTGCTTGAGTCCGGTGGCATACAGGCCATGGGCCAGAGACCCGTGCAGGCCTCTCAGCATCCTTGGGGTAAGTACTCCCGTCACACCGATGACATTTCTGGTCAGGTACATGGAGACTCTGTCTGGTCAAGAACCATCCATGCCACAGTACTGTGTGAGTGGCATGTGAGCCCTGAGACTCGAACTAGAAAATTATACTTCCCTCCAGCCAGGAGATGAGCATTGCTCACAAGTTTGGACTGACCTTTGCCTTGTTTCTTCCCTGGTGACCTGGAGGTGTGTTTGGGAAGCCATAGAGAACAGCCAAAAGGAAGGACAGATTGGCTATCATATGGAGCCAAAGGTGGCAGGATCCTTTAGACGTTCCACAAAACAGGGTGTCCAGCCCTTCAGGGCAAGGAGCCTCATCCAGACTGCCCAGATGTGATGGCAGGGACCATGGAGTCCTGGTGTCGCCCTGTCCTTGGCCCTGGGTGCCGCTCAGGGTGCTACAGCCAGGTGGAGTATGCTCTGGCCTTGGTGGATAGCATGTGTGGCAGCAGCACCATCCCGTCTTGTCTGTCATGTGTGTGTGTGTCAGGTGAGGCTCATCTGTATGCACAGGCGTGATAGAGTTAGACCTCCTGAATCAGTGTCTGCAGCGTATGGGCACATCTTGTACCTGATGTAGGGTGGCACACAGGAATAGTCCCAGAGGGGGAGTTCTGAGCCAGCCTTTGGTTCTGAGTTAGTGGTGCTAGCCTCAGGGCAGGTGCTGGCCTGCTGAGATTGAGCATGGGGGATGGCGCGTAGCAGTGGCTGCATTTCCCTTCCAGCACCAAACTGACCAGAAAAGGAACTTTCTCAGTTAGTATTTTGCGTCGCTGAGGTTCCTGAGAGGTGTCACTGTCTTCTAGTACCTGTTCAGATGCTGGACTCCCTAGGTCTGCTGTCGCCTCTCTGAGCTGTGTTTTCAGGAGTGGACCCAGAGCAGGACTGTGGGGTGGTGAGTGAGTGGACAAATTGTAGGGCAAGAGGAGCCTAGAGAGAGACCTGGCAGGGGTGTTGACTGAGGACAGAGGGAGCAATGGACCCTGTTTGGATAGGGGGCTCTGACCACCCCCCCACTGGGGTTGCTATCAACTTGCAATCTCCTATCTATCTCTTTTTGTTCTCTGGAGCTCAGAGCTAATGTGGGGGTCTCACTGTGCCCTCTTTTCATGAGGCTAACGGTCATTTTCCCACAGTCAGACTATGGAGAGGAATCTCAGAGGTGTCCTGCCTGGGACACTGGCAGGTGTTTGCACCCACAGGGGCTGCTCATGGGCGGGTCCCTGAATAGCCTTCGCCCAGCAGTGCTCACTCCATGGGCTTGCTTGCCCCAGGAAGGACTGCTTGCTCACTATGACTGATGCTGCTGCTTGAGTGACATCTCCAGAAGGAAAGAGGCCAGGCCGGGGTTACAGGCTGTTAGACGTGGTCAAGGATGAGGGCTGGAAGGCAGGTCATCGCCCACCACAGTGTTGCTCCAGGAAGCATGAGATCCAAGGAAGGGCCTTGGCTCTGATCCTGAGCCTTGGACTGGCCTCACTACCCAGGCAGAGCCCACTCAGCAAGACTTGGAACATGGTGTCCATGTCAAGGTCCCCGTGCAGCATCTGCCTCAGGAAAGAGCTGGAAGTTTGAGTGTCTGAGATTTCCAGGATATTCTTGGGATTAGAAGCCTAGGGGTTGTGCCTAGAAAGTTTGCAAGCTCCCTGCATGTGGTCAGTCTTCCACTCAGAAGCACTGTAGTGGGCAGCAATTCCTTGCTGCAGTTAGGTGGGAGGGTGGATCCCTCACACTCTCTGGATTTAGGCAGGATGGACTGTGATGACCATGTTGATGGTGGTGGTAGCATGTCACTTTAGGGATGATTACAAGCTTTGGAGCGTCCCCACCAACCCCTTCGCTTGTGTATGCCCTTCTGCAGGAGCTCATAACTCCCTGAAGTTGATGTGGCCTTCAAATGCAGAACACTTTGGAGTTTAAATTCCAGTCCAGTCTTCTTGCTGTGGCCCCCTGCTTTCCCAGTGTGCTCTCTGGCCTTTATCCCTTCTCTAGCAAGATCAGTCGCGCCACCCTCCCCTCTGTTTTCCTCACCATCGTCACGGGCCCGGGATGCTTGTGGTGGCCCAGCCTTTGCTGTGAACCCCCAATACACACATTAGCTTATTGAGTCCTCACAACAACTCTACAAGCATATGCAGTAACCCACATTCTACAGAGGGAAATCAAGGTACAGAATGATCATCTGTCAGAAGGATGTAGCTAGTATGTGTGGTTTTGGGGTTGGGGTACATCCCCATGGGTGCCACACCCGCTTGATTCTCCAGCAGTACAGCCAGATTTGGCAGTGGCCATAGTATATGCTGTGGTGTGTGTGTGTGTGTGTGTGTGTGTGTGTGTGTGTGTGTGTGTGTGTACTGTGTACTCCTGTGTTCAGGTCAGGTACACATGCACATGAAGGCCCAAGGTGCTTATCATGTGTCTTCCTTAGTAGTTCGCCACATTATTTTTTGAGACTGGGTCTCTCACAGCCTGGAGCTCATGGATTGTCTAAGCTGGCTGGCCAGTGAGCTCCAGCCGATCTCTACCCTATCAGCACTGATAGCACAGGCACACCCTACTGTGTCCAGTTTTTATGTAAGTGTGAAGGGATCTGATCTTGGGTCCTCATGTTTGCTCAGCAAGCACTTTACCAACTGGGCCACATCTTCAGCCCCTAGGCTGTTCTTCTTCTACTGAGCTGTGGGAAAGGAGAGAGCAGCAGGCACAGTGGTAACTGCTCTGACAAGGCACTGATCTGAGCATACTCATGTCAGTTCCTATGAGGTATGCCTCACGGAGGAAATAGAGCCACAGAGCTGGTAAGCACTTTCTCTGTGGTCATACAACTTCTAAGCTGCAGAGTTGCCCAGCGCTCAGGAGGCAGAGACAGGATGATCTCTGAGTTCAAGGCCAACCTGGTCTACAGAGTAAGTTCCAGGACAGCCAGGGTCACACAGAGAAACCCTGTCTCAGGGAAAAAAAGAGGAAAAAAAAAGTGGCAGAGTCAGGAATTTAACAGCTGTTTGCTCCCTCACCCACCCTAGGCTCAGAGTGCTTCTCCACACTTTTGCTTCCTTTCCTTTCCACACTCTTGCTCACCTCCCAGGGGAGAGGCCCCTCCTCCACCTGCAGCTGGGCCTGGCTGGTCCAACGTGTTCTATACTTCCCATCCGGCTCTGGTGCTGGCACTGGGCCCTGAGTTCCTAAATCTGCCCAAGCCCCTGCCACTGCCCCCATTCCTCCACAGCCCAGGGGACTGCCCCACAGCCGAGGTGGCACCTGCCCCAGTCCAAAACCCATTGCATTCTGCTTTTGTGCGGCCAGGATTCCCTGTCTCTCTCCCTGTTAGGACATGGTTTTGCATGCAGGAGGGACTCAAGCCAGCCTGCCTATTCTGGTGTAACCATCTGGGAAGTGGCTGTTTGCCGCCTTCCTAGAAGTTTCCTCTCCCCACTTGCAGACACAGGCCTCCTTTGTTCCCTGCAGTGGAACATCCTGTTCCAGAGTGGCCAAGCCGCTCCTTCCAGAAAGAATCTCGCTGGGCCATAGCTAAAGTGAGTATTAATAGCTGTCAGCCGCAGTGTGTCATGTACTACCGGCTTCCATGCTGGACACAGGAGGCCCAGAGGGGGACAGTAGAGTCCAAAGCCACCGAGGGTTGGTGGAAGTGGGGACCGGATTCGGACTTAGTGGTCTGGTTTCAAGCCGGCTCTCTTAGCCTTCATCACCGCTGCCCATATGCAGGGGCATGTCCTCTGGCCTTGTGGCTGGCAGATGCCCCACATACGATCTGCAGGTTGCACACGGCACGTGCAGCCTTAGGGGCTGCAGCTTCTGAGATCTGACTGCTGACAGTGACTTTCTGGAAGATGGCAGCTTGTGTCTCACACAGTTCTTATGCTGGCATTCCTGATGGCCCCTGTGCGTCTTCTGCCCTATGACCCAACGACGAGAGTTATGAACCTGCCCCACAGGCGCCAGGTGCCAGGCCTTTGCCATGTACTGGGAAAGTCCTGTGCTCTACTCCTTGTGTTCAATAAGAGCTCACAATTCTCAAACAGTTGCCACATCTGAAGCCCCATTGTCTGTAATGGTCCCCTGAGATAAGTCTATCACTGTTACTGTCCCAAGGTAGGGATACCAGGGTTTAGCAGGACCTGGCAACCTGCCCAGACCAATCCCAAGGCTGTGTCCTACCCAACTCAGATCTTGTATCTCTTGCTCTGTTGCTGCCTCCGGCTTCTCTTTTGACTGTTAGCAGAGAATGTGACCCAGTAAGTCAGGGGTCATCTTCAACTCAGTTACCAGGACATTCCTGCCAGGTACCAAAAGGCTGTGGCAGCAGGGGGAGGCTCTGGAATGGGGACACCTTGTTCTCTGGCATGGCTGCCCCTCAGCTGCCCGTCCCTCTCAGGGTGTCTTATAACCTGTCCCTTAGAAGGCATGCAGGAAGCGAGGGAGGAAACGGAGACCCCAGATGCTCAGGACCAGTGAAATGGGGACTGTCAAGCCTGTTCTTCCTTGTGAGGCTCTGTGCCCAATGCCTGCTGAGGGCACATGGCTATGACAGAGTCCAGGTAACAGCACTACCAGGCCAGGAAGAGAAAGCTGAGAGGCCGGAGCAGACAGGTCAGGGGAGAGGCTTCGTTCCATCCAGTTGGGTGGTCCTCTAAGGGAAGTCCCTGTGCCGGGTCCCCGGGACATGGCTGCAAGGCAGCAGCTTCCACACTGGCTCTGCCGGCCTTGAGCAGGTCCTGCGCTGCTCGAAGCACAGGATTTTGAGGCCCTTGGTGTCATGAGCCCTGCCTGTTGTCGATGTCACTATTATTCTTGTTCCCCAGGCTGAGGTCAGGGTGGTCTACTGCAGAATCTGAGCTAAGGTGACCGTAGCTCTAGCAACTGAGTGTGACGTCTCTGCTGTTGCCACATCTGCCACACCTAGTGGCACCTATCTAGAAATGGGGTGCCAGGCCTGGGACTCCTGTGTGTATGTGCAGTGATCAGTGTGTGACAATCTTTTCTCATCCCAGGGTGCCTGCTGAGTGCGTGCACACGCACACACACACACACACACACACACACACACACACACACACACATTTAAATGCACCTCCTGGGCACAGAGAACAGGGAGTGTGCGCTCCTTCCTGGAGCTTACACTGTCTAGGCACAGCTGAGCCTAATCAAGATGTTGAAACTAGTCTGGGACTGGAGGTGGTGCTTGGTGGCAGAGCTCTTGTGTGTCCAAGCTTTGCTTCCCCAGCACGCACAAAAGAGATAATAAGATGGTGTGCAGTGACATTGGGGCTAGACTGAGGAATGAGTGGATAAGGGCAGAGAGGAGAGGGGAGAGTGCGCAAGTGTCTTGTCACAAGGATAGAAAAAGAGTCTGAATAGTGGGGTAGAGAGGCCCTGGGGTCCTGTTGCTAGAGAAAAAGCCAAATGGAGAGTCTTAGGTTTCTGGAGTTATTCCAAACAGCCTGGGCATTGTGGCCTAGCTCTGGTTCCTGCCTGTTCCATGGATCTCTGTTCTCAGACTTGCAGTGACCGAGAGGCATGTTCCAGGAAGCCATTTAAATGCTTAGACCTACTGTGAAGGCATGTTTGGAGGCATCTCAGAAGATCCCGTGTCCAGATCTGCAGAATGCCAGGTCCTTCTGCCCTGTTGCAGCAGAAGCAGAGCGGCCAGGCGCTCCCATGGTCTGAGGAGTCTGGTTCCTTTGTTGGGTCTGTCAGCTCTGCCAGGTCTTCCCAGGCCCTTCAGGCGTATCTATGTGGGACCAAATACTGCTGACCTGCTGTTGACAATATAGGAGTGATCCAGTTCAGAGTCCCAGGTGGCTAGCAGCCTTAGGTACCTTTCCCTATGCAGAGCAATAGCCAGCTGCCGTGGGAAGCAGGCCCTGGCCAGGAGAAAAAAACCTGTGCCTCGTTGTCCTTACTCTTGCCCTCTGGGAGGTCTCAGGGGCACTGGGGCTTGCCAGGATCTCATTGGGCAGCTACAGAGGTGGTCTAATCACTTTTTCTAGCCTGGCTTAGCCTAGCCCACTGTACCTACCCCCACCTGCACCTCCACCTGGTGCTGGGGAGGCTGTGGCACTGGCTTTGAGGTCACTTGCAGTGGCAGTGCCCACGCTGGCCTGGCTGACCGCCGTGTTCCACAGGTTTTCCCGCTCAGATGAGTTATCACGGCACCGGCGATCTCACTCGGGTGTGAAGCCGTACCAGTGTCCCGTGTGTGAGAAGAAGTTTGCGCGGAGTGACCACCTCTCCAAACACATCAAGGTGCATCGTTTCCCACGGAGCAGTCGGGCCGTCCGTGCCATCAACTGAGTGCAGTGGCCACCCCACCCTCCCCCAGCCCCACGCTTTGTTTTTAGATGCAATAACTTATTGCCTCCTTCAGAAGGATGTGACAATGTTACCAGCCCCCTTCTGAATCTTAGGAGGTGTGACCCAGAACCGCCATGGCTGCCTTTCCGGGGAGGACCTAGAGTCCCCAAGGTCCCCGGGGCTGGTTCCCCGGTGGCCCAGGTGGCCCAGGCAGGCCTGCACCCTTGTGCCTTTGTGCCTTCCTGCCAGCTGGAAGGATTGCTGGGGGGGGGGGGTCCTTGCCCTTCTCCCATTGGGCTCTCTACCTGGGCCAAAGCCAACATTATTGCTGGGGAAGAAGTTTCGGTTGTGTCGAAATAGTTCCCAGAAGGAGCCATGCTGGGAAAAAGGAAGTAGGTCAAAAGTGTAGGGCTGTACCATGGCATGAGGACTACCATATGCAAGAGGCCTTTGAGGGTCCAGGAGAATGGCCACCCTTGCTCTAGGCCGTAATGCATGTGCTTAAATGCAAGACAAATGGAGCCATATCCATCGGTACCCAGCCTGTCTCACCCTCCTCCAGACATTAGCATCCTCCGGGTTGTGGTGGGAGGAGACAAGAACTGGCCTGGTGGATGCCAAGCAACTAGCTAGCGCCTCCCAGTCTGACTTAGATTTGCATTCCTCGTCAGGTCTAGATATTAGTATCAATTGGACTAGTTTGTTTTGACAGGTCTATTTCACATCCTATGAATGTATGTAAATAAACTGTACATAGGTACGCATCTACATAAAATATCTTTTAATAACACGTTGACATTTGTGTAAATTTGAAATTAAAAAATTCTATAAAGTCGGTGTATATATGTTACAATTATGTATATTTTCTTTGGTCCTTCATAAAAATATATTTACTTTGCCAATAAAAAGAGAAAAAAAGAACTCAACCATTTGGTCCTGTCTTCCTCTGCTGACCTGGTACTTGGGAGTGCGTCTGGGGCTCTGCTCTTCCCAGGTCCCTCTGTAGACCTTCCGTTCTTAAGCCATGTCTGGTCCCACCTGTGGGCAGTGTCTCATGCCCACTGGTTATTGCCATTTGCCTTGTGCCGAGGCAATCATCTATTTTATCGGCCCTCCTCAGGAAGGAGGCAGACCTGTTTGCTCCCTGCACTGTGACTTTGACATCTTAGGAATCTTCTCCAGGCAGGCCACGGGATGGTTGAGATTTCTGTCATAGGGTTCTTCTCTCAGGTTTGGGTCCAGGCGCACATCCTCTCCAGGCTGGGCTCTAGGATCATCGGGAGCAGATGACGGGGAAGCTGTGGGCTCTGTGGAGATTGACCCCAGGGAGTCTTGGCCTGGTCTGATGAGGGCTAGCCTCCTCAGCAACTCAGTTGGTGTAAAGTGAACAGTAGGAAGACCTTCCTGGTTCAGCTGTGCACAGTGTAAGGCGAGAACCAAGTGGCCCTTTTCCTATTGGCTCCACTAAAATAGCTGGGTGCTGACTGGGCGAGGGTTTCCCGGGAGCCCCTCGGAGATCTGGAGTCAGCTAGCAGGTAGGTTTCCAGCACAGAGATTCCTATACCATATGGGTGGCGCAGTCTCAGAATGTGAGGGCTGGCTGGGGGTAGGCCGGCCAATCTGTTCTGTCCAGTGGAAGCTGGCAGTCATTGAGCATTTGAGTGCGACCAATACAGCTGACTAGAAGATGGACATCCCATCTGACCAGCTTGTGACCTCTGCTCTTTGCCTGTGACCACATAGACCTTCTGAGGACAAACAGGCCCTGAGGAAATGAGACATTGATTTCCAGCTGTGTTAGGGTAACCTCTCTTCATCCTAAACAATCAATGCAGCCACAGATACAAGGGAAATTGGAGGGACAAATTTTGTGGTCATGCTGGTGATGCTGAGGAGATAAACCATGTCCATATGCACACTGTGGCCAAGGATGGATGGCATGCTCTCCCCCTCCCCACACACACACACTAGTACATCACCAACAGCCGGGTTATTCTAGCCAGCTGAGCTGTGAGCTGTCTTGGGGCGAGGAATGGAGTGGTGGTTATAAGTCGGCGTGGACTCCTGGGGTCCTCACCTGAGCCCGTATTTTCACCCTGCACTGCAGGAGAGGCTGAGGTGATGCATACAGCAAGACAGAGGGCAGAGGGCCATTGCAGTCTCCCTCATGCAACCTCTCATTGATGCTCTTTTGGGTGGGTTTCTGATGCTCCAGATTGCAACCAGACCTTGCACAACATGTTGGTGAGAAAGTCCATGGTATTATGAGGTCACTGGTAAGTGGGGTGCAAGCCTCTGAGGTGGACCAGGAGAGGATGAAAGTGTGCCCTTCTGTGATTTCTGTGGCCAGAAGAGAAGTCTTTGTCTGTTCTGTGTGCCAAGAAAGTAGAAGGAGACATAGTCCTATGGCCCTGCAATTATTTGCATTAGGGGAGGAATCTGAAAGATTATGAAACAGGTAAAATGACCCAAATCTCCCCCCCACGGTCTTTGATTAAAAGCAGAGCACCGTGAAATACTAGTAATTTGTTTTTAATGTTAGTGATAAGCAATCCTTTTTTTAAAAAAAAATGTTTTTCTTTTAAATAGCTGAGTTTCTGGGAGTTGGAGTGGTGTGACTCCCCAGTTGACAGCAGTCACACTTTTCCCCGATGCCAGGCTGCCTTATGTGTTGGACTGCCAGCCCTGCAGTTGCCAATTGCCCTCATGGCACCCGGATGCTTTGAACCCTCCTGGATACCTTAGGAACTGCACTGTGATCAGCTGTTGGCTTCAGAAACATGATGCTGGCTCCTGAGGCACCATCCCAACCACGCAGTGGCTTCAAACAGCTTGCAAGAGACTTTCTGCTCTTCACCAGCCTCTCTGAACTCCTAATGACCCTGTAACCATGTCCACCCACACCAGTTAGGCTGGTGGGCACAGAATGAAAGACTACGCTGTGGTTGGTGCAATCGCAACTCATTTGCATGAAGCGCTGCTTCTGATTGGTGCCGGCAGCCTTGCCACACCCCCTTCCTAGAGCTATAAATTAGCTTTCCAGTTCCTTTCTTGAGTTGGCTGTGCTGCGCTTACTGCTGAGGCCCATGAAAGGCTAGTCCAGACCTGTAAGAGACGATTAAGCAGAGCAGTGGAGAGGTAAGAAGCTGTGAAGCTTCAGGAAGCAGGGCCCCAGCCTGAAAGCTCTGACCCCATCAGGGTTATGACAGCTTCCCAGAGCTGGGCAGCTGGGAGTTAAAGCGCAAGGCAATGAGACTCCAGCCTGAGCACCTGGAACCCCGAGTCTCTGGCTTCTACAGTCCCCCACCCCAGATTGCTTTGCAACTCAGACTGGCTTCAAACTTGCCATCCTCCTGCCTCAGCCTCCTAAGTGCCAGAATAAAAGGTGAATACTAACAAATCCAGCTTCCTTTTCAATAATTTCTACCCACGTAGAACAAAAGGTTCCCAACCCGCTTGCCCTAGTTTGGCTTCTGTTACTATACTAAACACCATGACCAAAGACAAACTGGGGAGAAGAGATTTATTTCTTCTCACAGGCTACAGTTCATCACTGAGAGAATTCAGGGTAGGAGCTTGAAGTAGAGACTGTGAAGGCATTCTGCTTTATTTGACTTGCAGCCTGCTTCTGCAACTAGCATTCTATACAATCCAAGAGGGATAGTACTGTCCACAGTGGACTGGGCAATTCCTTCTCCATCAATAAGCAATTAAGAAATCTGCCCCCACCCCGTGCCAAACATACACACATAGACCCAGACAGACATGCTCACAGGGCAATATGATAGAGACAATTCCTCGGTTAAGGCTCCTTCTTCCCAGGTGTATCAAATCAACAACCAAGATCAGTTATTGCACAGCTCATTGGTAACAATCACAAAACAAAATGTAGCCATGGAGACCTACCTAGATAGTATCTGCCTGTAGGCACACAATCAGACCACTGCTAATAGCAGGTAGCACACAAGGCAGCCTGCTAAAGTGCAAAATTCCGACTCTGTGACCTAAACGAAGGAGACGGTCACATATATACTATATACGCAGGCTGAAGCAAAGCTGCGTGGGCTAATACGGTAGCTTCTCTGTGCTCTGAGTGTGTCATCATAGATGGCTCAGCTGAGGAAAGCAAGTGAAGGGGCCTGGTGCTCCTGTCCAGCTTCCAGGCATTGCTACTTCTACGCATGCCCCATTGGCTAGAATGTAGCCACATGGCCTCTGCTCCAGTGCTCTCAGTTAGGAAATGAGGGTCCCTTACTGGCTTGGATAGACAGTTGCAACCTGCCCCGCCTGTCCTGCCTGCCCCCTGGTTACAAGCGCTAGCAGCCTTCGCCTTCCCAGAAGTCTGCAGAATAATCTCTGTGAGGCAATGATTGAGCTTGGCTCCCAGGATGTTGCAAATGTGATTCAGGGGCATCCCTGAGGCATCTGGGGCTAAGGGTAGAACTTCTAGAGCAGTGGGTTGTGAGGAGGGGAAACTGGAACCAGAGAAGCAGGAACTTGCCACGCAAGCTAAAGTCGCCTCGGTCGAGGAGGCAAGACCACAGATGAAGGAATCCCTGCTGTGAACAAAAGCAAGGCCTCCTGTACCACTATGAGATGCTCCTGGATAGAGCCAAGACCATGCTGGGGCCCTGCGGAGGAGGGGACAAACTCATTTTCTGTATATTACATTGGTTAAGGATATCAAAGGCACAGGCAGGGAGATCTTCTGGGGGTGACTATGAACTTCACAGGTGTCAAAAGGAGAGTTGAATTCAGGAACCAGGTGCGAGCAGGTCCTATTGGACTTGAGGCTATGCACGCGCAGTGGAGATGGCAGTATGGGACCTTTCTAATGCACAGAGTGAGCAACATCCAGCATGTGTCTGGACCTCACCACTTTCAATAAGGAAGGGATGAGGGGCTAGAAGGGGGAGATAGCTCAGCAATTAACAGCACTTGTTGCTTTTTCTGAGATCAGAGTTCACTTCCTAGCACACACTGTGGCTCACAACCAACTGTAACTCCAGTTCCACAGTATCAAACACCCTTGAGCATGCACGCATGCACACATGTGCACGCGCGTGCACGTACGTACGTATACACACACACACACACACACACACACGATATAATATCTAAAATGAGGCAGGAATGGCTCTACTTCCTGGGAGACCCCAAAGAGACACACTCAGTGCCAGCACAAGGTAAAAAGAGAGGTGTATGACAGGTGGGGGATGCAAGAAGGCAGACAGTGCTGTGTGGGGGCGGGGAAAGGGAAGAGGACAGTTGGGAGGGACAAGAATAAAGCTGCTTAGACATTCTCTAGCACAGAGGGAAAAGTGGAAGAAGGAGATACGGATGGCCAGGGCCGAGTGGAGAGGTGGGGGCTTGAGTCAGACTCCAGGACACACAGCTCAATGCCTATGACACAAAATACAGGCACAAAGCTGAGTTGTTAGGTCCCCAGGGGGTGCTGGTTACCGAAGCCATGTCACTTTGACAGAAGAAAGAGGCTGCCTGTATCCCACAGCAACGTTGTGGTTGAGACGGCCATGACTAGAGAAGCCATGACTAGAGAGAGAGCTCCCAATGCTTGACAGAGCAGCTCTGACTCACCGGGATGGTGGGTGGTCCCCCCTGCCTGGAAGCACCCTAAGAGAGGATGGTAGGGTGATGATGTGGTTAATGTTAAGGCCCCTTCTCTTTTCCCTCCTGGCCATCCTGACCTAATGGGCCTTTCTGGAAGTCTGGGGGAATGGCTGGCGATCCCCACACTACATTGTGGGCCGAGGATGTCCCACATGGTCACCAAAGTCATGTGAGCTGAGTTCCTATTCCTGCTCCTATGTTAGAATTGTTTTACTATTTTTTTTTACTGTTCCTTATTGTGTGTATATGGGGCAGGGTGGCGCACACACATGACACCGTGCACATGTGGAGAATGAAGGGCATCTTGTGGGAGCCAATTCTCTCCTATCAGGTGAGTTCCAGGGATTGAACTCAGGTGGCCAGGCTCAGCAGCAAGCACCCTTACCTGCTGAGCTGTAACATGAGGGCCGGCTTGTTGGGGTTTCCATCCCGCCCGGTACCCCAACAGCCGGCAAATCCCAAAGAGAAATTACACACAGGACTCCATAAGGTTATAAACTGATTGGCCCATTTGGTCAGGCTACTTATTAGCTCTTATAACATATATTACCCCATTATCCTTATCTATTTTAGCCACATGGGCTCAGTACCTTTCTCAGTGTGATAGCTTACATGTTGCCTCTTCGGTGGTCTGTGCAGGAGTGGCTGAGAGAGAGCTTCTGCTTCCAGAATACTCCCAGTCTCTTTGCTCCACCCCTACTTCCTGTCTGGCTTTCCCGCCTATATTGCCTGCCTGGCCAATCAGCGTTTTATTAAAATATGATTGACAGAATACAGATAATTCTCCCGCACCATTTCCCTCTTTTTTTTTTTTAAAAACAAAGGAAAATACCCATAATCCATTTGTTGGGAATGTGGGCGTAGTATTTTAGGCTACTTCCTGCTGGTTGGGGGCGCTGATAGTCTTAAGGGGACCTAAAGAAAATTTAGAATTATCATCAAGTCCTGACTGGAGTATCCTGTGAGTCTTGATCATCTCAGGCAGCAGTCTTGAACCTGTTCTGGATGAAGAACTCAGACATCTGGGCCATCTGTTCCTGTCGGAGATTTCTCAGGTGGCCTTCCTTGATCATACTGGATTTTTCTTAACTCAGAATAAATCCAAAGCCTCTCGTTTTCTGTGGAAACAAAAACAAAATCTCTTCTCCAAAGTAACATACCTTTTGACTTCAGTTTTGAAGCCAAGGTATTTTTAAAATATCTATATTGGATTAATTCAGCAGCATTTATAAACAAAAGTCTTTTAGCAGCTGTTGCTCCTTCCTCAGCATTCAAACAATTCAAAGAGAGCATAATAACATACGGTATCAAGATTCTCTGTGTATTTTCCATCTTTATTTTAACTTTTATTTCTTTTATTTTTACTTTTACTTTTTGAGACAGGTTCTCTGTATATCTTTGTCCTGGAATAACTCTGTAGACCAGGCTGTCTTTGAACTCACAGAGATCCTCCTGTCTCTGCCTCCCCAGTGCTGGGATTAAAGATGTATGCTACCACACCTTGAACTCACAGAGATCTGTCTCTGCCTCCCAGGCATTGGGATTAAAGGCGTGTACTACCACACCTTGAGGTCACAGAGGTCAATCTACCTCTACCCCTTGAAGTCACAGAGGTCAATATGCCTCTGCCTCCCAGGCATTGGGATTAAAGGTGTGTACCACCACACCCAACTACTCTCTATGTAACATGAGGGCCGGCTTGTTGGGGTTTCCATCCCGCCCGGTACCCCAACAGCCGGCAAATCCCAAAGAGAAATTACACACAGGACTCCATAAGGTTATAAACTGATTGGCCCATTTGGTCAGGCTACTTATTAGCTCTTATAACATATATTACCCCATTATCCTTATCTATTTTAGCCACATGGGCTCAGTACCTTTCTCAGTGTGATAGCTTACATGTTGCCTCTTCGGTGGTCTGTGCAGGAGTGGCTGAGAGAGAGCTTCTGCTTCCAGAATACTCCCAGTCTCTTTGCTCCACCCCTACTTCCTGTCTGGCTTTCCCGCCTATACTGCCTGCCTGGCCAATCAGCGTTTTATTAAAATATGATTGACAGAATACAGATAATTCTCCCGCACCACTGAGCCGTATCACCAGCCCTCAAGTGTGTTTTAAATGTGGCAACAGTGTCATTCAGGGTTGCCTGCAGAATCCATCACCTATACACTTCCTGAGAAGAGTCAACTACTCTGGGGGCACCACTGAAGGTTTTCGCTGTCAGTCTCCTACTGGCATATACTACTTGGTATATACATGTAAATAATATTATGAAATATATATTGTTGTTATATTTGTATATATAATATAGCTTATACAAAATCTTATATAATTAATAATATACAAGTAATATAAGGTAACACATATGCTAAAATTTAAATATTTTAATATATCATAGGATATATAACATGTATAGTGATGTAATTACAATAAAACATGTAATTTAGTAATATGTACATATACTCTACAGATGATGTCATTTCTAATAGAAAAATTAGGTTGGTCTTATTTTGTGTTCAGGTATTTTGACTGAGTGTATATATGTACACCATGTGCATGCAGGGCCTGCCGAGGCCAGGATTCCCCAGATCTGGAGTCACAAATGCGAGCTGCCACATCAGTACTGGGAGCCAAACCTTAGTCCTCTGAGAGAGCAGCCAGTGCTCTTCACTCTCTGGCCTTGTCCCTTATAATTTAAGCACTAGAGTAGCAATTGTGTGCAGTTTAACAATGAGGATGTATCCTGCTAAATGTCACTCAATGTTCACACTGGAGTTACCTTGACGACTCAGTAGGTGCTATAATCTGTTGGGATCGTCATTGGCTGTCGTTGGCCAACACATCGTGTGGTACATGACGTGTGTAACCTAGCTCAGAAAGGTCTCTTGTAACATGAAGGGGGTCCCGCCCGGTACCCCAACAAGCCAGCGAGCCCCAAAGAAAATCACACAAAGGACTCCATAGATTATAAACTGATTGGTCCATTAGCTCAGGCTACTTATTAGCTCTTATAACTTATGTTAGCCCATTATTTTTATCTATGTTAGCCACACAGTTCAGTACCTTTTTCAGTGGGGCAGCTTACATCTTGCCTCTCTGGTGGTCTGGGCAGAATTGGTGAGGACTGGGCTTCCTCCTTCCTGGCACTCTCCTGTTTTACTTCCTGTCTGGTTTACATACCTATACTTCCTGCCTGGCCAATCAGCATTTATTTAAAACATGATTGACAGAATACAGACAATTCTCCCACACCAGTCTCTAAATATGACCATGGCCTTCTCTACCAGGCAGTTGCTTCTTTTGCTCTTCTTTCCTGTCCCTCCTCTGAGTTTTCTTGGGGCATCAGATTCCTACTACTTAAAATCAACAGATGTACAAAAAGGGCCTTGCCAAAGGGGCCGAGGATGCTAGGACATTTCTCACAGGTCACCAAGAAGATGAAGAGGAGGTGCTAGGATGATGCCTGGCAGATGGTGAAAGGTTCAGGGTTTTGTTAGTGGCACTAAGGATTGACCTGGGGCTCAGCACGTATTAGGTAGACACTCTCCTCCTGGGCTTCACCACCAGCCTGCTGCTGCTCCTTTCACTGCTACCATAACTATCTGAAAAGTCTTTCAGGTCTCCTTTGTGCTCCAAGGAGTATAGCAAGACAGCTGTCCTCACTGAGTCCAGCACCCCTCCCTGTCCATGTTTTATTAAAAGTAGGTGCTCTGTAGCCACTGAGCCTAAATGTCCTCCCAAATGGGCATTTGCAAGAAGCGAGTCCCTGGAAAAGCTGCCAGACTGCCTGGTAGGCCTTTCCATGATCACTCGCAGGCCATTAACTTCTCAACAGCCAAACCCCAAAAGCCTTGGTACAAATCACTACTATTCAGGAGCAAGCAATAAGGGAAATAAGCATGGCTGAGGCTGCAGTGGCTTTACAAGGCTCCTTGGGTTGTCTTTGCATTTTCCGAAACAGGAGCCTGGTCATCTGACTACTCCATCGCGTGTTGGGAGCAGGGGACTTTGCTCCTGAGATGGCACCCCTCTCTTGCTGACTGTCACCCCCCCCTTTACTGTCATCTTTCCTCTTTCAGATAATGGTGGGCCTAAAAGATATTCCCACCTTGGGGGGGCCTGAGAGCTAAGAGGAGAGCCCTCTCTCTGCTGTGCCATTGGACAGTAAAACTGTCTTAGACGTTCCTCCCCCAACTGAAGAAGCCAATGCCTCTTTGGGTGCCAAGGGTGTGAGCTGGTAACTCCTAAGTTTGAGTCCCTGGGCTTGTGCATAAGAGGAGTGTCTTTGTTAGGGTTTCTATTGCTGTGAAGAGACACCATGACCACAGCAACTCTTATAAAGAAAACGTTTACTTGGGCCTGGCTCCCTTACAGTTTCAGGGCTTAGTCCATTGTCATCGGCAGTAAGTTTGTTTCTTTTTACTTCCACGTTCTTCTACATTTTGCCACATTTCTTATCTTCTTTAGTGTGCATGGGTGGGAGTGTGCCCCTGTACATGTGTGGAGCGGGAAGCGAACTCATGGGAGTGAGTTCTCTCCTTCCATCATGTGGATCCCAAAGACTCAACTTGGGTGGTAGGATTGGAACTTTATTTGTAGATCAGGCTGGCATCAGATCCACCTGTTTCTGCCTCCCAAGTCCTGAGGCTAAAGGCATGTGACATCACACCCGGTCCGTTTAAAAGGACTTTTTTCATGGTGAGAGTATGCTTTCTCACCATGGCAGGGATAATGCAAAACTCTGAAATTCTAAGGTGTGTGAAAGATTCGCATACACTTGAGAAATAAATGACACGTTTTATTCCCCCCCTTTTGTTTAATTTGTGTGTGCATGGGTGTTTGTATGTATGTCTGCGCTCCACATGTGTGCAGTGCCCACAGAGGCCAGAAGAGGGCATCAGATTCCCCTGAGTTATGGACCCTTGCCTATCACCATGTGGGTGCTGCAAACTGAACCTCAGCCCTCTGCAAGAGAAGCTAGTGCTCTTACCATAACACACTGCCAATAGCTCTCTGGCCCAAACCAAACATTAACAGGAAAAATTTTAAGTCTTTTAAACTCAACTAAATGAAATCATATTCAACTTTATGGCTTGTTAGTAGAGGGACTTGATAACATTAAATGCTCACTCTAGAACTGGAGAAATGTACTCAAATTAGTGTTCACACCTTTCACCTCGAGAAAGTAGAAAAAGAAAAGTAAATGAAATCCAAAGAACTCTGAGGAAAGGAAGCAATAAAGTCCTGACCAGAAATAGATGCAAATAGTGGGGAGCAGGGCATGTATGAAACACACAGCTGGGAGCAACCTTATCCCCTCTTCTAAGAACACTTTCAGGCTGGTTTAGGATTGGGCGCATGCGTTTTACCTTCACGGTGAAGCAGTCAGTGGTAGAGACTGCCTCCTATGTCTACCTGGGTCATTGTCCACCCTTCCTTCAAGAATGGAGTGGGCAGACAGCAAAGTAAAAGTTCTAATACCGTCAGTACCAACAGGATGTCTGCTGAGATTCTGAGAGTACCAGCTCCAATCCCGGGGCGGGTTTGGGGTGCCTAGATGAGAGAGTGCGGATGTTGTTACAAACCCCTATGTTCTTGGCAGGCTTCACGGTGCCAGCTGCGAGCCATTCCTTAGAGAACACACCAGCAGGTCACTGATAGGCATGGCAGAAGTAGGTCTCCTGTCCCCAGCAAGTCTCTGGTTCCTAGGACAGGAATGAGTCCCTCTGTCTGCAGCTGCTAGTGGAATCACAGAGACGGGCTCCAGTGAGTTCCTTGCCTCGGGTGTAGGAAGGCAGTGAACCCCTCTCTGAAGACTCCTGAAGCAGAACCCAGCAGGGGACTGGCAAAGCCAAGAGGCAGGATCTGAAGTCTTCCTTTGCCCTTGTGTTCCCAGGCAGAAATGGCTTGAATCCTCAGGATGACCAAATTTATCGAGAAGCAGTTGGGCCCTGATTGGCTGAGTGTAGGTTTGTAAATAGAGTGAAAGATGAGGCCAAGGAGAGAGGAGCCATCAAAGGGTCTGTTTCTGGCTGTTCATGTTGCTAGGGTAACCTTTTCAGGCTTGGTCAAACTTGAGGCTGGGGCTGTCAAAAGCCGGAGCTTCCCCATAGCTGAGCGTTTGTTTCTGGGCAGCTGCTGCACATGGACAGCTGCCAGCAGTCTGCTCTTTGTTCTGGGGGCTCGAACTTCAATGTCAGAGGGTCCTATAGTGGGCAGGAAGCTGGGCATCAGGTGTCCCTCCAACCCCTACCAGTGGCCTCTGTAAAGAGTCTAACTAAAATTCTGAAGTGTTGTGGTCAGTCTCAGTCTATACTTCAACCCAAATGTACACCAAAGGTGGCCTCTGTGACCCCTGCTACCCATCAGATCCTCTCAAGAACACCCAACGGGCCACTTACATCACAGGAAGCTGGCTGGCCGTGTCTGCTACAGCTGAGGGGCAGTCATGTGCCCATCAGTGCCTGAGTATCCTGAAAGACTGAAGACCATAGGAACCTTGTGAGCAGACATGTCTTCATTCACTTCCAGCAGCTGGCGTGAGGACCACGACACCTCCATGGGACCTTACCACATGGTGCACAGCACGGATTAACATGGCTTCTTGTTGCTGCATTCCAACCCCAAGGGTGGCTAGCCACCTGAGGGAGACGTGCACAGTGGTGACCCAGTACAGCTCTAACAGACAGGGTCAGGTTCTTCCACTGTATTCTGGCTATTAGGCTTCACCCAAGTTTGAAAGAAGTGATGACAAACCCACCCTGCCTCCCACTGGAAGGAGGAGTATGGGGCTAAGGGGCATGTTTCAGTGAGCGTCTTAGGACACAGCATCCCTGTTCATCATCCTCTTTCCCCAAGAACCCATCTGTACTCTGTAGAAGGATGTGTGGGAATAGAGAACCACCAATGACCCCCTCAGGTTTTGTTCTAACAGGTAACTACCACAGCAGTACCAAAATGGCTGCTCTTAACTGCTGAACCATCTCTTCAGCCTGGGACCTGTACTTTTAGCAACACTGAGGTTCACAGAAGAAAATAATGTCAAGTAGTTAATTTTGACCATGGCATATAATGCCAATATCCAATATCCACTGTGAACCCCAAATCACCTTGCAGCCAGCACAGGCGGCTCTCAGTTCATCCTGGGGTCCAGGGGTGCTTACCTAAGGTCCCTGTGGGCTGCAGTTTGCCTGTGCCCTGTTCATGGCCACACCCATCACCTGTGCACCTAAGTAAGCTCCTGGAGGAGCCCACCCACCCTCCACCTGCCTCCTTTGGCTTCTGTGTGTGCAACCCAGAGCCTACACCCGAGGAAGCCAGGAGGACATGGAGAGGGAGCCCAGGCCTTTCACTGCCCTGAAGGATCTATGATTATTCCGGAAAGGACCTAGGATAGCAGCATGAAATGCCTGGGTGAGCAGTCTCTGGGGGTCAGAGTGGTCACCTCCACAGGGCTTCTCTCTTACCTACACCTTACTTGCCCTTGTTGAGTCAAGGGCTGTTGGAATCTTAGCCTGGTTTTGTGCTGGGGTTTGGGAAATCAGCTTTGGGGAACAAGGTTAATGTTTACATGAAGGGTTGGTAGGAAATCAGTTCTGGAAACAACTGGTTGTTGATCATTTGGGGTGTGTGTGCGTGTGTTTCTTCAAATTTTGACCTAATAGCCAAAAACATAACATTTATTGTGTAAACTACTTTTACAAGTGTAGACATCAGCAGTTTTTTTTAAATGAGCATGGCTACGTTTATGTATGCCCACTGTACACATTTGGTGCCAGAGGAGCCATCAGATCACCTGCCAGTGATTTAGCCACCCAGTGAGGGTGTTGGGAGCCAAGCTCAGATCCTCGCTGAGAGCAGTATGGGTTCTTAGCCATCTTAACCACAAAGCCGTCTCTCCAGGCCCAATGGAAGATGTTTCTATAACCCCTTGCTAGATACATGAATTGTGGTGTTTCCCCCACTCTCTGGGTTGTCTTTTAATAGTCTTGACTATTCTTCTTCGGGGGAAGGATTTGCTGTGATGGTCCCATACAATGTCCTACATTGATCATGTTCATCTACCTCCTCTCCAGCTGGGCCCCCACCCCGGTTCCTAGTAATTCTGATCATGAACAAGTTTCCACACGCTAGAGGAAACACACCAAACTTGTCTCTGTATCTGGCTTATTTTGTTTAATATGTTCTTTCCAGTTCCATGCTTTCCCTACACGTGAATATGCTATTCTTTTCTTATTGCGGAATGCACTGGTTGCTCCTCAGTGGCCATAATGCTAAAGAGAGGAAATTAATGATGAAAGCTTCTTTTGGGCTCAGAGCGGCAGAGTTTCTATCCGTCGTGGAGGGGAAGGTGTGGCAGAGCAGCCCAAGTCACGGCAGACAGGAAGCAGAGGAAGGAATGGAAGGTGCGGTGTGACCTTCCAAGACATACTCGAGTGGCCCAGTTCCTCTAGTCAGGTCCCAGAGTTCTTACAACCTCTCAAGAAAGGGCCACCAGCTGGAAATCAAGTGCTTAACACACGATCCTATGGAGATCATATTTGTCCTGATATTTCACATCAGGTTTGTTTGTTTGTCAGGTTGACTGGGAAGAGAGAGAATCTGGACTGAAAATGCCCCCCTGAAGACATGCCTGCAAGCAGGTGTGGGGCTTTTTTTTTTTTAATTGCTGACTGATGTGGGAGGGTCCAGCCCACTGTGGGCAGTACCATCTCTGGACAGGTGGTCCTGGGTATGCTAAACAGGTTGAGCAAGCCTTCAGGATCCTGCTTTGATTTCCCAAGGTCCTCAATGAACTGCTGCCTGAACTGGAGTGAAACAAACTCGCTCATCTCTGAGTTGCTTGGGGTCAGTTTTCAGTCACAGAAAGCAAACTAAGACAATCTTCAGACCTCAGCACTGGACAATACTCCGTTGTCTAAATAGACCTCTGGTGGTCTGAATAGGTATGGTCCCCATCGACTCTTGTGTTTGAATGCTTGATCCATAGGGAGCAGCACTATTAGGAGATATGACCTTGCTGGGGAGGGTGTGACCTTGGAGGAAGTGTCTCAGTGTGGAGGTGGGCTTTGAGATCTCGAGCTGTGCCCGGTATGGCAAACTGAGTTCACTTCCTGTTGCCTTCAGGTCAAGATACAGAACTCTCAGCTTCTGCCTCAGCACCATGCTGGCCTGCATGCTGCCGTGCTTCTCACCGTGATGATAATGGACTAAACCTCTGAAACTGCAAACCAGCCCCAATGAGATGTTTTCCTTTATAAGAGTTGCCGTGGCCACTTCACAGCAGTAGAAACCCCAGGACAAAGCCACACTTGCCCTTCTGTTCATCTGTGTGCAGGTGGTCCTGCTTGCTCATCTTAGCCATGTGAGTAGAGCGGCAGTACACATGGATGCGAAGACATTGCTTTTGTGTGTTGACTTCATTTCCTCCGGATAAATATCCAGAAGCGGGAGAGCCAAATTATATGATGGCTTTATTTTTAGTCTTTTGAGAATTTTACATATGATTTTCTATAATAACTATGTTCTGATTTACATGCCTGCCAACGATGTAAGGAAAGACTCCTCTTGGTCTAGAATCCCATTGCAATTTGGATTTGTGTTTTCCCGATGGCTAGTAATACTGAGTATGCTGCATATATTGGCTTCCTGGATTTCATGTTTTCAGAACCCCCTCTCTGTGTATGTGCTTCTGTCGGTGTGTATGTGCGTGACACAGTTTCACTCTGTAGCTCAGGCTGGCCCAGGACTCACTCACATTCTCCTTGCCCCACCCTCCTGAGCTGGGATTACACCACGCCTGGCAGTTTGCCCATTTTTGACTGACTTATCTGTTTTGTTCATGTTGACTTTTTGTGGTTCTGGAAATTAATGTTCTACCTATGAGTATCTGGTAAAGATCTGCTCTCTTTAAATGGACTGTCTTTTTGTTGATAATTTCATCAGACTTGAAGAAGCTGCTTAATTGCCGTAATCAGATTTGTCAGCTCTCGTTTTTGTTTTCTGTGCTTTTGAAGCCCTTCTCAGAAAAATTGTTGTTGTGCCAATATTTTGATGTCTTTCCCCTCTGTTTTTCCATGGTAGTTTTAGACCCTGGGGTCTCATATTAATGTCTTTGTTCCATTTTGAGTTTATGTTTGCTTAGGCTGAGAAATAGGGAGTCAATTTAAGTCTTGAGCACGTGGGTGGCCAGTGTCCGCAGTGCCATATATACAAGTCTGTAGTTTTCTTGGTTTTTTATGCCCTTGTCAGGGTTTGGTTACAGGGAAAATACAGCCTTGTAGAAAAAAGGCTAACTCTGCAGAATCATTTTAGAAGTATTATTGGTAGCTTGTTGTTGTAAAGAGGCCACTTGTTCATTTCCCAGCAGCCCAGATTCCTGAAATAATCGCACAGGAACCATATTATTTAAATCACTGCTTGGCCCATTAGCTCTAGCTTCTTATTTGATAACTCTTACATATTAATTTAAACCATCTCCATTAATCTGTGCATCACCACGAGGTCATGGCCTACCAGCAAAGTTTCAGCATGTCTGTCTCCAGCAGCGGCTCCATGACATCTCCACTCTGTCTCCTTTCTCCAGCATTCAGTTTAGTTTTCCCTGCCTATCTACCCTATCAGGCCAAACCAGTTTCTTTATTAGCCAATGGAATCCCACATCAACTTGTCTCTGAAATCCAGTGATAGTATCATCCAAGTCTGGACTTTTCTGTGTTGGGAGACTTTACAGAAATCCCAATGGTTATTAGTGACAATTTTTAGAAAACTGTATGCTAATGAATTATAAAATTTAGAAGAAATAGATAAAATTCTGAACATATTCAATACAGCAAAGTTGAACCAAAAGGAATTTTTTTATTATAATTATTGAGCTCCACATTTTTCTCTGCTCCCTCCCTGCCTCTCCCCTCCCCCAAAGTCCCCATGATCCCATTTTACTCAGGAGATCTTGCCTTTTTCTACTTCCCATGTAGAATAGATCTATGTAAGTCTCTCTTAGTGTTCTCATTGTTTTCTAAATTCTCTGGGATTGTGGTTTGTAGGCTGGTTTTCTTTGCTTTATGTTTAAAAACTACTTATGAGTGAGTACGTGTGATAATTGTCTTTCTGTGTCTCAGTTACCTCACTCAAAATGATGTTTTCTAGCTCCATCCATTTGCCTGCAAAATTCAAGCTGTTGTGATTTTTTCCTGCTGTGTAGTACTCCACTGTGTAAATGTGCCACGTTTTCCTTATCCATTCTTCAGTCGAGGGGCATTTAGGTTGTTTCCAGGTTCTGGCTATGACAAACAATGCTGCTATGAACATAGTTGAGCACATGTCCTTGTGGCACGATTGAGCATCCTTTGGATATATACCCAAAAGTGGTATTACTGTACCAGCTTGCATTCCCACCAGCAATGCAGAAGTGTTCCCTTTTCCCCCCACAACCTCTCCAGCATAAGTTGTCATCAGTGTTTTTGATCTTGACTATTCTTTCAGGTGTAAGATGGAATCTCAGAGTTGTTTTGATATGCATTTCTCTGATGACTAAGGATGCTGAACATTTCCTTAAGTGTCTTTCTGCCATTTTAGATTCCTCTGTTGAGAGTTCTCTGTTTAGGTCTGTACTTCATTTTTTTATTGGATTATGTGTTCTTCTGGTGTCCAATTTCTTGAGTTCTTTGTATATTTTGAAGATAAGACCTCTGTCTGATGAGGGGTTAGTGAAGATCTTTTTCCATTCTGTAGGCTGTCATTTTATCTTGTTGACCGTGTCCTTTGCTTTACAGAAGCTTTTCAGTTTCAGGAGGTCCCATTTATTAATTGTTTCTCTCAGTGTCTGTGCTGTTAGGGTTATATTTAGGAAGTGGTTCCCTGTGCCAATGTGTTCAAGTGTACTTCCCACTTTCTCTTCTATAAGGTTCAGTGTGGCTGGCTTTATGTTGAGGTCTCTGATTCATTTGGACTTGAGTTTTGTGCATGGTGATAAATATGGATCTATTTTCATTCTTCTACATGTTGATATCCAGTTATGCCAGCACCACTTGTTAAATATGCTTTCTTTTTTCCATTTGGTATATTTTGCCTCCTTGTCAAAAATCAGGAGTTCGAAGATGTGTGGATTGATATTCAGGTCTTCTCTTCGGTTCCATTTGGTTCTTATGCCAATACCAGGCTGTTTTCAGTACTGTAGCTCTGTAGTAGAGTTTGAAGTCAGGGATTGTGATGCCTCCAGAAGTTCTTTTATTGTACAGGATTGTTTTGGCTATCCTGTGTTTTTTGCTTTCCCATATGAAGTTGAGTATTGTTCTTTTGAGATCTTTGAAGAATTTTGCTGGGATTTTGATGGGCATTGCATTGAATCTGTAGATTGCCTTGAACCAAAAGGATTTTTTTTAAAAACCTGAAACATACTGATATCAGCTGAGGAGACAGAATCCATCACCTGGCTTGGTGGAGGCATCTGCCTTCATGGACAGTTTTCAGTCTCTTCAGATGAGGCCATAGAGTCTGTTGACTTCCGATACACCCTAGATAGTTAACTGATAACAGGTTTATCTTGGCTCTTGATTTCAGAGGTTTCAGGTCATGATCAGTTGGTCTCATTGCAAAACAGCTCATCATGACAAAGGCTGGCTACAGGGTAAAGGGTTTGACCTTTGCCAGGAAACGAAAGAGGGGAAGAGACCAAGGTCCCTTGGTTCACTTTGAGGACTCTCTCTGAGTGTCCTTCAGACTTGCCACTAGGCTATGTCTCTTAGTCTCTACCATCTCCTAATCACGCCACCAAGATGGAGCCAAGCCTTTAAAACGTGGGCTTTTGATGTGGAGTGCAGCATCCAAACTACAAAAGAGAATGTAATCAAAGTTCCAAGGTCATGCCTGGCATCCCAACAGCTGGGCACCAGCTCCTGAGCTGCAGGCTTCTCATAAAGGCAGGGACAGACACAAATGTTGTTTTAAAATGTGACTTAAATATTTATCACAAAATAAAAGTAAATGCACGCAAGCTTAACACACAGGAAGCAGAGCGCTGAGCATTTGCACATACTAAAGCTGGGAACCACAGCACAAAAGCAGCGCCATGCCGTGGTCTGTGGTGTGTTGAAAATGACACAGTTAATCCGTCAAGACACCATCAGAAAGCTTCAGTAGGTCACAACCTGTGCCTCGTGTCAGATACTCCTGCTCATCCTCAATAAGCCCATTAAAGGAGCCAAATTAAAAGTAGAAACCAGGCTGGGTGGTGGTGATGGCAGCCCTCACTTTTAATCCCAGCACTCGGAAGGCAAAGACAGGTGAACCTCTGTGAGTTCAAGGCCAGCCTGATCTACAAAGTGAGTTCCAGGACAGTCAAGGCTACACAAAGAAACCCTGTCTTGGAAAAAAATCAAAAACATAAATAAAAGTGGAAATCTGGAAAAGGTGATTTTTTAAAAAATGTGGTCCTGTTAGAAGGAGAGTGCAGATCAGCATAGAAACCTTCTCTAGTTCACCTTGCAAGTCCTGAAGTGAGATCAGAGTTCAGAGGGCCAAGGATGTGCGCTTGTAAGCAGCTGTGGTCCTGTCCACCATTGACTGATCACTGTCTAGGCTTTGGTCTCATCCTGTAAGGTAATGACAAGAATGGCCAAGATCAAAAACACTGATGACAACTTATGCTGGAGAGGTTGTGGGGAAAAGGGAACACTTCTGCATTGCTGGTGGGAATGCAAGCTGGTACAGCCCCTTTGGATGTCAGTATGACAATTTCTCAGAAAATTAGGAAGCAACCTTCCTCAAGACCCAGTAATACTACTTTTGGGTATAGATCCAAAGGATGCTCAATCGTGCCACAAGGACATGTGCTCAACTATGTTCATAGCAGCATTGTTTGTCATAGCCAGAACCTGGAACCAACCTCGATGTCCCTTGACCGAAGAATGGATAAGGAAAATGTGGTGCATTTACACAGTGGAGTACTACACAGCAGGAAAAAAATCACAACAGCTTGAATTTTGCAGGCAAATGGATGGAGCTAGAAAACATCATTTTGAGTGAGGTAACTGAGACACAGAAAGACAATTATCACATGTACTCACTCATAAGTGGTTTTTAAACATAAAGCAAAGAAAACCAGCCTACAAACCACAATCCCAGAGAATTTAGACAACAATGAGAACACTAAGAGAGACTTACATAGATCTAATCTACATGGGAAGAAGAAAAAGGCAAGATCTCCTGAGTAAATTGGGAGCATGGGGACTTTGGGGGAGGGGAGAGGAGCGGGGGAGCAGAGAAAAATGTAGAGCTCAATAAAAAAAGAAAAGATAAGAAAAGAACTATCTGTGAAATCGTTTTCCTGGCAGGCAAGGTCCCCTCTGTCTGGGTCCCTTTTCTTCTCCCAATATGAGATTCTGGCGGAAATTCCCATTTTAGGGGAGCCCATTGTTTCAATAGTCAGATTAAGAGATACAGGTATCTCTTTAGAATATCTTCATTTCTGCCAAGCCTATTACAAGGACACTGCAAAAGGGGCAGGAGACACACAAGGGGAAGAGACACTGGTCTCCACTCTGAAGGCACAAGTTAGATTCAGCAGATAGAAAATCACAAGAAGACTTCAGCCATTCAGGAGTGCTGACTGTGCCACAGCCTGGCCAGGCTGTCAGACATCACCTGGAGGTGGAGGAGGAAGGACCACGTAACACATTACTGAGGGCGAACAGACACAGAGGGCGGCGTTCTTGGTAAACTGACCATCTTGCTAAAGCTGTATTTTACAAGTGCACAGATGGGTCTTGGAGACAGCTCAGAATCCCACTAAAACTTAGCCAGACAGAAACTATTAGGGCACATGCAGCCTCACTTCGCTGGAGGAGGCAGCAGCTGGATGGAGGGAAGGACAAACCCTTTGGCATTTGTAGTGCAGTGAATAGACCAAGGGCTCCAGACAGACATGCCACCCCCTGGATGCACATCTAAGGGAGCAGGAGGGGAGACCAAGCCAACAGCAGTGCCTGTCCTTCCAGCTGCACTGAGCACCAAGTGAGTGCATAGGACCAGGGTGTCACTGTCAGCTTTTAACACAAGAAGCCAACATCTGAGACTCAGCTGTGTAAGTATGTGTCTGTGGATGTATGTCTATGTATACCTAAAAGCATACATGTATGTGTACATGCATGTGGCAATGAATGAATCCATATGTGTGTGCATATGTCAACATGTTTCTATAGCATATGTATGTGTAAGTTTGTATATGGCTACTTATATATGCATAAATACATATGTGTGTGAGTATGTATATATATGTATGTGTATCTAGCTATGAATGGATGCATGTGTATCTCTGCATGTTTGTATATATGCATGAATGTGTATCTGTAAACAAGTACGTGCGCATGTGTGAATCTGTGGTATGTTTTGGGGGACAGCAGGAGCCTTGATGCTGGAAAGGGAATTCTGAGATGAGGGTTCCTCTTTGGCAGGATGAAGAGCTGAGAGGCCTAGAAGGAGAGGAATTGGATGTTGCTCAGGAGAAGCTGCACCGAAGGTCCTGCAAGACCTAAGCCAGGCTGCTGACCTCAGCAGCAGAGATGGGGCAGAGCCAGCAAGGGCAAAGGGAACCAAGGGTCAGGTCACAGGCAGAGAGAGGTAACGGTTAAACAGTGACTGGGCAGCCTTTGCTCTGCCTCCGTGCGCTGCTGGCTGGTGTGTGGCTTAATTATTGACGTTTAACTCTTGCCCACTGAGAAGCTCCCATTAATAAATATGGAAGGGATGAAGAAAACAAGCTGTCCACCAGAAGACTACAGATTCGTAGCTGCAGGGAAGGGGTGCCCAGAAATGTTAGCGGGTACAAGCATAAGCAGGGGAATCACAGTAGGGTCCCAGAGTCACCCCTAAATGTTTGATAATTATGAAGTAAGCTTATGGCAACAACTCCTGGCCTGGCCCCACCCTCGCTGAGAGATCAAGGATGATATCTCTGGTTCAAGGCTTGATGACGTCATGTACCCGCTGATATGACACTATGAGCAAGAACATTGCCTCAGACCTGCTGAAAGTGCAAGATGTCAATCTGAGAAAGTGTCAGGAGACTCTGCACAGAGGACAGTTGCCAGAGCATGGGTATTCAACAGGCAAGGGAGGGCCAAGGTCATGACACAGGGCCCGGGAAGCCTGGATGGAAGCCTGGTTTGATCTTGGACAGAGTGGGACCCTGGAGGGCACATGGTCAGAACAAATCAATCCCCTACTTCCTAGGCCATGGCAGCAGAAACGGTCTTCTTATAGACCCCCCCCCCATACCCTGCAGGGAGAGGCCGCTTTGAGGGGAGTTAGGTGGTAGCTGCAAAGGGGCTCTCTGTGCTGTGCCTGCAGATTATCTGGTGGTCTAACTGGTCTCACAGTGAGCATTTTCTCAAGTGGGCTCACAGTGAGAAAGAGGCAAGGAGCAGTGCACAAGACTCTTCCGTGTGCGGTCAGCGTGTGAGACTCTTCCATGTGCGGTCAGCGTGTGAGACTCTTCCATGTGCGGTCAGCGTGTGAGACTCTTCCATGTGCGGTCAGCGTGAGACTCTTCCATGTGTGGTCAGCGTGAGACTCTTCCGTGTGCGGTCAGCGTGTGAGACTCTTCCATGTGCGGTCAGCATGTGAGACTCTTCCATGTGCGGTCAGCGTGAGACTCTTCCCTGTGCGGTCAGCGTGTGAGACTCTTCCATGTGCGGTCAGCGTGAGACTCTTCCGTGTGCGGTCAGCGTGTGAGACTCTTCCATGTGCGGTCAGCGTGAGACTCTTCCGTGTGCGGTCAGCGTGTGAGACTCTTCCATGTGCGGTCAGCGTGAGACTCTTCCGTGTGCGGTCAGCGTGTGAGACTCTTCCCTGTGTGGTCAGCAGTCCTCCCCAGGGCTGCACTGCAGGTGCTGCCAGCATGTTCAGTGGTCGGTGCTGCACACTGGCACTGAGACATGATCACTTCTCTGACCTCCAAAGGGCACCGAAGGGGAAGAGGCAATGAGCCTGACTGGTGTCATCTAGAAAGGCAGGACTGAGGGACAGACAGGATGTCCCAACCGTGCAGACATGCCCAAGCCTCCCACCTTTCCCCAGATTTGGGGAAGTGTCTATGGCTAAGATCAATTCCAAAATCCCACCCACCGAAGCCTGCTGTGGCTAGTTTTGGGTCAACCTGACACGAGCTGGAGTCACTTGAAGGGAGGGAACCTCATTGAGAAGAGGCCTCCATAAGAACAGGCTGGAAGACATTTCCTTAATTAGTGATTGATGGAGGAGGGCCCAGCCCCTGGTAGGTGGTGCCATCCCTAGCTGGTGGTTCTATGTTCTATAAGAAAGCAGGCTGAGCAAGTCAATAAGTAGCACCCTTCCATGGCTACTGCATCAACTCCTGACTCCAGATTCCTTCCCTGTTTGAGTTTCTTTCTTAAAACAATAATTTATTTGTTTTAATTTTACATGCATTTGTGTTTTGCCTGCACATATATCTGTGTGAGGTTGCTCAATCCCATGGAACTAGAGTTATAGACAATTGTGAGCTATCATTGGGTGATGGGAACTGAACCAGGGTCCTCTGAAAGAGCAGCCACTGCTCTTAACTTCTGAGTCATCCCTCCAGCCCTTCTTTGGGTTTCTATCCTGACTTCCTTCGATGATGATCAGTGATGTGGACGTATAAATCCAAGACACCCTTTCCTCCCCGAGTTGCTTTGGTCATGGTGGTTTATTGCAGCAGCAGCAGTCCTAAGACACCCACCTTCTGCCCGAGATTCTTCCACCCGCACCAAGCCTGTTCCTCCTCCTTTTCCGCCAGCTCAGCAAAAGCACCCGAACCCACAAGCCGCTTTGATGTTTCTCCCACTGTTCTTGTTATCTCTGTCTCAAAAATCCAGCCTCAAGAAGACCTCTTTCAGCATCTCCACCACTGACTGCTCAAGCACAGAGAAGACGTCTGAGCCAACCAAAGCTCAGATTAGGCCTCGCCTTGCAACCCAGCGGTGACCCTGACCCTGACCCTTTCACCACGGCCTACTCTCCTGTTTCCACTGCCACCTGCATAACCGCTCACACATGGCTTTGTGCCCCGGCTTTGGTCTTCACCTTCTTCCTGTCCCCCCATATACTCGCCTTCCCCAGAGGTTTCCTAGAGTGGGAGGATGGCTACGGAACTTGGTGGCCCTGAGGTTTGGGGACAAACCTCATGTAACTTGAGGGGTCATACGGCAATTCCCACCTTGTCCTACCCATGAACCTGTAGAACTCTTTCTACCCATGAACGGGGATGAGTGGGAGCAGAGACCCAGGCAGCATTCCTAGGGAGCCATGCCCACTGAGCCATTAACTATGTGGACCTATCTAGGTAGTGGGAAGTCTTCTCTGAATGTTGGGAGGTCTGAGGCAGGAGAGAGGAAGCTGTAGAAGGAGTGGACAGAAAAGCAGGGGTGGAAGGAAAGGCCAGGGGGTGGGCGACAGCCTGGGGACAGGAATAAACGCTTTTCTATTGTCATGTCAGGTCTAGAGAATTTTCAGTGCTGAGTCCCCATCTTCGTTTTGTGAGATTGGGCTATCTCAGCAGAGCAGTGGCTCTGGATGGCCAGCATCTCAGAGCCAGCGGCTGAGGGCCTCTCAAAAGTGGTTCCCATGCTCAGATTGATTGCTGGTGGTTGGGTTTGAAGTGGGGACAGAGGCTTCAGAGTGAGCTGGAGTTTGTGTTGGCTCCAGACCAAACCGTGCCTCTTTCTGTAGCTCCAGTAAGCTTATACAAGGGGCTGTGGAGGAAACGGACAGAGGGGGGCGAAGGAAAGAAGAAAGCACACACAAGGAGTAGCTGGCACGGATCCCCCCATCCCACCACAGTGGAATCCCTGACAGATGACGGGAGCTGAGCATTGGCCCTAGGAAGGGCGGGGCCTCTTCAGAGCATTCTCTCTTTGACTCTCTGGTAGCCCAGGACTCAGACCCTCCTGCGTGCCAGCCTGAGCTCAAAGGCCCTCTGTCTTCCCCCAGGCCTGGGGTTGAGAGCCAGGCTCAAGATAATGAAGTGGGTGAGCTGGGGGCACCCATTTGGAGCCTCTTTTCTCTGGGAAAATGAAGAAGGACCCTGGGAGGCAGACTTATCAGGTTCACACAGACTACAAGTGGCTCAGCCTCCCCTGGCTGGGAAACCAGAACTCCCCACAGCCCCTGCCAAGCACTCAAGAAACTTAAAATGTAAATAATGTAGAACCTGAGAAATCTCACCTCCCAGGGGAAAAAATGTAGCCGAATATGAAAATAATCCACTGTGACAAAATTAAAGATCTCGAAAGAATGTGATATCAATCATTACAAAATTGATCAGTGCACCTCATTAGATTATTAGACACAGTGAAAAACAGACACCTCAATAGATGCTCCATAAATGTTTGATCAAACCCACAATTGTGTTTATGAAACAAAGGCAGTTTTACCAGAACAGCCACATTCTGGCTGCACATGACGAGTCCCTGTGGACCTGAGTGTTGGAACCTGGGTCCCCAGCTGGTGATGCTATTTTGGGAGGTGGCAGAAATTCTAGGAGGCAGGGCCGAGGAGTAGGAAGTAGGTCACTGGGGGCATGCCCTTGGGTTATAGCTTGCCCTGGCCTCTCTGCCCTCCTTCCCTGCCTGCCACGAAGTGAGCAGCTTCCATCCACATTGCCCTTCTGACCCACCTCACTTCAGGCCCAGAAAGAGGAGCCAAGTGATGGTGGACTCAAACTTCTGACCGCAGAAGCCACGGTCTGTCCTCCTTTCATGGTCCCATGCCAGGTTTTATTATCACATGATAGAAAGCCTGCCACTAGGAATAAAAGGGAGGTACTCAGATAGACCATTGCTTTCTCCCCACAGAAGGAAACATGTGGGCATGTGTTCTAAGTTTTGTACCAACTGTGCAGGGGCTTGAAGCCTACTTAATGCTCACTGAGTTATGGGGGAAAGTCAGAACAGCACACATTAACAGTAAGTATAGACCGCTCTAGACTTAAACCCAGCTCTGTCTTGTAGCTGTGCAGATGTGGACAGTCAGTCTCCTTATCTTGTTCACCTTGGTCCAGCTTCCTTGACCTTGGCTCATGGTGGAGCTTGACCCACAGTCTTGCCAGCAGGATGAAACAATCTTAGTGTGTGCAAAGGTCTTACCTTGTAAATCAGCTTAGTGGTTGATTAGCTTTCAAAGAAGTCACATGTCTGGCATAGAATAAAAATTCCTGTCTAATCTGTGGCTGTTTCAAAGTGTATCGGAGATTCTAGCCAATGGTGCGGCCTAGAAACTATCACAGTTATAAATATTAACAGTAAAGATAAGAATCATTTTTGCAGGAGGATGCTTTTTTTCCTTCCAGAGCTAGGGTTTGGACCCAGGGCCTTGGGCTTGTGGAAACTACTAAAGCTAAGATGTGTTCATCAGGGGCAGGAGGGGTGGCTCAGAGGTTAAGAGAGCTCGGTGCTCTTCCAGAGGACCAGGGTCTGGTTCCCAGCATCTCACAGTCATCGAGAACTCCAGTTTCAGGGGTAAGACGCCCTCTTATGGCTTCCATGGGTACTGCACAACATGCAGACAAAACACTCAGACACATAAAATGAAAATCAAATAAAATTATTTTAAAAGAGTTGTTCGGTAAACTCAAAGGATTTCTAAAATAAAAATAATCATAAGACAAAAGAAGGGAGGGAGCCAAATTCTGTTCCCTATGACAACAAAACATAGAAATGATTTAGAAATAAATGTGGGCTCAGGCAGGTGAGGTGGCTCAGTGGATGAACAGGATTGTCACCTTGTCACCAAGCCTTATGACCTGAGTTCAATCCCCAGAGCCCAAGTGAAAGGGGAGGACTGAATCCTGGAGGTTGTCCTCTGACTCCGCTTGTGACACGGTGCACACAAGCACACACACACACACACACACACACACACACACACACACACACTGAATGTAAAGAGTAAATATGAAATCCAGGCTGGCTGTGTGGAATGCACTTTTAAGAGTATTTGTTAGGACAGAGTCTCATCTTAAGTTAGGGCAAGACTGCATTTTTGAACACTGGCTTATCTAGGCAGAGATGTGTGTGAGATAAAGTGTTCTCAGACACATCACCCAGGGAGTCCAGGGTAGAGCTGGGTTTCGAACCAGACAGCCTATCCCAGAGTTTAGCTCTCAGGCCACTTGTGTTCCCTTGACCCTGTTCTGCATGCATTGGTAGGCTAGGCCTGTCTGTCCCCCTAGGCTCTTAGGTGAGCTTTTGCCACCCACTCCCTCTGCTAGGTTCCAAGCCCGTTTCCACAAGGTTGCCAAGGGTGATGTGAAAGACTTGGAGATCCCCTCTCATTCTCCACCTGTGTTTCCTGCTCACTGTGGGGCCACCAGTTAACACACCCTTTCCTCAGAGATGCTATCCTATCTTCCAGGGGCAGGGATGGGGAAACACCACAGGTGAAGTGAGGGCTGAGTGGAAACAAGGCCGCACCCACATGGATGCCTGTCACACCCACATGACTTCAGGTGTGGCTCCAAACCTCCGCTTCTAGCTTTGTTCCTATCTCCCCTGTCAACCACAGGGCTTCTGAGGAGTGTCCCAGTGCCTACACAGGCAGCTGGTATTTCAGTCACTGGCCCTCATCGGCTGCACCCATTCCTCTAGGCTCTGAAAATGTGCATGTGCTTATAACTGTCTGTCAGAAAAAAAACAGCTGAGCTGAGCTGAACTCTCAGGCAAAACTCAAACAAAATTGACTACAGCTGTAACAGCCTTAATGAGGAGTATCCATCATGGTCACCTCAGGACCGGTAATGACTGGCCAGCTGTCTCCAGTCCAGGAGAGAGTGCTTCATGGAACTGGGTATGCCCCCCCAGAACACATGGCAGGCCCAGGAGTCTTAGGAATGCCTATGTAACTGGGTTCCCCCCCACACACCAGAACGCATGGCAGGCCCAGGAATCTTAGGAATATCTTCCCTCTTTCCCAAAAGGCCGTCTGCTACCTTTCTCCTCTCCTCCTTCCCTAAGGACTGTTGCTTCCTCAGAGGGAGGGGAACCAAGTAGAGCTCAGTCTGGGACATTGTTTGGGGTGGGGGTGTCGCTTTAATTAGCAGGCGGTGACAGAGAGGGAAGTGGGGAAGGAGGGAGAACACACACTAGGCAGAGTTCTCGACGGTAGAACTCTGAAAATGGTCCATCCCAACATTCTGGTTCAGAATCACTGTTAGAGTCCCAGTGAGAAGGGACTGGACCGTCTGTGCCTACAGATAAGATGTTCTCAAGCAGGACACACTTCTGAGCATCCATCCTGGAACAAGAGTCTGAGCTGAAAAATCAAGAGAGAAGAAAAGAAAGGAGCTGGATTCCTCAGAAAGGGTAGCACCCTGCAAATTGATCTACAATGGATTGCTCCAAGAACTCTGTGGCTAGAGCAGGTCGGATATTATTCTTTCATGTAAGTAACTACGAAAAGGTTTATAAGTTAAAACAGCAAGAGACTGACTACAACAAAAGGGAATGTACTGTAACAAGATGTACACCCACATGGTCTTTCTCTCCCTCTGAAAGCATCACATTGTAGTCTCGTGACAGTAGGACGAGAGGAGGTGGGGCCTCATGCTGAGGTGAAGTGAGCTAAATGCACCGCCTTGAAGCTCAGGGCTAGGCTGAAAGAGAAAGGCTACTCAAGACAAGACCCTGATGCTGAGACTGTTGATCTGATAACCCTGGAGACTATTCAGGGTTCCACTAGAGGAACAAAAACAACAGAGTGTTTGAACAATTTCCAAAGGGGGCTGTTAGCTTGGCTCGTGAGCTCAGAGGCTGCACAGTCCCACCGTGGTCCTCTGCAATCTGGAATGCTGGTCAGTTCAAGAGACTGGAGCTGTTAGAGTAAGAGAGACCTGGGAAGCAGCCCTGTCTGAGGCTGGAGGCCAGCGAGCTCCCTGAGGAGTCGTGGGTGTGGCAGAGCCTGCGGACTTCTGTGTCTCACGTCCACAGGCAATAGCAACATCAAAACACACGCCTGCCTCAAGAAGTGTGGGCCATGCTTCCCCTTCAGCTCTGTGTTCCATGGAGGTCCCTACCCTATGGGTGTCACTCACACCCAGTGATTCCCTCATTCTTTGACCAGTGAACATCCCAGACATGTCTATCATTGTTCTCTACCAAAATTCTAAGTGCCTTTCACTCTTGTGTTGACATTTAAGGTTAACTGTCACATTGACTAAAGAATGGGCTGCATGTACACTATGGGCCAAAGAGATAATCATGTACCCAGTTAGGAATAAGTGAGCAGCAACAGATTTTATCGCACTACTCTGAACAGCATGCAGTTTGAAACTTACAAATTGTTTATTTCTGGAATGTTCCATTTAATATTTTCAGACTTCATTTGATTGCAAGTAATTGAAACTGGAGAGGGAAGCAGAAAATGGGGAGGGGAGGCTACTGTATTCCTGTGCTTGCATGTGAGTACATGTATGTATGCATGTATGTTTTCATATGTGGGCATATGTGTGCTTGAGTGTGTGTGTGTGTGTGTGTGTGTGTGGAGAGAGTATATAGAAAGTGCAGCAGAAGGTTTAACAGTAGGTGATTCTGGGCAGGAGTGAATGTGCCTTTTATACTATTTATGCACTTACATTTTCCCTGTAAGTTTGAAATCATTCTAAATCCCTCTTTATTTCTGTATGCACCATATCATCTCCATTGAACCTTCGTTTCTTGTTAATACCCATTTTGTAGAATTGTTTGGAAAGTTCTTTGTAGCTTTCCGAGGTTCACATTTTGTTAGGTTGTAGGTGGCTTCCCTCGGAACGCACACACGTGCGTTTCTCCGTGTTGCCGTGGTTGAGCGTTCACTCTCTCCTCTCATCATGAAGTTTTCTATGGAAAGTTTATAAATTAGAACAGTGAGAGATTGACTACAGATTTAAAAAGCAAGAGCCAGCGACTCCTCCTGCTGTCTGTCCCCTGTGCTCTCCTCCTGACTTCTGGAGGACAGTTATGGAGCCCACCCTGTCCTGCCAGCTTCCTGATGACCTGGAGAATTCAGTGTCCGGAGCCTCTGTGCTCCCATATCTGTGCCCTTGTGGCTGTTCTGTGAAGAAAGAGGCGCATCCTGCTGCTCGTAGCAATCTGTAAGACACTCCTTGCCAAAAGACAACCACACACAAGAATGCGCATGGGGCTCCTGGGCACCCCGGAGCGTCACTTATCACTTCTCAGAAGGCTCTTATTGGGTCCCTAAGGTGATGGTAGCCTGTGATGTGGGTGTCGGGGGAGTAACAAGACATGAAATCGCTGGCTTACTTCCCACACTTCAGCTGAGGGAGCCTCTGAGGAGCTGTTGGGCAATATTTCTCATTCGCAACATGGAAACTCTACTGTGTTTCATAAACATTGTCCTGCAAGTTCAGAGCAGGGGAGACCACGTCAGGAGCTGTGAGGTTTGCTTACAGTCTTTGTGTTAAACTGTATTTGTTTTTCAGGGCTCCCCATCCCAGACTCCCAGGAAAGAGAAGGCAGGAAAGTAGGAGGGAGAGAAGAAGGAAAAAAAGAAGGAGGGGGTGAGGGTGGGTGAAGGAAGGAAGGAAGATGGGAAGAACTGAAGGAAGAGAGGGAGGAGAAAGATGACTAGAAAGGGGGGAAGAATAGATGGAAGGAGACAGGGAAGGGAGGAGTCGGCAGAAAGGGTAGGGGCAAGGACATGGGTCTGAGACTCTCCACCTTTAGGGATATTTGGACCTTCACTTGATGGGACGCCTTCTGTATACTTCTGCTCTATTAACTTTTCCTGTAGCTGTAAGACAGCCACGCATCTGGATAGGATAACTGGCAAAGTCGGGGGGAGAGGGGCACCAAGTCGACCTAGAGAAACAACGAGGTTACCACAGTTACTTACAGAAGCATGTGTGACCCCGAACAGTGGACCACCAGAATGTTCCCCACAGTTGCACAAAGGCTCCTTTCAGTTAACTTTCCACACTCTCTATTTCCTTAATCTCACCGAAGACCAGATACAGCTGGGGTGGAGTTAGCTAGAACTGGGAGGGGGCAGAAATGGGAGTGACTGGGATCTCAGGTAACGATGTAAAGACCCTGCCTGGCCACCTCCGTTCTGTGAGAGAATATCGGAAGGTCCTGTCTTGTAGAAGGTCTCTAGTGGATCACCCCAGTTATTCTCATTAAAATGGTCAAGACCATTAGCTTGAGGACAGCAGTTATCAAGGGCTTCCTGTCGGTTTCCAGGCCACTGAGGGTTAGTCCCCCCCGCCCCGCCATATGCCTGTGGCAGGATAGAAAGGGAGGCCGGGGTTGAGTACAGTCTCTATGCAAGAGTACCAAGGATCTTGTTCAAGACAGCTAGTGCCATGAAAATCAGCCCAAAGACATAGACATCTTCCCAGAGATCAGCGTTCATGCTGGGGCTGAGGTGATTTTTTGCCTCTAGATAGGAGTTGATGCCTCTGAGAAAGTTCTAGAAGAAAACACAGCAGAGTTCTGTTAGACACAGAGAAAGTTCACATGGAACTTGAGTCAATCAAAGGCCCAGGAGAAGCAGGAGGAGGACGTGGGGAGGGGCTGAAGACCATCAGGGCACAAACAGCGGGCAAGAGACCAAGAGGTAGTAAGGTCCCAGGCTGGCAAGTTCTGAGCCCCCAGCCTTTGTGTCTGAAAGGACAAGGGAGAAGAAGGCACTCAGATGATTCCCCAAGGAAGGTAGGGACAGGCTGGGAAACCCTACAGCAGCGGTTCTCAGCCTTCCTAAAGTTGCGACCCTTTAATACAGCTCCTCATGCTGTGCTGACACCCACCATAAAATCATGCCATCACTACTTCATAACTGCAATCTTGTTCCTCTTATGGATCATAATGTAAATATCTGATATGCAGGATATCTGATATGTGACCACCAAAGGGGTCATATCCCACAGGTTTGGAACCCCTACCCTAGAGGGAGGGACTAGAGACACATGGATTTTTGTGCCTTTTATAGTGGATCCAATGACTGATTGCTCCAAGTTATTCATATCTCCTTTTATACAGAAAGGAGCTGAGCTGTGGCTAGCGGCTCACTGGTAGATATGCACCTGGGAACACAGGGCTTGGGAGAAAATTGGAATCAATCTTGGGAGTCTGGCAGCAGAGCTTAGGCCTCTCCAGGGGAATTTATCTCCAAAGCCATGGCCATACTGAGCCTCTGCCTACTTGACTGTCCTCAGTCCTTCGAGGCTTTGGTCTCAAGCCCAGCTCACTGCTTCCCTTTCCTCCAGCACCCCTATCTCTCATCCCCTGGGCAGCCTGAACCACACCCTCTCAGGGACTATCCTTTGCTGGTCGCAGTATCTCCCAGCCATTTATTTCCCTTGTAAAGATCATGATTCTTCCCATATTCTTGAACCCCTATATTATGTGTTTAGCCATGCTCTCCAAATCAATTCTCTATTTAAATATATTTACCTAAAAGAAAATCATAAAGTAGAGAGCCAATATCTTTCTAGCTGACTTTAATGTAAGTAAGAATCGGTTCAAATGTAGACAGCTTGTCCATGTCCCCGCCCCCATTCCTGTATTTAGGAATAGTCCTTCACAACAGTGTTTAGTATTGTCCCTTTAAAAAATAACATTTCATTGATAGTATAAGCAAAAGAAAATTGACTCACATGATAGAGGAATGCTGAAGAGATTGTTTGTTTGTATGTGTGTGTGTGTTTCAGTATAGAGAAGAAATCCCTGAAAAATCTATGTCAGGTCCCAGAGAAGGTTCCGAAGACTTCTCCTCATAGATTCTAGCCTTCAGAAGAGTCTCTAGGTTGATTACCACCTGGCATCTGCAGTGACATTAGTAGTTTCTCCAAAGTTGTGCCTTTGTGGAGGCTTTTGCTTGCATTGGGGTTTTTGGGGTTTTGAAACAGGAACTCACCTGTCATGCAGGCTGACCCTGAAACCCAAAAGATCCTCCTACCTCGGTTATCCTTGAGTTGGGATTATAGGCATGAGCCCCCATTGCAGCTCACTTTCATGTGTGTGTTTGCATTTGTATGTGTGTGTAGTGTGTATGCGCATGTTCGTGTGGGGTGTGTGTGTGTGTGTGTATGTATGTATTTAAGTGCCAAATGTTGACCACTGCCCTTCTTACATGGTTGCTCTCCACGTTATACACCGAGACAGGATCCCTCCTCGAATCTCGAGCTACTGATTCAGGTACTCTAGCTAGTCAGCTAACTCCAAGGATCCCCGTGTTTGCCTTCTGAGGGCTGGAATTACAGGCAGGCCTCCAGGCCCTCTAAACATTTACCTGAGCGCTGGGGGTTCAAATTCCAGCCCCCACATTTGTACACAAATGTGTAGCACTTTGCCCACTGAGCTTCCTCCCCAGGCCCTCACTTGTGCCTGGACCCAAATTTTCAGTGGGCAGCCTATATGTTTGTTGTAAACTATCTTTTTTTTAGTCAGTCCCGCATCACATAACAAACGCCAGAACGGATGGCTATAAAGAGGGCTTAGTTTGGGCTCAGGCTTACATGGGTCTCTGTCCGTGGCCAGCTGGCCCTGCTGCTTTGAGGGAGGGTTTCACATCACGGTGATAGCACCCGGTGGAACAAAACTGCCCACGCTGTAGAAGTCAAAGAGTGCCACTCCCTTTCCAGGGCACATCTCCAAGGACCTAAAGACTTCCTGTCAGGCTCACCAGCACCAATCTGGAGGCCTTTAACAGATGGCCTCTGGGGACATGCAGAGCCAAAGAACTGTGATGTCCATTAAGCCTGGGGTGCTGGCTTTGTTTTCAGCCACCAGATGAGTCCTTGGGACTAGATGGACATACCAAGTTCCGTCTTCTGATGTCAGGGGGCTGTCGCAAGTCCTACTAGATGGAGTCCATTTCTTAAATATTAAATTAATTAAAAATTAATTATTTATTGTTATATGTATGTTTGTCTGCGTGTATGTGCATGTATGCTTGTCTGTATTTATGTACAGTGCCCATGGAAGCCAGAAGAGAGCATCAGATCCCCTGGAACTGGAGTTGCAGATGGTTATAAGTGTGGGTGTTGGGATTGAACCCTCATCCTCTGAATGTGCAACCAGTGCTCTTAACCACTGAGCCATGGCTGCAACTCTGACAGAGTCCACTTTTAATACAGAGACATGTTTGTGTTTATTGACACAGAGAAATTTGTACTGCTTTTCTAAACAGATCACTTATTTTTTGCTTTATTGTTTCGACCTTTTTTGTACTTACTCTGCTCTCTTCCCTCCTAGATTATATATATTTTCAGAGAAATACACTCTGAATGTTTTTGTGGTTTCATGTTGCTTTGAATCTTTAATCCATCTGAACAAGAAACAGGAATCTAGCTTTATTTCATTTCAGGGACTAGTCATTTGCTCAGTTTTTCCCACTTTGGTCCTGAGTCTGGAACCCAGGACCTCACAGGAGCTGGGCAAGCGCTCAGTCACCGCTGCACCCCCAGCCCCAACCCAAGTGGATTATTGGACAAAAGCCTAGAACGTCCTTAGCAGACTTGAAAGGTCATCTTTTCCCGTGTTAATATTTGTACTTCAGGCTGACACACACATTTCCTATTCTGTTCTTGTGTCCATATCCGGATTTCAGTGTCCAAAAGATTTTAGCTTTAATGTCTGATAAGATCATTCGGGCTTAGTTTCCTCGTCAAATTCTTCTTGCTGGAAAATGGGCATCTTTTCCTGCTGGGTGTCTCTCGACCCCAGGCCCTGTTTCTCTGTTTGCTAAGTGACCCTGTGTTGTTTTTTTTTCCCCTTCAGGTAAGAGCGGTGTGTGTTTCCTTGCCTAGCTCACTCCCAGAAACTTCTCATCCCTTGCTGAATCGTGAATGGGATCTTTTTTACCCCTGGTATATTTTGTTACAACTATTTTGGGGTATTTGGCAAGCCACAGGGTTTGTGTGTTTGTTTTGTAACTGGCCACCTAACTGAACTCGCTCTTCAGCTGGGAGGGCTCCTTTCCCTGTGGCTTTCCTTGAATGTCTTATTTCTGTGTCCTTTTGAGGCAGTAGCGGTTTTTTGGGGTTTTTTTTGGAGAAGCTAGGGGGAGGGGAGGCTGACTGACCCTCCCCACTCCTAGTCCTCCTGCCGCAGCCCGGGAAAGAGATACTTCACCCTCTGTGAGCATTCAGGGATCCATCTCCAAGCAAAATATTTTTTTGTGAAGGAGCTTGCTTTACGTCAGTTGGTATTTTGGTCAGGAGTTACAGAATGTACTTCATATCGAGTTGAAAACACACAGCGTTTAAAACCAAGCCTTCCCAGTGAGTCCAGCCCCAAGAGTGTTGCTTTTCTCACACCTTGGACACGTAGGAAAATGTGTGCTCAGAGAGATGGCTGGGTGCCCGTCTGGGGAAAGTGCCAAGCTGGGTGAATGCTACAGGCAGGGGCTCGGCTTGTTCTTGTTTGCTGGACTTTGAATAGCTGTTAAGAGTCCCTTCCAGAGCCTGTGGGCACCGCAGGCCTGTAGGGCCCAAGTCTGGGCAGCTGCTAGCTTTACATAAGGGGACTCTGTGATTCGGGGAACTGTGTGAATCTGCCCATTGCGTACATGGGCAGCAAGCTGTGTTTGGGAATCTCATTTATGATCCAGGTAGCCCTGTGCCAAAGGTGTGGCTTTGAGAATTGTGGTGCTATGTATTCAAAGTGACGTCATCAGGCTTTGGGGACAGCACTTGCATTTGGATTCAGAACAGACTCACATATCTCAGGGTCCCTTTCCTGTCTTAACTGAGAATTGATGAGGACCTGGTTGAGATAGAACAGCTATGTAGACAAGGCTGGCTTCTCATAGAGACCAGGCTGGCCTCCCATAGATCCATCAGCCTGTCGTCTCTGCCTCCTGAGTGCCGGGATTAAATAGGTAGGTGAAATATTTTTAAATGTGAGTTACGCTTGCTACTACTCCACGTATTTGAAATTACAATGGGTCTGTGGCGTGCGTTTAGATTTGGGATGATGGGAATACTAACAGGTTAAACTTCAAGGTCACCACCATAGTGTCCCTAAGTTAGCACATAGCGCGTTCCGTTTTGAACAACTTTGTGTGGGACGTTTTGAACAACTTTGTGTGGGATGTCTTTAGGAAACACACGTTATCTGTAGGCAATTTGATTTTATCAGTGTTGTTGAAGCTTCTGCTTTTCAGCCAGCAGGAAATTTGAACTGGACCCAGGGTGAGGAGCCCCCTTCCTTCCCATGTCCTCTTAATTTTTTGTCTTCTCTTCTGCCCTGGTACTGGGCATGGAAGAAGAATGACCGCCTGGACTTTGTCTTCCAGAGTCTATGATTGTTCATAGAGTAGTGACAGTCCTACCCTGCTTGTTTCTGTTACCTGTACAGAGGCAGCCCTGGCTATCCTGACTGCCCTGGTCTCCCTGGGTCTACTACAGTCTGACCTTTGTCCCAGCCACTGCTGTGGGAGTACCTTGGCATCAGGAAACCCAGGTTTGCCTTCTAGAGACCCCAAGTCTCCGGCTGTTCACCCTGTCCTTAGGAGAGGGTTAACTCCAGTTGGTAGCAGATGCCCCGGGGGCAAGCTCAGGAGATGGCCAACTCCAGACTGCTCTGCACACAGCTCGCGTGCTCCTTGCATTTCAGCCACTGGGGTCTGTGCCAGGGCGAACAGAATACACAGCCTGAAGCCGCAAGAAGCCCTTCTTTCTTATTCCCCCTTAATAACTAACCCGGGCTTTGCCCCCTCCCTTTCGGGGACTGTTATGAATGGAATGTACAAATTCCAGCCTGTGAGCTTCAGGCCAGGAATGCAGGCCCTGGCGACCTCCCCACCCAGGGCTGCCCTTCAGCCCTTCAGCCTGGAATTGGAGAGCCAGTTGCTGCTCTTTTGGTCTGTCAGACACTTGAGGGACTAAACCGTGGGAGATTCAGCAGGCAGGCACCTGGCAGAGAGGGGAGCTAGGCCAGGAGTCCACATAGCATCAGGGCAGGCCTGGGCCGTAGACCATTTACAGCGGTGCCCCATCAGAGAACAAGAAAGCACACAGAGCCTCATATCCATATCTAGGAACACTGCTGGTGATACACACAGACACTCACGAACACACCAACATTTCTTCACAAACATTTGCATTTGCCGGAGTTGATACGCAGAACTGTGTACTCACTTAACCAGAGAAACACATCACACACGCTCTAATGGTACAGCGGGGTTCACACCTAGTACAGGCTGTGGACCGACATCATGGGGCTGGGGGTGAGGTGTCCATGTGGGTACCCACAAGAATGCATTGCAGCAAACCCTCTAAAACACAGCATGGATCTCCGTAGATACACAGACGGTCTAATGTGATGGAGAGAAAATGACAGCCTTGCCTCCCCGGGAAGATTGATGTCGAGCCCTCTCTCTGGCATGACACTGGGCACCCAGCCTGACCTCTCAGATCTGAGCTTTTTGCTGATGGCATGGGCTGGAGGAGCTGCTCAGAGAGCGCTGGTGGTGCGGCCACAGGCTCCTTCCTCAGGTCCTTGGTTTGTGTGTCTGCTTGTCTCGTAGACTGGAAATCGTTGCCTGGAGTAGCAGAGTGACAGCAGAGACCCTGGGTCTGACGGGCAGGGCTGGCCTTCTCCTTCCCGGCTCCTGACTAAGGATGGCTGCTGGCCAGCCCCGGTGCCCGTGCCAGTTCAGCGTCTCTACAGCATACTCCCTGTGGACACCGTGTTCTCCCGCAAGATACGGGGTAAACACAGGCCTCCTGGCCCCACGGGAGTCAGGGCATCCTGCCAGGCCTTTCACCTACCCACTCGTCCATTCATTCATTCGTTCCTCTAGGAATTCTTTGCTGAGAGCCTCTGATAGGCCAGATGCTGCAGGTACAGCTGTGAGTCAAGACGGTTGGCCCTCCACTGGCATCCGGCTCACAGATACACTGTATTTTGGCATTGCAGCGATTCCGAAACTTTTTATTTCATACAAAGATCCTGACTTCCATCTTTTGATTCCCTGCCTGGGCTGGAGCTTGAACGGTGGGCTTCCTTCTGTGCTCACCTTCTCCTACTGCGCTGTGGCTCCAGCCCTCTCTTTTCTTTCTTTTTGAAAACGGGTATGTGAGTTCACGCCTTCTCGCTCCTCAGAAGTTCACGTGGCTGACCCCAGGAGCCTCCTCTCCCACCAGCCTCTGACTCACCCCTCCCCAGCCGCTTCAGGGCAGTTCAGTGTTGGAAGTCCTTGCCGGAGGAAGCACATGAATTCCTTCTGGAAGCCTCTCCTGCCCACATCACTCTTCCCTTGACACAGAACTTCAAGGTTTCTTGAAATGGAATGGGAGAAAAGCTGATTGAGTGAAAAGGTAGAAGCCTCCTGACTTCCTCATAAATGAGCACAGATGAATTATCTCCGATGCTGAGCCTGGGATGCCCAGAGAAGCCACTCAGTCTCCGTGCCCCTGGAGAGAGACCTGTTGCCAACTGCCCAGCAGGCTTTGAAGTTAAATGGAAGAAAATTTGCAGCCACAAAGCGCAGAATCCTCACCCTCTTCACTGAGGTCACTAGTGGCCTCCTCTTAACATTTTCCTGCCATCCTTGTCTCTTCTATTGGGCATCCAGTTGCTGGATTAGGTCCAGCTCTCTGCTGGACCCAGGCACACTCCCTTCAGCCTTCAGTCCACCTTTCTTGGGTCTCCTGAGTTAGGCTAGGATAGTTGTCTCTTGTAATCTGTCTCTGCACAGATTATCTGTGAGTGTATTTTCAGAAATAAGGTCAAAGGTTATACAGCATGTTAGGGCAAATCCAGAGTGCTAAGTAGAGGGACCAGAACGTATTCTAAAAGAGGTAGGTACAGGTAAGCCGAGGCTGCTCTCAGAAAGGAGGAACTCCTGGGAATTGTAGGAGAGGACCTGGTACATCCTCTAAAGTGCATTGTGATCCAGGCCCTGTGAAATCTGTGTCAACCAACACCCCACCCTTCTGTCTCCTCTCTGCTCCCAAAGCCTGCCCATGTATGGCCTGATTTTACAAAGTTCACACCTAACTAACACCTTCAGAGGACAGCCATGGATACAGTCTGTGTTCATGGGTTCTGTATCCACAGACTCCACAAACCAGACACTGAAAATATTGAGGGGAAATTGCAAAGGATTTTAACATTATCCTTACCCTGTAACTAATCTAGCAGAGAAAGTGTTTGTACAACATACACGTTACCCAGAGAGGATATAAAGTGCACAGGAGGGTGTACAAACCCTGGGCAAACACCACACGCAGGACCCAGCCTTCCGCCCTGGGACCGTCCCCAGCACATACAGAAATATGTCAGTTTAAAGTATCATTACCTACACTTCCCCCCCCCCCCGACTTTGCAGTTGGCGGGAGGCGGAGTTCACACATGCCTTGATGCAGGTGCAAGGGTCAGAAGTCAGAAGTTGTTGTCTCCTCCCATTATGTTGGTCTGTGGGATTGATCTCAGGTCATTAGGCTTGGTGGCAAGCACCTTTACTGGCAGAGCCTTCTCGCCAGTTCTATTGGCTCTCCTTTTGAGGTGAACAGATGCTACCTGGGACAGGCTACCTGGGACACGCCCGCCCCCCCCAAGCACCAATGACATCTTGGTTGGCTGGTGTTGGCCCTTCTCTCCTTGGGAGGCAGTTCTGACCCTAGGATGAACTCCAGGCTCCCTCTGGCAACACCTTCTCCTCTGCCCAGCACTCAGGGACAAAAGCTCCACTTGAAGATGACAGGTCCCAGCAACTGAATCCCAGGCCTCTAAGCCGCATTCTCTAAGCCTCTCCTCCATGACAGAAGACCAGCAATGGGCCTACCCTTTGCAAGCTGGTGCCCTAGGGGATGACAGGGCCTCCAAAGAAGGAGTAGCATGCCTCTGAGATGAGCCATGTCCCTGCATCTCCAGCCTGTGAGATTGGCACCACTGCTGTAGCCTCCTCCCTCCTTTCCAAAGTCACTGGGTAGATTGTGTGAGCCTAGAGTCAGGGAGATGCAGTCTGGGGGTTTTCCCACGCTCCTTGCCCCTGGAAGGTCCTCAGTGAGTCAGGACTCGTTCAAGATAAGGAGAGGTGGAGAGAGAAAGCTCTATCATGGGTCCCCTTAGGATACAGGTATGCTGGAAACAAGAACCACCGGGGTATGCAAGCTTTTCCAAAACTGCCCAGTCTGAGTGGGGAGCTGACTAGGAGCTTCTCAGGAGGGGCAACTTCTTCTACCAAGCACCCCGTGATTTCAGCGTGTGGAGGCGAAAGCTCCTCCCCTCTGCGGGATGGAGGGCACAGTCCTCTGTGAGAGGAGATGGGGTGGGGGTGTGAAATCGGAGAAAGTCCAGCTGAAGCAAAGCAGCCAGGAACATGGAGGTCTTTCCAAGGACCTCAAACTATGTGGAGGATAAACCAGTTTCTTCCCCTTCAAACCGTTTGCTAAACTTCTGCTATTTCCTGGCGCTTTATATCACTGGGGTTGAGTTTTGCTTGGGGTTTGGTAAAACTTTGACTTCTTCCAGATCCGGCCTGTGTGTGGTGCCAGGCTGAACCCAGGCCTAGTCTGCCCAGCTGACCTGGGCACGGTCACCCTGGCCACCATTTACATGAAATCCGGCCACTTATATGCTTTGTGACTTTGGATCCCTTCCCCACCCTCTCTGAGCCTCAGCTTCCAGTTGAGAGCACATTGGTTACTTGTGTCTGCACCGTGGTTTAGGGTGTCCCTGCATGTAGTGCTTCTCCTGGAGTTGGGGCCTAGTGGAAGGACGTCCATCAGTGACAGTGTCCTGGAGGCTCCACCGTGATGTGAGTACGGGGGCCATCACATAGGGCTGCAGTGCTCTGTCCCCTCAGCACAGGCCCGGAATGGCACAGCTGTGGAACCATGCATTGAAACCTCCAAAACTCAGAGCCAGAATAAACCTTCCTCGCCTTACAGCCCCCCAAAGGTCCCTCCCCCTTACAGCTCCCCCTTACAGCCTAAACAAACCCCCCCTTACTGCCCCCCCAAAGCCCCCTCTTACAGCTCAAACAAGCTTCTCCCCTGTACTTCTTATCAGGTATATGGTCACAGCAATGAAAAAGGTAACAGAAAAAACACTTTACAGGCTATTAAATCAGATTAACAGAAATTCAGTGGCTTAAACAATACAAACTTAACTCTTATGCAGTTCTGGGATTGGCAGTGTGCAGCGGCAGAAATTAAATTATTAGAGCACGGCCCCTCCCTCCATCTTCAAAGCCAGTTGTGATCAGTTAAGCCTCACCCCAGATCGGTCCCACTGACTGGCTGCGGTCTCTGGGCCCACCCAGGTAACCTAGACAATCCTAAGGTCCCCTGACTAGCAGCTGTGACCTTACCTTGGGCTTCCTTTGTCATGTAGCAAACCTATTCCCTGGGTTGGATTAGGACACCTTGAGCTGTCCTCCACAGGAGTGAAAAGTTTTGTTTTGTTTTGTTTTTCATGCAAAAGAGCAGAGCCACAGTTCAGACGGGGTGGGCAGAAGAGGTCACCCTCACAGAGAGAAAGTGTGGAAAGTATTCATGGTTCCCAGGGGCCAGAGGTCCGCTGAGAATGGCTGCCAGTGGTGGGACTCACCTGTGTGCTGGGGAAGCCAGCTAAGATGCAGGTTGAAGGAGAGTGGGCCCAGGTCAGCTTGAGATGGGAAGGTTAGTTGGAGAATAAATCACTAAAATTGTGTGTGCACTTTTATGGCTTCGGATTCACCCTTGTTGTATACAGTTACCAAAGAGCTGAGCTTTTTAAAGGATTTATTTTTAAAAATTTTATGTGTGTGAGTGTTTTGACTGCATGTATGTCCCTTTACGCGTGTACTTGCAGTGCCCACAAAGGCCAGAAGAGGGCATCAGATCCCCTGGAACTGGAATTACAGACCATTGTTAGCCACCATGTGTGTGTTGGGGATTGAATTTAGGTCCTCTGGGAGGGCAGCCAGTGCTCTTAACTGCTGAGATAACTCTCCAGCCCTCAAGTGTTGAGTTCTTATATAAAAACTGTCATTTCAATTTGATCATCTTCATTTCCGTGGTCCTGAGCTTCACTTCTAAAGTAAGTCTGAATGGGTCCCCATGCCAACGGCCAAGGTACACCAGTAACCCTGAGGTTACCCTGCTCAGACAGGAGTCCAAGTTCAACTTGTCTCTCTGGTAGGGCAGTAAAAGGCCTGGGACCCCGTGCTCGGAAAAGGGCTGGTCAAAGCTTTCCTACGACTGGTGGTCTAGATTGAACAGACAGATGGGAGAGACGGGAAGGAGGAGGCAGAGCAGCCGCCTGCTGGGAGCGGTCAGTCTTAAGCTTTAGCTCTGGCAGGGGTGGGGGGGCGTCTCTGCAGGTGAGCACCCTTCACACCTCACAGTCCTGCCAGAGGACAGGTCCTTGAGAGGCAACCGAAATCTCTGAGATGTGCTGAGTGTGCACTGGCCAGGCCTCTGTGGTGATGCAAGCCATTCTCCGTTGTGCAACAGAGATGAACGGTCCCAGGGAGGTGCAGAGCTCTGCCTCACTTGCACATTGAGCTGTGTCAAAATCAAACACCCCAGAGAGGAGAGTTTGGGGTTCCGAGAGAAACGAGAATGAAAAGCTGGTTTTGTTTTCTTTGGTTTTAACCAGGCAGTGCACGTCCTAGAGCCTGCAGAGATGAGGGATCAGGAGCTGGGAGGGAGGGAGGGAGGGAGGGCAGGATTAGCAGGGGGAGGAAAAAGCAAGTGGAGGAGGGGAATGACGAGGGGTGGGAAAGGAGGAAGAGGAGAGAGGAGCAGCCGGAGGAAGAGGTCCCTGGCTGAGTGCTCTCCTAGCCAACAGCCTGTGGCGACGGTGGAAACTCAGCCTGAATCTCCTGCTGACTTGGTTGTCCCGTCCCAAGGCTGACTCTGCTGGGTAAAAATAGGTGTGGCTCATGGGACAAGGTCTTGAAGTCCCTAATCGAGCAAAGTAAATAGTGGCCTGACCCAACCAAGAAGAAAAACTAAGCCTTATTGACTTTGCAGGCCTGCTGCTCTGGGTGTGGCCTGCCCCTCAGGCCTCTTCTGTGGGGCTTTTGACCAGCCTGGCCTTGGCTCTGCTGGGATCTCAGGCTGAAACCCTGGGGCACTGCCATCTGCCCTGCAGGGTTCCAATAGACTCAGAGTCTCTGCAGCACTATACTGCCCCCCGCTGGTCAGTTCTGTGGGATCCCCCAAGGTCTCCAAGGCATGGTGACCAGGGGGCCTGAAGCTCTCTACTTCTGGAGAGTCCTGGGACAGGACCTTCTCTAAGCAGATGGTGGGAGGTGCACCGATTACACTTCACAGGTACAACCAAGGGTCTGTAGGGTTACGGTGGAGCTAGGAAGCCCTCGTTCCAAGTAGCAACATAGATCTCAAGATGTCACGGTACTGTGTGTTACTCCTGTGTTTGTGTGAGCATGGCTGTTGCACTGCCAGCCATGTAAAAGCAGAGATGCAGTCACACAAACTACAGAAGATTTGGTGATGGTACGTGGCTGCCCTATTAATTATGTCTTTTCTTGTTTGTTTTCATTTTATTATTTTTTGTGTGTGTGTATGCAGTGCCCCTAGAAGCCAGAAGAGGGCGCTGGATCCCACGAAACCAGAGTTAAAGATGGTAATGAGCCCCCATGAGGGTGCTAGACTAGAACCTGGGTCCTCTGCAAGAGCAACCAGTGCTCTTAAGCCACCGAGCTTTTGTTTTTGGTTTTTTTTTTCTCTTATTTGTTAAGTAAGTTGACTGTAGAGGAGTCTGCAGCAGTCGACCAGCTTCCTGTGACTCCCATTTGCTGCCTGTCAATAAGCCTAAGAGCGAGCATCCTGTTTCATGCGGGTCTGAGAAGGCGATTTCATGCTGCTGTCTGCAGGACAGACTCGTCGTCAGAGCCCGTCCCTGTCTTCACGTGTGGTCTACCTTTACTTCCACTGCCTCTGAAGAAGGTAGGGAAGGAGCCAGACTTGGGTCTGGTGACAAAAGTCCCTTCCTCTGCACCCTGAGAACTATGTGACTGGAGGAGACTTTATTGTGACCTGTGAGTCATCACTGTCGCTACTGGGCTTCCATTCAGAAAGTGGAGCTCTTGGGCAAGAATGGCTTTGTGTTCCCCCAGCTGTTGCTTGGTCTTCACTACTGAGGTTAAGAATAAAGCAAAGATACCCTGGTGGTGGCTTTTCTCCTCCTGCTGGGCAGAGGCGGAGACACAGGGTTACTTCAGACCTTTGGATACCTTCTGATGCCAAAATGTACATAAGTTTATAAATTTTCTGGTTACAGAAACAATATTACTGTAGAGACTGCCCTCACCTGCCCTGGCAGTCAAGAAAAGTTGTCTGAGACAAGGTGTCTCTGTGTAGCCCTGGCCGGCTGGGAACTCACTTTGTAGACCAGGCTGGCCTTGAGCTCACAGAAATCTGCCTCCTGAGGGCTGAGATTAAAGGGTCGCCCTACCACACTGGGCGTATGAAAAATTTTAAAAGGACGTATGTCACTTATCGCTTAGGAGACTCATTGAAAATGAAAAGGAAGCGGGGAGAGGAGAGCTGTTAAGGGGGAAATGAGCTACTCTTGCAATCCAGACTCTATCATGACTCCACAGCTCTGAAGGGAGTCAGGACCATCACCAGTCTGCAGGCGTGGGCTCCGCCTCTGAGTACGGGAGCTTCTGTGGATCCGCCTGGCACGTGAAACACCGAGGGAAGGCTTTCCATGACCAAGTGCCCTTAGCAGAGCAGAAACAGAAAGTGAGTGAGCAGGGCATCTTTCCAGAGAGAGGGGAAGCGGCTTGCTCGCGGTGCAGATGGGGACAGAGGAGTCACACTCAGGGAGCCTGTTCCTCCCAGCAATGTGACTTTGCTGCCTTGCTTGTCACAGGCTGGGATTTATTTCTCTGTTGTTTGAAGTCAGGCCAGCCTGTAACACAGAAAGTGCCAGCATGGTCTTGTGCAAGTCCCAAGACTTGAGCCTCAAGGGGACTTGTGGCCTTGGTCTTCACCGGCCCTCTGGGAGCCTAGGCCAGCTTCCTTGGGTGGATTTGGGTCACTTTTGCATCTTGCCTGTGGTGAAAAAAAAGTCTGTTAGGAACTCCCTTCTCGCTCTTTCCTCCCCTCTCCACCTCCCAGTTCTAACTAAAGTTGTTTCATCAGGTAATTTATCACAGCGGGATGTTGTTAACGCACCTCCTTGGTTAGATCTCCTCCTGGGTTTCTTAATTGATTTGTGAGATTTTTCATTGCTGGTATTTAAAGGTACAATGTCATTTTACATGCCCGTCTTGCGTATCCTGAACCTTTGGTGAGCTTATTAGCTTTTATGAATTGGGGGGATTTCCACGAACAGTCTTGTCACCTGTGATTGCAGTTTTTGCCGCTGCCTCCTCCTGCCTCTCCTCCTTCTCCCCCTCTCCTCCTTTTCCCTCTTCTCCCCTCTCCTCTTCCCTCTCCTCCTCCCTCTCCTCTGCCCTTTCCTCCTTCTCTCCTGAGACAGAGTCTCACCATGTAGACCCGGCTGACCTCCAACTCACAGAGATCCTCCTTCCCCTGTCTCCTGTCCTGGAATTAAAGATGCATGCCACTGTTCCCGGAAAGCTTTTGCCTCTTTCTTCTGCTGTTTTAGTTCTCTCTTTGCTATCCTGGTGCTTTTTATTTCTTCTTCTTGCTTACTTTCTCTGGCTAGAATTTCTAATCCAATGTTTCATGACTTCCCTGGCTGGTTCCTGATCTTAGAAGGGCCACTGCCAGGCCCTCACCTTTGTGTGATGTGAGTGTGGGCTCTCATACTCCTCTTACGGTGTTGAGGGCTCTCCCTTCTACATGTATGCAGTTTCTGGGTGACCCGTGTTGTTACAAAGAGGCCTGGGCTTGTTTAGATATTTTATCACCGTCTACTAAGGTTGCGTCTCCCTCGTTCTGGTAGTGTCTTTTTCACTGATTTTCTTCTGTTGACTCTTGCATTCCTGGGATGATGTAACAAATACTGAAACCCATCAGTCTTTTCACTTCTGTGTTCTGGTTCTGTTGTCATGCTTAGGAAAGACTTCACAAAACTGCCCCGTGAGCCGAGACTTGGCTCTACAGAAGCCTTCTTTTGAAAAAGATTTAATTTAGTTTAGTTTAGTTATATGAGTGTGTCTATGCAAGTGTGTGTGTGAAGATGTCATGGAGTCCAGAAGGGGGCACTGGATCTTTTGAACTAGAATGACAGGCATTTATGAGCCACTTGACCTGGGTTCTGGGATCAGAGCTCTGATTCTCTGACAAAGCACTAAGTATTCTCAGACCGCTCCCCCCCAAACTGTCTTAACAGTTGTGTGGGCACCCTGTACTTTTAAAGCAGTATCCATTGATGAGTATTGATTGCAGGTAGTGTTGGTGCCTACCCAGATCCCCTCTGCCAGCTATACCCAAGGAGTATTGTATTCTCGGTGAAAGAGACAGCTCTGCCTGTTGCCGCCTTAACTGAGTGGCTGCACTTCGTAGGATCACGGGAATGACATTTATACCGCATGCCTCTGCTGGGACGTGGGAAGACTGAAGTCCTGGGAAGTGGCTTTGCCAAAAACCCTTCCCCTGAGCTCAATCCTCAATAGACAATTTTTAGTGTATAAGACCTGTGTGTATCTGCGACTGTGTGTGTTTCCATTTAGAGCAACAGATCAGAATGTGGGGCATTTTATAAGAAAACTGATCTCTGCTCAAATCAGTGCCCGCTGATTTTAAAGGCAGAGGGCACTTAGACCAGCAGACTAAGAACGTGTGACGGTCAAGTGAAGAGCTTGAACGTAGACTGGATCCAACTCCAAGGTGTAGCGAGGGTGGCTAGCCTTATAATAACCGGAGCAGCATGGAGAGATGGGTGCTTAGAGGTGTGAGGACATGTCTGAGGGCTGCTGTCAGCTGTGATGCTGGTGGTGTATAGCCCAGTGCTCTGTCAGGAGACGGCCTGAGTGTGTGTGTGAGGCTTCAGCTGCAGGTCACACCGCCCGGGGATCAGCAGGAAGTTACAACCACACTTAGCTGCTGAGGGGGCTTGAGGTGTGAGTCTCAGCTTGTCACGAGTGTGCTGTGTCGGGAACGTAGATGGACACTGTGGTGGGCTGAATGGAGATTTCCCTCATAGGCATTTGAACACATCCCTGGTTAGTGCTGCTGTGGGAAGGGACTTGGGCCGTGCAGCCTTGCTGGAAGACTGTGAGGCTATTCTTGGTGGTCAATGTGACTACATCTGGAATTAACTAAAATCCAAGTGACTGGAAACACCTGTGAGGGATTTTCTTCATTAAACCATTTGAAGTGGGAAGACCCAGCTTTAATCCAGATCTTTTGAGGTGGGAAAATCTACCTTTAATCTGAGTCTATATAAAGGACACAGAAGAAGGAAACTTGCTCTCTTTGCCTGCTTGCTCCGGCTGGCAAGTCCCTTCCTTCACTGGCATTAGAACCTACTTCTTCAGGATTCTGGCATATATTGACGACCAGCAGGGACATCCAGTCTCATGGTCTGAACAGTTGATGAATTCTTGACCCTTCCATTGATAGACAGTCATTGTTGGAATAGCTGGATTGTGGCCTGTAAGATAATATAATTGATATAATATAATATAAATTCATTCTATAAATTATGGTCCTCACTGGGTGGTGATGGCACATGCCTTTAATTCCAGCACTCAGGAGGCAGAGGCAGTCAGATCTCTGTGAGTTCAAGGCTAGCACACTCTATAAGAGCTAGCTCCAGGATTGCTAGGGCTATACAGAGAAACCCTGTCTTGAAAAAAAAAGTTCCACTTCTCTACAGAACCCTGAGTAATACAAGAAGCTATGTCACTGGGAGTGGGCTTTGAGATTAAAAGCCTGTGTCACTTCTAGCTCACCATCTCTTTATGATTGAGGCTGAAAATGAGAGCTCTCAGCTTCCTGCCCCAGCTGCCATGTCTGCTGCCTGGCTGCCTGTTGCCAAACATCCCTACCATGGTGGAACTACTGTTGTGGAATATTATTTTAAGATGTGTTACATTTGTTTATTAGGCTGTGGGACATTTGTTTAACAATGCAAAGATGTGTTGCATTTTTTTTATGTTATATTTGTCTTAACTCTGTGAAGCTGTGTTGTTTTGCCTGCCTAAAACCACCTAATTGGTCTAATAAACAGCCGAAGGCCCAATAGCTCAGCAGGAGAGGGATAGGTGAGGCTCGCAGCCAGAGAGAATAAATGGGAGGAAAAAATCTGGGAGGAAAAAGGATGAAGGAACGAGAGAGGAAGGAGGAGGAGTTCAAGGCTAGTCACCCAGCTAGCCAGCTACACAGCAAGCCACAGAGGAAGAAGCAAAGAAAGATATGCAGAAATAGAGAAAAGTAAAGGCCAAGAGGCAAAAGATAGGCAAAATAATTTAAGTAAAGAAAAGATGACTAGAAAAAAGCCAAGCTAAGGTTGGGCATTCATAAGAAAGAATAAGTCTCAGTGTATTTATGTGGGAACGGAGTGGTGGGCCCTCCAAAAGAGCCAAAGAGTAAAAACAACAACAAACCATAAACCAATATCATGCCAATATCATGCCAATATCATGGTGCTTTAGCACAGCAACAAAGCAATTGATACAGATACACCATGTATTTTCTTACCATGCCAGAACCTATCAAACAATTTATAATCCATGCAATTTTATTGGCTGTAATTCAACAAGGACTCCTGTTGTCTTTTCATAGTGTATCTGTTGACAATGTCCACTCTTGGGGCACACATTCCATTTCACGTGAGAAATACTCACAAAATGTCAACGAGAAGGCTAAAGAAGCTGTAGGACTCAAAGAGTGTCCACCTCTGAGGTGACCACATAAGGTTGACACACCATAGGTCCAATGCAAGTCCAAATGGATGGCAGTGACTGTCAAGTGACCACAGCCAGCATGGGGCTTGAGCTGGGCTGAAGTCCTGGAGGTAGAGGAGACCCCATCAGCTACTCGATCCTGTCGCACATGCACCAGGCAGTCTGACAGCGTGTGTGGGTGGCACTGCACGGACCCAGGCAAGGTGGTCACAGCGTTTGCTGGTCTGTTTCTCTCAACAAGTTCATGAGCCTGCTTTTTCCAATAGAGTTTTGATACTCTATGTGGCCCTGGTGTGACTTGCTAGGTGGCACTGTCTTGTTCACACATTCTCTCCATGGACTGTGATTTGCACTAAAGAGATAATGATTTTTTTTATTTGCACAAACAAGATACAGGGTCAGTCTGCCCCCGCAGTGGTGCCAACTGTCTCTTTCTTTTCTGAAGGGATCACAGGGCTGCTGTTTCCAGCATACACAGTAAAGAAGAGAGTGGCCCAATTGAATTCTATATTGTCACTGTCCAGGTGTGTGTTTATGCAAATAAAAGTTTAAAAACAAGCAAAATATTGAAATATTTCTATATGTTTGTTTTTTGTCTGTTTGTTTTGTTGTTTGCTGTGGTTTGCTTAGTGTTGTTGTATTGCTCCTTTCTACCAACAACAGTCTTTCCTTCTGCATTGGCAAGCACCCTTCTCAGCATCCCCCCCGTAGGCAGTCATTGTAAGTTGGTATTTTTTTTTTACTCTTCTCTTTGGCAGCCCACCACCCAGCTCCCAAATAATCACACAGAGATTTATTCTTTCTTATGAATGCTGACTCAGCTTGGCTTGTCTCTAACCAGATTTTCTTAACTTGAATTACCCTATCTACCTTTGGTCTCTAGGTTTTTTTCATTTTTCTGTTTCTGTGTATCTTTTCTTTTCTTCTTATTACATGTCTGACTGTGTGACTGTGTGACTGGCTCCCAACATCCTCCTCCTCTTCTTCTTCTTTTCTTGAGCCTTCTCTCTGATCTTTTTCTCCTCCCATTTACTCTCTCTGCCTGGCAGCCCTGCCCATCCCTCTCCTGCCTAGCTATTATCAATATAGCTCTTTATCAGACCATCAGGTGTTTTAGGCAGGCAAAGTGACACAGCTTCACAGATACAAACAACTGCAGGATAAAAGAATGCAACACAGCTTTCTTTGCATCATTGAAAAAATGTTCCACAGATAAACAAATGTAACACATCTTTAGCTAATATCCCACAACAGACCATAAAGGGCTTAAATTCCAAAATCTCTAAGGAAGTTTCTAATCTCTTCTGTCCGCAAACTGCTCTGTTGGAGACAGGAGGGAGGGAGGCTCTCTGTGGTCCCTGAGTGTGTGTGTGTGTGGGGGGGGGGTTCACCTGGAGCTGCTCACATGGTAGTGCAGGAAGAAAATGCAACCAGATAACTTGTTTCTAGCTGGAAAAATGTGATCAGAAAACATCTTCTGAGGTCAAGTTCTTAAGATGTATTAAATATAAACCTAACTTATACTTAAAAGTTAGAAGTTATATGTCACTATTTAAATTTTTAAATTATTTTTATCTTTTGTGTATGAATATTTTACCTGCATGTGTGTATGTATGTGTGTCACATGTGTGCAGTGACCACAAAGGCCAGAAGAGGGCGTCAGATTTCCTGGGACTAAAGTTAAAGATGGCTGTGAACTGCCATATAGGTGCTGGAAATCAAAGGCTTGTCCTCTGGAAAAGCAGTCAGTGCTCTTAACTACAGATCCACCTCTGTAAACTGTATAAGAATTTTTAGAAGCTGGGTGTTCTTTCACCTTGCTGCCTTTAAAAGAAAGAACACAAGGAGTGAGCCTCCTCTACAGTAGCCCGGCAAATCTGAGTGTTGTTCTGGGTTCAGGGCGATGGTGAGTGAGGAGGGACCCTTTACAGCTGCCCCACCTGGGATGGGTGTGAAGCATCCCTCATCCTGAAGTCAGGAACCGGGCTGTGTGAAGCTGTCACCTCCTTAGCCATCGCTGTCCTCTCGGCTCCTGCCTGGAAGGCTGGTAACAAGGATATGTACTTGCCCTATACAGGTTTCATACGTGTATCCCTGGGAGCCTATTATACCTCATTGTCTTCACCATCTCGATTGTGTTTTGTTTTGAGACAGAATCTCCTTCTGTAGCCCAGTTTGGCCTTAAACGCACGATTTTCCTGCTTCAACCTCAACGTGTACTTTTTAAGATTTTGACCCACCCTTTCCTGTTTCATCCTTTCTGGGTCTGCATGGCAGCCCATTATAAACCTATGATAGGAAGTGGCCATTTTGCTCATTCTCAAGGAATAAATGAGGGTCAGTGTAGACATGCCCAGGTATGTACACACGGATGCACACAGGTGCATTGCTGGGCAAAGGAAAACTCCATATACAGGCTCTGAAGTTTGGCTGAGTCAGGTGTCTAAAATAGATTAATATGAGCAAACAATACCATTTTATAACGTGCACAGAGGCAGCCATGAACTACAATTACTCGCATGCTCAGTGGAGCATCCTTTAGAAGATAACATCCCCATTGTCTACGGGGAGGAGGACAGTGGGGGCGAGGATGACTCTGAGGGCTCACACAGGATTACAAGGGGAGAGAGCTGTCCTGGAGACAGAAGTTAGTGTGCACCTGAGTCCAGGGACAGACCACAGCTAGTGACCGAAGATCGTCCAGATGGCGTCACATTTCTCAGATGGCTTTTCTAGTAGATAACAGACTTCAGGGTGGGGGTGAGAAGTCTGGGTCTCCCTCTGCAGCCAGGACTAGTATATTCCAAGAGAGATTCCCGACTCTTTCAGGGTGAGAAGGATCTTGACTCTGAGGTTGTTGTTGTTTGTTTTACTTTTGGTTTTGTTTTTTTAAGCTTTCAATTTCCATTAGATCGAGTTGCTCGGCATGACAAAAGCTGCCACATTTTGTCTATCATTCCCCGAGCCCCAGACACAGGTGCGTATGCACGGTCTCCTTCCCATTGCCCCCTGGTCAACAGTGAGACACTATCATCACCTTACAGCTTGTGGCACCTGACTTATTGCCAGCTGAGACTGTAGGACACTAGAAAAGGTGCAGTACCACAGTTTTCAGTCACTCACCCATACTTGTTGAGCCTTTGTTTCTATGAGCAATGCTGCAATGAAGGCATCTGTACCTACTAATGTCGGTGCTGTGTCTGCCAATGTCGGTACTGTGTATGCCAATGTCGGTACTGTGTCTACCAATGTCGGTGCTGTGTCTGCCAATGTCGTTGTGTCTACCAATGTCGGTACTGTGTCTACCAATGTCGGTACTGTGTCTACCAATGTTGCTGTGTCTACCAATGTCGGTACTGTGTCTACCAACGTCGGTACTGTGTCTACCAATGTCCGTGCTGTGTCTGTCAATGTCGGTACTGTGTCTACCACTGTTGATACTGTGTCTACCAATGTCAGTACTGTGTCTGCCAATGTTGGTACTGTGTCTACCAATGTCGGTACTGTATCTACCAATGTCGGTACTGTGTCTACCAATGTCGGTACTGTGTCTACCAATGTCGTTGTGTCTACCAATGTCGGTACTGTGTCTACCAATGTCGGTACTGTGTCTACTTATGTCAGTACTGTGTCTACCAATGTCGATACTGTGTCTGCCAATGTTGGTGCTGTATCTATAGTGGTGGTGGGAGGTTAACACGAGCCACCCCACTGCTATGCAGGGGGCTGCTCCCACCAGCGCTGTCTTGGTGCTCTGTCCTGATAATTCTATCTTGCAGTGGATGCTTAGGCTGATTTTCAGGGATGACCCGAGAAGCCAGGCATGATGGGACGTATGTAGTCACAATGCTCCTGAGGCTGTGAAGCTGAGTTTGAGGCCAGCCTAGATTACATAACAAGACAGCACATCAACAAACAAAAAGGAACCCCCACACCTAACACCAACAAAATGTGACCTATTTGGAAGCAAAACAATTTTTTTTAGTTTTAAAAAAGTATTAACTTTTGATTATGCATATGTGTGCAGGTATATGGGGGTGTTCATGTGAGTGCAGGTACCCAAGAAGGCCAGAGGCATGGTGCCCCCCACCCTGGAGCTAGCATTACACACAGTCATGGGCTGCCTGATATAGAGGCTGTGAGCAGAACTTGGGTCCTTTGCAAAAGCAGCAAGTGCTCTTAACTGCTGAGCCTTCTCGCCAGCCCCTCCTTGCTTCCTGGACTTGTGTTTTCTTGCCTACTGATCTCTTAATTGTCTTTTGATGCATTTGCTGGCACTGGGCTATGAATCTGCCCCCGGCCCCACCTCTTTTCCTGCGGAATTGTTCTTTCTCATTGACCTTGTGAGAATGTGCTGCGTCTCCGTGGGAACGGCTTTGTGCTCGTTTTCTCAAATCTAGCGTGTATCTCTTTACCAGATGTCATTCTTCAACGACAGAAAATCCTACCCTACCCTTTTCTTTACGTTTTCCAATGTATGTCTTTTAGAAAAAATAATCCAGATAGTCTCCTACATTAGCTTAATTCTCCCCATAGGCCTGGAGAGATGACAGAGGACCAACCCAGCTTGGGTTCCCGGCACCTACATGGCTGCTCACAAGTGTCTGTAACTCTAGTTCCAGAGAGTCCAACACACCCCCTTCTGGCCTTTGTGGAAACTGCATGCATAGAGTGCACAGAACTCCATACAGGTGAATACTCGTCCCCATAAAATAAAAATAAGTAAATCTAAAAAAAGAAAACAAAAAACCACAAACATTTCAAGTCATCTACAGATCTTCTCACTGTTTCTTCCTCCTCCTTCCCCTCCTCCTCTTCATTTTCCTTCTTTTCTTTCTCCGCCCCCCTCCTTCCTGGGAGCCTGGTGCTGAGTTATTGTTCACAATGAACACTAACGCTGAGCTGTGCTCTAGCCCCCATTATTTTTGCTTTTGTATTTATGTAATTAGTCTGCCGGGGATTCCCTTTTGCATGTGGCATGAGTTTGACATGTTTTGCTGGGCCTGGATATTATTAAATGATTGATTCCTCACACTCCCACCACACTGAGAGGTAGCTCTTGGGTTCCTACAGCTCGGCCACATTGACTTACTGTGACCTGTGCTAGCTCTGTACTTTGGTTTCCTGTCAGCTCCTTAGGCCAGTTCCCTTGTCCTTCTTGATCTTTTCTGTCACTCTGCTGTATGCGTTGGATCTGGGGACCCACTCAGGGCACACGCTGGGCATGTGCCGTGCCATTTCTAGCAGTTCCTGTCCACTCTTAGCATCTGAGCTCCGTTCTTACCTGAGCCCTGATGCTTTCATCGTCCGTCAGCTAAGAGGAATCACATGGACCTAAGCCGGGCTGGGTGGCGTGCGCCTGTGATGCCCCACAGGGAGGGGACGATTGGAGGACTCCCCGCAGTGTGAGCTGGCATGGGCTGTAGTGAGAACCTGTCCGCAAACAAACAAGCACAGGAGTGTAACATTAATTTAGGCTAACTGACACTTTAAATCTTTTTTTTTAAATATTTATTTATTTATATTTTACATACATTGGTGTTTTGTCGTGAGTGTTGGGTCTCCTGGAGCTAGAATTACAGACAGTTGTCAGCTGCCATGTGGTTGCTGGGAATTGAACCCGGGTCCTCTGGAAGAGCAGACAGTGCTCTTAACCACTGAGCCATCTCCCCAGCCCTGACACTTTAAATCTTAATACTGCTAAGTTTTCCATCCAAGAAAATATTTCTTTTCTGTTCCCTTTGCAGTTTCCTTAGAATGTCCTGTGATTTTTCTTATGAAATAAATTTATTTATTTTTTAATGTTCGCCCAAGGAAAAGTATTTTATTTAATGTTTGATACTTACCTACCTTAAATTTTCTTTAAGCTTAAGTTTATTTATTTATTCTTAGAGTGTATGCAGGCCTGGTGTGGGGGAAGGCACATGTGCCATGGCTCGCATGCAAAGAGACCTTTGTGGGGATTCTTTGCTCTCTCCTGCAAGTGGGTGCTGGGGGGTTAGACTCAGGTCCCAAATCTGTTCTTGCAATCATCTACCTGTTGAGTCATGCTCACCCCCCCATCTTGAATTTTCTAGTTCACTACAAAGGGATGGGTTTTTTAAAAAAAAAAAAAAAAGATTTATTTATTTTTATTTTATGAGTATGAATGTTTGGCTGCTTGGTGTGTGTGTGTGTGTGTGTGTGTGTGTGTGTGTGTGTGTGTGTGTGTTTGCATCATGCATGTGAAGAGCCTCCAGAATCTAGAGGTGCATCAGACCTCTTGGAATTGAAGTTGTAGATGGTAGTGAGCCACCGTGTGAGTGCTGAGACTCGAACCCGGGTCCTCTGGAAGAGTAGCCAGTGCTCTGAACCGCTGAGCCAAGGCTCCAGTCTCCACAGCAGACACTTCCAAAATAGTTTTATCGAACATAAACTTTTTCTAATTAGATATTGGGCAATACAGTGCTGCTATTTATGCACATAGCGTGTGTAACTCGGTATCGTCCAGTGTAAGATTCAAATGTTTCCCCATCTGCACCAGTTCCCCCACACCCAGCCGTCACCGTTGCTTCCCACATCTGTGGTTTACCTGTTTTAGATAGAAATGGAACCATTTGATGTGGCCCTTGTGCTGGCCTCTTCACCTTAGCCCAGCATTTGGCATTTTATACAGGCTTGGGTCTCTCTGAAATGTTCTCCTTATGGCTGGCTGTTCCATGGTTTGTTTATCCATTGATTGACCATGGAGGGTAGAGCAGCTTCTACTTTAAGCTGTATAAAACTCTTCTCTGTTGTTGCTTCTCTTAGGCATTACCTGAGGGTGGATTTTCTGGGTTATAGGAGGCTCTTTGTCTAACTTTTTGGTGAAGCATGAAACTTTTCCTTTGCAGACTGGATCCCTTTGCAGACCTACAAGCAACGCACTGAGAATACTATTTCATTTTCAGTTCAAAAACTGACAATCTAGGGGGCTGGAGAGATGGCTCAGAGGTTAAGAACACTGACTGCTCTTCCAAAGGTCCTGAGTTCAATTCCCAGCAACCACATGGTGGCTCACAACCACCTGTAATGAGGTCTGGTGCCCTCTTCTGGCCTGCAGGCATACACACAGACAGAATATTGTATACATAATAAATAAATATTTTCTAAAAAATGACAAACGTGAGACTCCATAGCTTCAGAACAGCTGTTCTAGCTGTCCTAACTGTATAGAATATATCGAATCCCTGAGATAGATTGACTTTGCATATAGTTAATTCAGGTGTGTAGTTTTCATTCCCAAGTTTTTAAAATAAGTTGACTTTGAAAGCAGAAAGAAAAGAAATAGCTTTCTTGCTGGGCAGTAGTGGCATACGCCTTTTATCCCAGCACTTGGGAGGCAGAGTCAGGCAGATCTCTGTGAACTTGAGACCAGCCTGGTCTACAAGATCTAGTTCCAGGACAGGCTTCAAAGCCACAGAGAAATCCTGTCTCAAAAACAAACAAAAAAAGAAATACTTTTCCTTTACCCAAATGTAAGTAGACAAGATTTAAAAATTTAAAGCTATTTTTTAAAGATTTATTTATTTAGTATGTATACAATGCTCTGCCTGCATGTATGTCTGCTTGCCAAAAGAGGGCACCAGATCTCATTCTGGATGGTTGTGAGCCACCATGTGGTGGCTGGGAATTGAACTCAGGATCTCTGGAAGAGCAGTAAGTGCTCTTAACCACTAAGCCATCGCTCCAACCCCTTATGCCATTTTTAAAAGACTAATTTATATTGATTTTTTATTTTATGTGTATCAATATTTTGCCTGTATGCATGTTTGTGCATTGTGTGTGTGCAGTGCCTGTAGAGCTGCCATCAGATCCCCTAGGAGAATGGCATCAGATCCCCTGGGAGAATGACATCATCAGATCCCCTAGGAGAATGGCATCATCAGATCCCTGGGAGAATGACATCATCAGATCCCTGGGAGAATGACATCATCAGATCCCCTGGGAGAATGACATCATCAGATCCCTGGGAGAATGGCATCATCAGATCCCTGGGAGAATGACATCATCAGATCCCTGGGAGAATGACATCATCAGATCCCTGGGAGAATGACATCATCAGATTCCCCAGGAGAATGGCATCATCAGATCCCTGGGAGAATGACATCATCAGATTCCCCGGGAGAATGGCATCATCAGATCCCATGGGACAATGACATCATCAGATTCCCCAGGAGAATGGCATCATCAGATCCCCTGGGAGAATGACATCATCAGATTCCATGGGACAATGGCATCATCAGATCCCCTGGGAGAATGGCATCAGATCCCCTGAAACTGAAGTTGCAGTTGGTTGTGAGCCACTAAGTGGGTGCTGGAAGCTGAACCAGGGCTCTCTGCTAGAGTAGTCGGTGCCCTTAACCTCCGAATCATCTCTCCAGCCTTAAGTGTTTGTCTTTTAAAGTGGCTATTCGCGCGGATGATTCGAGTTTATGAAAATTCATTACATGAAATTTGGCTGGAGATTATGACAGTTTTCATCCAGGTCTGAGGCGGCTCTAAACACACGTCTGTCTGCCAAGTTGCTGTATGTGTTCATGCAAAGTGGCAGTCTCAACACTAGTGATTATAAAATCAAAATCAACTCTGAAAATTGCTCTGCGCCCTGCACCCTCACATAGTCAGCCAAGATTTAATTGTTTAAAAGCGGACAAGTTTGCCATCTCATTAGTGTGTTTATCTGCTTTAATCTTCAGTAAATGGTGAGGTTACATGTGCACCAAGGAGAGGAGTCGTTTCAAAAGAAATGTGTTTGCCATTTGTTACCAGGCTGTGTTTGATTTGCACATCTTTTGTGTATTCACATTCCTGGGGCCATGTAAAAACCTCATGGGCAGAAGAATCACAAGCAGGTGACGGTTAAGAAATCCTGCTTTTGGTGACACCTGTCAGTCACCTGCTGCCTCCTCCTTCTCTGCCTTTCAGCTTTCAGACTTGCTTTTTCTCTGTCTAACTGTATCAAGTTAGACAAGATTCCTATCAGTGATTTAATAAGCACAGTTTGACTATATAAGGAGGTAATTTTTTTCTGTAATATTGATTTTTCATGATTTTTCTTTACCTTTGAAACAATTTTTAAAACACTTTTTGTTTGATTGTTTTGCTTTTTTGTTTTTTTTTTTTTTTGAAACAGGGTTTCTTTGTGTAGTCCTGGCTGTCCTGGAACTTGCTCTGTAGACCAGGCTGGCCTTCAAACTCAGGGAACTGCCTGCCTCTTCCTCCCAAGTGTTAGGATTGAAGGAGTGTGCTACCACTGCCCGGCAAGACATATTATGTTTAAAATGTGTGTGTGTGTGTGTGTGTGTGTGTGTGTGTGTGTGTGTGTGTATCTATGTGGACATATGTGCATGTGAGTGCAGGTGTCTATGGAGTCCAGGAGGGGGCGTAAGAGCTGGAATTTGGACAACTGTGGGCTATTCAGTGTGAGTGCTGGGAATTGAACCAGGCCTAGTGCAAGAGCAGCAAGTGCTCTTAGCCACTGAGCAACCTTTCTGGACCCCCTTTTAAAGCAGCATAAAATAACAAATATCAATATGAAAAACAGTTTGCAAGTTTGATAATAAGGTCTGTAAATGACCTAAAATTTGCATTTAACAAAGACCTTACATCCTGTACTTGGCGGAACAGTTTCACCATTTTTAATTTTTAAATACCAATCGCCTAATAATGAGTCACGTGAAATGATGGAACTGACATAACTCAGCTCTCATTTCCTTTTCTTGATCATCCCACCGTGCCACCGTGGGCTTGGCTTACACTGGGTAAATGCCAGAGTGTGTAAGACCTCAGCAGTCACCGCTGCTGTACATGTACACGGAGTATCTGGACCGATTCCAGCCAGCCCCAAATGTGCTTGGTAAAAGACCAGGTGTTGGGGCTGGGGATTTAGCTCAGTGGCAGAGCGCTTGCCCTGGGTTTGGCCCTCAGTTTTGGGGGGCGGGGGCGGGGAGACCAGGTGTCAAAGGTAGACAGCAGGTGTCAAGTGTGTGGGGGTCAGTGCCACATAGGGGACTTCCATGCTGGCTCCACCGGGGACTCAGAGTTTATGAAGTAAAGAGCTAAATCACGCTGTGCCCTGCAATTGCTTCCATGAATTAAGAGCCCAGAGGTCATTGCCTGCATTCTACAGTGCACAAACCAAACAATGTTGCGTTTTCCTCCAGTTTCCTAAGGACTGAGGATGTAGGTGAGAGGTCAAGCCATGGCCCTGAAATCTGTACAGACAGGTGGGTAAGGAGTGCTGCAGAGCTAGCACCCCAACCCAAGGCTAGAGGAACTAGTTCCCAGCACCCCGGCACAGGCCCTCGTGGGAAATAACAGCACTCAATATAGAGTTATTTAAATTATTTAAGATGAGGTCACACTGAAGCAGAGTTGGGTCCTCTATCCCGGGTGAAAGGTGTCCTCGTGGGAAAAGAAGAGACACAGAACAGAGCCTGGGGGGGGGCGCTTTCTGTGTGACAATGGAGGCATAACCCAGGAGGTGACAACTGTTAGCCAGGTCAGCAAAGGTACACAATCCCACCAGAAGCTGGGAGAAGGTGAAGGAATCTCTCCCCATGTCTCAGAAGCAGCGAGGTCCCATGCACAGCTGCTTCTGTGGACTTCCAGCTTCAGCGTTTCAAGTGCACGCATTTCTGCTTCCAGTTGCTTGGTTTGCAGCATTCTGTTACTGCAGTCCTGGGATACAGAAACAGAAACCTAGGGTGGAGACCATGGGCCAGCGAAAACATGCCAAGGCCAGCTTAGCCGGGGCAGAGGCTGTGGATCATTGGAAGCACACGCCATTCTGACGTTCACTGGAATTGAAGGTGGGGTGCTCCAAAGTCACAGTCATGGGTAAATTCCCCACACTTTGATGTCCAGGAAGGTCACTGTTTTTCGTGGTGAAGAGCCATAAAAATGTTTACCTTGTGGCCTGGCATGGTGGCAAAAGGCCTATACATCCAGGGCTTGGGAGCCTGAGGCTGGATTACAAGTTCAAGGCATCTGGGCTACAAAAAAGAGCCTGTCTCAACCAAACAAACACAGTCTTGTGCCTTCAACAGAGGGAGGAGAATAGTAGCCATTTATAATCCCGCCTAGTGCATTCTCCTAACGGAAGCCAGTTCTGCTGGGACTTTGCCGGACTGTAGTCTTGTACAGAATAAAGCCAGCCTTCCAGCCCCTAAATCTGACTTCTTATCTTGCCTAAGCCGGAGAGAGGTCAGAATTTTTTTCAGAAATATCTCTGATGGCCACCACCCAGGACGTCCTTCCCAGGAGACAGAGTCAGCTATAGAAATATAAGCCTCCTGTGCCTACCTTCTCCCCACACACATAGGCTCCAGCCTGGGATCAGGGGTTACAGTTGAAAGGTCTGTGAGACACGGTCTCTGTTTCAGAAGTGCTACAGGGCAGTGAGGTGTCTCAGTGGATAGAAGTGCTTGCTGTCAAGTTTGATGACCAGAGTTCAGTACCTGAGACCCACACAGCGGAAGGAGAGAATTGACTCCTACAAATTGACCTCTGACCTCCTACATGCCCCCCACATGTCACGAAGTGCACCCACACATATGCATGCACTAAATTAAAAAGTCCTCAGAGAAACATAGGATAAGGAGGAATCCAAAGAACAGAGAGGAGCCAGGTATGGTGGCACACACCCTTAATCTCAGCACTTGGGAGGCAGAGACAGGAGGATCTCTGTGAGTTCAAAGCCTGCCTGGTCTACATAGTGAGTTCCAGAACAGTCAGGGCTATTTAGAGAAATACCATTGAGATGTTTGGAGAGAGAGAGAGAGAGAGAGAGAGAGAGAGAGAGAGAGAGAGAGATTGAAACCACCAGCATCCTCAGTATGATGATTTGAATGAAAATGCCCCTCATAGGGTTATAGAGAGTAGCATTGTTGGAGGTGTGGCTATGTTGGAGAAAAGGTGTCACTCAAAGGGTGGGCTTTGAGGTTCCAGAAACTCAAGCTAGGCCCAGTGTCTCTCTCTTCCTGCTGCTGCTGATCCAGATGTAGAACTCTCCGCTGCTCTCCAGCACCATGCGTGCCTCCATGCTCCCCTCCACGATGATAATGGACTAAATCTCTGAACCTGTAAGTCAACCCCAATTAAACGTTTTCCTTTGAAAGAGTTGCCATGGCCACGGTGTCTCTTCACAGCAATAGAACACTGACTAAGACACTCAGCAAATGTTAAACACAGCTCAGTTTCCAGCCAGGATCACATAAAATTAACATTCAACTCCACTCCTGTTAACCAATACCTCATGTCTGGGTTTCAGCAAAAAGTTTCAAAATATCCTAAAAGGAAAAAGTGTAGTCTGAAGGGTGAAGAAAATACCCAAATAGGACATGACTCAGGTGGCTGAACAGGGAGCCAGAATAGTCTGAATATGTAGAGGTCCTGTCAGAAGGCAGCCCACACCAGTCAAGAGAAGAAGCAATGTGGCAGGGTCATAAACATCAAAAACGAGATGCTGGAAGTTTAAAAGCATTAAATGACAGGCATCATCAGTGGGTAAAACACAGACCAGTTGTGACCAAAGGTCAACAGAAGCTCTGGAACCGAAGAGGAAAAAGAATACAGATTAGACAAGCAGAACTCCGTAGCAAGGAGCTTCAGACAGCACATCTGGTAGAGTATGCTGCAGATACGGGAAGAGGAGGGGAGACACGCTCCCGGTAGCAGCAGCTGGAGTCCCCTGGAATCACCAGAGGAAACCAGGAATCTCAGGGGACAGCAATACAGTGGATACAAAAGCTCACCTGTGGGGCCATTTCATATTTATCAGAGAACCAGAGAGAAATCCAGAAAGAATCTGAAGAAACTACTTCACAAGGGGGGCAACTGTCGATTTTCCATCAGAGACAGTGTTGTGAGCAAGGGGAGAGTGGGGGTAGGGGCTGGAGGGATGGCTTAGTGATTAAGATCCTAAATTGCTCTTTCAGAGGTTTGGTTCCCAGCATCCATGTCTGAATTTTCACAACCACCTGTAGCGTTAGTGTGTGTGTGTGTGTGTGGGGGGGGGGTGTTCTAATGTCTTCTTCTGGCTTCCGAGGTCATTGTGTTCTCCTGGCAATATATGAACGCAGGTGCAGACAACATACTCGTAATTAAAGAATAAATCTTTAAGGAAAAAATAAGAGAGTGGGTAAACATTTAAAACATTGAAAGCAAACCATGACTCGAATTGTACATAAAACAAAATTATTTTCAGCAGCAAAGGAGAAAGGTTCTGCCAGATAAAAACTGAGGGAATGCATTGCAAACAGATTCATCCTGCAGGAAATACTAAGAGTAAAGGCTGGAGAGAAGACTCGGTGGTTAGGAGCACAAGCTACTCTTGCAGGGGGACCTGGGTTCAGCACCCACGTGTAGCTTACAGCCATCACATGAAATAAATAAATTTTAAGAGGGAAAAAAGTGCTAAAAGTTCTTCCACGAGGAAAATTACACACATCGGAAACTCCTGTGCATAAAACAGGGCAAGCGATGGAGGTGTAGATGAAGGGATACTACTGGGTTTAACTTTCTCGCTCCCCACTGAGCGGCTTGGCGACCACTTGTTCACTGGGGTGGCAGCTTTGCTGGTTGTGTGATCACCACATGTGCGTAGGTGAGAGCAACGGGAGCGTTGCCATGGGTGCAGGCAGGAGCAGGAACTGTGCACCTTCGGGGTTGGGGCTTGCAAGCCCTGGGTCTCATCTTGCACTGCAAGAAAACACAGTGCCTTTAAAATAGTTGCAAAGGATATTGCCTGTCTCTAGGACAGTCACTAATTTAAGAAAATATGAATATCATGTGAAAGAAGAGAAAATTATATAATAAATGTTATATTAACTGAACAAAAAAGCAGAAAAAAATAGAGTGAATCAGACAGCAGAACTGTTATATAGTTATATGATTATAACTTTTTTATATATAGGGTCCAATGATGCATCACTGATTGGCCTGGAACTCACTGTGTAGACCAGGCTGGCCTCAAACTCTCAGGGTTCCACCTACCTCTGCCTCCCAACTACTGGCATTAAAGGCATGTGCCAACATGCCCAGCATCAATAATAACTTTATATGTGAATAATCTAAACATATCACTTAAAGACAAATTGTCACAGCTCATAGGAAGCACTTCTAACCAAGACAGATACTGCGTCATACACCTGACATCACAGCGTTCAGAGGGCTGCCTAGGTGGACCCGCTTGCCTATATAGCAAAACCCTTTCTCCAGAGACCAAAAACGAGCTAGTTAAATAGACAAACCAGACCACCAAACAACCAGCTCCAAGAAATCCATAAATGGGAAGGTGAAGACCTCAGATAAACAGATGAGGAAGTCACAGGAGCTGGTGAAGAACACGGTGCTGACGTCACAGATTCCCAGGGTGGCACTGAAGATATGTGTCTCACACAGAGTTCAGGGAGCTTAGGGGGCCACTTGTGGCATTAGTGCTAACAGGGCCAACGGAAGGCCCTGGACACAGGAAGGGCGGAGGCCTGGCTTACCTCTGCAGTGGGTATGTCAGCAGACAGGAAGACCAGCACAGTGGCCACACTCAAAAGGAACACACAGCCGAAGTTCTGTGCCTGAAGTCCTTGGGTGGCAGAATGACCTGGACGTGCCACAGTGTGTCAAAGGACTGGGCAAGGGGCTGCAGTGCGTGTGTTTAATTTCTCCACCCAGCCTTGACAGCAAGGTGTGTGTGCGAGTGTCACATGTCACATTTGAAAGGACAGTTGTGGGAGATGGTTGCACCAAGTTCCTCCTCGGCATTTCCCTACCCATAAGTGGTGAGGACAGCGTGTGGAAACCTTCCAGAACCACTAGGCAGCTCCCTCCTGATCCCTTCAGACATTAGGGCCCCTGGGCAGGAAGGCCCATTTCCTTGGAGATGGGAACAGCTCTCTTTTGAGTCAAGACAGTGTGCACTTGGCTGCAAAGCGAAAGTTTTCTGCACCCTGGGGCTTGTGGTCCCCGGGTCCAGGCAGGTGATCGGCCACAGGTTTCTTGGCAACAGACAGGGAACCACAGGCAGGGGTCCTCAGGCAGGCCAAATGGCCACACAGGTTCCCCCTCCTTCTAATCAGCCCATGTTTCCGGGCCTTTGTGTCCCCCGTTTTTGACAGGACAAAGCTCCTTGTCTCCGTTTTCCTGGGAGAGTTGCCATGCCAGGACTGCGGCCAGGGAGCAGGATGCCCCTGCCATGCAAATTAGACCTGCAACTTGGTTCTGCCAAGGCCTGAGGGGCTTGCGATCTCAGCCCAGTGCCATTCTGCCCTGGAAGTGTATGTGTGGTTTCTGTGGTGTATGCGTGTGCATGATGTGTAAGTGTGAATACACATGCAGGTGTGCCTGTGAGTGTGTGTCTTTGCGTGTATGTTGTCTGTGATATGTGCATATACACATACGTGTGTGTTGGGGGAAGGCTTGCTCTGCAGGGACACAGAAAAGGCAGAAGAGAGATATGGAGGTGGGTTGTCACGGGGACTGTACCTTGCTGCAGATTCAAAGTCTGATGAGGGTACACGCAGAATGCTCTCTTTCTCTTTATGATTAATTCATCTGATGAAGGAACAAGTAATACATTTACATGGTTCAAAAGTCAAGATGCTAAAAACCACTTGAAAAATTCACTCCACTTTCACCCCATTCTCCTGTACTCCCATGGGAGCTCGTATGAGCTTGGTGTGGTTCTTACACCATTAGAGCAATACAAAATGGAACAAACGGTGGTATATATCCTTCCCTCTGCTCTTTTCATGCATGAAGGATTTTCGTTTTAAACATAGCAGTCTGTCCTATAGAGGCCTTCCCTTGCTGCCTAGAGAACTATACACAACTGTGGTACTGTATGGTACACTCTGGGATTTTAAACCAAGACCCTATTGGTAGGAATTTGAGGTGAAATTCTATGAGTGTGTTTGGTTTTCTCATGACCCCTTTCTCCCACCAGAGCTGTGGGCTCAGACTCACCCCCTAGGGACTTGCCTGGGTTACAGGTCATGTGATCCTCATTTCCTTGGGATTTTGTTGTTTTTATCTGTTTTAATGTGTATGAGTATTTTGCCTGCGTGTATGTCTGTGTACCTTGTGAGTACCAGGTACCTGTAGAATCCAGAAGAAGGCCTCAGATGCCCGGAGATTGTAGTTACAGACAGTTGTAAGCTACCATGTGGCTCCTGGGAATCAATCCCAGGTCATCTGCAGGAGCAACAACTGCTCCTAACCCCTGAGCCATCTCTCCAGGCCTTCTTTGATATTTTTCAGATGTGTATATACATCTATGTGGTTTGAATGGGAATGGACCCCCAACTGGTTGATATGTTTGAATATTTTGTCCCCAGCTGGTGAAAGTGTTTGAGAAGGATTAAGAGGTGTGGTCTTGTTGGAAGATGCATGTCACAGGGGTGGACTTTTAAGTTTCAAAAGCCCATACTATTCCCAGTTAGTTCTCTCTCTCTCTCTCTCTCTCTCTCTCTCTCTCTCTCTCTCTCTCTCTTTCTCTCAGTTGTTGTCTCAACATGTGAGCTCTCAGCTACCGCTCCAGCACCACGCTTACCTATCTGCTGCCATGTTTCCTGCCATGATGGTAATGGACTCACCCTCTGCCAACAAACTCTTTCTTTCTCAAATTGCCCTGATAACGTGTCTTGTCACAACAATTTAAAAGTACCTGCGACAACATCTCCGTCGTGATACTACTTTCTGACCCTCTTGAGTCATTTAGATGCAGAGAGAAGCTGCGGTAGCAGAGAAACAATGCTGATCATTTCCTCAGCATTGCGGCCACATCTATGAAGAGCTAAGGTGGGTGCTGTTGTCCCAAGGGGTTCATAAGAACACAGCTGCCTGCCTGGGCTTGGTCCTCACTGCTGCAGAAGAAGCTTAGGGGCCGGCAGGGGGTTGCCACTGACTGTTCTTACTCTCCCCTCCATGACCTGGCAGCTCAGTAGGAACTGGCTCTTCGGCTTTGCTTCTGGCATGAAGACAACATAAACAGAGACCTAGCTAGGCTGAGGGCCACATAAATAAAAGCAGGACGGAGACATTTGTTCTGAGTTTCTGGGACTCAGGGATGTCGGTCACCACAGGACAGCACTGTAAGCTGTGTGTGGAGCAGCGAGATTTGCAGAAGAAACTAAGCAGCAATAGGCTAGCTATGATGTCTGTACAAGGAATAAATGCCGCCTCCGCAGGGAAGATCAAAGCCGCAGGGCTAAGGCTACAAGAATGGAGAGATGTGCTGTCAAAATGCTAAAACTAAAACTGAGGTGCCAATCAGATCTCCAAAGGCATTGCCAGGTGTGTGGTTGGATGTAGGATTCTGCCACTCAGACAAGGTGGACATGTGCAATGTGTGGAGCCCAGATTGACAGTTAGGAGCCGTGTACTGGGGAGAGAGAAAGTAGCCCGTTCAGTCCTCAAATGCAAGCTTTTAGAAATGCACAAAAGTGCTAAGAGGAAAGCATAGCTGGAGGTGTCTGATGTAAGGGATGGAAAGAAGACTCCTGAGGATGTGTCCCCATATAGTCCAGGCTGTCCTCAAGTTCACCATCCTCCTGCCTGTGCTCCCCCAAGCTGCTGTGAGTACAAGAGGTACCTCTACATTTGACCTAGGATGTTTAAGTTACCAAAAGAGAAACTCCAGATAATCAGGGGCTTGGAGGGTTGAAGTCTGCATAAGCAGTGGTTCACAGCCGACCTGAGAGGACCCTGTAACATACGACAGTGGGCTGTGCAGGTGATTTCTGTTTGTGATCCATGAATTGGTTTCCTATATTCACTGGTGATGTGCAGTAATTTGATTTAAAGGAGTCTTAATAATTCTACCTATGGCACATAAAAATATGCCACAAAAATGGAGGACTCAGTTATGACATGTAAATTCTCACTTAGTTTACCATGGGTCTGAATTTACCCGTACCTGGCAGAGAGCCCAGGGCTCCCTCTAGTGGCCAGTACAGCTTAGTGTGCCTACTCTACCCCATCTGACATCTTGCTTGAGGCAAGATGTCCCTTCCTGTCTTTCCACAATGGCTCTAGTAAGCGCTGTGATCATTTCTGGAAATGCCTCTGGCCTTGCTGACTGTCGAGGAAGAAGGGGCTAATGTGCACAAGCAAGTCAGCCGGAGCCTTAAATAGCCCACCTCCCAGTGGGACAATGTGTGATGGGAACTGTGAATTTGGGGAGACTAGAAGGAGAATGGAGAACATTTGGCCACTGAAATTATTTAAAAAATCAAAAACAAAAAACCCAAGACCTAGCCCAGGCTTTATGGAAACCAAGTACTCATGTGCCTGGCCTTTACCACACCGCAGGCTTTAGTTCCAAACCACAGCAATAAAACGAGCGACAGAACAGTGTCGTGTGGCCGTTTTTGGAGACTGTCATCTGCATCTCCATGCCTTCTTGTGGTCTCATCTCTATTTTTACTGGACGCATAGTTGTTGCACATGGGCAGTGTGATATTCCAACACTGGTCACACCCCCGTCCCTTGCGGCTCCCTCCCTGCCTTAGCCCCGTTCCTGCTGCCTTGCTTTTTGGTCCTGCCCTTAATGACTTGCTTGTCCAATGGATCAAGGTAGAAGTGCCATTCTGAGGCCAGGGTCTAAGAGGTCACAGCTTCTGCCTGGATCTCCTAGCAGTGGCTGGGTTAGGAGTCTGCCGAGGCTCTTAGTGACAGTAGCCCAGCTATCGCGAGACATCCAGCTGTCTCCAGTTAATTGACAGTCCCAGCTGGCACTGACTGCCACCCAAGGAAGAGCAGATTCACTCAGCCACCTGCCTAGGCTCAGAGCACCATGTTTAGGAGTGGTTTAAAAAACAGGAGGAGACGCCTAGAGGAACTGTATAAGGCCGTGGTTCACTAGCCAAAGGCTGCTGTCCTCAGAGCAGAGAAGTATAGCTCTCCCTTGGAGAAGCAGTAGACATTCCCAAGTCACAATAAGAACAGTGAATATTGACGGGGTACCAGTACACACAGGGTGCGCTCATGTGTGTATCCTAGCAACCACCCTTTAAATAAAATGAGTATAGATACCTCTTGCAGTCGCAATAACAAAACCGTCTGGAAACAGCATCAACTCGTTGGGTACATCCAGCTCCTGCCACAGCCCTCCAGGGAGGCCGGGAGAGGCTCCACGATGAGATCATTGGCAGGCCTTGGGTATTGGGAAATTTCCAGGAAAGTTGGAATTTTGGTGTTGCTTCTGAAGGACTGGACGTGTTCTCCTGTGCCATCGCAACGTCACGGCACACTGAGCTTGAGATAAGATGGCAGCAAAGGCTGGCTGCTCTGGTGGGTCTGGAAGGGAGACATCAAGCACATGCCAATGATGGAAGTAGTGGGGAAACGTAGCACCAAGTGAGCGAGTCACCTGAGCTCTGTGCCAAATGTGGCGGTAATGGAGAGCCACGTCGGTGCCAAGTGAGAGAGTTGCTTCAGTCCTGCCCATGAACAGCTGACCGTGGGCAGCTCTGCCAAGCCCTGAGTGCCCAGTCCAAACGGGCGATGACCTCCCAGGAGAAGCCAGCAGCCCCCAGGTAGGACCTTTCTGGCCTGGTAAGGGTCTCTAACCGCCCCTCCTCTACAGTTGTGAATAAATCACTGTGTTAACGAGTGACATTGGCCAAGGCAATGGTACCTCGGCCTATGGAGGGAAGACTTTATCTACAGGTGTTACTCGTCTCTAGTGAAAACTCCATTGTGCTCAGTGTGTAAGATTACAATGGCCTGACTCTGAGTCTTCTCCCCAAAGCCAAGGGGGAAAGAGTCTGTGTTAGAGGTTTGAACCAAGGTGGGGGAGGAGATGACATGTAAGACAAAAATAAAAGAAGGGATTTTTAGGTTTTTTGGGTTTTTTTGTTTGTTTTGTGTTGTTGTTGTTGACCCAGGCATGCATTTGTAGCAAGGGATGAGTGTGTAGCAGACGAAGTCCTGAATGAATGTGTGTTATTGGCATGGGCACAGCCGTGTCAAGGACCCTAATGTCTCAAACTGAGAGGAATGGCAAAGCCTTTCCCCAGTGAGGTTCAGAAGCGTGACAAAATCTGCCTCTGGTCCAAGTACCAGGATTTACAAATTACTGACCAGTGGGTGCAGAAACTAGCAGCTGTACTTCCCCCTGTAGGTGACTGCAACCTGAGACGGCTCCCCCACAGAGACCTCCTACTGATACTGCCTAATCCCTCTGTGCTGCTGTACATAATAAAGACTAAGTGTCTGGGTTGGGTAACAGTGCCCTCCATCAGAGCAAGCACAGGCCGCCCCAGCCCAGCTTTTCCGTTTGTGTGTCTGCTGTTCTTCATCCCTGCGTTGCCCTGGTCAGGTTTCCAGGACCATGCCAATCAGGACGTGCCAGGGACACGCTGAGGGGGAATAGGCAATGGCGGAAAGAGGTCCCTGAGCATCTGAGGCTGTAGAGTGGGCAGGAGGCTTCCTTTCCCCCTGGAACTTAAGTGAAGGTGAAGAAAAGGCACAGGTGGGGGCCTGTGCACATGCACAGACTCCTGGAGCTATGCCAGATCGGGGTACTCACCAAGCATCCCTGTGCACATGTCCTCTCACATGCACAGACTCCTGGAGCTATGCCAGATCGGGGTACTCACCAAGCATCCCTGTGCACATGTCCTCTCACATGCACAGACTCCTGGAGCTATGCCAGATCGGGGTACTCACCAAGCATCCCTGTGCACATGTCCTCTCACATGCACAGACTCCTGGAGCTATGCCAGATCGGGGTACTCACCAAGCATCCCTGTGCACATGTCCTCTCACATGCACAGACTCCTGGAGCTATGCCAGATCGGGGTACTCACCAAGCATCCCTGTGCACATGTCCTCTCACATGCACAGACTCCTGGAGCTATGCCAGATCGGGGTACTCACCAAGCATCCCTGTGCACATGTCCTCTCACATGCACAGACTCCTGAAGCTATGCCAGATCGGGGTACTCACCAAGCATCCCTGTGCACATGTCCTCTCACATGCACAGACTCCTGGAGCTATGCCAGATCGGGGTACTCACCAAGCATCCCTGTGCACATGTCCTCTCACATGCACAGACTCCTGGAGAATATACCAGATCGGGGTACTCACCAAGCATCCCTGTGCACGGGTGCTATTCCAGGAGCCAGTATCCGGCCTCGGGAGTCAGACCATGTCGCTCACAGGCAGTATCCTTTTCTTCTTCTTTGCTCTTTCTGAGATGTGGTCTCACTATGAAGTGGCTGGTCTGGAACTCACAATATAGACTAGGCTGGCCTCGAACTCAGAGATCCCACCTCCCCAGTGGAAGGATTAAAGATGTTCACCACAATGCTTAGTAATACCAGAATTCTTGCAGGCTGCAGGTTGTAGGGAGGGCGGTGCCAGGTGAACAGCAAAGAACAGAATCTGCATGTCAAAGCAGCAGTGTAGGAGGCCTCCCTGGGGATTCAGGGAACCATAGTTGAGAGGAGCCATAGAGGACCAGAGGGAGGAGACAGCAGCACAGAGCCCCGTGGGGCCCCAGGCTGAGCATCTGCTCTCAGCAGAAGGCTCACTGCCAGCTGCCATCGGTCAGAACAGATGCTGACCGCCATAAAACAGGAGAGGTGAAGGAAGAAACCATGTTTCATACTCACCTGGACAGGACTCGGTGCATCATGTAGTCCTTGCTGTTCACCCCTCACCTGTACCCTCCTCGCTATTCTGGAGTTTTCCAGGCCCTCTAAGCCTACTCCTGCCATGCTCTTTCATTGGGCAGACCCTTTTCCCAAGGTGTGTGTTTCCCCAAGTTTGTCTTTACCTGGGCGTGCTGTATCCTTCCCCAGGTGTGCCCTTCTCCAGGTCCTCTTTCACCCAGAGTGACCTCCACCCATACATACCGCCCCCCAAAGGCTCCCCCATCTGCGGGACACTTGGGTCTGAACTTTCTCTAGGATTCTGCTTGGCTCCACTGCCACGCTCTTCTCCCCACCTGCTGAAAGCACAGCTCCCATGGTCTTCCTGCCAAGTCCATGCATCCAGTGACGGTCTGCTCCTTATTCAGGTGTGGTCAGTGATAAAGTTCCTTAAGGTGCATTTTCCAAAAAATAAATTCTTCACTGTGTCTTCAAACTCAAAACAGTGCCAGCCCATCACGGTGCTCAGAGTTTATCCAAAGTTCACAGATCTGGGTACTGCCTGCCTCACTGCACCGAGCTTCTGGGATACAGGGTTCCACATCTTTCACAGTGGCTGCTTGTTCCAATGCTGGCGGAGTTTGATGGCCTATCTGCCACAACATGGCGACGCGACAACGGGAGTGATTCTCCCAGGTGCCTGCAGTCATGGGAAACTGGTGTGGGAGAATTGTCTGTATTCTGTCAATCTTATTTTAATAAAACGCTGATTGGCCAGGCATGCAGTATAGATGGGAAAGCCAGACAGGAAGTAGGGGTGGAGCAAAGAGACTGGGAGTATTCTGGGTCACAGGAAGCTCCCTCCGCCACTCCTGTGCAGAACACCGAAGCAGCAACACGTGAGCTGACAACTGAAAAAGGTACCAAGCCACAAGGCTAACATAGACAAGAATTATGGGTTACCGTAAGATGTAAGAATTAGCTAATAAGTAGCCTGACCTAATGGGCCAGTCAGCTTTATAACTTATAGAGATCTCTGTGTGATTGATTTTCTCTGGGACTTGCCAGCTGTGGGGTACTGGGCGGGACAGAAACCCCAACAAGCCGGCCCCTCATGTTACAGGGCACTAATTTCCTGCACCAGTTTTGTGTCTGTGAACGTGGTTTCTCTGGAGTGTGGAAGAACTGGACTTGTGCTCTGTGACCAGTAATGACATTCTATGAGCCCACAGTGCCAGTTCCAGAGGGAGCCCACAGGTTCCCACACAGAAGGAGTACCCATAGCCACCCTTACTGGAACAGCCTTAGAGCACAACAGAGCCTGGGTCTTTGACATGCAGTGGTGGTCACTCAACCTGAGTTACCAAAGCCTAGCCTGACTTGGAAACCCGAGCCTGCCCCTTTCCCTCCCTCCCTTTCTCAGCTGAGACCCAGCTTCCCAAGCCAGCAGGACCTACCAGGGGTGGGTTGTCCTGTTCTTGCCTAACTGGATCCTGCCTGCCAACCCTCATAGCTATGTGCAATTGAGAACATTTCAAATTGCTGGGACCCAGGGGGCTGTCTGGGGTCATGAATTTATCTATAGAAGGAATGAGTTCATCTCACTGCAAGCGGGGAATGCATGGGTGTTATGGAGACTGAGGTGAGCTAACAAACGTCCCTTTCTGGGCTCTGCTACAGGAGGGAGACTCATGAGTCAGGCAGCTAACAAATCCACAGGACACATGGCAACTCTCACTGTGCCTGTCTCCTTGGATGCCTTTGTTCTCCTCTGAGCTCCCTTTGCTGAGGCGGCAAAGTCTGAAAAGCCGGCTGCCTGTGAGGAGAGAGAGAGAGAGAGAGGTAACACAGGAATCCGCCCATCTTAGTAGCTAGTTTCCCTGCTCTAATCTGTCCTGGGGCCTGATTCCCAGGACAGTGCCCTTCCAGGCAATGGCTGCCTGCTGCGATGTTCTGTGCCTCCGCCACTTGCCTTTGGAGTGAGGGAGCTAGGGAATTTGCAGCGTTGGCATTCTCAAATGCTTCCACCTAGAAGGGACATTCTCAGAGCTGCTGGCAAAGACGGACTATAGAGGAGAAAGGCTTCCAGGGAGATATAAAAAAGCATTTGGGCTGTTGGGGTGCAAATGTCTACACCGCCGCCACCTCACATATAAATAAATATGTTAACACCTCATGGGACTCAAAGCGGAGGCAGACGGTGCCTGTGGAGGAGCTCCAGTGGTCAGGACAATGACACCCACAACGGGCACTAACTCCACACCTCTGACAAGAGTCCAAGCAGAGATGGCTTAGTGGCCTCTGAACTGTCCAAGAGGACCTCATATTGGCTATGACTGACATCAGTTTGGAGGCCTTTTAACTAAGTAATAGCTTTCTGTGGGATCAGTCCCATGACAAGCTAGCCAGTCCTTTTCTGTGGTCTCTGTGGGAGATGGGGTGAGCAGAAGGAGCCAACTGTACCTGTAGGGTGGGTTTGCTCACCCACTCAGAGATGCCGGGTGGGTCTGAACACTGACTAGCAAAGGAAAGGGACATCCACTCTGAGAGGGACAGGCCAGGAAAGACACTGTGAGGAGGGGCTGAAGGATCAGTGACATCGTGGAAAGGGGTCCTCAGGCCCCTGCCTCCCACTCTCTGTCCGATTTCAATCATCTGCCCCAGTGTGACCCTTGTCAGCCTCAAGGAATCGGTTACCTCATCCAGGGTTGATAGTGTCATCCACAACCACCCTTGAATTTGACTGTCCCACTTCAGCAGATGACTTCAGCAAGAACGTCCCAACAAAGATGACCTTCCTTTGTTCTTCAGAGAGAACAGAGAAACCATAAGGTAGAATCTCTTTTACCAACAGAAACGCAGACAAGGGAAAGCTACCATCCATCTTCATACCCATCCATGGTGGCTGGAAAGAAGACGATCCAAAGGGAGTGGCACTATTAGGAGGTGTGTCCTTGTTGGAGGAAGTGTCATGGAGGCAGGCTTGGAGGTCTCATACATGCTCAAGATTCTGCTCAGTGTCATAGACTACTTCCTATTGCCTATGCAAGAAGTAGCCCTCTCAGCTACCTCTCACGCACCATGTCTGCCTGCATACTGCCATGTCCCACCATGATGACAGTGAACTGAACCTCTAAAAATGTAAGCCACCGCAATTACATGTTTTTCCTTTATAAAAGTTGCTGTGGTCATGGTGTCTCTTCAGAGCAATAGAAGCCTCAGCTAAGATACCATTGCTCCTCCTCATCTCCTCCTGCCCTTCTTTCCTTCCATCCATCTGTCCATCTATATGAATTCACTCATCTATACATCTATTCTTACACTTGTTCTTCATCCTTTTCTCCCTTCTACCTATCCCTACATATCTACACACACATCCACTCCTTCCTCTTCCTTCCTCCCCCCTCCTTCCTCCCTTTTCTTCCCTCCCTCCTTCCTTCCTATTTCTTTCCTTTCTTCCTCCTTCATCCCCCATTCCCTCCATTCCTCCCTCCAGCCCTTTCTTCCTGTTCTGTTTTTTTAAAAATATTTTTATGGTTTATTTATTTTATGTGCATTGGTGTGAAGGTATCAGATCCCCTGCAGCTGGATCTTCAGACAGTTGTGGTCTGCCATGTGGGTGCTGGGAATTGAACCCGGGTCCTCTGGAAGAGCAATCAGTACTCTTAACCACTGAGCCATCTCTCCAGCCCCTCCTGTTCTGTTTTTTGTTTTTGTTTTGTTTTTGTCAATTTTACACAAGCTAGAGTCATCTGGGAACAGGAACCTCAGTTGAAAAATGCCCCATCAGATTGGCCTGACTGATGTGTAAGGGTGCAGTCCACTGTAGACAGTGCTAGCCCTGGGCAGGTGGCCCAGGGTTATTAAAGAATATGACTGAGTAAGTCATGGGGAATATGCCAATAAGCAATGCTCCCATGGCTTCTGCTTCAGTTCCTGCCTTGAGTTCCTACTCTGACTTCCCTTCATGTTGGACTGTGATAGGGATGAGTAAGCCAAATAAACCCTTTCCTCCCCAAGTTGCTTTTGGTCATGGTGTTTACCACAGTAATAGAAAGCAAACTAGGGTGTTTCTCCTAGTTAGTTGTCTGTTCATCCATCTATGGGCTTCTCTATCTATCTATCTATCTGTCTGTCTGTCTGTCTGTCTGTCTGTCTGTCTGTCTGTCTGTCTGTCTATCTATCTATCTATCTATCATCTATCTATCTATCTATCATCTATCTATCATTTTCATTTATTTTTCCTTCTACCCACCCCACACATATCTTCACTCTCCCTCCCCTCTCTCCTGCTCTCCCAGTTAAGGTGTCAGGAAGACTCCTCCCCAATCTCTCTGTTGATGGCTTCCCCCACCCCACCTCACCTCCACCCCATCCTTCTCAGGAGCTGCAGAGATAGCAAATTCTTTCTTTTCTTGTACAGCCAACTTTCCCCTCTCCATTTGGGTCTTTCCCTGTGGCTTTGAGACTCTGCATCCCCTCCTTAAGCCCATTCCCCTTCTCACTTGCCATCTCTTTACCTTCCCCTCCCAGGTCAGACACTTCAAAAGCACCCAGCCTCTGCACCGGCTCTGGTCATCAGTGGAACGCAGTTCCCTCTCTGAGGTTCCAGAGAACCTCCAGCCAGCCCTCAGGCAGCCACTCTATCCCCCAACCTAACCTGCTGGTCTCACACACCTACCTGCACACGGTCTCGGCACTCTCTCTGCCCCAATACCATACACTGCAGACCTCAGCTGACTAGGCTGACTGGTTTCCTTTGCCTAGCAGGTGGCTTCTAGCTCACTCAGCAACTGGGAATCTCTGGGTACAAGGACGAGTGAGCTGAATGGATGAGCTTCCCCGGACATCACATGCCAGGTAAATGCTGTGCCACAGAGCCGCATGCCAGATGCATGTCTAGGTCTGCCTGCACCATGTCCTCTCTTCCTGGAGTGTCCACGGATGAGCATGGCTTCCTGCTGTCATTGTCTCCTTAACTCTACCACGTGCCTGTCACTATAACATCACGTGAGCCTCCTTCATTGTGTCTCTGGGGTTGGGCTCCCTCCTGACCCTGACGCAACCTCTGTGCTATGTCCATTCCTAGCCTTCCCTGGGCATGTGCCAGGAGACTGACCTGCAAGGCCTGTGCCTGCAGCTGAGTCAAAGAGAAAGTTCTAGCTAGTCAGAGGAGGGAGGGAGGGAGGTGTGTTAGGCAGGCCGCCATCATAGTAACAAAGTCACTGGCTGACGAAGAGAAAGGGTTGTTTCAGCTCACTCCTTTGGATGTTTCAGTCGGTGATCACTTGGCCCCTTGTATGGGCTTTGGATGAGGGCAGCACAGCGTGGCAGGGGCACAGGAGAGCGAAGAGCTTCCTCGTGGGACAGGGAGCAGAGGAAAAGGCAGATACCAGGGTCCCACAGTCCCGTTGAACCAATGTCCCTAGACCTTCCACGGAGTCTGCCACACAAAGGTTCCTCCGCTTCCCAGTGTTACCAGTCTGAGGATCAAGCCTTGAACTCATCCTATAGCAGAACAGGAGGAGCTGGGGTGTCCCCTGGGTCCCCTGAGGCTGCGGTGTCACTTGACTGTGGCCACCCCATGTACTGTCCTCTGGGATCTAATGCTCCAGACTCCTGCTCCTCAGGGCCTTGGGGACTGGAGACCACAGCTCTGCCCCTGGCTCTGGGATGGGCTGCCATCCTGGGCTCCGGGTCTGGTACTACATCTTGTCTCGGCGTGCCGGGCTCCTGCCTCTACTCCTGTAGGATTTTATCACTGTTTCTGCTCCAGGGGTAGGGACACAAGGTCAAATGGATCTTTTATGTTTTTTCTTTTTAAATGCCAAATGGTTGGGTTATGAAATTGAGGTGATGGTTGGTGGAAACCACCTTTTCAGTTTTTGTTTTGTTTTATGAGACAGCATCTCATGTAGCCTAGCTCCCTAGGAAACCAAGGATGACCTTGAACCTCTAATCCTCCTGCCTCCATCACGTTAGTCATTTCCAAACCTCCTGTTCTCCACATTCAGCGAGTTCCCTGTTACGTAGTGGTTCCTGCCACCCATCACCCATCCGCTCACCCCTCATCCTCCTGCCCCCATCGTCCTGCTCTGCCCATCACCAAGGTTTTCCAATTTTCCAAGTTGAAACCATCCACTTGAAACCCAAGTCTCCCCAGTCCCGGCTCCACAAACTCCCCTCTTGTAACTCTGAGTGCTCAAGGGGCCTCACCTTTGTGGAGTCATTAGGTCCCTCTGATTCTGGCTTATTCCAGTATATTTTAGTTAATATGACTTAACCTCATTCAGTATAACAAGCTCAAGACTCATCCAAGCCATCACTGGACCGGATTTCCTTCTTTTTTAAAGTCTGAATTATATCCTCTGAATATAATTTAACATTAGATTCTCAATTACTTTTTCTTATATATAAGAAAAAGTAATTGAGAATCTAATGTTAATTACCAAGATGCTTTGTGAACTATCTTACAAAATCGTAAGTGTTATTACTACTGGGACACAGGGTCCAGTGACACTGTTGCCAGTGACCCCTGACCTTTCTAGCTCCTCTACTGCTGGCTGGTGACCTAGATTTCAAACTTTACAGCTGACCCCGCCCCTCCCTCCATGCACCCTGAACCTTCCTCTCTGCTATCCTGGCTGGGATGTCCTCATTTCTTCTTGATAAGTTTATTGCAGCCCTGCCCAACCTGTGATCCAGACCTCTCTCTTAGCAGCTCTCCTCTCTCCTCTGACCCCTGCTGTGTACCCCTGGGTGGGGAAGGCAGCACCTGTCCCTCTCTGTGTCAGACTCAGTGGTCATTTGCAGGTCTCCTGCTCTCTTGGGCACCGGGATGTTCAGAAAAACACTGAGATTTGACCGAGCATGGCCCACAGGCTCCGCCCACCGTTGCAGAGATATGGCATTACGAAAGACCTCGAACTTTCTGAACACACCTCATCTCTTTAAAAAGAGAGATGTTGTGTTTTCAGGTGGTCACATGGGCTGTGGTTCAAGGCAGAGTTACAGCGAGGCCTGAGGCCAACACCCATTTTACATTCTGTGTCAAACACATGGTGGGCTCTTCTAGGGAGAAGTGAGGTGGACCACCGTCACCTCTGGAGAAAGGTTCCAAGGAGTGGGGTGTTAGCTGTGGCTTACAAGGTGGGATGCCAGTGTCTGAAGAGAAGGTCCCAAGAGAGGAGAACTCTGCCCCCAAAAAGAAAGTTTGTAGCTAGGCTTGGTGACACACACCTGCAATCCCATTCCCAGAAAGCTGAGCTAAGGGATAAGTCTCCAGGTTCAGGCTAGCCTGGACGTACATGGTGAGACCCTGTCTCCACAAAACCAAACAAAGTTTGGGTCACTTACCCTGCTCACCTTGACTTCCCAAGGCCACAGTCCTGGTTAGGTTAATGTTTCCTCGTACTTGGTGAGTTCCAGAACCAGCTGAATCATGCTTATACAACAGAAAGCGAAGCTGGTCTGCCCCTCTACTCACCTGTGCCCTTGCCTGCAGCCGGGCAATCCCTCATAGCTACCTCAGGATTAAGCCGCAGCCCTTCCACCATCCCACCATCCCCTGCATCTCCTCACGCCTCCATCCCCTTACCCACAGCCTAGAAACAGGCCAGTACCTGCCATTCTTCCTGGGGACCTAGTCGCAGGGTCCGACAGAGAGCTCCAGCCCATCCACAGCCCCCACGATGCCTCTTTAGCATCCTTAACAGAGACGGTTGTTTAAGACAAAACAGTGAGTTCTTGCTCCCATAGACAGAAAATCGTTCTGGAACTCTGATGTCAGAGTGTGGTTTACGCTAGGACACATGCACCACCCCCAAATAACTGCTGGACACTGCTAGCATGGTGACCTGGGGTGGTCATTTGGTGAGCACCATACGGAGCAGGAACACGGGTGGCTCTGCCACTCTCTGACTTCAAGCCTGTTTCTCTGTCTGCCCCTGAAGACATGGATCCAGAATCTGCACAACACGCCGTCCACCGTTTTCCTTTGTTAGAAACAAGTCGGAACACCCAGCCCATACTCATGGGAAGACATGAGACTCCACAGGCCCTAAAGAAGGGGTTTCAAAGCTTTTTAAACTGCCATCGCCTATGTACCAGCCCCAATCATTGACAATTCCCCCATGGACAAAATCAACTCCCCAGTTGGGCACTGTGAGGAGAACCATAATCCCACAGTTGGGAGGCAGAAACGGGAAGAACCCCGGTTCAAGGTCAGTCTGGGAAACCTTAACTCAGAAAACAGGCATTCACCCGCCTCACTTCGCCTAAAACCCACTTAACCGGCAGTAAGTATCGCAGAGGCAAACCTGGGCTACTTTCCACAGAGGAGGATAGAGAGGGGAACGCCAAAGGGCAAGACCAAGAGCAAGAGCCGAATTCACCTCATAGCCCAAGCCCATACCTCGGAGGCTCAGATACACCCAGCCTCCTGGTGCAGTCCCTCAAGCGCGGCTCCATGGGGACAGGTCTAGCACCAGCGCTCTGTGCCTCCTGTTCAAATGAATGTGGAGGACAGCGAGTCCTGTGCTCTCGGTCATCTTTCATGACGCGTAGCCCAGGTTTGCATCTCTGATGCTTCCTGCCAGTTGATTTGGGGAGCCAACGGTATCTGGTGCTCTTGCTAACCCTGGACGTCCTCACTGAGCCTTCTCTCCGAGTCTCCTGAAAAGTTTATTGTCTCTTATGAACCTCATTGTGACAGCTGATCTCCATTGTCAACTTTATGGGATTTCAGCTCTCCATGGAAACAAACTCCTGGGCATATCTATGAAGGGGTTTCTTGATTCAAGTTAACTGAAGACCCACCATAAGCGTGTGTGAGTGGCACCATCCAGGGGCTGAAGTTCAGTACTTCGTAAAAAGGGGAGAGCGAGTTGAGCCCAGAATTCATCTCTCTCTACTTCCTGGCTGCAGATGCCATGTTACCAGTTCCCACATGTTTCTGCTGCCATGTCTTCACGGCCATGATGGACCAGCCCCTCAAACCATGGGCCTTAGCAGGCCCTTCTTTCCTTATGTGGCTTTTGTTGGGCATTTATGTAAATGAAAAAAGTAACATAGAGGTCCCTCTTTACTACAAGGAACTCTTCTTATGCCCCCCACTTCCACTCAGCACCTCTAAAAGGATGGATTCCCTCAGACTTCCTGGCACCTGGTTGGGACAGTCAGCTTCCAGGCTGCTCTTCGGGGATTTCCTGGCACCTGGTTGGGACAGTCAGCTTCCAGGCTGTTCTTTGGGGATTCCATCACCCATCCTTCTGCTGACTCTATCCCAGTTTCAGAGCACAGAGCTCATTAAGACCCTGGCGTTTAATCATAAAACCTGCAAGTTTTATGGAGCCCGTTTTACACACAAGCACGCCACTCAGTGTTGGGGAACTACCAGGGGGCCAGGACCATCTCATCCTCCTGTGGGTGGCATAAGATAGATAACACTGGAATTGGAGAATCATAAAGGAAAATTAGAGGCTTCCCTCCCCAGGGACTGCATCAGGAACGGCTTCCCTGAAGACCTGGTGTGTTAATGGGAGCATCCTAACTCATGGGGAAAGTAAACGGTATGCAAAAGTCCGTGACTCTAGGTTGGTTTATATAAACGACAATAGAGGCCTGGAGAACAAGGCCACAGGACTCAACCAGGAACCACCATGACCATGTCTGTCCATGCTGGTACAAGGGCAAAATACACACATTAAATCCCCTCCACAACAAGCATTTGTTGAGCAACTACTATGTTCCTGCCCTCAGAGAGTTTACAGTCTGGTGGGAGAGAGATATAGAGAGGACAGGGACCTGGTTATATATACAACCAGGGGGTGTGGTCAGTTCTTTGCGGGCAATAACTGAGAGTGGCTGGCATGGAGGAGCCCAGGAGGCTCCTTAGGTTGTGTGGAGGGGTATACTATGTTTGGGCTCAGCACCCAGAGCCTGATATTGGCTGGCGGAGAAGAGACAGGGGTGCCTGATATTGCGGTCTGAGGTTCTGCTCAAGGCAGAGCTGGCACAAAGGCTGTGGTTAGCGCGAGATTGGTGTACTGAAGTGGGGGGACTGGAGCTTGGGAAGAAAGGGCCTGAGAACTGGTTTCAGTGATAGGGCAGGCAATGAAGGGCACCCACGGAAGGGAGCCTTCGGAATACAGCTTTCGTCAGGAAGTGATGGGCATGTTACTGGACCCTGTATTTTCTTCTGACTTACCTCAACCGGGAGGAAAATGGCCCTGCTCAGGGAGGGGGTCTGTGGTATCTAGACAAGGCGGAAGGGCCAGCAGAGAGAACTCCTTTGAAAACCTGAGCTGTGAAGAGGTGGGAAGGGCACGGGATTCAGAACCTTGGGCCCACCAGAACACAGTCCCGGGTTCGCAGCCAATGGGTGACCTTGTTTGTCTCAATCCACAGCGCGGGGAGGCCTCTTGCTTATCACTCTCTTGGGTTTGAAAATGGCCCAGGTAATGTAAAGCCCTTTTAACATGCTAGGGATGCTTTATGTGCCCCGTGTCACCATCAACGCAAGAACCAGGCCACAGAGCCAGGGCTAGCCCTCTGACTCCCCACCCAGCTGGACTTTCCATTGGTCCCTCCCCCAGCAGGTTTGGCCTGAGATTGGTGGGCCCCGCCTCCTTGCCTCCTCGAGCTCTTCGGTCCAAGCTATCTCCATTCTCGGGACAGAGACTCGCTGAGGTCCCATTGCGTGGACTGTGGGTGACCAGCTGGGCTCCGGAGATTCCCAGCTTGGAACCCAAGCCTGAATTGGGGGCGGGAAGTCTCCAATCCAGCTAGGGATACTCAACCTTTTGAGATCGACCCGGGGCAGCACGGTTCTTTGTAGGCGTTGGTGGCCCATTTTGCAGAAGAAAAAGCTGGGGCCCTCCAGGAAACGAGGCACCTGCGAAAGGATCGCCTGTTCAGGTTCCCTAGTCCACTTTCCAAAGCCCTCGCCCCATTCTCGGGATTGGGGAAGGATCCTCTGATTGGTCAGATCTAGGGGCCTGGCCCAAGGGCGTCCTGTGATTGGAGGGGTCCGGGCTGGGCGGACCCCGATGTCCGCTCCTCCCCTGTGCGTGGAGTAGGCGTGCTGACCCCAACCAGCTCCACCCCAGACTAGAGCTAGTGCACTGGTCTGGGAGCTTCGCTGCTCAGTGCGGACCCTCTCGCAGCTAGCTGGTACTTCTGGCTTCCAATCCCAGGACTCCGAGTCGGTGACCTTATTCTCCTACTCTCCCTCATTGACCTTGGGTAAGTTTCCTTTTGCTTTCGTTGTTTTGAGCGGGGCACCCCGAGCCTCTCCCCAACAGGCAGGCGCTGAACCTTGGAACCACAGCTCTTGCCCTGGGAAGTTTCTTTTTCCTTTTCTTTTTTGGAAGGAGGGCTTCCCTGAATAACCCTGACTATCCTAGAACTTGTTCTGTAGACCAGGCTGACCTCGAACTCTAAGATCCGTCTGCTTCTGCCTCCGGAGTGCTGGAATTATAGGAGTGCATCACCACGTCTGACTCATGCCCTGGGAAGTTTCTTAAGCGCTACTGAATCTTGGCTTCTTGATGTAAAATGGGGGGACAGGACACAACAGTGTTACAGTTCTGGCCCTAGGCAGCTGGTGGTGAGTGTTGACACTGTCTTCTGTCTAGATAAGTTCTCCGGGCCCAGAAGACAGCATTGTCATACTTTACAAAGGCATTTGAGACCCAGGGAAAGTGACAATTCACCCAGACCTAAGTTTAAGTCTGCAGGCTTATGAGATAGGTTGTCCTACCTTACCCTCTAGCTATAGAATCATGGAAGTGTCTGATTGATCATGGCGCCCTGAGGGACATACCCATTCTCTGCCTGGAGCCACAGCAAAGAGACCAACATATGAGAGGATCAGCCTTGGGCAGTTGTGGGTGAACCTTGATAGCCACCAGGTCTGCTCCAGCCTGGGACTGCAGTAGGTTATGAACAGAGGGCCCCTGCTGCTGTTCTGCTGCCTTGAACCAGGAGCTGGAAGTGGGGACATGCAGAACAGGAGCCCCCTGAGTCCTTGAAGGCCTGATGCCACAGCAGTCCCTGGGGGTGCCCCAGCGTAAGACAGGGCTGGAAAGCCACACCATATCCTTGGGGCTCAGAGGCTCCCCAGCCCCTCCCATGTTATCTCTGTGGCCAAAGGCAAACTTTAAGTGAAGGACCCTCACTTTGTGTTCCTTCCTCTGCCTTCCTTCTTGTCCCTGAACTGTGATATTGGCAGATCTGCAGCAATCCTGACTGCCCCCCTTCAGCCAAAAGTGGGGTTTGTTTTGTTTGCTTGTATTTTACTCCTTTAATCTTTCTGCAAGAGATGTTCAGCAGGGGATGGAGGCAGGTGTGCTAGCACAGATCTGAAACCTGGGCGCTCAAGAGGCTGAGGTGAGAGAATGAGAAAGTCCAGGGCAGCCTGTGCTAATGCACTAACACTCCCTTGACAGAAGTCAACAGACACACAGAGGTAAGTGCAGACACACAACACACACACCACACCACACACACACACACACACACCACACACCACACACACCACACCACACACACTACACACACACCACATACACCACACACACACTATACACACACACCACACACACCCACCACATACACACACCACACCACACACACACACCACACCACACACACCACACCACACACACACACACACTATACACACACACCACACACACACACACCACACACACCACACACACCACACCACACAGAGAGAAAGAGAGAGAGAGAGAGAGAGAGAGAGAGAGAGAGAGAGAGAGAGAGAGAAATTGCAGTGAGTTGTTAACTCCTGGAGCATCTTGGTTTACATATTCCCAGCCAGCAACAGTTTGCTGCATCCTAATGGCATGGTTTATGCACTGTCACACCGTGGTGTAAAACCCAGCAGTATAAAACGCCCCGGTTGTCCCCTGGTCCCCCCATGGTTTATAAGAGAGACGCCGAGTCAGGGCTGAGCCATTTTTCATGTTCCCTGCGAGAATTTCCCCTTGCTTGCTGCTTTGCCATAACCTTGCCAGTGCTGGGTACCGTAGTATCTTCAAACCTGTCAGTTTCATGGGAGGAAGGTGTACCGTGTTTAACTCTGCATTTAGAGAAATGTTCCAGTTTCCTATAACCGCACCAGTGCTGGGTGCTCGTAGTATCTTCAGGAACTGTCAGTTTTACGGGAGGAAGGCATACTGTGTTTGACTCTGCGTTTTAGAGAAATGTTCCAGTTTCATTATTTGTGATTGGAACATGTTTTTTTCTATTGGCTGTAAGTTTTTCCTCTTAATAAGGTGCTTTATGTGTGAAAACTTATCATGTTTAATGTGCATTCCATGGTTAGAGTCAGGTCTGTAAAGCCCACTCTCCACATAGTCCTAGCATAGTCCTCCTCTCTCTCTCTCTCTCTCTCTCTCTCTCTCTCTCTCTCTCTCTCTCTCTCTTTTCCCCTGCTTGTCCTCCTCCCCTTCCTCTTCTTTTAGGGTCTCAGGTAGCCCAGGCTGGCCTCAAACACTTATGTAGCTGAGGATGGCCTTGAACCCCACACTCCTGCTTACAGCCTGCACCACCACACTCGGCTTCTGTGGAGCCAGGACGGGAACCAGTGCTTCAAGCACCCTAGACAGGTGCTGGATCAACTGAGCTACCTACCTCCTAATCCTTATTATGTTTTCTTCCTGTTCTGGTGTAAAAATATTTATTTTTAACTCACTTGTACTTTGTGGAGCAAAATGTAGGCCGGAGAGCTATATTTGTTCCATTAAGTTAATAATCAACCTTCAGAGTTTGTTTTAAGTCTATGCCAAGCCAGGTTCCCATATATTCATTCTGTCCATGCCTCCCATTGCTAAACATTTACCACACTGTGTGAACTGAACCCAGGGCAATGTGATGACCTCAGAGCCGTGTCCTGTGTGATCTTCATGTTTGGGCAGTGTGTAAAGACAGGCATCCACTCCTGTAGTCTTAGATGCCATGAGTGTTCTCACCTCAGCCCTGGCAGCTGCTCATCCTTTCTTTGTCTCTGACTCTCTGGGTTGACTCTTCCGAGTGCCATGCGATGGTGATCATAGCGGGTGGCAGCTTTGCAGACTGGCGTCTCTCGCTCAGCAGTTTGCATTGGGGTTTCCTGAGTGTCTCTTCACAACTCCCTAGCGCATGTCGTCTCGATTCTGGCTTAGGTTCCATTATCTGAACCCCGTCACCACAGGTTGGTGTTTCTCCATCCACTCACTAATGGTGTCATGACTGCTTCCAGTTTTGAACAGTTCGAAATAATGCTGCTGTCAACATTCGTGTGCGGACATGAATTTTCTGCCCACTTGAAGAAATGCCTATGAGAGTGTGTCCTAGTTAGGGCTACCATTGCTGTGATGGAACACGGTGACCCATAGCAACTTGGAGAAGAAAGGGTTTGTTTGGCTTACGTTTCGTCATCTCTGTTCATTGTCTAAGGAGGTTAGGAACTCAAACAGGGCAGGAACCTTGGAGGCAGGAACTGATGCAGAGGCCAGGGAGGGGTGCTGCTTACTGACTTGCTCCTCATTGCTTGCTCATCCTGATTTCTTATAGAACTCAGGACTTCTTGCCCAGGGGTGCCTCCACCCACAATGGGCTGGGCCCTCTCCCATCAATAACTAATTAAAAAAATGCCTCACAGTCTTGCCTATAGCCCGATCTTATGGAATCATTTTCTCAACTGAGGATCTTCCTTCTTTCATACTCAAGACTTGTGTCAAGTTGACCTAAAGCTAGCCAGTGCAGAGTGGTTTCTGAAACTGGTGATTAAAAGGAGCTTGGCATTAGAACAAGAATGCTGAAGGCTGGGAAGGTGGCTCACTGGTTAAGACCGCTCGCTGCTTTTGCAGAGAACCTGAGTTCTCTTTCTAGCGTCCAAGCGGTCTTAACCAGTGAGCCACAACCTCTTACAACTATAGCCCCAGGGGAACCCGACGCCACCTTCTGGCCCCAATGGGCACTGCAGGTTGATGGTTTAGATCTTTAGTTCACGTTTTAATTGTATTTCCCCCCTCTGACTGAGTTTTGAGAGTCAGTTGTTCTTTCTCAGGTCTTCCAGTTTATGGAGTTGCATTTTATTTTCTCGATGGAGTTCTTTGAAAGTAGAAATATTAAACCGAATGAAGTAGTACTTAATTCTCCTTTTCGTGAGCCCTCCTCTGCAGTGCTTGGAAAGTTATTGATGAATGCAAGGCTGTCCACATTTCTCTTTTATCTTTGAGAGGTTTATAACCTCAGGTCTGTGATCTATTTGGACTTGATTTTTATAAATGCTGTGCAATGCTTGAGTCAACATGGACTGCTGTGACATATTCACACACTGACCCCTGAGGGTTCACGTGTCGACAGGCTAGCAAGGAGAAGGGAAACAGACATGGGTTGGGGCCTGAAAGGCATATGTGTGAGGTTAGCCAAGACAGAGAGAAGCCGCTGCTCTGTGAGAGGTCTGGGTGTTTAGTGACCAACAGCGTTTCTGGGTCACAGCAACATGCTGTATGTGGGGAGATTCATGAGGCTACCACACATTTGACCTTTCTGTACTTCTGAGTGTGTGAAGTCCGCACTGCAGACTTTCCCTAAACCGTGCATATGTGGTAAATAGACAATCTAAGGAAAAATACCAGCAAGTACCTCAGGGTTTACAGATACGAGTGGCAGGAAGTGCTGAATTTAGTAGCCATTGACACTGAGTTCTCCATTCCATCTGTCCCTCTCCTTGGCCTTTCCCATAGGTACCCCCTCCCAACCCAGTCACCCTGTGCTGTCACTAGAGACTGGCATCAAACAAGGCTTCTTTTGCCCCTCTGTGGCTTCTAGTGCAATAAGCCTGGTATGCCTCAAGAGAAGTATGATAGTTTTTTCATTAACAGTGAGGGGACAGAGGCTAATGTGACTGGACCAAGGTCACAGAACTGGTCACGTGACCACTGTGTGTTCTAAAATGTCACCGAGGACTGACACCAGGTCTGTGACAATTTTCAGGGACTAATGAAGGGACCCTAAAGCTACAGCCGCCGTCTGATCCACCAGCCACCATCAGAGTCTCCGCATCCACAGATGTCAAGGTTACCTGTGTCCATGACCCCCAGCCCCTCACACAGTGGCATTTCCCTGAAACAGCCTGCTATTCATGGAGTCCCCAGGGTGACCAAGGCAGGGACATACTGACTGGAATCTGGATGGTTTCCCCTGACTTCCGAGAGCCCTTCCTAACTCTGTGGCTGCCCCTTCAACAGGTGCCTTCCAGCCCTCTGCTGCCATGAAGATTGCGGTAATCGGGCAGAGCCTGTTTGGTCAGGAGGTTTACTGCCAGCTAAGGAAGGAGGGCCATGAGGTGGTGGGTGTCTTCACTATCCCAGACAAGGATGGGAAAGCAGATCCCCTGGGTGAGTGACAGCTCAGGGGCAAGGCGGAGGGTGGGAGGAAAGCCCACCTGCTGGGGCAGAGGCGCTATAGTGGGCAGGTGGGTAAAGTATGGGGTCTCACGGTGTAGCCCTTGGTAGAGCGCACTTACGCTCCTTACGCTCTGCATCCACACTGATGCCAAGTGGCTGCTGGACCATCCTGGAATAAAGCAACCCACAGTTGACTGTGGGGTAGGATTTGTGTTCTGACCAAGGGCCATGGAGAAGCCCAGCTTGTCCTACAAACTACTCTTGAACTTCTCTGATCCAAGAATCTAGGCTCTCAAGGGTTGGGGGACATGTTTCATGTTGCCATTTCTGGGGCTCTCTTAGCTCCAAGTGCTCAGCCCGCCAGAGGGTTCCTGGTACAGTGAAGTGAGTGGAGCTGAGAGGTTTCTGGAGGAGGAGCCACTTGAGACTCACAGTCCTGAGTGAGGCTTGGAGCAGGCAGGTGCTCAGTACACAGGATGCTGGGGCCTCCATATGATGAATAGGTCCTCCAAACCTGATGGTGAAGGACTGTAGGGCATGACTTAACGATGGGAAACAGAGATTAGGAGGGAGGCTTTGAGGGACCAGCCAGATCCAGGGCAGAGCAAGAGGTCACAATCTGACCCCTGGACTCTGCTCTAACGCTGGACTCTGCTCTAACGCTGCTGTCGCCTGCCTGGCCTCAGCCCTGCACCTGACCACAGCATGAGATCCAAAACCCACAGTCTGAGCTCTGCAAACAAACACTAGCTTCACCTTGACCTCGGAAGACCTGCCGGACTGTCTCACTGGCCATAGTGAGGCTGCTTTAGAAGTACATTCTGATCTCACAGCTGATCACATTGCGATTGAATCAGAAACAGAGATGTGTCCTGGTGCTCAGCTGGCTTCCTCCCCCCCCCCTTTATTTAGCCTGGGACCCAGAACATGGGATGGTGTTTCCACATTCTGGGGTGTCTCCTCTTTTTTAGTTAACACCCTGGAAACACCCTCCTACTGATTCCAAACCCAGTGACCTTGACAATGAAGATTGTCGTCAGGACAGGTGGCAGAGATGAGGACAGTCAGCAGAGTCAGGCCAGTCCAGTTGTCTCGAGAGACTTGCTGAGAAGAAAGCCCTGCAGGGTTGGGGTTGTTCCTTCCAGAGGCAGCTGCTACCACCAGGCTGGGGATAGGAGGGGCTGGGGCTGCATAGGAAATTGAGCCTATGATTCAGGCCTGTAAGGAGGCAGGAGGGGCCCTGCACGCCGGGTCTGGGCCTCTGGGCTACAGGTGTGAGAAGCAGAGTGTACACGCTGGGGCCAAGTCTGCAGACTGAGAATGGAGATTCAGTTGCTGCCCTGGGTAGGAACTCCTGTGGCTGGGGTGAGGCAGCAGGCTAGGGTGGTGACCAGAGGACAGGGTCCCCACAGGAAGGACCAAGCCCGTTCCCACCTCTCTTCCCCTCCCCCTGGTAAGGAAACAGCTGACAGGGGAGAAATTTGATTCCCAGGGGCCCCAGTGTCCAAGAAGAGATCTGAGGAGGAGAGGGGGTGGAGGAAAAGGAATGGAAGAAGAGAGAGATAGTGAAGGAGAGGAGAAAGACAGTGTTGGCCCTGGCTGGGCCTTTGGAGAGGACTGTGAGCACAGCAACTTTGGGGGAACTATGGGACCTGAGCAAGGAAGGCACATGGAGGCCTTGGTACTCAGCAGGAGGCAGCATCCAGGCAGCGAAGTCCCTGCCCACCACTCACCCTTGGTCAGTAGCCATACCCACATCCCGGTAGAACCTTGCTGGGCAGTGGGGACAAGAAGGGAAAGGGCACCAAGAACAGGCCGTGAGCCACGTTCTGGGCAGGCACAGCTGACAGTGTGTGCATAGCACAGAGAGGACAGTTTCTCACCTGCTCTCCCCACAGGCCTAGTGGCTGAGAAGGATGGTGTGCCTGTGTTCAAGTTCCCTCGGTGGCGGGCTCGAGGACAGGCTCTGCCCGAGGTGGTGGGCAAATACCAGGCTCTGGGTGCGGAGCTCAACGTGCTACCCTTCTGCAGCCAGTTCATCCCCATGGAAGTGATCAATGCCCCCCGGCATGGCTCTATAATCTATCATCCCTCACTGCTACCCAGACATCGAGGGGCATCAGCCATCAACTGGTAAGACAGGATCCACCCCATCTGCCTGGCATGTCACCCTCCTCAGCCTACAGCATCCCTCTAGGGCAGTCGGATGCATTGCACAGGTGCCTGTCCTGCTCTGCGGGTGTCACCCCGAACCACAGTCAGAGAGCATTAAGACAGCATGCTTGCTAGGCGGTAGTAGCTCACACCTTTAACCCCAACACTCAGGAGGCAGAGGTAGGCAGATTTCTGTGAATTTGAGGCCAGCCTGGTCTAGAAAGCAAGATCCAGGATGGCCAGAATTGCACAGAGAAACCCTGTCTTGAAAACAAACAAACAAACAAATAAACAAAGGCAACATGCTTTGCAGCAGAGGGGACAGGAGCAGATGGTGTCACACCTGCAGCAGGACAGAGGGTGCGAGGGGATTTGTACTAAGACAGGGCTCTGTATGCTCACCCCAACCTGTCATGGGGCTGTTCCCTAAGGCAGCACAGCTTTTGGCCTGTAGCTGGCATGGTTGGCAGTCACAAACACTTTCCTCTCTTCCCCTTCCTATAGCAGCAGGTGTCAGCTCCTCCTGGAGGGTGGCAGGGGGGCAAGGGGCAGCTGCTAGGGTGTCCCCTATGACACTTTCTGTCAAACTGACATCTCCCTCCTGCCCTACAGGACCCTCATTCACGGAGATAAGAAAGGGGGCTTCAGCATCTTCTGGGCTGATGATGGCCTGGACACTGGGGACCTTCTGCTCCAGAAGGAGTGTGAGGTGCTTCCGGATGACACCGTGAACACCCTGTACAACCGTTTCCTCTTCCCGGAGGGCATCAAAGGGATGGTAAGGCTGAAGGCTGGCCACACCTGCTCTCCCACCACACTCCTACCCTGACATAGGCTCTCTGTTCTTGTCTCCACTGGCCTTCCCTAGATGTAGGTACTGATTCCTGCTGGCCAGGCACCCCACCCCCAATTTCAGTACTTGTGAAAGAAGTGACTCACTCTTCGGGGTCTCAAAGAGATGGAATAGTGAGCGTGAGGGAAATGTGGTCAGAGCGGGCAGAGCCCAACTCAAGAGGGCATTAGTCATGGGCCATTGACCAGGCAAGTCCCGAGGCAGCATGGACCAGGTGTGGTTGAGCCCAAAAGCCACCTCTGTGTCATTGGGTTATCCAAACCCAGTCATTACCCAGGGTAATAAAATGCTGATTTGTGGAGATCTCTGCAAACACCACAGCCAGCAGAGTGTCCAATGACACTTAAGCCATGAATACATTGAAACTCTTTGTAAGTACATGTGCTACCGTCCATAAAGATGTGTTCTATAGACTGGACATCCAAAGAAGGCATCAGATTCCCTGGGTGTGGAGTTACTGGGGGTTGTGAGCTGCCACATGAGTACCGGGAATCCAGCCCAGGCCGTTCTACAAGAGCAGCCTGAAGTAGTACTCTCTCACCGGGACCACCAGCCGCAGATGATGACACGGAGACTTCTTATTAATTACAAAAGCTTGGCCTTTGGCTTAGGCTTTTCCCCAGCTAGGTCTTTTAACTCCTGTTAACCTGCTTCTGTTAATCTGCGTTCTGCCACATGGCTTGGTGTCCTCTCCTCTGTACTCTATGTTTGACTTGCTCTCAGTCTTGCTGGCATCTCTCCGCCTCTCTTCTTCCGGAGCTCTCTCTCCCCAGAAGTCCCGCTTATCTCTCCTGCCTAGCTATTGGTCATTCAGCTCCTTATTGAACCAATCACAATGACACATCTCTACACAGTGTAAACAAATATTCCTCAACAGCAGCCAGAGTCTCAACTGCTGAGCCACCTCTCGAGCCCCACGACACGGTGGGTTGTGGGCTCCTCACCTCTCCTCAGTCTGGATCCCAGAGAAGCTACTTCGCTGCAGATGCCCAAGTCCACATCGGGGCTCGGGATCTATTCTCCTTCAGGACAGTTCTAGACAGCAGCACACAGGCTGCACATCTATTATTCCTGGTGGGACTTGGCAGCTTCCTCACCTAGAGATCAAAAAGTCCATAGAATCTATGACCATGAGGTGTTGCTGAGGGTCTGTGTGTCATTGCACCTCCCAAACCCTGTCACCCATACCCTGTATCTATGCTGTAGGGTTCCTCGGGTGCCTGCAGGGCGAGGACCAGGGCTGGATGTGGGCGGGACCCCAATGCTGGGGAAGCTGACTGTAGAGTCCCCTGCAGGTGCAGGCTGTGCGGCTGATCTCAGAGGGCAAAGCTCCCCGCCTCCGCCAGCCTGAGGAAGGAGCGACCTATGAGGGCATTCAGAAGAAGGAGACGGCCAGGGTAAGTAGCAGCCCCAGCTGCCCGACGTGCCTGTGAGTAGCTGGAGGGCAGAAGTGGCTCAGCGAAGCAAGGTACAGCTGACAGTCACAGAAGCCGCAGTAGAGGGTGGGGTTACAGCAGAGCATCAGGACATGGAGGGAGCAAGGTCCTGCTTCTCTTTAAGTAGAAGGAGAAAACATCGCTCCATGGAGAACTAGAACTATGGATATATATCATCCTTAGTGTCAGAGTCCCCAAGATGTTGCCTGAAAGGTTTCTTGGAACCTCAGTGGGTAGCAGTCCCATGGCTGCCTCTGCTTGGGACTGGTTATTTCTGCATGGGCCCTGTATACATAAAGATGCTGTGGTGGGGCTCTGCAGGATGCACACTCTTCCTGGGGGCTCTGTGGGACCTCCTTGATACCAGTAGATAGTGCAGCCTGAGAGAGACCCAGGGTCAGAGCCCCAAACCAGGGCAGCCACTCTACAGTCATGCCCATGTCCGGGAGGAAGCCCAGACCCTCCCTGCAAGACTAGGCCTATTGTGCAGCAGTCCTTAGGGAACTAGGAGAGGCTAACTGAGGATACAACATCTTGATCTCCACAGATCAATTGGGACCAGCCAGCAGAGGCCATTCACAACTGGATCCGTGGGAATGACAAGGTGCCAGGTGCCTGGACAGAGGCCTGTGGGCAGGTATGTTTCCATGAAGTGGGGGTTCAGTGGGAGACGCTGTATGCCTCCACCGTGCCAGCTGGAAAACTGCCCACTAGGTTTAAAATGCTTGATACATTCTATAGCCCTAATTCTGCCTCCTCCCAGATGCCCCAAATCCAGGTCTAGGAGATCCTATACTGTTCAGAGCTAAAATAAGATGTCTGCTGCCATTGGTGGTCCCCGGCACCTGCTGCAACCCTGGGCCCTGCTGAATTGGCTGTTGAATGGCTTGAGCCTCACCCCTATGCTCTCAGATGCCACAGGCCCAGCTCTGACTTTGCCCCAGGGAAGAGACAACTTACTTTGAGCTGGGACTGGGCAGCAGCCAGACTTATGATAGGGAGGTGCTTGTCTTGTGCACCCCTCAAAGTCAGCCAGATGCTCATATGATCTGCTCTCTAGTTCCCTGACCCCCCAGCTCACTGTAAAACCACGCCAACAACTCTTCTCTTCCTTTGCTGATGCATGGCTCATTGCTTTGCTGGTTCATCTTCAGCAGCGGCCAGCAGCTGCCAAGGGTTGGTGGGCTCATGGCATAACTTGAGAAGATTTTCCTGGAGGTCTTTGCCTCTGAGGTCTGAGGCTCAGAGTCAGTGCAAAGGTCTCAAGGATGCCTGAGATTTGAGGTATCCAGGTCCTCGGATTTTCTGGGTCTCGTCTATGGCCCCAAAGACTGGGTCTAGGTCCTACTAAGCCTTCTGTGTAGACTGCAGTTCCTCCAGGTCTCTCCTGCTCCCCCTGGGGGCAGGTCTTATGCCCAGTCAGCCTTGCACATTCTAGGGTCATACCAGCACCCCCTCCCCTGTACCCCACTCCACCCTACCCTCCTGTACCACTTAGCTTCTCAGCCCTGTGGAGTTACAGCTGGGCTGCAGGCAGCAGGGCTTCATCTAACATGTTGTCTCTTGACGTTTCTGACTCCATAGAAGCTGACATTTTTCAACTCAACGCTCAACACTTCAGGCCTGGTGGCTGAGGGAGAAGCTTTGCCCATCCCAGGAGCCCATCGTCCAGGCCTGGTCACCAAAGCAGGGCTCATCCTCTTTGGGAATGATGACAAAATGGTAAGGTGACAAAATGGTAAGCACACTGCTGTGAGTCACTTGCCTGCATCAAGACCCCAGGCTTCCCTAGAGGAAACAGAAAGAACTAAGAGCCAAGGGAACAGCCGCAGTCTGAACACAGGCTGGCTGTGTGGGGTGGGACTGTGCTATCTGTGTTAGACTGGACACCCTGTGTGACAGAAATCCTGTCCAGTAGCCCTGGCCTTGGGCTTCGCATGTTATCAAGACCAGGTCTTTAAATCCCTAGGCCTCAGTTTCCCTCTCTCTGAGTGGGAATGGGATAGTCACTGGTACAGATGGCTGCTGGCTCCGGTAGATATTACTGGGCTTTGCCCATCATAATAGTAGCTGAATTGAATGAAGTGTTCTTAGGCACCAACCACTGTTCCAAAGCAATGAATAGGCCTTACATCTCATCTTCCAGAGCCCTATGAGATAATCATAACTACAGCGCAAGACTTGAAAAGTTTGCCCAAGGTTACCCGAGATAGGAGCAAAGCTGGGTTTCAGATCCTAAATCCTGGCTCCAAGGCTGTTGTGGCCCTGAGACTCCACTGACACGAGATACTGGGTTGAAGAGAGACAGAGTCTCCACACTTAGCAACCTTGACTGTGTGAGCCTGGGTAGGGTGGAGTGAGGAGAATTGTGCTGACTGTCATGGCTCTCATCGTTCACATGGCTGACGTGAGGGAGGCCCTGGGTCACACACACCTCCAGAAAGGTCAAGGCTGTGTGAAAGCCGCCATTTAATAGCAGATGGGCACTCAGATGTGCACAGTGGATGTGTGCAGACTGGTGCTATCTGTCATGTTGTGGTCCCTAGAAATAACATCTAAGAGTGACATTTCCCCCAAAATAATTATTCAGGAACATTATGGGACAACCCCATGATACTGTGAGGGACAGGCTCAGCAAAGTCATGAGTTCAGGGTGGGCTCGTCTGACCCAGGTGTCTCTGAGGATTCGCTGGCGTTGCCTCTGCCCTGCACATGGAGCCCGTGGCCTCTCTGTCACGGGTGCTTCCCATCAAGGGCGCCTGAGGGGAACGTGCAGGAGGCTTTGGGTGACCAGTTGCTTGCAGCATCTGGAGACCAGGATTAGCATTCAGGAGGGGTGGGTTCCCAAGGGCCCTGGCTGCTTTTGCCACTGTAGCCATGCAAACAGCAGAGCACAGAGCCTTCAGGAAGCGTGTCTCAGGCTTGCTTGCTGGGTCCAGCTGGCCTTCTGCTTGCTGAAAGTTCTAGAACATCTCCTAAAGCAGTTGGATTGACTCTATCGGCCCTGCATCCAGTGCTGGTTACCCGGATTATGATAGGCACAGAATGTGGCTCTAGAATATTCTTATAACTACCTCAGATTTGTCAGGTTTTATAATGTATAGTATAAGTTATTTGAACCATGTCAGCTCATAGATAACTGTTTAATGAATTAGAAGGGGGAAGACAAGGTAAATAATTTTGGATGAACTGGCAGCAGGCTGGCATGTTTCCCTTGATAAGGGTGAGTCTAGGCATTGCACACTCTCCACAAGCTCCGCAGAGCCGGAGCTGGACTCTGCCTGGAATGCTGTCCACAGGAGTGTAGACTATAGGCTTCCAGGACTCTCTTTGTATTCCTTCCTCTCTCCACTTGCGTCTCAGACAGACATCTGTGCTCTAGATGTTTCTGTGGGCTTCTGAGAGTGATCGCATGATTAATGATTTGTCTGTTACTCGGTTGACTTTCACAGTAGCTTTGTAAGCATTTTGTTTTGTTTTTCTGATAAGAAGCTGTTATTTTAATAGAAATAACATCATTCAACAAAAGAAAGCACACAGCCTGTGGCACGCAGTGATGAGGGCCTGCCTGACATGAAGGAGGCCCTGGGTCACACACATACACACACACACACACACACACACACTTGCACATACTTGCACACATGCACTACACACACAGAATCTAGAAAACAAGCAGCAAGCACAATGTGGTAAGTGATTGGCAGTTAGGATAAAGGACAGGCACAGGTTATGTGGTCTCTTCCACAGCCCTAGGACAGTGTCTCAGCTCCGAACATTCCCGTAATTTACCTGGGCTCCCTGCTTTCTCTTGGCTGTGAGGGCTGGAGGAAGAGTGTAAGTGCCCTACTCAGCTCCCCATCCTGCCTTGGTCCTACTGAAGTTCTCCCTTTTGCAGCTGCTGGTGAAGAACATCCAGATGGAGGATGGCAAGATGTTGCCAGCCTCCCAGTTCTTCAAAGGGTCTGCTAGCAGTGACCTGGAGCTGACAGAGGAAGAGCTAGCCACCGCCGAGGCTGTGCGGGTAAGAGACACCATCAGTGGTACCATCCTGTCGGACAGATTGCACACTGCACGTGCGTTTTGTGTGTTCACATCCCCTGGAGCTGGGGATATGTCCTGGCCTTGGAGATAGCCTTGGCTGTCCTCTCTTGGTATTTTCTGATGCCCCAAGACCCTTCTTCCTTAGTTCCTGGGCCCCTAGATTTGGGTCCGCTGAATCTGGCTTTTCTAGGGGCTCACTCCCAACAGTTAACAAATGAAACTGTCAGCTTTGTTAAGGGAGGTGGGGGCTTAACCCAATCACCAGTGATGAGTGTGTGGTCTGGAACTGGTCTAGAGGGGGCACTAACACAGTAGCACCCAAGTGGTGACCAGCACCAACTCATGGTCAGGTTCCCCTCCAGCTCAGTCCCCACATGATCTAGAGATCGCTTCCTTCTCTGAGCTTGGTTGCCTATCTTGAAGCTGGGTCAGTGACCACTTTCCAGGTACTGTTTCTGGCCCTTCACACTCTGTCTCCCTGTCCCTAGGTCCGTGTATGGCACTGAGCCTTGTTGAGCACATGATGCTGAAGGGTTTTGGTTTACTTCTCCATCTAGTCAGGGGTTCAAGGACAGGAACTCCTCCTCCTGGGATGGCTCTTGCCAGATATACCCGTCTGGGAGCCAAGCCTTGGAAGTTGAATCTGTGCTTAGCTCAGCAGCAGCATGTGTGGTGGAGCATGTTTGGTGTGACCATAGGAGCTTAGGAACACTCTCTGAGCTCCTCCTGATTGACAGGCAGTGAGTGGGAGGGGCAGGTGAAGCTGCTGTCCATATAGAACTTCTAGGGGAGCAGATGGTGAGACAGCTTCGGGAAACACTATGGACAGAACAGGGCAGTGAGACAAGGCCTCAGAGCTGGGCTCAGCCTTAGATGGAGGGAAGCTGAGATCTGGGTACAGAGGAAAGATCTGGAAAAATCTTTGGGCAAAGGATCATAAGTGCAGGGACACCACAGGTGCAGGGACACCACAGACGCAGAGGACACCACAGGTACAGGGACACCATAGGTGCAGAGGACATCACAGTGCAGGGATACCACAGGTGCAGGGATGCCACAGAGGCAGAGGACACCACAGGTGCAGAGGAACATAAATGTAGGAACATCACAGGTGCAGAGGACATCACAGGTGCCGGGACACCACAGGTGCAGAGGAACATAAGTGCAGGAACACCACAGGTGCAGGGGACACCACAGGTACAGAGAACACCACAGGTGCAGGGACACCACAGGTGCAGAGGACACCACAGGTGCAGGGACATCACAGGTGCAGAGGACACCACAGGTGCAGACACCACAGGTGCAGGGACAGCTCTGTTTGAGGAGGTCATCATTGCCATGACCCAGGAATAAGAGAGGGAGCAGAACGGAGGCGGGCAGGGTCAGGTCACAGTGAGACCCTTGGTGTTATAACACTGCAGAGTAAGACTCTACGAGAGACAGACGTGAAGTCTGTGGTCCATACAGCAGAGAGCCAGCGTCTTCCCTAGGAATTCTGGGCACTGTAAAAGGGAAGGGAGGAGGGAAGGAGGAGTCCCATATTGCTAGCTTTAACCCCTCCCTCCAAAACACAAAACAGAGCAAACAAAGACATTTCCAGAATATTCCTGGGGCTGCTGTGACTCTGGCCCTGTTTTTGAGCCTGCCTGGGGTTACTGAGCCAGCTGGACCAACAGACTCCGGGCCAAGATGCTTGCCTACGATGGCCACCATGGAGGCCTGTGTCATGGGGTGGAATCCCTCCTGGAGGATGTGGGAATTGGATAGTTCAGCCTAGCATCTGTTAGGTACAGCCATCTTACCATGACCACTGGTTGGCCTTCTGTAAGTAGGAGTGATGGCTGCCGGGCTGGTGGCCCTGACCTCTCCTTACTTGCCCAGTAGGTCAGTAGCTGGTTCTGTGTTGCTTCAGAGGTCCCAGGTCAGAGGAATACTAGCCAGCCAGTGTCTCAGAGCAGACGAGATTCAGGTCATAAGGCCCTCACGGTGCCTGGTCTTCTGTCATAAGCATCCCATGCTGCCATAGCAGTGCTGTGCTGGGATTACCGGGACCCTGACAGCTGCACGAAGGCCAGGCATGAACCTTTCTATTAGCGCACCATCTTCCACTGCCTGCTCCGTACCAGGAGACCAACCATGTGGCAGGAGGTCAGCAGCCTAATGTCATGGTGGCCAGAGCTGAGGCCCACTCTGGGCCCTTGGGTAGCAACAGCGCCTCGAAGACTATAAAGGCAGAACCCTCAACCAGTTGGGAGGATGGCACCCTACTTCACCAAGCACCTATGACTGTCATGGCCTTTGTATTTCAGAGCACCTGGATGCGAATCCTACCCAACATCCCACAAGTAGAAGACTCCACAGACTTCTTCAAGTCGGGGGCTGCATCAGTAGATGTTGTGAGGTGAGGCCGGGGGCACCGGGGGTCCTTCCCAAGTATCCACTGTGGGCCCACTGAGGCCACTGTTGCTTGTGCTCATGTATCATGCATGAGTTGATCAGAAAGGGCCCTATGGGCAGACCTGAACCGCTGTAGAAGCTGCACCCAAATGTCTATCCTCAAGTTGGCCTCTTATCCCAGGAGGGCTGCTGATGCCCAGCTGTCACTGCTGTCCCTTGGCTGATGCTGGCTATGACAGACTGGGGACTTGGGCTCACATGTAGTGTAGGAGTTCCTTCTGTGTATGTGTTGCTTTCATTGGCTAATGAATAAAGAAACTGCTTTGGGCCTGATAGGGCAGGTAAGTGGAGTAGACAGAACTGAATGCTGGGAAGAAGGGCAGAGTGGCAGACGCCATGGATCTTCTGCCTGAGAGACACTGGTTAGAATCTTGCCAATAAGCCACAGTCACATGGCAATACATAGATTAATAGAAATGGGTTAAATTAAGCTGTAAGAATTAGCCAATAAGAAACTAGAGCTAATGAGCCAAGCAGTAATTTAATAAATACTGTGTCTGTGTGGTTATTTGGGATGTAAGCTAGCCGGGTGGCCAGGACGGAACAAGGGCCCGCTCTCCTTGGAACAGCAGAGGGGTGAAGAAGACTATGAGTCATGAGAAGTGGGTCACATGCCAGATCCATTTTCTGGGTAACTGGTCACCCCCAATCATGATTTAAACTGGCACCTCTTATTGTCTCCTGTCTTTAGGTCAAAAGTTTGTAGTAGGTTCAGCTGGCTTGGCTAGGTTTGGTCAATGTCGCAGGGCCCATGTACTGGTCAGCTGGGGATGCTCACAGAGACCCGTCCTCACTGTTCCTCGGCTGGTGACAGAGTCCCAGGAAGGCCAGAAGTGTGAAGTGTTCATGGGGACAGGGTTTAGTGTGGATACATCATGTCCCCATGTTCTGCCAGCAGAAGTGTGTCCTAGGACCTCTGCAGCTTCAAGGGCTTGGGAACTCCCTAATGGTAGAAGATTCCATCAGTTAGTGGAAGGGTGAAGCCTCAAGGAAGGGAGAGGACGTTAGTGAAGGGGTGGGGCTTCAGCACTGCCTGTTCTGTTCCACAGTCTACCACATGTTTTAGACATGAATTGGGTCTGTGTGCTTGGCAGAGTTGGTAGTCTTGTGTCTTGTGGAAGGTTTTGTGTGTGTGTGTGTGTGTGTGTGTGTGTTTAAAGGGATTTGGACTTCCAGCCTTGAAGAATGATTCTTTGTTTCTCTATTGCCTTGGTCAGGGCTCCTGTGGCTGTGATAAACTCCACGCCAAAGAGCAGCTTGGGGAGGAAAGGGTTACAGGGCAGGAACTCGAGAAATCCCAGAAGGGAACTCAAGGCAGGAGCCTGGAGGCAGGAACTGATGCAGAGGCCATGACCGAACACTGCTTACTGGCATTATAGCACCCAGGACAACACGCCCAGGGGTGGCACTGCCCACTGTGGGCTGGGCTCTCTCACATCAATCCATAATCAAGAAAATATCCACACAGACTTGCCTCCAGGCCAATCTGATAGAGGAGTTTTCTCAGCTGAGGTTCCTCTTCCCAGATAGTTAATGCATCGGTTTTTTTTTTCCTGTGGCTGTTATAAAAACACCCTGACCAAGGCAACTTACAGAAGCAAGGTTTATTTTGGGCTCTCTGTTCCAGAGGGATAATAGTCCATGGTGGTTGCACAGAGGCATGGTGGCAGTAACAGTGGAGAGCTCACACCTCAAACCACAAACAGGAAGTAGAGAAGGCTAGAGTCTTTTAAAACCTCAAAGCTTACCTCTGGTGACACGCCTTCTTCAGCAAAGCCACACTTCCTAGCCTTCCCCAAATAGCTCCACCAACTGGGGACCAAGTATTCAGATGCCTGAGACTATTGGGGGCATCTCATTGAAACCACTACAAATGTAGTTTGTGTCAAATTGACAAAAAACAAACAGAAACTAACCAGCAACCTGTGATGCTGAGTATGGAACCCAAGGCCTAAAGTAGATCAAGTGCTCAGCCCACCCCAGCTGCATCCTGGCCACGCCTTTTCTTTTGAAACACTCTGCCTCGCTTTGACTCCTTGTTGTTCACATTGCCTAATGGTGTCGAACACCTCGCCAGGTTTGTATCTGCCCCACACTGCTGCTCTGGTCAAATCCCTCTGGGCTTCAGCTTCCTTCTAACTGGTCTTTGCTTTCCAAGGATTGGGTGTGCAAGTTCTCTAAATATTTGGAGCCCAAGTCCTTTATCATCTACTTGATTTGGACATACTGTCTCCCAAACAATGGTCATTAATAATCTATTAGTTGTCAGCTGTCATTCAGTGTGTTTGTTGTCTCATAGAGACACAACAAAATTTGAGGGAGGGAGGCTGTTCTGTTATTGTTTCTGCTTTGTGGAAGATAAAATCGAAAACTCAGATGAGTCAGCCCTTTGTTCAGCATCAATGGCTGGTGCCCGACAGAGAGAGAGAGAGAGAGAGAGAGAGAGAGAGGAGAGAGGAGAGAGGAGAGAGGAGAGAGGAGAGAGGAGAGAGGAGAGAGGAGAGAGGAGAGAGGAGAGAGGAGAGAGGAGAGAGGAGAGAGGAGAGAGAGAGAGAGAGAGAGAGAGAGAGAGAGAGAGAGAGAGAGAGAGGAGAGAGATTGAAACTGAGACCTTCTGAACCCAGCGCCTGGGTCTGCACCCTAGTTCCAGGCTCATGAACCCCACTAAGTGACTGTTCAGACTACCTCCACTTATAGGGGATCCACAAGGGTCTGCTGAAGCTCTGCTCCGCTCTCCATCCTTCTTTTCTTCCCCTCAGGCTGGTGGAGGAGGTGAAGGAGCTGTGTGATGGGGTGGAGTTAGAGAATGAAGATGTTTATATGGCTACCACCTTTAAGGACTTCGTCCAGCTCCTAGTGAGGAAGCTGAGAGGGGAAGACGAAGAGGACCAGTGTGTCATTAACTACGTGAGTGTTGCCCTGGGCCTGGCGCTCCCCCTCCTGCTTCACCAGCCCTGGGTAACATCTTCCGCAGAGACTACTGCTGTCCAGTGCACAGAGCGTAGGCAAATCCCACATCGCAAAGCTCTAGAGGGCTGGAGAGGAGAGGAGGGCAGGCAACCCTGTGCATGCAGCTTGTGCAGAGCGAAGTGAGCCACAGTGGTTGTGAATCCCTTTATGTAAAAGATCTTGAACAGTCTCCCTGAGGGTAGCTGGGCAGTCTAGCAGACCCAGAGGAGTGGGCTTCTGGGTGCTTTGTTCACTGGTGATTCGGAACAACAACTGGGGAAGTACAGGTGGCCACGGTGGATATCAGGTCACCTTTAGGACAGTGGACAAACAGCTAGGGAACAGATTTCAGGATGGGGTTGGTGTCTGTGGTGTTCAGAGTGGAGAAGTCAATGTGGTAGTGAAAGGCACCATGTCTGAGGGTGAAAGGGCCTTGCCACCCTTAGCAAACTACCACCCAGAACCCCACACACCTCGCCCAGTGTCACATGAGGACCAGGCAGAGGTGGCCTCCAGCCCTGACACTGCCCGAGTCGGTACCGCTCGGTGGCCCCACTGTCTAGAAGCCTCAGCCTTCACGTGGTCGGCTGTACATCCCTCTGTGTGTCCCTGGGTGTGTGCCTGTCACAGAAGCCTATGTGTGGGGGATCCACCATAACCAAGCCTGTGTGGGGTCCGCTGTAACCGAGCTTCCTTCCCAGGTGGAAAAGACAGTGAAGAAGCTGACTGTCCAGATGCCCTACCAACTCTTCATCGGGGGCGAGTTCGTGGATGCCGAGGGCTCCAAGACCTATGATACCGTCAATCCGACAGACGGAAGTGTGAGTGCATGCCGCAACCCACCCTTCCCACCCCCTCCCACCTGGCTTCTAATGCACGGACCGGGGGTCTGTGCTTGGATGTGTGTGTCTTTGTTACAGACATGAAAGGTCCCAACCTAGGTCACAGGAATGGAGGAGAGCAGGGCAAGGAGGGAAGGGGTGAGAGGAGGCAGGAAAGCACTGAAGAGCCAGAATATGCTTTAGAGACTGAGGATGTTTAAGAGCCGTCACTCCCCTCCGTGGTGCGGCTGT